>NC_139385.1:50387500-51012500 GCF_054392235.1 Sus scrofa | reverse complement strand
GGGAACTGCTGCTTGGCTGGTGGTCTCCGCAGCTGGAAACCAACTCCAAACGTCTTCTCCTTCGCGGAGAATGCTGATGTGGCCTGAAGAAGCCCTGTGTGCACTGGCCCTAGCAACCCAACCCTAGCCAGCTCGGGAGGGCCCCAGGTAGGGCCTAGCTCCGAAACGGCCCAAAACGCGCTTCTAGGAGCTGCATTCCGCAAAGGGAAACTGGGCTCGGGAACAAACCTCAGCCCCAAGGCGGCTTGGCTCAGGATCGCAGCGCTTGCCTAGTTCTCACCTAGCCCTCGGCTCCCCATAGGGCCAAGGATGGGCTGGGCTGCCTCGGGCTCCGTGGGCACTGCTGCTTGGCTGGTGGTCTCCGCAGCTGGAAACCAACTCCAAACGTCTTCTCCTTCGCGGAGAAGGCTGATGTGGCCTGAAGAAGCCCTGTGGGCACTGGCCCTAGCAACCCACCCCTAGCCAGCTCGGGAGAGCCCCACCTAGGCCTAGCTCCGAAACGGCCCAAAACGCGCTTGTAGGAGCTGCATTCTGCAAAGGGAAATTGGGCTCGGGGAACAAACCTCAGCCCCAATGCGGCTTGGCTCAGGATCCCAGCGCTTGCCTAGTTCTCACCTAGCCCTCGGCTCCCCATAGGGCCAAGGAGGGGCTGGGCTGCCTCGGGCTCCGTGGGCACTGCTGCTTGGCTGGTGGTCTCCGCAGCTGGAAACAAACTCCAAACGTCTTCTCCTTCGCGGAGAAGGCTGATGTGGCCTGAAGAAGCCCTGTGTGCACTGGCCCTAGCAACCCAACCCTAGCCAGCTCGGGAGGGCGCCACCTAGGGCCTAGCTCCGAAACGGCCCAAAACGCGCTTGTAGGAGCTGCATTCTGCAAAGGGAAACTGGGCTCGGGGACAAACCTCAGCCCCAATGCGGCTTGGCTCAGGATCCCAGCGCTTGCCTAGTTCTCACCTAGCCCTCGGCTCCCCATAGGGCCAAGGAGGGGCTGGGCTGCCTCGGGCTCCGTGGGCACTGCTGCTTGGCTGGTGGTCTCCGCAGCTGGAAACAAACTCCAAACGACTTCTCTTTGGGGAGAAGGCTGATGTGGCCTGAAGAAGCCCTGTGTGCACTGGCCCTAGCAACCCACCCCTAGCCAGCTCGTGAGGGCCCGAGGTAGGGCCTAGCTCCGAAACGGCCCAAAACGCGCTTCTAGGAGCTGCATTCTGCAAAGGGAAACTGGGCTCGGGGAACAAACCTCAGCCCCAATGCGGCTTGGCTCAGGATCCCAGCGCTTGCCTAGTTCTCACCTAGCCCTCGGCTCCCCATAGGCCCAAGGAGGGGCTGGGCTGCCTCAGGCTCCGTGGGCACTGCTGCTTGGCTGGTGGTCTCCGCAGCTGGAAACCAACTCCAAACGTCTTCTCCTTCGCGGAGAAGGCTGATGTGGCCTGAAGAAGCCCTGTGTGCACTGGCCCTAGCAACCCACCCCTAGCCAGCTCGCGAGGGCCTCACCTAGGGCCTAGCTCCGAAACGGCACAAATGCGTTTCTAGGAGCTGCATTCTGCAAAGGGAAACTGGGCTCGGGGAACAAACCTCAGCCCCAATGCAGCTTGGCTCAGGATCTCAGCGCTTGCCTAGTTCTCACCTAGCCCTCGGCACCCCATAGGGCCAAGGAGGGGCTGGGTTGCCTCTGGCTCCGTGGGCACTGCTGCTTGGCTGGTGGTCTCCGCAGCTGGAAACCAACTCCAAACGTCTTCTCCTTCGTGGAGAAGGCTGATGTAGCCTGAAGAAGCCCTGTGTGCACTGGCCCTAGCAACCCAACCCTAGCCAGCTCGGGATGGCCCCAGGTAGGGCCTAGCTCCGAAACGGCCCAAAACGCGCTTCTAGGAGCTGCATTCTGCAAAGGGAAACTGGGCTCGGGGAACAAACCTCAGCACCAGTGCGGCTTGGCTCAGAATCCCAGCGCTTGCCTAGTTCTCACCTAGCCCTCGGCTCCCCATAGGGCCAAGGAGCGGCTGGGCTGCCTCAGGCTCCGTGGGCACTGCTGCTTGGCTGGTGGTCTCCGCAGCTGGAAACCAACTCCAAACGTCTTCTCCTTCGCGGAGAAGGCTGATGTGGCCTGAAGAAGCCCTGTGTGCACTGGCCCTAGCAACCCACCCCTAGCCAGCTCGGGAGGGCCCCACCTAGGGCCTAGCTCCGAAACGGCCCAAAACGCGCTTGTGTGAGCTGCATTCTGCAAAGGGAAACTGGGCTCGGGGAACAAATCTCAGCCCCAATGCGGCTTGGCTCAGGATCCCAAGCGCTTGCCTAGTTCCCACCTAGGCCTCGGCTCCCCATAGGGCCAAGGAGGGTCTGGGCTGCCTCGGGCTCCGTGGGCACTGCTGCTTGGCTGGTGGTCTCCGCAGCTGGAAACAAACTCCAAACGTCTTCTCCTTCGCGGAGAAGGCTGATGTGGCCTGAAGAAGCCCTGTGTGCACTGGCCCTAACAACCCAACCCTAGCCATCTCGGGAGGGCCCCAGGTAGGGCCTAGCTCCGAAACGGCCCAAAACGCGCTTGTAGGAGCTGCATTCTGCAAAGGGAAACTGGGCTCGGGAACAAACCTCAGCCCCAATGCGGCTTGGCTCAGGATCCCAGCGCTTGCCTAGTTCTCACCTAGCCCTCGGCTCCCCATAGGGCCAAGGAGGGGCTGGGCTGCCTCGGGCTCCGTGGGCACTGCTGCTTGGCTGGTGGTCTCCGCAGCTGGAAACCAACTCCAAACGTCTTCTCCTTCGCGGAGAAGGCTGATGTGGCCTGAAGAAGCCCTGTGGGCACTGGCCCTAGCAACCCACCCCTAGCCAGCTCGGGAGGGCCCCACCGAGGGCCTAGCTCCGAAACGGCCCAAAACGCGCTTGTAGGAGCTGCATTCTGCAAAGGGAAACTGGGCTCGGGGAACAAACCTCAGCCCCAATGCGGCTTGGCTCAGGATCCCAGCGCTTGACTAGTTCTCACCTAGGCCTAGACTCCCAAAAGGGCCAAGGAGCGGCTGGGCTGCCTCAGGCTCCGTGGGCACTGCTGCTTTGCTGGTGGTCTCCGCAGCTGGAAACAAACTCCAAACGTCTTCTCCTTCGCGCAGAAGGCTGATGTGGCCTGAAGAAGCCCTGTGTGCACTGGCCCTAGCAACCCACCCCTAGCCAGCTCGGGAGGGCCCCAGGTAGGGCCTTGCTCCGAAACGGCCCAAAATGCGCTTCTAGGAGCTGCATTCTGCAAAGGGAAACTGGGCTCGGGGAACAAACCTCAGCCCCAATGCGGCTTGGCTCAGGATCGCAGCGCTTGCCTAGTTCTCACCTAGCCCTCGGCTCCCCATAGGGCCAAGGAGGGGCTGGGCTGCCTCGGGCTCCGTGGGCACTGCTGCTTGGCTGGTGGTCTCCGCAGCTGGAAACCAACTCCAAACGTCTTCTCCTTCGCGGAGAAGGCTGATGTGGCCTGAAGAAGCCCTGTGTGCACTGGCCCTAGCAACCCACCCCTAGCCAGCTCGGGAGGGCCCCAGGTAGGGCCTTGCTCCGAAACTGCCCAAAACGCGCTTGTAGGAGCTGCATTCTGCAAAGGGAAACTGGGCTCGGGGAACAAACCTCAGCCCCAATGCGGCTTGGCTCAGGATCTCAGCGCTTGCCTAGTTCTCACCTAGCCCTCGGCTCCCCATAGGGCCAAGGAGGGGCTGGGCTGCCTCAGGCTCCGTGGGCACTGCTGCTTGGATGGTGGTCTCCGCAGCTGGAAACCAACTCCAAACGTCTTCTCCTTCGCGGGGAAGGCTGATGTGGCCTGAAGAAGCCCTGTGTGCACTGGCCCTAGCAACCCACCCCTAGCCAGCTCGGGAGGGCCCCCTGCAGGGCCTTGCTCCGAAACGGCCCAAAACCCGCTTGTGTGAGCTGCATTCTGCAAAGGGAAACTGGGCTCGGGGAACAAACCTCAGCCCCAAGGCGGCTTGGCTCAGGATCGCAGCGCTTGCCTAGTTCTCACCTAGCCCTCGGCTCCCCATAGGGCCAAGGATGGGCTGGGCTGCCTCGGGCTCCGTGGGCACTGCTGCTTGGCTGGTGGTCTCCGCAGCTGGAAACCAACTCCAAACGTCTTCTCCTTCGCGGAGAAGGCTGATGTGGCCTGAAGAAGCCCTGTGGGCACTGGCCCTAGCAACCCACCCCTAGCCAGCTCGGGAGAGCCCCACCTAGGCCTAGCTCCGAAACGGCAAAAAACGCGCTTGTAGGAGCTGCATTCTGCAAAGGGAAATTGGGCTCGGGGAACAAACCTCAGCCCCAATGCGGCTTGGCTCAGGATCCCAGCGCTTGCCTAGTTCTCACCTAGCCCTCGGCTCCCCATAGGGCCAAGGAGGGGCTGGGCTGCCTCGGGCTCCGTGGGCACTGCTGCTTGGCTGGTGGTCTCCGCAGCTGGAAACAAACTCCAAACGTCTTCTCCTTCGCGGAGAAGGCTGATGTGGCCTGAAGAAGCCCTGTGTGCACTGGCCCTAGCAACCCAACCCTAGCCAGCTCGGGAGGGCGCCACCTAGGGCCTAGCTCCGAAACGGCCCAAAACGCGCTTGTAGGAGCTGCATTCTGCAAAGGGAAACTGGGCTCGGGGACAAACCTCAGCCCCAATGCGGCTTGGCTCAGGATCCCAGCGCTTGCCTAGTTCTCACCTAGCCCTCGGCTCCCCATAGGGCCAAGGAGGGGCTGGGCTGCCTCGGGCTCCGTGGGCACTGCTGCTTGGCTGGTGGTCTCCGCAGCTGGAAACAAACTCCAAACGACTTCTCTTTGGGGAGAAGGCTGATGTGGCCTGAAGAAGCCCTGTGTGCACTGGCCCTAGCAACCCACCCCTAGCCAGCTCGTGAGGGCCCGAGGTAGGGCCTAGCTCCGAAACGGCCCAAAACGCGCTTCTAGGAGCTGCATTCTGCAAAGGGAAACTGGGCTCGGGGAACAAACCTCAGCCCCAATGCGGCTTGGCTCAGGATCCCAGCGCTTGCCTAGTTCTCACCTAGCCCTCGGCTCCCCATAGGCCCAAGGAGGGGCTGGGCTGCCTCAGGCTCCGTGGGCACTGCTGCTTGGCTGGTGGTCTCCGCAGCTGGAAACCAACTCCAAACGTCTTCTCCTTCGCGGAGAAGGCTGATGTGGCCTGAAGAAGCCCTGTGTGCACTGGCCCTAGCAACCCACCCCTAGCCAGCTCGCGAGGGCCTCACCTAGGGCCTAGCTCCGAAACGGCACAAATGCGTTTCTAGGAGCTGCATTCTGCAAAGGGAAACTGGGCTCGGGGAACAAACCTCAGCCCCAATGCGGCTTGGCTCAGGATCTCAGCGCTTGCCTAGTTCTCACCTAGCCCTCGGCACCCCATAGGGCCAAGGAGGGGCTGGGTTGCCTCTGGCTCCGTGGGCACTGCTGCTTGGCTGGTGGTCTCCGCAGCTGGAAACCAACTCCAAACGTCTTCTCCTTCGTGGAGAAGGCTGATGTAGCCTGAAGAAGCCCTGTGTGCACTGGCCCTAGCAACCCAACCCTAGCCAGCTCGGGATGGCCCCAGGTAGGGCCTAGCTCCGAAACGGCCCAAAACGCGCTTCTAGGAGCTGCATTCTGCAAAGGGAAACTGGGCTCGGGGAACAAACCTCAGCACCAGTGCGGCTTGGCTCAGAATCCCAGCGCTTGCCTAGTTCTCACCTAGCCCTCGGCTCCCCATAGGGCCAAGGAGCGGCTGGGCTGCCTCAGGCTCCGTGGGCACTGCTGCTTGGCTGGTGGTCTCCGCAGCTGGAAACCAACTCCAAACGTCTTCTCCTTCGCGGAGAAGGCTGATGTGGCCTGAAGAAGCCCTGTGTGCACTGGCCCTAGCAACCCACCCCTAGCCAGCTCGGGAGGGCCCCACCTAGGGCCTAGCTCCGAAACGGCCCAAAACGCGCTTGTGTGAGCTGCATTCTGCAAAGGGAAACTGGGCTCGGGGAACAAATCTCAGCCCCAATGCGGCTTGGCTCAGGATCCCAAGCGCTTGCCTAGTTCCCACCTAGGCCTCGGCTCCCCATAGGGCCAAGGAGGGTCTGGGCTGCCTCGGGCTCCGTGGGCACTGCTGCTTGGCTGGTGGTCTCCGCAGCTGGAAACAAACTCCAAACGTCTTCTCCTTCGCGGAGAAGGCTGATGTGGCCTGAAGAAGCCCTGTGTGCACTGGCCCTAACAACCCAACCCTAGCCATCTCGGGAGGGCCCCAGGTAGGGCCTAGCTCCGAAACGGCCCAAAACGCGCTTGTAGGAGCTGCATTCTGCAAAGGGAAACTGGGCTCGGGAACAAACCTCAGCCCCAATGCGGCTTGGCTCAGGATCCCAGCGCTTGCCTAGTTCTCACCTAGCCCTCGGCTCCCCATAGGGCCAAGGAGGGGCTGGGCTGCCTCGGGCTCCGTGGGCACTGCTGCTTGGCTGGTGGTCTCCGCAGCTGGAAACCAACTCCAAACGTCTTCTCCTTCGCGGAGAAGGCTGATGTGGCCTGAAGAAGCCCTGTGGGCACTGGCCCTAGCAACCCACCCCTAGCCAGCTCGGGAGGGCCCCACCGAGGGCCTAGCTCCGAAACGGCCCAAAACGCGCTTGTAGGAGCTGCATTCTGCAAAGGGAAACTGGGCTCGGGGAACAAACCTCAGCCCCAATGCGGCTTGGCTCAGGATCCCAGCGCTTGACTAGTTCTCACCTAGGCCTAGACTCCCAAAAGGGCCAAGGAGCGGCTGGGCTGCCTCAGGCTCCGTGGGCACTGCTGCTTTGCTGGTGGTCTCCGCAGCTGGAAACAAACTCCAAACGTCTTCTCCTTCGCGCAGAAGGCTGATGTGGCCTGAAGAAGCCCTGTGTGCACTGGCCCTAGCAACCCACCCCTAGCCAGCTCGGGAGGGCCCCAGGTAGGGCCTTGCTCCGAAACGGCCCAAAATGCGCTTCTAGGAGCTGCATTCTGCAAAGGGAAACTGGGCTCGGGGAACAAACCTCAGCCCCAATGCGGCTTGGCTCAGGATCGCAGCGCTTGCCTAGTTCTCACCTAGCCCTCGGCTCCCCATAGGGCCAAGGAGGGGCTGGGCTGCCTCGGGCTCCGTGGGCACTGCTGCTTGGCTGGTGGTCTCCGCAGCTGGAAACCAACTCCAAACGTCTTCTCCTTCGCGGAGAAGGCTGATGTGGCCTGAAGAAGCCCTGTGTGCACTGGCCCTAGCAACCCACCCCTAGCCAGCTCGGGAGGGCCCCAGGTAGGGCCTTGCTCCGAAACTGCCCAAAACGCGCTTGTAGGAGCTGCATTCTGCAAAGGGAAACTGGGCTCGGGGAACAAACCTCAGCCCCAATGCGGCTTGGCTCAGGATCTCAGCGCTTGCCTAGTTCTCACCTAGCCCTCGGCTCCCCATAGGGCCAAGGAGGGGCTGGGCTGCCTCAGGCTCCGTGGGCACTGCTGCTTGGATGGTGGTCTCCGCAGCTGGAAACCAACTCCAAACGTCTTCTCCTTCGCGGGGAAGGCTGATGTGGCCTGAAGAAGCCCTGTGTGCACTGGCCCTAGCAACCCACCCCTAGCCAGCTCGGGAGGGCCCCCTGCAGGGCCTTGCTCCGAAACGGCCCAAAACCCGCTTGTGTGAGCTGCATTCTGCAAAGGGAAACTGGGCTCGGGGAACAAACCTCAGCCCCAATGCGGTTTGGCTCAGGATCCCAGCGCTTGCCTACTTCTCACCTAGCCCTCGGCTCCCCATAGGGCCAAGGAGCGGCTGGGCTGCCGCTGTCTCCGTGGGCACTGCTGCTTGGCTGGTGGTCTCCGCAGCTGGAAACCAACTCCAAACGTCTTCTCCTTCGCGGAGAAGGCTGATGTGGCCTGAAGAAGCCCTGTGTGCACTGGCCCTAGCAACCCACCCCTAGCCAGCTCGGGATGGCCCCAGGTAGGGCCTTGCTCCGAAACGGCCCAAAACGCAATTGTAGGAGCTGCATTCTGCAAAGGGAAACTGGGCTCGGGGAACAAACCTCAGCCCCAATGCGGCTTGGCTCACGATCTCAGCGCTTGCCTAGTTCTCACCTAGCCCTCGGCTCCCCATAGGGCCAAGGAGGGGCTGGGCTGCCTCGGGCTCCGTGGGGACTGCAGCTTGGCTGGTGGTCTCCGCAGCTGGAAACCACCTCCAAACGTCTTCTCCTTCGCGGAGAAGGCTGATGTGGCCTGAAGAAGCCCTGTGTGCACTGGCCCTAGCAACCCACCCCTAGCCATCTCGCGAGGGCCTCACCTAGGGCCTAGCTCCGAAACGGCCCAAAACGCGCTTGTAGGAGCTGCATTCTGCAAAGGGAAACTGGGCTCGGGGAACAAACCTCAGCCCCAATGCGGCTTGGCTCAGGATCTCAGCGCTTGCCTAGTTCTCACCTAGCCCTCGGCTCCCCATAGGGCCAAGGAGGGGCTGGGCTGCCTCTGGCTCCGTAGGCACTGCTGCTTGGCTGGTGGTCTCCGCAGCTGGAAACCAACTCCAAACGTCTTCTTCTTCGCGGAGAAGGCTGATGTGGCCTGAAGAAGCCCTGTGTGCACTGGCCCTAGCAACCCACCCCTAGCCAGCTCGGGAGGGCCCCAGGTAGGGCCTTGCTCCGAAACGGCCCAAAAACCGCTTGTGTGAGCTGCATTCTGCAAAGGGAAACTGGGCTCGGGGAACAAACCTCAGCCCCAATGCGGTTTGGCTCAGGATCCCAGCGCTTGCCTAGTTCTCACCTAGCCCTCGGCTCCCCATAGGGCCAAGGAGGGGCTGGGCTGCCTCGGGCTCCGTGGGCACTGCTGCTTGGCTGGTGGTCTCCGCAGCTGGAAACCAACTCCAAACGTCTTCTCCTTCGCGGAGAAGGCTGATGTGGCCTGAAGAAGCCCTGTGTGCACTGGCCCTAGCAACCCACCCCTAGCCAGCTCGGGAGGGCCCCAGGTACGGCCTTGCTCCCAAACGGCCCAAAACGCGCTTGTAGGAGCTGCATTCTGCAACGGGAAACTGGGCTCGGGGAACAAACCTCAGCCCCAATGCGGCTTGGCTCAGAATCGCAGCGCTTGCCTAGTTCTCACCTAGCCCTCGGCTCCCCATATGGCCAATTAGCGGCTGGGCTGCCTCTGTCTCCGTGGGCACTGCTGCTTGGCTGGTGGTCTCCGCAGCTGGAAACCAACTCCAAACGTCTTCTCCTTCGCGGAGAAGGCTGATGTGGCCCGAAGAAGCCCTGTGTGCACTGGCCCTAGCAACCCACCCCTAGCCAGCTCGGGAGGGCCCCAGGTAGGGCCTTGCTCCCAAACGGCCCAAAACGCGTTTGTAGGAGCTGCATTATGCAACGGGAAACTGGGCTCGGGGAACAAACCTCAGCCCCAATGCGGCTTGGCTCAGGATCTCAGCGCTTGCCTAGTTCTCACCTAGCCCTCGGCTCCATATAGGGCCAAGGAGGGTCTGGGCTGCCTCTGTCTCCGTGGGCACTGCTGCTTGGCTGGTGGTCTCCGCAGCTGGAAACCACCTCCAAACGTCTTCTCCTTCGCGGAGAAGGCTGATGTGGCCTGAAGAAGCCCTGTGTGCACTGGCCCTAGCAACCCACCCCTAGCCAGCTCGGGAGGGCCCCAGGTAGGGCCTAGCTCCGAAACGGCCCAAAACGCGCTTGTTGCAGCTGCATTCTGCAAAGGGAAACTGGGCTCGGGGAACAAACCTCAGCCCCAGTGCGGCTTGGCACAGGATCACAGCGCTTGCCTAGTTCTCACCTAGCCCTCGGCTCCCCATAGGGCCAAGGAGGGGCTGGGCTGCCTCGGGCTCCGTGGGCACTGCTGCTTGGCTGGTGGTCTCCGCAGATGGAAACAAACTCCAAACATCTTCTCCTTCGCGGAGAAGGCTGATGTGGCCTGAAGAAGCCCTGTGTGCACTGGCCCTAGCAAACCACCCCTAGCCATCTCGCGAGGGCCTCACCTAGGGCCTAGCTCCGAAACGGCCCAAAACGCGCTTGTAGGAGCTGCATTCTGCAAAGGGAACTGGGCTCGGGGAACAAACCTCAGCCCCAATGCGGCTTGGCTCAGGATCTCAGCGCTTGCCTAGTTCTCACCTAGCCCTCGGCTCCCCATAGGGCCAAGGAGGGGCTGGGCTGCCTCTGGCTCCGTAGGCACTGCTGCTTGGCTGGTGGTCTCCGCAGCTGGAAACCAACTCCAAACGTCTTCTTCTTCGCGGAGAAGGCTGATGTGGCCTGAAGAAGCCCTGTGTGCACTGGCCCTAGCAACCCACCCATAGCCAGCTCGGGAGGGCCCCAGGTAGGGCCTTGCTCCGAAACGGCCCAAAAACCGCTTGTGTGAGCTGCATTCTGCAAAGGGAAACTGGGCTCGGGGAACAAACCTCAGCCCCAATGCGGTTTGGCTCAGGATCCCAGCGCTTGCCTAGTTCTCACCTAGCCCTCGGCTCCCCATAGGGCCAAGGAGGGGCTGGGCTGCCTCTGGCTCCGTGGGCACTGCTGCTTGGCTGGTGGTCTCCGCAGCTGGAAACCAACTCCAAACGTCTTCTCCTTCGCGGAGAAGGCTGATGTGGCCTGAAGAAGCCCTGTGTGCACTGGCCCTAGCAACCCACCCCTAGCCAGCTCGGGAGGGCCCCACCGAGGGCCTAGCTCCGAAACGGCCCAAAACGCGCTTGTAGGAGCTGCATTCTGCAACGGGAAACTGGGCTCGGGGAACAAACCTCAGCCCCAATGCGGCTTGGCTCAGGATCCCAGCGCTTGCCTAGTTCTCACCTAGCCCTCGGCACCCCATAGGGCCAAAGAGGGGCTGGGTTGCCTCTGGCTCCGTGGGCACTGCTGCTTGGCTGGTGGTCTCCGCAGCTGGAAACCAACTCCAAACGTCTTCTCCTTCGCGGAGAAGGCTGATGTGGCCTGAAGAAGCCCTGTGTGCACTGGGCCTAGCAACCCAACCCTAGCCAGCTCGGGAGGGCCCCAGGTAGGGCCTAGCTCCGAAACGGCCCAAAACGCGCTTCTAGGAGCTGCATTCTGCAAAGGGAAACTGGGCTCGGGGAACAAACCTCAGCACCAGTGCGGCTTGGCTCAGAATCCCAGCGCTTGCCTACTTCTCACCTAGCCCTCGGCTCCCCATCGGGCCAAGGAGCGGCTGGGCTGCCTCAGGCTCCGTGGGCACTGCTGCTTGGCTGGTGGTCTCCGCAGCTGGAAACCAACTCCAAACGTCTTCTCCTTCGCGGAGAAGGCTGATGTGGCCTGAAGAAGTCCTGTGTGCACTGGCCCTAGCAACCAACCCCTAGCCAGCTCGGGAGGGCCCCACCTAGGGCCTAGCTCCGAAACGGCCCAAAACGCTCTTGTGTGAGCTGCATTCTGCAAAGGGAAACTGGGCTCGGGGAACAAACCTCAGCCCCAATGCGGCTTGGCTCAGGATCCCAGCGCTTGCCTAGTTCTCACCTAGGCCTCGGATCCCCATAGGGCCAAGAATGGGCTGGGCTGCCTCTGGCTCCGTGGGCACTGCTGCTTGGCTGGTGGTCTCCGCAGCTGGAAACCAACTCCAAACGTCTTCTCCTTCGCGGAGAAGGCTGATGTGGCCTGAAGAAGCCCTGTGTGCACTGGCCCTAGCAACCCACCCCTAGCCATCTCGCGAGGGCCTCACCTAGGGCCTAGCTCCGAAACGGCCCAAAACGCGCTTGTAGGAGCTGCATTCTGCAAAGGGAAACTGGGCTCGGGGAACAAACCTCAGCCCCAATGCGGCTTGGCTCAGGATCTCAGCGCTTGCCTAGTTCTCACCTAGCCCTCGGCTCCCCATAGGGCCAAGGAGGGGCTGGGCTGCCTCTGGCTCCGTAGGCACTGCTGCTTGGCTGGTGGTCTCCGCAGCTGGAAACCAACTCCAAACGTCTTCTTCTTCGCGGAGAAGGCTGATGTGGCCTGAAGAAGCCCTGTGTGCACTGGCCCTAGCAACCCACCCCTAGCCAGCTCGGGAGGGCCCCAGGTAGGGCCTTGCTCCGAAACGGCCCAAAAACCGCTTGTGTGAGCTGCATTCTGCAAAGGGAAACTGGGCTCGGGGAACAAACCTCAGCCCCAATGCGGTTTGGCTCAGGATCCCAGCGCTTGCCTAGTTCTCACCTAGCCCTCGGCTCCCCATAGGGCCAAGGAGGGGCTGGGCTGCCTCTGGCTCCGTGGGCACTGCTGCTTGGCTGGTGGTCTCCGCAGCTGGAAACCAACTCCAAACGTCTTCTCCTTCGCGGAGAAGGCTGATGTGGCCTGAAGAAGCCCTGTGTGCACTGGCCCTAGCAACCCACCCCTAGCCAGCTCGGGAGGGCCCCACCGAGGGCCTAGCTCCGAAACGGCCCAAAACGCGCTTGTAGGAGCTGCATTCTGCAACGGGAAACTGGGCTCGGGGAACAAACCTCAGCCCCAATGCGGCTTGGCTCAGGATCCCAGCGCTTGCCTAGTTCTCACCTAGCCCTCGGCACCCCATAGGGCCAAAGAGGGGCTGGGTTGCCTCTGGCTCCGTGGGCACTGCTGCTTGGCTGGTGGTCTCCGCAGCTGGAAACCAACTCCAAACGTCTTCTCCTTCGCGGAGAAGGCTGATGTGGCCTGAAGAAGCCCTGTGTGCACTGGGCCTAGCAACCCAACCCTAGCCAGCTCGGGAGGGCCCCAGGTAGGGCCTAGCTCCGAAACGGCCCAAAACGCGCTTCTAGGAGCTGCATTCTGCAAAGGGAAACTGGGCTCGGGGAACAAACCTCAGCACCAGTGCGGCTTGGCTCAGAATCCCAGCGCTTGCCTACTTCTCACCTAGCCCTCGGCTCCCCATAGGGCCAAGGAGCGGCTGGGCTGCCTCAGGCTCCGTGGGCACTGCTGCTTGGCTGGTGGTCTCCGCAGCTGGAAACCAACTCCAAACGTCTTCTCCTTCGCGGAGAAGGCTGATGTGGCCTGAAGAAGCCCTGTGTGCACTGGCCCTAGCAACCAACCCCTAGCCAGCTCGGGAGGGCCCCACCTAGGGCCTAGCTCCGAAACGGCCCAAAACGCTCTTGTGTGAGCTGCATTCTGCAAAGGGAAACTGGGCTCGGGGAACAAACCTCAGCCCCAATGCGGCTTGGCTCAGGATCCCAGCGCTTGCCTAGTTCTCACCTAGGCCTCGGATCCCCATAGGGCCAAGAATGGGCTGGGCTGCCTCTGGCTCCGTGGGCACTGCTGCTTGGCTGGTGGTCTCCGCAGCTGGAAACCAACTCCAAACGTCTTCTCCTTCGCGGAGAAGGCTGATGTGGCCTGAAGAAGCCCTGTGGGCACTGGCCCTAGCAACCCACCCCTAGCCAGCTCGGGAGAGCCCCACCTAGGGCCTAGCTCCGAAACGGCCCAAAACGCGCTTGAAGGAGCTGCATTCTGCAAAGGGAAACTGGGCTCGGGGAACAAACCTCAGCCCCAATGCGGCTTGGCTCAGGATCCCAGCGCTTGCCTAGTTCTCACCTAGCCCTCGGCTCCCCATAGGGCCAAGGAGGGGCTGGGCTGCCTCGGGCTCCGTGGGCACTGCTGCTTGGCTGGTGGTCTCCGCAGCTGGAAACCAACTCCAAACGACTTCTCCTTCGCGGAGAAGGCTGATGTGGCCTGAAGAAGCCCTGTGTGCACTGGCCCTAGCAACCCACCCCTAGCCAGCTCGGGAGGGCGCCACCTAGGGCCTAGCTCCGAAACGGCCTAAAACGCGCTTGTAGGAGCTGCATTCTGCAAAGGGAAACTGGGCTCGGGGACAAACCTCAGCCCCAATGCGGCTTGGCTCAGGATCCCAGCGCTTGCCTAGTTCTCACCTAGCCCTCGGCTCCCCATAGGGCCAAGGAGGGGCTGGGCTGCCTCGGGCTCCGTGGGCACTGCTGCTTGGCTGGTGGTCTCCGCAGCTGGAAACCAACTCCAAACGTCTTCTCCTTCGCGGAGAAGGCTGATGTGGCCTGAAGAAGCCCTGTGTGCACTGGCCCTAGCAACCCACACCTAGCCAGCTCGGGAGGGCCCCACCTAGGGCCTAGCTCCGAAACGGCCCAAAACGCGCTTGTAGGAGCTGCATTCTGCAAAGGGAAACTGGGCTCGGGGAACAAACCTCAGCCCCAATGCGGCTTGGCTCAGGATCCCAGCGC
Organism: Sus scrofa; assembly: GCF_054392235.1. Taxonomy (NCBI): domain Eukaryota; kingdom Metazoa; phylum Chordata; class Mammalia; order Artiodactyla; family Suidae; genus Sus; species Sus scrofa. The sequence continues at coordinate 50,998,469 of NC_139385.1, read as the reverse complement.
TTGCCTAGTTCTCACCTAGCCCTCGGCTCCCCATAGGGCCAAGGAGGGGCTGGGCTGCCTCGGGCTCCGTGGGCACTGCTGCTTGGCTGGTGGTCTCTGCAGCTGGAAACAAACTCCAAACGACTTCTCTTTGGGGAGAAGGCTGATGTGGCCTGAAGAAGCCCTGTGTGCACTGGCCCTAGCAACCCACCCCTAGCCAGCTCGGGAGGGCGCCACCTAGGGCCTAGCTCCGAAACGGCCCAAAACGCGCTTCTAGGAGCTGCATTCTGCAAAGGGAAACTGGGCTCGGGGAACAAACCTCAGCCCCAATGCGGCTTGGCTCAGGATCCCAGCGCTTGCCTAGTTCTCACCTAGCCCTCGGCTCCCCATAGGCCCAAGGAGGGGCTGGGCTGCCTCAGGCTCCGTGGGCACTGCTGCTTGGCTGGTGGTCTCCGCAGCTGGAAACCAACTCCAAACGTCTTCTCCTTCGCGGAGAAGGCTGATGTGGCCTGAAGAAGCCCTGTGTGCACTGGCCCTAGCAACCCCCTCTTAGCCAGCTTGGGCGGGCGTCACCTAGGTCCTAGCTCCGAAACGGCCCAAATGCGTTTCTAGGAGCTGCATTCTGCAAAGGGAAACTGGGCTCGGGGAACAAACCTCAGCCCCAATGCGGCTTGGCTCAGGATCTCAGCGCTTGCCTAGTTCTCACCTAGCCCTCGGCACCCCATAGGGCCAAGGAGGGGCTGGGTTGCCTCTGGCTCCGTGGGCACTGCTGCTTGGCTGGTGGTCTCCGCAGCTGGAAACCAACTCCAAACGTCTTCTCCTTCGTGGAGAAGGCTGATGTGGCCTGAAGAAGCCCTGTGTGCACTGGCCCTAGCAACCCAACCCTAGCCAGCTCGGGATGGCCCCAGGTAGGGCCTAGCTCCGAAACGGCCCAAAACGCGCTTCTAGGAGCTGCATTCTGCAAAGGGAAACTGGGCTCGGGGAACAAACCTCAGCACCAGTGCGGCTTGGCTCAGAATCCCAGCGCTTGCCTTGTTCTCACCTAGCCCTCGGCTCCCCATAGGGCCAAGGAGCGGCTGGGCTGCCTCAGGCTCCGTGGGCACTGCTGCTTGGCTGGTGGTCTCCGCAGCTGGAAACCAACTCCAAACGTCTTCTCCTTCGCGGAGAAGGCTGATGTGGCCTGAAGAAGCCCTGTGTGCACTGGCCTTAGCAACCCACCCCTAGCCAGCTCGGGAGGGCCCCACCTAGGGCCTAGCTCCGAAACGGCCCAAAACGCGCTTGTGTGAGCTGCATTCTGCAAAGGGAAACTGGGCTCGGGGAACAAACCTCAGCCCCAATGCGGCTTGGCTCAGGATCCCAGCGCTTGCCTAGTTCTCACCTAGGCCTCGGATCCCCATAGGGTCAAGAATGGGCAGGGCTGCCTCTGGCTCCGTGGGCACTGCTGCTTGGCTGGTGGTCTCCGCAGCTGGAAACCAACTCCAAACGTCTTCTCCTTCGCGGAGAAGGCTGAGTTGGCCTGAAGAAGCCCTGTGTGCACTGGCCCTAGCAACCCACCCCTAGCCAGCTCGGGATGGCCCCAGGTAGGGCCTTGCTCCGAAACGGCCCAAAACGCGCTTGTTGGAGCTGCATTCTGCAAAGGGAAACTGGGCTCAGGGAACAAACCTCAGCCCCAATGCGGCTTGGCTCAGGATCCCAAGCGCTTGCCTAGTTCCCACCTAGGCCTCGGCTCCCCATAGGGCCAAGGAGGGTCTGGGCTGCCTCGGGCTCCGTGGGAACTGCTGCTTGGCTGGTGGTCTCCGCAGCTGGAAACCAACTCCAAACGTCTTCTCCTTCGCGGAGAATGCTGATGTGGCCTGAAGAAGCCCTGTGTGCACTGGCCCTAGCAACCCAACCCTAGCCAGCTCGGGAGGGCCCCAGGTAGGGCCTAGCTCCGAAACGGCCCAAAACGCGCTTCTAGGAGCTGCATTCCGCAAAGGGAAACTGGGCTCGGGAACAAACCTCAGCCCCAAGGCGGCTTGGCTCAGGATCGCAGCGCTTGCCTAGTTCTCACCTAGCCCTCGGCTCCCCATAGGGCCAAGGATGGGCTGGGCTGCCTCGGGCTCCGTGGGCACTGCTGCTTGGCTGGTGGTCTCCGCAGCTGGAAACCAACTCCAAACGTCTTCTCCTTCGCGGAGAAGGCTGATGTGGCCTGAAGAAGCCCTGTGGGCACTGGCCCTAGCAACCCACCCCTAGCCAGCTCGGGAGAGCCCCACCTAGGCCTAGCTCCGAAACGGCCCAAAACGCGCTTGTAGGAGCTGCATTCTGCAAAGGGAAATTGGGCTCGGGGAACAAACCTCAGCCCCAATGCGGCTTGGCTCAGGATCCCAGCGCTTGCCTAGTTCTCACCTAGCCCTCGGCTCCCCATAGGGCCAAGGAGGGGCTGGGCTGCCTCGGGCTCCGTGGGCACTGCTGCTTGGCTGGTGGTCTCCGCAGCTGGAAACAAACTCCAAACGTCTTCTCCTTCGCGGAGAAGGCTGATGTGGCCTGAAGAAGCCCTGTGTGCACTGGCCCTAGCAACCCAACCCTAGCCAGCTCGGGAGGGCGCCACCTAGGGCCTAGCTCCGAAACGGCCCAAAACGCGCTTGTAGGAGCTGCATTCTGCAAAGGGAAACTGGGCTCGGGGACAAACCTCAGCCCCAATGCGGCTTGGCTCAGGATCCCAGCGCTTGCCTAGTTCTCACCTAGCCCTCGGCTCCCCATAGGGCCAAGGAGGGGCTGGGCTGCCTCGGGCTCCGTGGGCACTGCTGCTTGGCTGGTGGTCTCCGCAGCTGGAAACAAACTCCAAACGACTTCTCTTTGGGGAGAAGGCTGATGTGGCCTGAAGAAGCCCTGTGTGCACTGGCCCTAGCAACCCACCCCTAGCCAGCTCGTGAGGGCCCGAGGTAGGGCCTAGCTCCGAAACGGCCCAAAACGCGCTTCTAGGAGCTGCATTCTGCAAAGGGAAACTGGGCTCGGGGAACAAACCTCAGCCCCAATGCGGCTTGGCTCAGGATCCCAGCGCTTGCCTAGTTCTCACCTAGCCCTCGGCTCCCCATAGGCCCAAGGAGGGGCTGGGCTGCCTCAGGCTCCGTGGGCACTGCTGCTTGGCTGGTGGTCTCCGCAGCTGGAAACCAACTCCAAACGTCTTCTCCTTCGCGGAGAAGGCTGATGTGGCCTGAAGAAGCCCTGTGTGCACTGGCCCTAGCAACCCACCCCTAGCCAGCTCGCGAGGGCCTCACCTAGGGCCTAGCTCCGAAACGGCACAAATGCGTTTCTAGGAGCTGCATTCTGCAAAGGGAAACTGGGCTCGGGGAACAAACCTCAGCCCCAATGCGGCTTGGCTCAGGATCTCAGCGCTTGCCTAGTTCTCACCTAGCCCTCGGCACCCCATAGGGCCAAGGAGGGGCTGGGTTGCCTCTGGCTCCGTGGGCACTGCTGCTTGGCTGGTGGTCTCCGCAGCTGGAAACCAACTCCAAACGTCTTCTCCTTCGTGGAGAAGGCTGATGTAGCCTGAAGAAGCCCTGTGTGCACTGGCCCTAGCAACCCAACCCTAGCCAGCTCGGGATGGCCCCAGGTAGGGCCTAGCTCCGAAACGGCCCAAAACGCGCTTCTAGGAGCTGCATTCTGCAAAGGGAAACTGGGCTCGGGGAACAAACCTCAGCACCAGTGCGGCTTGGCTCAGAATCCCAGCGCTTGCCTAGTTCTCACCTAGCCCTCGGCTCCCCATAGGGCCAAGGAGCGGCTGGGCTGCCTCAGGCTCCGTGGGCACTGCTGCTTGGCTGGTGGTCTCCGCAGCTGGAAACCAACTCCAAACGTCTTCTCCTTCGCGGAGAAGGCTGATGTGGCCTGAAGAAGCCCTGTGTGCACTGGCCCTAGCAACCCACCCCTAGCCAGCTATGGAGGGCCCCACCTAGGGCCTAGCTCCGAAACGGCCCAAAACGCGCTTGTGTGAGCTACATTCTGCAAAGGGAAACTGGGCTCGGGGAACGAACCTCAGCCCCAATGCGGCTTGGCTCAGGATCCCAGCAGTTGCCTAGTTCTCACCTAGGCCTCGGATCCCCATAGGGCCAAGAATGGGCTGGGCTGCCTCTGGCTCCGTGGGCACTGCTGCTTGGCTGGTGGTCTCCGCAGCTGGAAACCAACTCCAAACGTCTTCTCCTTCGCGGAGAAGGCTGATGTGGCCTGAAGAAGCCCTGTGTGCACTGGCCCTAGCAACCCAACCCTAGCCAGCTCGGGAAGGCCCCACCTAGGGCCTAGCTCCGAAACGGCCCAAAACGCGCTTGAAGGAGCTGCATTCTGCAAAGGGAAACTGGGCTCGGGGAACAAACCTCAGCCCCCATGCGGCTAGGCTCAGGATCCCAGCGCTTTCCTAGTTCTCACCTAGCCCTCGGCTCCCCTTAGGGCCAAGGAGGGTCTGGGCTGCCTCGGGCTCCGTGGGCACTGCTGCTTGGCTGGTGGTCTCCGCAGCTGGAAACCAACTCCAAACGTCTTCTCCTTCGCGGAGAAGGCTGATGTGGCCTGAAGAAGCCCTGTGTGCACTGGCCCTAGCAACCCACCCCTAGCCAGCTCGGGAGGGCGCCACCTAGGGCCTAGCTCCGAAACGGCCCAAAACGCGCTTGTTGGAGCTGCATTCTGCAAAGGGAAACTGGGCTCGGGGAACAAACCTCAGCCCCAATGCGGCTTGGCTCAGGATCCCAGCGCTTGCCTAGTTCTCACCTAGGCCTCGGCCCCCCCCCCCCAGGGCCAAGGAGGGGCTGGGCTGAGTCGGGCTCCGTGGGCACTGCTGCTTGGCTGGTGGTCTCCGCAGCTGGAAACCAACTCCAAACGTCTTCTCCTTCGCGGAGAAGGCTGATGTGGCCTGAAGAAGCCCTGTGTGCACTGGCCCTAGCAACCCACCCGTAGCCAGCTCGGGAGGGCCCCACCTAGGGCCTAGCTTCGAAACGGCCCAAAACGAGCTTGTAGGAGCTGCATTCTGCAAAGGGAAACTGGGCTCGGGGAACAAACCTCAGCCCCAATGCGGCTTGGCTCAGAAACCCAGCGCTTGCCTACTTCTCACCTAGGCCTCGGCCCCCCATAGGGCCAAGGAGGGTCTGGGCTGACTCTGGCTCCGTGGGCACTGCTGCTTGGCTGGTGGTCTCCGCAGCTGGAAACCAACTCCAAACGTCTTCTCCTTCGCGGAGAAGGGTGATGTGGCCTGAAGAAGCCCTGTGTGCACTGGCCCTAGCAACCCACCCCTAGCCAGCTCGGGAGGGCGCCACCTAGGGCCTAGCTCCGAAACGGCCCAAAACGCGCTTGTAGGAGCTGCATTCTGCAAAGGGAAACTGGGCTCGGGGACAAACCTCAGCCCCAATGCGGCTTGGCTCAGGATCCCAGCGCTTGCCTAGTTCTCACCTAGCCCTCGGCTCCCCTTAGGGCCAAGGAGGGTCTGGGCTGCCTCGGGCTCCGTGGTCACTGCTGCTTGGCTGGTGGTCTCCGCAGCTGGAAACCAACTCCAAACGTCTTCTCCTTCGCGGAGAAAGCTGATTTGGCCTGAGGAAGCCCTTTGGGCACTGGCCCTAGCAACCCACCTCTATCCAGCTCGGGAGGGCCCCACCTAGGGCCTAGCTCCGAAACGGCCCCAAACGCGCTTGTAGGAGCTGTATTCTGCAAAGGGAAACTGGGCTCGGGGAACAAACCTCAGCCCCAATGCGGCTTGGCTCAGGATCCCAGCGCTTGCCTAGGTCTCACCTAGCCCTCGGCTCCCCTTAGGGCCAAGGAGGGTCTGGGCTGCCTCTGGCTCCGTGGGCACTGCTGCTTGGCTGGTGGTCTCCGCAGCTGGAAACCAACTCCAAACGTCTTCTTCTTCGCGGAGAAGTCTGAATTGGCTTAATGAAGCCCTGTGTGCACTGGCCCTAGCAACCCACCCATCGCCAGCTCGGGCGGGCCCCACATAGGGCCTAGCTCCCAAACGCAAAAAACGCGCTAGTAGGAGCTGCATTCTGCAAAGGGAAACTGGGCTCGGGGAACAAACCTCAGCCCCAATGCGGCTTGGCTCAGGATCCCAGCGCTTGCCTAGTTCTCACCTAGCCCTCGGCTCCCAATAGGCCCAAGGAGGGGCTGGGCTGCCTCTGGCTCCGTGGGCACTGCTGCTTGGCTGGTGGTCTCCGCAGCTGGAAACCAACTCCAAACATCTTCTCCTTCGCGGAGAAGTCTGAATTGGCTTAATGAAGCCCTGTGTGCACTGGCCCTAGCAACCCACCCATCGCCAGCTCGTGCGGGCCCCACCTAGGGCCTAGCTCCGAAACGGCCCAAAACGCGCTTGTAGGAGCTGCATTCTGCAAAGGGAAACTGGGCTCGGGGAACAAACCTCAGCCCCAATGCGGCTTGGCTCAGGATCCCAGCGCTTGCCTAGGTCTCACCTAGCCCTCGGCTCCCCTTAGGGCCAAGGAGGGTCTGGGCTGCCTCAGGCTCCGTGGGCACTGCTGCTTGGCTGGTGGTCTCCGCAGCTGGAAACCTACTCTAAACGTCTTCTCCTTCGTGGAGAAGTCTGAATTGGCTTAATGAAGCCCTGTGTGCACTGGCCCTAGCAACCCACCCCTAGCCAGCTCGGGAGGGCCCCACCTAGGGCCTAGCTACGCAACGGCAGAAAGCGCGCTCATAGGAGCTGCATTCTGCAAAGGGAAACTGGGCTCGGGGAACAAACCTCAGCCCCCATGTGGCTTGGCTCAGAATCCCAGCGCTTGCCTAGTTCTCACCTAGCCCTCGGCTCCCCATAGGGCCAAGGAGGGTCTGGGCTGCCTCTGGCTCCGTGGGCACTGCTGCTTGGCTGGTGGTCTCCGCAGCTGGAAACCAACTCCAAACGTCTTCTCCTTCACGGAGAGTCTAAATTGGCTTAATGAAGCCCTGTGTGCACTGGCCCTAGCAACCCACCCATCGCCAGCTCGGGAGGGCCCCACCTAGGGCATAGATCGAAATCGGAACAAAACGCGCATCTAGGAGCTGCATTCTGCAAAGGGAAACTGGGCTCGGGGAACAAACCTCAACACCAGTGCGGCTTGGCTCAGGATCCCAGCGCTTGCCTAGTTCTCACCTAGCCCTCGGCTCCCCATAGGGCCAAGGATGGGCTGGGCTGCCTCTGGCTCCGTGGGCACTGCTGCTTGGCTGGTGGTCTCCGCAGCTGGAAACCAACTCCAAACATCTTCTCCTTCGCGGAGAAGTCTGAATTGGCTTAATGAAGCCCTGTGTGCACTGGCCCTAGCAACCCACCCATCGCCAGCTCGTGCGGGCCCCATCTAGGGCCTAGCTCCGTAATGGCACCAAATGCGCTTGTAGAAGCTGCATTCTGCAGAGGGAAACTGGGCTCGGGGAACAAACCTCAGCCCCAATGCGGCTTGGCTCAGGATCCCAGCGCTTGCCTAGTTCTCACCTAGCCCTCGGCTCCCCTTAGGGCCAAGGAGGGTCTGGGCTACCTCTGGCTCTGTGGGCACTGCCGCTTGGCTGGTGGTCTCCGCAGCTGGAAACCAACTCCAAACGTCTTCTCCTTCGCGGAGAAGGCTGATGTGGCCTGAAGAAGCCCTTTGTGCACACGCCCTAGCAACCCACCCCTAGCCAGCTCGGGAGGGCCCCACCTAGGGCCTAGCTCCGTAACGACAGAAAGCGCGCTTGTAGGAGCTGCATTCTGCAAAGGGAAACTGGGCTCGGGGAACAAACCTCAGCCCCCATGTGGCTTGGCTCAGAATCCCAGCGCTTGCCTAGTTCTCACCTAGCCCTCGGCTCCCCATAGGGCCAAGGAGGGTCTGGGCTGCCTCTGGCTCCGTGGGCACTGCTGCTTGGCTGGTGGTCTCCGCAGCTGGAAACCAACTCCAAACATCTTCTCCTTCGCGGAGAAGTCTGAATTGGCTTAATGAAGCCCTGTGTGCACTGGCCCTAGCAACCCACCCCTATCTAGTTCGGGAGGGCCCCACCTAGGGCCTAGCTCCGAAACGGCCCCAAACGTGCTTGTAGGAGCTGTATTCTGCAAAGGGAAACTGGGCTCGGGGAACAAACCTCAGCCCCAATGCGGCTTGGCTCAGGATCCCAGCGCTTGCCTAGGTCTCACCTAGCCCTCGGCTCCCCTTAGGGCCAAGGAGGGTCTGGGCTGCCTCGGGCTCCGTGGGCACTGCTGCTTGGCTGGTGGTCTCCGCAGCTGGAAACCAACTCCAAACGTCTTCTCCTTCGCGGAGAAGTCTCAATTGTCTTAATGAAGCCCTGTGTGCACTGGCCCTAGCAACCCACCCATCGCCAGCTCGGGCGGGCCCCACCTAGGGCCTAGCTCCCAAACGCACAAAACGCGCTTGTAGGAGCTGCATTCTGCAAAGGGAAACTGGGCTCGGGGAACAAACCTCAGCCCCAATGCGGCTTGGCTCAGGATCCCAGCGCTTGCCTAGTTCTCACCTAGCCCTCGGCTCCCAATAGGCCCAAGGAGGGGCTGGGCTGCCTCTGGCTCCGTGGGCACTGCCGCTTGGCTGGTGGTCTCCGCAGCTGGAAACCAACTCCAAACGTCTTCTCCTTCACGGAGAGTCTAAATTGGCTTAATGAAGCCCTGTGTGCACTGGCCCTAGCAACCCACCCCTATCTAGCTCGGGAGGGCCCCACCTAGGGCATAGATCGAAATCAGCACAAAACGCGCTTGTAGGAGCTGCATTCTGCAAAGGGAAACTGGGCTCGGGGAACAAACCTCAGCCCCAATGCGGCTTGGCTCAGGATCCCAGCGCTTGCCTAGTTCTCACCTAGCCCTCGGCTCCCCATAGGGCCAAGGATGGGCTGGGCTGCCTCTGGCTCCGTGGGCACTGCTGCTTGGCTGGTGGTCTCCGCAGCTGGAAACCAACTCCAAACATCTTCTCCTTCGCGGAGAAGTCTGAATTGGCTTAATGAAGCCCTGTGTGCACTGGCCCTAGCAACCCACCCATCGCCAGCTCGTGCGGGCCCCACCTAGGGCCTAGCTCCGTAATGGCACCAAATGCGCTTGTAGGAGCTGCATTCTGCAGAGGGAAACTGGGCTCGGGGAACAAACCTCAGCCCCAATGCGGCTTGGCTCAGGATCCCAGCGCTTGCCTAGTTCTCACCTAGCCCTCGGCTCCCCTTAGGGCCAGGAGAGTCTGGGCTGCCTCGGGCTCCGTGGGCACTGCTGCTTGGCTGGTGGTCTCCGCAGCTGGAAACCAACTCCAAACGTCTTCTCCTTCGCGGAGAAGTCTGAATTGGCTTAATGAAGCCCTGTGTGCACTGGCCCTAGCAACCCACCCCTAGGCAGCTCGGGCGGGCGTCACCTAGGGCCTAGCTCCGAAACGGCACAAAACGCGCTTGTAGGAGCTGCATTCTGCGAAGGGAAACTGGGCTCGGGGAACAAACCTCAGCCCCAATGCGGCTTGGCTCAGGATCCCAGCGCTTGCCTAGTTCTCACTTAGCCCTCGGCTCCCCTTAGGGCCAAGGAGGGTCTGGGCTGCCTCTGGCTCCGTGGGCACTGCCGCTTGGCTGGTGGTCTCCGCAGCTGGAAACCAACTCCAAACGTCTTCTCCTTCGCGGAGAAGGCTGATGTGGCCTGAAGAAGCCCTTTGTGCACACGCCCTAGCAACCCACCCATCGCCAGCTCGGGAGGGCCCCACCTAGGGCCTAGCTCCGTAACGGCAGAAAGTGCGCTTGTAGGAGCTGCATTCTGCAAAGGGAAACTGGGCTCGGGGAACAAACCTCAGCCCCAATGCGGCTTGGCTCAGAAACCCAGCGCTTGCCTAGTTCTCACCTAGACCTCGGCTCCTCATAGGGCCAAGGAGGGTCTGGGCTGCCTCTGGCTCCGTGGGCACTGCTGCTTGGCTGGTGGTCTCCGCAGCTGGAAACCAACTCTAAATGTCTTCTCCTTCGCGGAGAAGGGTGATTTGGCCTGAAGAAGCCCTTTGTGCACTGGCCCTAGCAACCCACCCCTAGCCAGCTCGGGAGGGCGCCACCTAGGGCCTAGCTCCGAAACGGCCCAAAACGCGCTTGTAGGAGCTGCATTCTGCAAAGGGAAACTGGGCTCGGTGAACAAACCTCAACACCAGTGCGGCTATGCTCAGGATCCCAGCGCTTGCCTAGGTCTCACCTAGCCCTCGGCTCTACTTAGGGCCAAGGAGGTTCTGGGGTGCCTCTGGCTCCGTGTTCACTGCTGCTTGGCTGGTGGTCTCCGCAGCTGGAAACCAAGTCCAAACGTCTTCCCCTTCGCGGAGAAGGGTGATTTGGCCTGAAGAAGCCCTTTGTGCACAGGCCCTAGCAACCCAACCATCGCCAGATCGGGAGGGCCCCACCTAGGGCCTAGCTCCGAAACGGCACCAAACGCACTTGTAGGAGCTGCATTCTGCAAAGGGAAACTGGGCTCGGGGAAAAAACCTCAGCCCCAATGCGGCTTGGCTCAGGATCCCAGCGCTTGCCTAGTTCTCACCTAGCCCTCGGCTCCCCATAGGGCCAAGGATGGTCTGGGGTGCCTCTGGCTCCGTGGGCACTGCTGCTTGGCTGGTGGTCTCCACAGCTGGAAACCCACTCCAAACGTCTTCTCCTTCGCGGAGAAGTCTGAATTGGCTTAATGAAGCCCTGTGTGCACTGGCCCTAGCAACCCACCCCTAACCAGCTCGGGCGGGCGTCACCTAGGTCCTAGCTCCGAAACGCACAAAACGCGCTTGTAGGAGCTGCATTCTGCAAAGGAAAATTGGGCTCGGGGAACAAACCTCAGCCCCAATGCGGCTTGGCTCATGATCCCAGCGCTTGCCTAGTTCTCACCTAGCCCTCGGCTCCCCTTAGGGCCAAGGAGGGTCTGGGCTGCCTCTGGCTCCGTGGTCACTGCTGCTTGGCTGGTGGTCTCCGCAGCTGGAAACCAACTCCAAACGTCTTCTCCTTCGCGGAGAAGGCTGATTTGGCCTGAGGAAGCCCTTTGGGCACTGGCCCTAGCAACCCACCTCTATCCAGCTCGGGAGGGCCCCACCTAGGGCCTAGCTCCGAAACGGCCCCAAACGCGCTTGTAGGAGCTGTATTCTGCAAAGGGAAACTGGGCTCGGGGAACAAACCTCAGCCCCAATGCGACTTGGCTCAGGATCCCAGCGCTTGCCTAGTTCTCACCTAGCCCTCGGCTCCCAATAGGCCCAAGGAGGGGCTGGGCTGCCTCTGGCTCCGTGGGCACTGCCGCTTGGCTGGTGGTCTCCGCAGCTGGAAACCAACTCCAAACGTCTTCTCCTTCACGGAGAGTCTAAATTGGCTTAATGAAGCCCTGTGTGCACTGGCCCTAGCAACCCACCCCTATCCAGCTCGGGAGGGCCCCACCTAGGGCATAGATCGAAATCGGCACAAAACGCGCTTCTAGGAGCTGCATTCTGCAAAGGGAAACTGGGCTCGGGGAACAAACCTCAGCCCCAATGCGGCTTGGCTCAGGATCCCAGCGCTTGCCTAGTTCTCACCTAGCCCTCGGCTCCCCATAGGGCCAAGGAGCGGCTGGGCTGCCTCTGGCTCCGTGGGCACTGCTGCTTGGCTGGTGGTCTCCGCAGCTGGAAACCAACTCCAAACATCTTCTCCTTCGCGGAGAAGTCTGAATTGGCTTAATGAAGCCCTGTGTGCACTGGCCCTAGCAACCCACCCATCGCCAGCTCGTGCGGGCCCCACCTAGGGCCTAGCTCCGTAATGGCACCAAATGCGCTTGTAGGAGCTGCATTCTGCAGAGGGAAACTGGGCTCGGGGAACAAACCTCAGCCCCAATGCGGCTTGGCTCAGGATCCCAGCGCTTGCCTAGGTCTCACCTAGCCCTCGGCTCCCCTTAGGGCCAAGGAGGGTCTGGGCTGCCTCTGGCTCCGTGGGCACTGCTGCTTGGCTGGTGGTCTCCGCAGCTGGAAACCAACTCCAAACGTCTTCTCCTTCGCGGAGAAGGCTGATGTGGCCTGAAGAAGCCCTTTGTGCACACGCCCTAGCAACCCACCCATCGCCAGCTCGGGAGGGCCCCACCTAGGGCCTAGCTCCGTAACGGCAGAAAGCGCGCTTGTAGGAGCTGCATTCTGCAAAGGGAAACTGGGCTCGGGGAACAAACCTCAGCCCCCATGTGGCTTGGCTCAGAATCCCAGCGCTTGCCTAGTTCTCACCTAGCCCTCGGCTCCCCATAGGGCCAAGGAGGGTCTGGGCTGCCTCTGGCTCCGTGGGCACTGCTGCTTGGCTGGTGGTCTCCGCAGCTGGAAACCAACTCCAAACATCTTCTCCTTCGCGGAGAAGTCTGAATTGGCTTAATGAAGCCCTGTGTGCACTGGCCCTAGCAACCCCACCCCTAGCCAGCTCGGGCGGGCGTCACCTAGGGCCTAGCTCAGTAATGGCACCAAATGCGCTTGTAGGAGCTGCATTCTGCAGAGGGAAACTGGGCTGGGGGAACAAACCTCAGCCCCAATGCGGCTTGGCTCAGAAACCCAGCGCTTGCCTAGTTCTCACCTAGACCTCGGCTCCTCATAGGGCCAAGGAGGGTCTGGGCTGCCTCTGGCTCCGTGGGCACTGCTGCTTGGCTGGTGGTCTCCGCAGCTGGAAACCAACTTCAAACGTCTTCCCCTTCGCGGAGAAGGGTGATTTGGCCTGAAGAAGCCCTTTGTGCACAGGCCCTAGCAACCCAACCATCGCCAGCTCGGGAGGGCCCCACCTAGGGCCTAGCTCCGAAACGGCACCAAAGGCACTTGTAGGAGCTGCATTCTGCAAAGGGAAACTGGGCTCGGGGAACAAACCTCAGCCCCAATGCGGCTATGCTCAGGATCCCAGCGCTTGCCTAGTTCTCACCTAGCCCTCGGCTCCCCATAGGGCCAAGGATGGTTTGGGGTGCCTCTGGCTCCGTGGGCACTGCTGCTTGGCTGGTGGTCTCCACAGCTGGAAACCCACTCCAAACGTCTTCTCCTTCGCGGAGAAGTCTGAATTGGCTTAATGAAGCCCTGTGTGCACTGGCCCTAGCAACCCACCCCTAGCCAGCTCGGGCGGGCGTCACCTAGGTCCTAGCTCCGAATCGCACAAAACGCGCTTGTAGGAGCTGCATTCTGCAAAGGAAAATTGGGCTCGGGGAACAAACCTCAGCCCCAATGCGGCTTGGCTCAGGATCCCAGCGCTTGCCTAGTTCTCACCTAGCCCTCGGCTCCCCATAGGGCCAAGGAGGGGCTGGGCTGCCTCAGGCTCCGTGGGCACTGCTGCTTGGCTGGTGGTCTCCGCAGCTGGAAACCAACTCCAAACGTCTTCTCCTTCGCGGAGAAGGCTGATATGGCCTGAGGAAGCCCTTTGGGCACTGGCCCTAGCAACCCACCCCTATCCAGCTCGGGAGGGCCCCACCTAGGGCCTAGCTCCGAAACGGCCCCAAACGCGCTTGTAGGAGCTGTATTCTGCAAAGGGAAACTGGGCTCGGGGAACAAACCTCAGCCCCAATGCGGCTTGGCTCAGGATCCCAGCGCTTGCCTAGGTCTCACCTAGCCCTCGGCTCCCCTTAGGGCCAAGGAGGGTCTGGGCTGCCTCTGGCTCCGTGGGCACTGCTGCTTGGCTGGTGGTCTCCGCAGCTGGAAACCAACTCCAAACGTCTTCTCCTTCGCGGAGAAGTCTGAATTGGCTTAATGAAGCCCTGTGTGCACTGGCCCTAGCAACCCACCCATCGCCAGCTCGGGCGGGCCCCACCTAGGGCCTAGCTCCCAAACGCACAAAACGCGCTTGTAGGAGCTGCATTCTGCAAAGGGAAACTGGGCTCGGGGAACAAACCTCAGCCCCAATGCGGCTTGGCTCAGAATCCCAGCGCTTGCCTAGTTCTCACCTAGCCCTCGGCTCCCAATAGGCCCAAGGAGGGGCTGGGCTGCCTCTGGCTCCGTGGGCACTGCCGCTTGGCTGGTGGTCTCCGCAGCTGGAAACCAATCCAAACGTCTTCTCCTTCACGGAGAGTCTAAATTGGCTTAATGAAGCCCTGTGTGCACTGGGCCTAGCAACCCACCCCTATCCAGCTCGGGAGGGCCCCACCTAGGGCATAGATCGAAATCGGCACAAAACGCGCTTCTAGGAGCTGCATTCTGCAAAGGGAAACTGGGCTCGGGGAACAAACCTCAGCCCCAATGCGGCTTGGCTCAGGATCCCAGCGCTTGCCTAGTTCTCACCTAGCCCTCGGCTCCCCATAGGGCCAAGGATGGGCTGGGCTGCCTCTGGCTCCGTGGGCACTGCTGCTTGGCTGGTGGTCTCCGCAGCTGGAAACCAACTCCAAACATCTTCTCCTTCGCGGAGAAGTCTGAATTGGCTTAATGAAGCCCTGTGTGCACTGGCCCTAGCAACCCACCCATCGCCAGCTCGTGCGGGCCCCACCTAGGGCCTAGCTCCGTAATGGCACCAAAGGCGCTTGTAGGAGCTGCATTCTGCAGAGGGAAACTGGGCTCGGGGAACAAACCTCAGCCCCAATGCGGCTTGGCTCAGGATCCCAGCGCTTGCCTAGTTCTCACCTAGCCCTCGGCTCCCCTTAGGGCCAAGGAGGGTCTGGGCTGCCTCGGGCTCCGTGGGCACTGCTGCTTGGCTGGTGGTCTCCGCAGCTGGAAACCAACTCCAAACGTCTTCTCCTTCGCGGAGAAGGCTGATGTGGCCTGAAGAAGCCCTTTGTGCACACGCCCTAGCAACCCACCCATCGCCAGCTCGGGAGGGCCCCACCTAGGGCCTAGCTCCGTAACGGCAGAAAGTGCGCTTGTAGGAGCTGCATTCTGCAAAGGGAAACTGGGCTCGGGGAACAAACCTCAGCCCCAATGCGGCTTGGCTCAGAAACCCAGCGCTTGCCTAGTTCTCACCTAGCCCTCGGCTCCTCATAGGGCCAAGGAGGGTCTGGGGTGCCTCTGGCTCCGTGGGCACTGCTGCTTGGCTGGTGGTCTCCGCAGCTGGAAACCAACTCTAAACGTCTTCCCCTTCGCGGAGAAGGGTGATTTGGCCTGAAGAAGCCCTTTGTGCACTGGCCCTAGCAACCCACCCCTAGCCAGCTCGGGAGGGCCCCACCTAGGGCCTAGCTCCGAAACGGCCCAAAACGCGCTTGTAGGAGCTGTATTCTGCAAAGGGAAACTGGGCTCGGTGAACAAACCTCAACACCAGTGCGGCTATGCTCACGATCCCAGCGCTTGCCTAGGTCTCACCTAGCCCTCGGCTCTACTTAGGGCCAAGGAGGGTCTGGGGTGCCTCTGGTTCCGTGGGCACTGCTGCTTGGCTGGTGGTCTCCGCAGCTGGAAACCAAGTCCAAACGTCTTCTCCTTCGCGGAGAAGTCTGAATTGGCTTAATGAAGCCCTGTGTGCACTGGCCCTAGCAACCCACCCCTAGCCAGCTCGGGCGGGCGTCACCTAGGGCCTAGCTCCGTAATGGCACCAAATGCGCTTGTAGGAGCTGCATTCTGCAGAGGGAAACTGGGCTCGGGGAACAAACCTCAGCCCCAATGCGGCTTGGCTCAGGATCGCAGCGCTTGCCTAGTTCTCACCTAGCCCTCGGCTCCCCATAGGGCCAAGGAGGGTCTGGGCTGCCTCGGGCTCCGTGGGCACTGCTGCTTGGCTGGTGGTCTCCGCAGCTGGAAACCAACTCCAAACGTCTTCTCCTTCGCGGAGAAGGCTGATGTGGCCTGAAGAAGCCCTGTGTGCACTGGCCCTAGCAACCCACCCCTAGCCAGCTCGGGAGGGCCCCACCTATGGCCTAGCTCCGAAACGGCCCAAAACGCGGTTGTAGGAGCTGCATTCTGCAAAGGGAAACTGGGCTCGGGGAACAAACCTCAGCCCCAATGCGGCTTGGCTCAGGATCCCAGCGCTTGCTTACTTCTCACCTAGCCCTGGCTCCCCATAGGGCCAAGGAGCGGCAGGGCTACCTCTGGCTCCGTGGGCACTGCTGCTTGGCTGGTGGTCTCCGCAGCTGGAAACCAACTCTAATCGTCTTCCCTTTCGCGGAGAGGGGTGAGTTGGACTGAAGAAGCCCTTTGTGCACTGGCCCTAGCAACCCACCCCTAGCCAGCTCGCGAGGGCCTCACCTAGGGCCTAGCTCGGAAACGGCACCAAACGCGCTTGTAGGAGCTGCATTCTGCAAAGGGAAACTGGGCTCGGTGAACAAAGCTCAACACCAGTGCGGCTATGCTCAGGATCCCAGCGCTTGCCTAGTTCTCACCTAGCCCTCGGTTCCCCATAGGGCCAAGGAGGGGCTGGGCTGCCTCTGGCTCCGTGGGCACTGCTGCTTGGCTGGTGGTCTCCGCAGCTGGAAACCAGCTCCAAAGGTCTTCTCCTTCACGGAGAAGTCTGAATTGGCTTAATGAAGCCCTGTGTGCACTGGCCCTAGCAACCCACCCCTAGCCAGCTCGGGCGGGCGTCCCCTAGGGCCTAGCCCCCAAACGCACAAAACGCGCTTGTAGGAGCTGCATTCTGCAAAGGGAAACTGGGCTCGGGGAACAAACCTCAGCCTCAATGCGGCTTGGCTCAGGATCCCAGCGCTTGCCTAGTTCTCACCTATCCCTCGGCTCCCCTTAGTGCCAAGGAGGGTCTGGGCTGCCTCTGGCTCCGTGGTCACTGGTGCTTGGCTGGTGGTCTCCGCAGCTGGAAACCAACTCCAAACGTCGTCTCCTTCGCGGAGAAGGCTGATTTGGCCTGAAGAAGCCCTTTGGGCACTGGCCCTAGCAACCCACCCCTATCCAGCTCGGGAGGGCCCCACCTAGGGCCTAGCTCCGAAACGGCCCAAAACGCGCTTGTAGGAGCTGTATTCTGCAAAGGGAAACTGGGCTCGGTGAACAAACCTCAGCCCCAATGCGGCTTGGCTCAGGATCCCAGCGCTTGCCTAGTTCTCACCTAGCCCTCGGCTCCCCTTAGGGCCAAGGAGGGTCTGGGCTGCCTCTGGCTCCGTGGGCACTGCTGCTTGGCTGGTGGTCTCCGCAGCTGGAAACCTACTCCAAACGTCTTCTCCTTCGCGGAGAAGTCTGAATTGGCTTAATGAAGCACTGTGTGCACTGGCCCTAGCAACCCACACATCGCCAGCTCGGGAGGGCCCCACCTAGGGCCTAGCTCCGCAACGGCAGAAAGCGCGCTCGTAGGAGCTGCATTCTGCAAAGGGAAACTGGGCTCGGGGAACAAACCTCAGCCCCCATGTGGCTTGGCTCAGAATCCCAGCGCTTGCCTAGTTCTCACCTAGCCCTCGGCTCCCCTTTAGGGCCAAGGAGGGTCTGGGCTGCCTCTGGCTCCGTGGGCACTGCTGCTTGGCTGGTGGTCTCCGCAGCTGGAAACCAACTCCAAACGTCTTCTCCTTCACGGAGAGTCTAAATTGGCTTAATGAAGCCCTGTGTGCACTGGCCCTAGCAACCCACCTATCGCCAGCTCGGGAGGGCCCCACCTAGGGCATAGATCGAAATCGGCACAAAACGCGCATCTAGGAGCTGCATTCTGCAAAGGGAAACTGGGCTCGGGGAACAAACCTCAACACCAGTGCGGCTTGGCTCAGGATCCCAGCGCTTGCCTAGTTCTCACCTAGCCCTCGGCTCCCCATAGGGCCAAGGATGGGCTGGGCTGCCTCTGGCTCCGTGGGCACTGCTGCTTGGCTGGTGGTCTCCGCAGCTGGAAACCAACTCCAAACGTCTTCTCCTTCGTGGAGAAGTCTGAATTGGCTTAATGAAGCCCTGTGTGCACTGGCCCTAGCAACCCACCCATCGCCAGCTCGGGCGGGCCCCACCTAGGGCCTAGCTCCCAAACGCACAAAACGCGCTTGTAGGAGCTGCATTCTGCAAAGGGAAACTGGGCTCGGGGAACAAACCTCAGCCCCAATGCGGCTTGGCTCAGGATCCCAGCGCTTGCCTAGTTCTCACCTAGCCCTCGGCTCCCAATAGGCCCAAGGAGGGGCTGGGCTGCCTCTGGCTCCGTGGGCACTGCCGCTTGGCTGGTGGTCTCCGCAGCTGGAAACCAACTCCAAACGTCTTCTCCTTCACGGAGAGTCTAAATTGGCTTAATGAAGCCCTGTGTGCACTGGCCCTAGCAACCCACCCCTATCCAGCTCGGGAGGGCCCCAGCTAGGGCATAGATCGAAATCGGCACAAAACGCGCTTGTAGGAGCTGCATTCTGCAAAGGGAAACTGGGCTCGGGGAACAAACCTCAGCCCCAATGCGGCTTGGCTCAGGATCCCAGCGCTTGCCTAGTTCTCACCTAGCCCTCGGCTCCCCATAGGGCCAAGGATGGGCTGGGCTGCCTCTGGCTCCGTGGGCACTGCTGCTTGGCTGGTGGTCTCCGCAGCTGGAAACCAACTCCAAACATCTTCTCCTTCGCGGAGAAGTCTGAATTGGCTTAATGAAGCCCTGTGTGCACTGGCCCTAGCAACCCACCCATCGCCAGCTCGTGCGGGCCCCACCTAGGGCCTAGCTCCGTAATGGCACCAAATGCGCTTGTAGGAGCTGCATTCTGCAGAGGGAAACTGGGCTCGGGGAACAAACCTCAGCCCCAATGCGGCTTGGCTCAGGATCCCAGCGCTTGCCTAGTTCTCACCTAGCCCTCGGCTCCCCTTAGGGCCAAGGAGGGTCTGGGCTGCCTCGGGCTCCGTGGGCACTGCTGCTTGGCTGGTGGTCTCCGCAGCTGGAAACCAACTCCAAACGTCTTCTCCTTCGCGGAGAAGTCTGAATTGGCTTAATGAAGCCCTGTGTGCACTGGCCCTAGCAACCCACCCCTAGCCAGCTCGGGCGGGCGTCACCTAGGGCCTAGCTCCGAAACGGCACAAAACGCGCTTGTAGGAGCTGCATTCTGCAAAGGGAAACTGGGCTCGGGGAACAAACCTCAGCCCCAATGCGGCTTGGCTCAGGATCCCAGCGCTTGCCTAGTTCTCACTTAGCCCTCGGCTCCCCTTAGGGCCAAGGAGGGTCTGGGCTGCCTCTGGCTCCGTGGGCACTGCCCCTTGGCTGGTGGTCTCCGCAGCTGGAAACCAACTCCAAACGTCTTCTCCTTCGCGGAGAAGGCTGATGTGGCCTGAAGAAGCCCTTTGTGCACACGCCCTAGCAACCCACCCATCGCCAGCTCGGGAGGGCCCCACCTAGGGCCTAGCTCCGAAACAGCAGAAAGTGCGCTTGTAGGAGCTGCATTCTGCAAAGGGAAAATGGGCTCGGGGAACAAACCTCAGCCCCCATGTGGCTTGGCTCAGAATCCCAGCGCTTGCCTAGTTCTCAGCTAGCCCTCGGATCCCCATAGGGCCAAGGAGGGTCTGGGCTGCCTCTGGCTCCGTGGGCACTGCTGCTTGGCTGGTGGTCTCCGCAGCTGGAAACCAACTCCAAACGTCTTCTCCTTCGCGGAGAAGTCTGAATTGGCTTAATGAAGCCCTGTGTGCACTGGCCCTAGCAACCCACCCCTATCCAGCTTGGGAGGGCCCCACCTAGGGCCTAGCTCCGAAACGGCCCCAAACGGGCTTGTAGGAGCTGTATTCTGCAAAGGGAAACTGGGCTCGGGGAACAAACCTCAGCCCCAATGCGGCTTGGCTCAGGATCCCAGCGCTTGCCTAGGTCTCACCTAGCCCTCGGCTCCCCTTAGGGCCAAGGAGGGTCTGGGCTGCCTCTGGCTCCGTGGGCACTGCTGCTTGGCTGGTGGTCTCCGCAGCTGGAAACCAACTCCAAACGTCTTCTCCTTCGCGGAGAAGTCTGAATTGGCTTAATGAAGCCCTGTGTGCACTGGCCCTAGCAACCCACCCCTAGCCAGCTCGGGCGGGCGACACCTAGGGCCTAGCTCCCAAACGCACAAAACGCGCTTGTAGGAGCTGCATTCTGCAAAGGGAAACTGGGCTCGGGGAACAAACCTCAGCACCAATGCTTCTTGGCTCAGGATCCCAGCGCTTGCCTAGTTCTCACCTAGCCCTCGGCTCCCCATAGGCCCAAGGAGGGGCTGGGCTGCCTCTGGCTCTGTGGGCACTGCCGCTTGGCTGGTGGTCTCCGCAGCTGGAAACCAACTCCAAACGTCTTCTCCTTCGCGGAGAAGGCTGATATGGCC
The DNA here is from genome assembly GCF_054392235.1 of Sus scrofa. Taxonomy (NCBI): domain Eukaryota; kingdom Metazoa; phylum Chordata; class Mammalia; order Artiodactyla; family Suidae; genus Sus; species Sus scrofa. Next base: position 50,978,509 of record NC_139385.1, on the reverse strand, counting down.
TGAGGAAGCCCTGTGTGCACTAGCCCTAGCAACCCACCCATCGCCAGCTCGGGAGGGCCCCAACTAGGGCCTAGCTCCGCAACGGCAGAAAGCGCGCACGTAGGAGCTGCATTCTGCAAAGGGAAACTGGGCTCGGGGAACAAACCTCAGCCCCCATGTGGCTTGGCTCAGAATCCCAGCGCTTGCCTAGTTCTCACCTAGCCCTCGGCTCCCCATAGGGCCAAGGAGCGGCTGGGCTGCCTCTGGCTCCGTGGGCACTGCTGCTTGGCTGGTGGTCTCCGCAGCTGGAAACCAACTCCAAACGTCTTCTCCTTCACGGAGAGTCTTAATTGGCTTAATGAAGCCCTGTGTGCACTGGCCCTAGCAACCCACCCCTATCCAGCTCGGAAGGGCCCCACCTAGGGCCTAGATCGAAAACGGCACAAAACGCGCTTCTAGGAGCTGCATTCTGCAAAGGGAAACTGGGCTCGGGGAACAAACCTCAGCCCCAATGCGGCTTGGCTCAGGATCCCAGCGCTTGCCTAGTTCTCACCTAGCCCTCGGCTCCCCATAGGGCCAAGGATGGCCTGGGCTGCCTCTGGCTCCGTGGGCACTGCTGCTTGGCTGGTGGTCTCCGCAGCTGGAAACCAACTCCAAACATCTTCTCCTTCGCGGAGAAGTCTGAATTGGCTTAATGAAGCCCTGTGTGCACTGGCCCTAGCAACCCACCCATCGCCAGCTCGTGCGGGCCCCACCTAGGGCCTAGCTCCGTAATGGCACCAAATGCGCTTGTAGGAGCTGCATTCTGCAGAAGGAAACTGGGCTCGGGGAACAAACCTCAGCCCCAATGCGGCTTGGCTCAGAAACCCAGCGCTTGCCTAATTCTCACCTAGAACTCGGCTCCTCATAGGGCCAAGGAGAGTCTGGGCTGCCTCTGGCTCCGTGGGCACTGCTGCTTGGCTGGTGGTCTCCGCAGCTGGAAACCAAGTCCAAACGTCTTCCCCTTCGCGGAGAAGGGTGATTTGGCCTGAAGAAGCCCTTTGTGCACTGGCCCTAGCAACCCACCCATCGCCAGCTCGGGAGGGCCCCACCTAGGGCCTAGCTCCGAAACGGCCCCAAACGCACTTGTAGGAGCTGTATTCTGCAAAGGGAAACTGGGCTCGGGGAACAAACCTCAGCCCCAATGCGGCTTGGCTCAGGATCCCAGCGCTTGCCTAGGTCTCAGCTAGCCCTCGGCTCCCCTTAGGGCCAAGGAGGTTCTGGGCTGCCTCTGGCTCCGTGGGCACTGCTGCTTGGCTGGTGGTCTCCGCAGCTGGAAACCCACTCCAAACGTCTTCTCCTTCGCGGAGAAGTCTGAATTGGCTTAATGAAGCCCTGTGTGCACTGGCCCTAGCAACCCACCCCTAGCCAGCTCGGGCGGGCGTCTCCTAGGCCCTAGCTCCGAAACGCACAAAACGCGCTTGTAGGAGCTGCATTCTGCAAAGGAAAATTGGGCTCGGGGAACAAACCTCAGCCCCAATGCGGCTTGGCTCAGGATCCCAGCGCTTGCCTAGTTCTCACCTAGCCCTCGGCTCCCCATAGGGCCAAGGAGGGGCTGGACTGCCTCAGGCTCCGTGGGCACTGCTGCTTGGCTGGTGGTCTCCGCAGCTGGAAACCAACTCCAAACGTCTTCTCCTTCGCGGAGAAGGCTGATATGGCCTGAGGAAGCCCTTTGGGCACTGGCCCTAGCAACCCACCCCTATCCAGCTCGGGAGGGCCCCACCTAGGGCCTAGCTCCGAAACGGCCCCAAACGCACATGTAGGAGCTGTATTCTGCAAAGGGAAACTGGGCTCGGGGAACAAACCTCAGCCCCAATGCGGCTTGGCTCAGGATCCCAGCGCTTGCCTAGGTCTCACCTAGGCCTCGGCTCCCCATAGGGCCAAGGAGGGTCTGGGCTGCCTCTGGCTCCGTGGGCACTGCTGCTTGGCTGGTGGTCTCCGCAGCTGGAAACCAACTCCAAACGTCTTCTCCTTCGCGGAGAAGTCTGAATTGGCTTAATGAAGCCCTGTGTGCACTGGCCCTAGCAACCCACCCATCGCCAGCTCGGGCGGGCCCCACCTAGGGCCTAGCTCCCAAACGCACAAAACGCGCTTGTAGGAGCTGCATTCTGCAAAGGGAAACTGGGCTCGGGGAACAAACCTCAGCCCCAATGCGGCTTGGCTCAGGATCCCAGCGCTTGCCTAGTTCTCACCTAGCCCTCGGCTCCCAATAGGCCCAAGGAGGGGCTGGGCTGCCTCTGGCTCCGTGGGCACTGCCGCTTGGCTGGTGGTCTCCGCAGCTGGAAACCAACTCCAAACGTCTTCTCCTTCACGGAGAGTCTAAATTGGCTTAATGAAGCCCTGTGTGCACTGGCCCTAGCAACCCACCCCTATCCAGCTCGGGAGGGCCCCACCTAGGGCATAGATCGAAATCGGCACAAAACGCGCTTGTAGGAGCTGCATTCTGCAAAGGGAAACTGGGCTCGGGGAACAAACCTCAGCCCCAATGCGGCTTGGCTCAGGATCCCAGCGCTTGCCAAGTTCTCACCTAGCCCTCGGCTCCCCATAGGGCCAAGGATGGGCTGGGCTGCCTCTGGCTCCGTGGGCACTGCTGCTTGGCTGGTGGTCTCCGCAGCTGGAAACCAACTCCAAACGTCTTCTCCTTCGCGGAGAAGTCTGAATTGGCTTAATGAAGCCCTGTGTGCACTGGCCCTAGCAACCCACCCATCGCCAGCTCGTGCGGGCCCCACCTAGGGCCTAGCTCCGTAATGGCACCAAATGCGCTTGTAGGAGCTGCATTCTGCAGAGGGAAACTGGGCTCGGGGAACAAACCTCAGCCCCAATGCGGCTTGGCTCAGGATCCCAGCGCTTGCCTAGTTCTCACCTAGCCCTCGGCTCCCCTTAGGGCCAAGGAGGGTCTGGGCTGCCTCGGGCTCCGTGGGCACTGCTGCTTGGCTGGTGGTCTCCGCAGCTGGAAACCAACTCCAAACGTCTTCTCCTTCGCGGAGAAGGCTGAATTGGCTTAATGAAGCCCTGTGTGCACTGGCCCTAGCAACCCACCCCTAGCCAGCTCGGGCGGGCGTCACCTAGGGCCTAGCTCCGAAACGGCACAAAACGCGCTTGTAGGAGCTGCATTCTGCAAAGGGAAACTGGGCTCGGGGAACAAACCTCAGCCCCAATGCGGCTTGGCTCAGGATCCCAGCGCTTGCCTAGATCTCACTTAGCCCTCGGCTCCCCTTAGGGCCAAGGAGGGTCTGGGCTGCCTCTGGCTCCGTGGGCACTGCCCCTTGGCTGGTTGTCTCCGCAGCTGGAAACCAACTCCAAACGTCTTCTCCTTCGCGGAGAAGGCTGATGTGGCCTGAAGAAGCCCTTTGTGCACACGCCCTAGCAACCCACCCATCGCCAGCTCGGGAGGGCCCCACCTAGGGCCTAGCTCCGAAACAGCAGAAAGTGCGCTTGTAGGAGCTGCATTCTGCAAAGGGAAAATGGGCTCGGGGAACAAACCTCAGCCCCCATGTGGCTTGGCTCAGAATCCCAGCGCTTGCCTAGTTCTCAGCTAGCCCTCGGATCCCCATAGGGCCAAGGAGGGGCTGGGCTGCCTCTGGCTCCGTGGGCACTGCCGCTTGGCTGGTGGTCTCCGCAGCTGGAAACCAACTCCAAACGTCTTCTCCTTCACGGAGAGTCTAAATTGGCTTAATGAAGCCGTGTGTGCACTGGCCCTAGCAACCCACCCCTATCCAGCTCGGGAGGGCCCCACCTAGGGCATAGATCGAAATCGGCACAAAACGCGCTTGTAGGAGCTGCATTCTGCAAAGGGAAACTGGGCTCGGGGAACAAACCTCAGCCCCAATGCGGCTTGGCTCAGGATCCCAGCGCTTGCCTAGTTCTCACCTAGCCCTCGGCTCCCCATAGGGCCAAGGATGGGCTGGGCTGCCTCTGGCTCCGTGGGCACTGCTGCTTGGCTGGTGGTCTCCGCAGCTGGAAACCAACTCCAAACATCTTCTCCTTCGCGGAGAAGTCTGAATTGGCTTAATGAAGCCCTGTGTGCACTGGCCCTAGCAACCCACCCATCGCCAGCTCGTGCGGGCCCCACCTAGGGCCGAGCTCCGTAATGGCACCAAATGCGCTTGTAGGAGCTGCATTCTGCAGAGGGAAACTGGGCTCGGGGAACAAACCTCAGCCCCAATGCGGCTTGGCTCAGGATCCCAGCGCTTGCCTAGGTCTCACCTAGCCCTCGGCTCCCCTTAGGGCCAAGGAGGGTCTGGGCTGCCTCTGGCTCCGTGGGCACTGCTGCTTGGCTGGTGGTCTCCGCAGCTGGAAACCAACTCCAAACGTCTTCTCCTTCGCGGAGAAGTCTGAATTGGCTTAATGAAGCCCTGTGTGCACTGGCCCTAGCAACCCACCCCTAGCCAGCTCGGGCGGGCGACACCTAGGGCCTAGCTCCGAAACGGCACAAAACGCGCTTGTAGGAGCTGCATTCTGCAAAGGGAAACTGGGCTCGGGGAACAAACCTCAGCCCCAATGCGGCTTGGCTCAGGATCCCAGCGCTTGCCTAGTTCTCACTTAGCCCTCGGCTCCCCTTAGGGCCAAGGAGGGTCTGGGCTGCCTCTGGCTCCGTGGGCACTGCCCCTTGGCTGGTGGTCTCCGCAGCTGGAAACCAACTCCAAACGTCTTCTCCTTCGCGGAGAAGGCTGATGTGGCCTGAAGAAGCCCTTTGTGCACACGCCCTAGCAACCCACCCATCGCCAGCTCGGGAGGGCCCCACCTAGGGCCTAGCTCCGAAACAGCAGAAAGTGCGCTTGTTGGAGCTGCATTCTGCAAAGGGAAAATGGGCTCGGGGAACAAACCTCAGCCCCCATGTGGCTTGGCTCAGAATCCCAGCGCTTGCCTAGTTCTCAGCTAGCCCTCGGATCCCCATAGGGCCAAGGAGGGTCTGGGCTGCCTCTGGCTCCGTGGGCACTGCTGCTTGGCTGGTGGTCTCCGCAGCTGGAAACCAACTCCAAACGTCTTCTCCTTCGCGGAGAAGTCTGAATTGGCTTAATGAAGCCCTGTGTGCACTGGCCCTAGCAACCCACCCCTATCCAGCTTGGGAGGGCCCCACCTAGGGCCTAGCTCCGAAACGGCCCCAAACGGGCTTGTAGGAGCTGTATTCTGCAAAGGGAAACTGGGCTCGGGGAACAAACCTCAGCCCCAATGCGGCTTGGCTCAGGATCCCAGCGCTTGCCTAGGTCTCACCTAGCCCTCGGCTCCCCTTAGGGCCAAGGAGGGTCTGGGCTGCCTCTGGCTCCGTGGGCACTGCTGCTTGGCTGGTGGTCTCCGCAGCTGGAAACCAACTCCAAACGTCTTCTCCTTCGCGGAGAAGTCTGAATTGGCTTAATGAAGCCCTGTGTGCACTGGCCCTAGCAACCCACCCCTAGCCAGCTCGGGCGGGCGACACCTAGGGCCTAGCTCCCAAACGCACAAAACGCGCTTGTAGGAGCTGCATTCTGCAAAGGGAAACTGGGCTCGGGGAACAAACCTCAGCACCAATGCTTCTTGGCTCAGGATCCCAGCGCTTGCCTAGTTCTCACCTAGCCCTCGGCTCCCCATAGGCCCAAGGAGGGCCTGGGCTGCCTCTGGCTCTGTGGGCACTGCCGCTTGGCTGGTGGTCTCCGCAGCTGGAAACCAACTCCAAACGTCTTCTCCTTCGCGGAGAAGGCTGATATGGCCTGAGGAAGCCCTGTGTGCACTGGCCCTAGCAACCCACCCATCGCCAGCTCGGGAGGGCCCCAACTAGGGCCTAGCTCCGCAACGGCAGAAAGCGCGCACGTAGGAGCTGCATTCTGCAAAGGGAAACTGGGCTCGGGGAACAAACCTCAGCCCCCATGTGGCTTGGCTCAGAATCCCAGCGCTTGCCTAGTTCTCACCTAGCCCTCGGCTCCCCATAGGGCCAAGGAGCGGCTGGGCTGCCTCTGGCTCCGTGGGCACTGCTGCTTGGCTGGTGGTCTCCGCAGCTGGAAACCAACTCCAAACGTCTTCTCCTTCACGGAGAGTCTTAATTGGCTTAATGAAGCCCTGTGTGCACTGGCCCTAGCAACCCACCCCTATCCAGCTCGGAAGGGCCCCACCTAGGGCCTAGATCGAAAACGGCACAAAACGCGCTTCTAGGAGCTGCATTCTGCAAAGGGAAACTGGGCTCGGGGAACAAACCTCAACACCAGTGCGGCTTGGCTCAGGATCCCAGCGCTTGCCTAGTTCTCACCTAGCCCTCGGCTCCCCATAGGGCCAAGGATGGCCTGGGCTGCCTCTGGCTCCGTGGGCACTGCTGCTTGGCTGGTGGTCTCCGCAGCTGGAAACCAACTCCAAACATCTTCTCCTTCGCGGAGAAGTCTGAATTGGCTTAATGAAGCCCTGTGTGCACTGGCCCTAGCAACCCACCCATCGCCAGCTCGTGCGGGCCCCACCTAGGGCCTAGCTCCGTAATGGCACCAAATGCGCTTGTAGGAGCTGCATTCTGCAGAAGGAAACTGGGCTCGGGGAACAAACCTCAGCCCCAATGCGGCTTGGCTCAGAAACCCAGCGCTTGCCTAATTCTCACCTAGAACTCGGCTCCTCATAGGGCCAAGGAGAGTCTGGGCTGCCTCTGGCTCCGTGGGCACTGCTGCTTGGCTGGTGGTCTCCGCAGCTGGAAACCAAGTCCAAACGTCTTCCCCTTCGCGGAGAAGGGTGATTTGGCCTGAAGAAGCCCTTTGTGCACTGGCCCTAGCAACCCACCCATCGCCAGCTCGGGAGGGCTCCACCTAGGGCCTAGCTCCGAAACGGCCCCAAACGCACTTGTAGGAGCTGTATTCTGCAAAGGGAAACTGGGCTCGGGGAACAAACCTCAGCCCCAATGCGGCTTGGCTCAGGATCCCAGCGCTTGCCTAGGTCTCAGCTAGCCCTCGGCTCCCCTTAGGGCCAAGGAGGTTCTGGGCTGCCTCTGGCTCCGTGGGCACTGCTGCTTGGCTGGTGGTCTCCGCAGCTGGAAACCAACTCCAAACGTCTTCTCCTTCGCGGAGAAGGCTGATATGGCCTGAGGAAGCCCTGTGTGCACTAGCCCTAGCAACCCACCCATCGCCAGCTCGGGAGGGCCCCAACTAGGGCCTAGCTCCGCAACGGCAGAAAGCGCGCACGTAGGAGCTGCATTCTGCAAAGGGAAACTGGGCTCGGGGAACAAACCTCAGCCCCCATGTGGCTTGGCTCAGAATCCCAGCGCTTGCCTAGTTCTCACCTAGCCCTCGGCTCCCCATAGGGCCAAGGAGCGGCTGGGCTGCCTCTGGCTCCGTGGGCACTGCTGCTTGGCTGGTGGTCTCCGCAGCTGGAAACCAACTCCAAACGTCTTCTCCTTCACGGAGAGTCTTAATTGGCTTAATGAAGCCCTGTGTGCACTGGCCCTAGCAACCCACCCCTATCCAGCTCGGAAGGGCCCCACCTAGGGCCTAGATCGAAAACGGCACAAAACGCGCTTCTAGGAGCTGCATTCTGCAAAGGGAAACTGGGCTCGGGGAACAAACCTCAGCCCCAATGCGGCTTGGCTCAGGATCCCAGCGCTTGCCTAGTTCTCACCTAGCCCTCGGCTCCCCATAGGGCCAAGGATGGCCTGGGCTGCCTCTGGCTCCGTGGGCACTGCTGCTTGGCTGGTGGTCTCCGCAGCTGGAAACCAACTCCAAACATCTTCTCCTTCGCGGAGAAGTCTGAATTGGCTTAATGAAGCCCTGTGTGCACTGGCCCTAGCAACCCACCCATCGCCAGCTCGTGCGGGCCCCACCTAGGGCCTAGCTCCGTAATGGCACCAAATGCGCTTGTAGGAGCTGCATTCTGCAGAAGGAAACTGGGCTCGGGGAACAAACCTCAGCCCCAATGCGGCTTGGCTCAGAAACCCAGCGCTTGCCTAATTCTCACCTAGAACTCGGCTCCTCATAGGGCCAAGGAGAGTCTGGGCTGCCTCTGGCTCCGTGGGCACTGCTGCTTGGCTGGTGGTCTCCGCAGCTGGAAACCAAGTCCAAACGTCTTCCCCTTCGCGGAGAAGGGTGATTTGGCCTGAAGAAGCCCTTTGTGCACTGGCCCTAGCAACCCACCCATCGCCAGCTCGGGAGGGCCCCACCTAGGGCCTAGCTCCGAAACGGCCCCAAACGCACTTGTAGGAGCTGTATTCTGCAAAGGGAAACTGGGCTCGGGGAACAAACCTCAGCCCCAATGCGGCTTGGCTCAGGATCCCAGCGCTTGCCTAGGTCTCAGCTAGCCCTCGGCTCCCCTTAGGGCCAAGGAGGTTCTGGGCTGCCTCTGGCTCCGTGGGCACTGCTGCTTGGCTGGTGGTCTCCGCAGCTGGAAACCCACTCCAAACGTCTTCTCCTTCGCGGAGAAGTCTGAATTGGCTTAATGAAGCCCTGTGTGCACTGGCCCTAGCAACCCACCCCTAGCCAGCTCGGGCGGGCGTCTCCTAGGCCCTAGCTCCGAAACGCACAAAACGCGCTTGTAGGAGCTGCATTCTGCAAAGGAAAATTGGGCTCGGGGAACAAACCTCAGCCCCAATGCGGCTTGGCTCAGGATCCCAGCGCTTGCCTAGTTCTCACCTAGCCCTCGGCTCCCCATAGGGCCAAGGAGGGGCTGGACTGCCTCAGGCTCCGTGGGCACTGCTGCTTGGCTGGTGGTCTCCGCAGCTGGAAACCAACTCCAAACGTCTTCTCCTTCGCGGAGAAGGCTGATATGGCCTGAGGAAGCCCTTTGGGCACTGGCCCTAGCAACCCACCCCTATCCAGCTCGGGAGGGCCCCACCTAGGGCCTAGCTCCGAAACGGCCCCAAACGCACATGTAGGAGCTGTATTCTGCAAAGGGAAACTGGGCTCGGGGAACAAACCTCAGCCCCAATGCGGCTTGGCTCAGGATCCCAGCGCTTGCCTAGGTCTCACCTAGGCCTCGGCTCCCCATAGGGCCAAGGAGGGTCTGGGCTGCCTCTGGCTCCGTGGGCACTGCTGCTTGGCTGGTGGTCTCCGCAGCTGGAAACCAACTCCAAACGTCTTCTCCTTCGCGGAGAAGTCTGAATTGGCTTAATGAAGCCCTGTGTGCACTGGCCCTAGCAACCCACCCATCGCCAGCTCGGGCGGGCCCCACCTAGGGCCTAGCTCCCAAACGCACAAAACGCGCTTGTAGGAGCTGCATTCTGCAAAGGGAAACTGGGCTCGGGGAACAAACCTCAGCCCCAATGCGGCTTGGCTCAGGATCCCAGCGCTTGCCTAGTTCTCACCTAGCCCTCGGCTCCCAATAGGCCCAAGGAGGGGCTGGGCTGCCTCTGGCTCCGTGGGCACTGCCGCTTGGCTGGTGGTCTCCGCAGCTGGAAACCAACTCCAAACGTCTTCTCCTTCACGGAGAGTCTAAATTGGCTTAATGAAGCCCTGTGTGCACTGGCCCTAGCAACCCACCCCTATCCAGCTCGGGAGGGCCCCACCTAGGGCATAGATCGAAATCGGCACAAAACGCGCTTGTAGGAGCTGCATTCTGCAAAGGGAAACTGGGCTCGGGGAACAAACCTCAGCCCCAATGCGGCTTGGCTCAGGATCCCAGCGCTTGCCAAGTTCTCACCTAGCCCTCGGCTCCCCATAGGGCCAAGGATGGGCTGGGCTGCCTCTGGCTCCGTGGGCACTGCTGCTTGGCTGGTGGTCTCCGCAGCTGGAAACCAACTCCAAACGTCTTCTCCTTCGCGGAGAAGTCTGAATTGGCTTAATGAAGCCCTGTGTGCACTGGCCCTAGCAACCCACCCATCGCCAGCTCGTGCGGGCCCCACCTAGGGCCTAGCTCCGTAATGGCACCAAATGCGCTTGTAGGAGCTGCATTCTGCAGAGGGAAACTGGGCTCGGGGAACAAACCTCAGCCCCAATGCGGCTTGGCTCAGGATCCCAGCGCTTGCCTAGTTCTCACCTAGCCCTCGGCTCCCCTTAGGGCCAAGGAGGGTCTGGGCTGCCTCGGGCTCCGTGGGCACTGCTGCTTGGCTGGTGGTCTCCGCAGCTGGAAACCAACTCCAAACGTCTTCTCCTTCGCGGAGAAGGCTGAATTGGCTTAATGAAGCCCTGTGTGCACTGGCCCTAGCAACCCACCCCTAGCCAGCTCGGGCGGGCGTCACCTAGGGCCTAGCTCCGAAACGGCACAAAACGCGCTTGTAGGAGCTGCATTCTGCAAAGGGAAACTGGGCTCGGGGAACAAACCTCAGCCCCAATGCGGCTTGGCTCAGGATCCCAGCGCTTGCCTAGATCTCACTTAGCCCTCGGCTCCCCTTAGGGCCAAGGAGGGTCTGGGCTGCCTCTGGCTCCGTGGGCACTGCCCCTTGGCTGGTTGTCTCCGCAGCTGGAAACCAACTCCAAACGTCTTCTCCTTCGCGGAGAAGGCTGATGTGGCCTGAAGAAGCCCTTTGTGCACACGCCCTAGCAACCCACCCATCGCCAGCTCGGGAGGGCCCCACCTAGGGCCTAGCTCCGAAACAGCAGAAAGTGCGCTTGTAGGAGCTGCATTCTGCAAAGGGAAAATGGGCTCGGGGAACAAACCTCAGCCCCCATGTGGCTTGGCTCAGAATCCCAGCGCTTGCCTAGTTCTCAGCTAGCCCTCGGATCCCCATAGGGCCAAGGAGGGGCTGGGCTGCCTCTGGCTCCGTGGGCACTGCCGCTTGGCTGGTGGTCTCCGCAGCTGGAAACCAACTCCAAACGTCTTCTCCTTCACGGAGAGTCTAAATTGGCTTAATGAAGCCGTGTGTGCACTGGCCCTAGCAACCCACCCCTATCCAGCTCGGGAGGGCCCCACCTAGGGCATAGATCGAAATCGGCACAAAACGCGCTTGTAGGAGCTGCATTCTGCAAAGGGAAACTGGGCTCGGGGAACAAACCTCAGCCCCAATGCGGCTTGGCTCAGGATCCCAGCGCTTGCCTAGTTCTCACCTAGCCCTCGGCTCCCCATAGGGCCAAGGATGGGCTGGGCTGCCTCTGGCTCCGTGGGCACTGCTGCTTGGCTGGTGGTCTCCGCAGCTGGAAACCAACTCCAAACATCTTCTCCTTCGCGGAGAAGTCTGAATTGGCTTAATGAAGCCCTGTGTGCACTGGCCCTAGCAACCCACCCATCGCCAGCTCGTGCGGGCCCCACCTAGGGCCGAGCTCCGTAATGGCACCAAATGCGCTTGTAGGAGCTGCATTCTGCAGAGGGAAACTGGGCTCGGGGAACAAACCTCAGCCCCAATGCGGCTTGGCTCAGGATCCCAGCGCTTGCCTAGGTCTCACCTAGCCCTCGGCTCCCCTTAGGGCCAAGGAGGGTCTGGGCTGCCTCTGGCTCCGTGGGCACTGCTGCTTGGCTGGTGGTCTCCGCAGCTGGAAACCAACTCCAAACGTCTTCTCCTTCGCGGAGAAGTCTGAATTGGCTTAATGAAGCCCTGTGTGCACTGGCCCTAGCAACCCACCCCTAGCCAGCTCGGGCGGGCGACACCTAGGGCCTAGCTCCGAAACGGCACAAAACGCGCTTGTAGGAGCTGTATTCTGCAAAGGGAAACTGGGCTCGGGGAACAAACCTCAGCCCCAATGCGGCTTGGCTCAGGATCCCAGCGCTTGCCTAGTTCTCACTTAGCCCTCGGCTCCCCTTAGGGCCAAGGAGGGTCTGGGCTGCCTCTGGCTCCGTGGGCACTGCCCCTTGGCTGGTGGTCTCCGCAGCTGGAAACCAACTCCAAACGTCTTCTCCTTCGCGGAGAAGGCTGATGTGGCCTGAAGAAGCCCTTTGTGCACACGCCCTAGCAACCCACCCATCGCCAGCTCGGGAGGGCCCCACCTAGGGCCTAGCTCCGAAACAGCAGAAAGTGCGCTTGTTGGAGCTGCATTCTGCAAAGGGAAAATGGGCTCGGGGAACAAACCTCAGCCCCCATGTGGCTTGGCTCAGAATCCCAGCGCTTGCCTAGTTCTCAGCTAGCCCTCGGATCCCCATAGGGCCAAGGAGGGTCTGGGCTGCCTCTGGCTCCGTGGGCACTGCTGCTTGGCTGGTGGTCTCCGCAGCTGGAAACCAACTCCAAACGTCTTCTCCTTCGCGGAGAAGTCTGAATTGGCTTAATGAAGCCCTGTGTGCACTGGCCCTAGCAACCCACCCCTATCCAGCTTGGGAGGGCCCCACCTAGGGCCTAGCTCCGAAACGGCCCCAAACGGGCTTGTAGGAGCTGTATTCTGCAAAGGGAAACTGGGCTCGGGGAACAAACCTCAGCCCCAATGCGGCTTGGCTCAGGATCCCAGCGCTTGCCTAGGTCTCACCTAGCCCTCGGCTCCCCTTAGGGCCAAGGAGGGTCTGGGCTGCCTCTGGCTCCGTGGGCACTGCTGCTTGGCTGGTGGTCTCCGCAGCTGGAAACCAACTCCAAACGTCTTCTCCTTCGCGGAGAAGTCTGAATTGGCTTAATGAAGCCCTGTGTGCACTGGCCCTAGCAACCCACCCCTAGCCAGCTCGGGCGGGCGACACCTAGGGCCTAGCTCCCAAACGCACAAAACGCGCTTGTAGGAGCTGCATTCTGCAAAGGGAAACTGGGCTCGGGGAACAAACCTCAGCACCAATGCTTCTTGGCTCAGGATCCCAGCGCTTGCCTAGTTCTCACCTAGCCCTCGGCTCCCCATAGGCCCAAGGAGGGCCTGGGCTGCCTCTGGCTCTGTGGGCACTGCCGCTTGGCTGGTGGTCTCCGCAGCTGGAAACCAACTCCAAACGTCTTCTCCTTCGCGGAGAAGGCTGATATGGCCTGAGGAAGCCCTGTGTGCACTGGCCCTAGCAACCCACCCATCGCCAGCTCGGGAGGGCCCCAACTAGGGCCTAGCTCCGCAACGGCAGAAAGCGCGCACGTAGGAGCTGCATTCTGCAAAGGGAAACTGGGCTCGGGGAACAAACCTCAGCCCCCATGTGGCTTGGCTCAGAATCCCAGCGCTTGCCTAGTTCTCACCTAGCCCTCGGCTCCCCATAGGGCCAAGGAGCGGCTGGGCTGCCTCTGGCTCCGTGGGCACTGCTGCTTGGCTGGTGGTCTCCGCAGCTGGAAACCAACTCCAAACGTCTTCTCCTTCACGGAGAGTCTTAATTGGCTTAATGAAGCCCTGTGTGCACTGGCCCTAGCAACCCACCCCTATCCAGCTCGGAAGGGCCCCACCTAGGGCCTAGATCGAAAACGGCACAAAACGCGCTTCTAGGAGCTGCATTCTGCAAAGGGAAACTGGGCTCGGGGAACAAACCTCAACACCAGTGCGGCTTGGCTCAGGATCCCAGCGCTTGCCTAGTTCTCACCTAGCCCTCGGCTCCCCATAGGGCCAAGGATGGCCTGGGCTGCCTCTGGCTCCGTGGGCACTGCTGCTTGGCTGGTGGTCTCCGCAGCTGGAAACCAACTCCAAACATCTTCTCCTTCGCGGAGAAGTCTGAATTGGCTTAATGAAGCCCTGTGTGCACTGGCCCTAGCAACCCACCCATCGCCAGCTCGTGCGGGCCCCACCTAGGGCCTAGCTCCGTAATGGCACCAAATGCGCTTGTAGGAGCTGCATTCTGCAGAAGGAAACTGGGCTCGGGGAACAAACCTCAGCCCCAATGCGGCTTGGCTCAGAAACCCAGCGCTTGCCTAATTCTCACCTAGAACTCGGCTCCTCATAGGGCCAAGGAGAGTCTGGGCTGCCTCTGGCTCCGTGGGCACTGCTGCTTGGCTGGTGGTCTCCGCAGCTGGAAACCAAGTCCAAACGTCTTCCCCTTCGCGGAGAAGGGTGATTTGGCCTGAAGAAGCCCTTTGTGCACTGGCCCTAGCAACCCACCCATCGCCAGCTCGGGAGGGCTCCACCTAGGGCCTAGCTCCGAAACGGCCCCAAACGCACTTGTAGGAGCTGTATTCTGCAAAGGGAAACTGGGCTCGGGGAACAAACCTCAGCCCCAATGCGGCTTGGCTCAGGATCCCAGCGCTTGCCTAGGTCTCAGCTAGCCCTCGGCTCCCCTTAGGGCCAAGGAGGTTCTGGGCTGCCTCTGGCTCCGTGGGCACTGCTGCTTGGCTGGTGGTCTCCGCAGCTGGAAACCCACTCCAAACGTCTTCTCCTTCGCGGAGAAGTCTGAATTGGCTTAATGAAGCCCTGTGTGCACTGGCCCTAGCAACCCACCCCTAGCCAGCTCGGGCGGGCGTCTCCTAGGCCCTAGCTCCGAAACGCACAAAACGCGCTTGTAGGAGCTGCATTCTGCAAAGGAAAATTGGGCTCGGGGAACAAACCTCAGCCCCAATGCGGCTTGGCTCAGGATCCCAGCGCTTGCCTAGTTCTCACCTAGCCCTCGGCTCCCCATAGGGCCAAGGAGGGGCTGGGCTGCCTCAGGCTCCGTGGGCACTGCTGCTTGGCTGGTGGTCTCCGCAGCTGGAAACCAACTCCAAACGTCTTCTCCTTCGCGGAGAAGGCTGATATGGCCTGAGGAAGCCCTTTGGGCACTGGCCCTAGCAACCCACCCCTATCCAGCTCGGGAGGGCCCCACCTAGGGCCTAGCTCCGAAACGGCCCCAAACGCACTTGTAGGAGCTGTATTCTGCAAAGGGAAACTGGGCTCGGGGAACAAACCTCAGCCCCAATGCGGCTTGGCTCAGGATCCCAGCGCTTGCCTAGGTCTCACCTAGGCCTCGGCTCCCCATAGGGCCAAGGAGGGTCTGGGCTGCCTCTGGCTCCGTGGGCACTGCTGCTTGGCTGGTGGTCTCCGCAGCTGGAAACCAACTCCAAACGTCTTCTCCTTCGCGGAGAAGTCTGAATTGGCTTAATGAAGCCCTGTGTGCACTGGCCCTAGCAACCCACCCATCGCCAGCTCGGGCGGGCCCCACCTAGGGCCTAGCTCCCAAACGCACAAAACGCGCTTGTAGGAGCTGCATTCTGCAAAGGGAAACTGGGCTCGGGGAACAAACCTCAGCCCCAATGCGGCTTGGCTCAGGATCCCAGCGCTTGCCTAGTTCTCACCTAGCCCTCGGCTCCCAATAGGCCCAAGGAGGGGCTGGGCTGCCTCTGGCTCCGTGGGCACTGCCGCTTGGCTGGTGGTCTCCGCAGCTGGAAACCAACTCCAAACGTCTTCTCCTTCACGGAGAAGTCTGAATTGGCTTAATGAAGCCCTGTGTGCACTGGCCCTAGCAACCCACCCATCGCCAGCTCGTGCGGGCCCCACCTAGGGCCTAGCTCCGTAATGGCACCAAATGCGCTTGTAGGAGCTGCATTCTGCAGAGGGAAACTGGGCTCGGGGAACAAACCTCAGCCCCAATGCGGCTTGGCTCAGGATCCCAGCGCTTGCCTAGTTCTCACCTAGCCCTCGGCTCCCCTTAGGGCCAAGGAGGGTCTGGGCTGCCTCGGGCTCCGTGGGCACTGCTGCTTGGCTGGTGGTCTCCGCAGCTGGAAACCAACTCCAAACGTCTTCTCCTTCGCGGAGAAGTCTGAATTGGCTTAATGAAGCCCTGTGTGCACTGGCCCTAGCAACCCACCCCTAGCCAGCTCGGGCGGGCGTCACCTAGGGCCTAGCTCCGAAACGGCACAAAACGCGCTTGTAGGAGCTGCATTCTGCAAAGGGAAACTGGGCTCGGGGAACAAACCTCAGCCCCAATGCGGCTTGGCTCAGGATCCCAGCGCTTGCCTAGATCTCACTTAGCCCTCGGCTCCCCTTAGGGCCAAGGAGGGTCTGGGCTGCCTCTGGCTCCGTGGGCACTGCCCCTTGGCTGGTGGTCTCCGCAGCTGGAAACCAACTCCAAACGTCTTCTCCTTCGCGGAGAAGGCTGATGTGGCCTGAAGAAGCCCTTTGTGCACACGCGCTAGCAACCCACCCATCGCCAGCTCGGGAGGGCCCCACCTAGGGCCTAGCTCCGAAACAGCAGAAAGTGCGCTTGTAGGAGCTGCATTCTGCAAAGGGAAAATGGGCTCGGGGAACAAACCTCAGCCCCCATGTGGCTTGGCTCAGAATCCCAGCGCTTGCCTAGTTCTCAGCTAGCCCTCGGATCCCCATAGGGCCAAGGAGGGTCTGGGCTGCCTCTGGCTCCGTGGGCACTGCTGCTTGGCTGGTGGTCTCCGCAGCTGGAAACCAACTCCAAACGTCTTCTCCTTCGCGGAGAAGTCTGAATTGGCTTAATGAAGCCCTGTGTGCACTGGCCCTAGCAACCCACCCCTATCCAGCTTGGGAGGGCCCCACCTAGGGCCTAGCTCCGAAACGGCCCCAAACGGGCTTGTAGGAGCTGTATTCTGCAAAGGGAAACTGGGCTCGGGGAACAAACCTCAGCCCCAATGCGGCTTGGCTCAGGATCCCAGCGCTTGCCTAGGTCTCACCTAGCCCTCGGCTCCCCTTAGGGCCAAGGAGGGTCTGGGCTGCCTCTGGCTCCGTGGGCACTGCTGCTTGGCTGGTGGTCTCCGCAGCTGGAAACCAACTCCAAACGTCTTCTCCTTCGCGGAGAAGTCTGAATTGGCTTAATGAAGCCCTGTGTGCACTGGCCCTAGCAACCCACCCCTAGCCAGCTCGGGCGGGCGACACCTAGGGCCTAGCTCCCAAACGCACAAAACGCGCTTGTAGGAGCTGCATTCTGCAAAGGGAAACTGGGCTCGGGGAACAAACCTCAGCACCAATGCTTCTTGGCTCAGGATCCCAGCGCTTGCCTAGTTCTCACCTAGCCCTCGGCTCCCCATAGGCCCAAGGAGGGGCTGGGCTGCCTCTGGCTCTGTGGGCACTGCCGCTTGGCTGGTGGTCTCCGCAGCTGGAAACCAACTCCAAACGTCTTCTCCTTCGCGGAGAAGGCTGATATGGCCTGAGGAAGCCCTGTGTGCACTGGCCCTAGCAACCCACCCATCGCCAGCTCGGGAGGGCCCCACCTAGGGCCTAGCTCCGCAACGGCAGAAAGCGCGCACGTAGGAGCTGCATTCTGCAAAGGGAAACTGGGCTCGGGGAACAAACCTCAGCCCCCATGTGGCTTGGCTCAGAATCCCAGCGCTTGCCTAGTTCTCACCTAGCCCTCGGCTCCCCATAGGGCCAAGGAGCGGCTGGGCTGCCTCTGGCTCCGTGGGCACTGCTGCTTGGCTGGTGGTCTCCGCAGCTGGAAACCAACTCCAAACGTCTTCTCCTTCACGGAGAGTCTTAATTGGCTTAATGAAGCCCTGTGTGCACTGGCCCTAGCAACCCACCCCTATCCAGCTCGGAAGGGCCCCACCTAGGGCCTAGATCGAAAACGGCACAAAACGCGCTTCTAGGAGCTGCATTCTGCAAAGGGAAACTGGGCTCGGGGAACAAACCTCAACACCAGTGCGGCTTGGCTCAGGATCCCAGCGCTTGCCTAGTTCTCACCTAGCCCTCGGCTCCCCATAGGGCCAAGGATGGGCTGGGCTGCCTCTGGCTCCGTGGGCACTGCTGCTTGGCTGGTGGTCTCCGCAGCTGGAAACCAACTCCAAACATCTTCTCCTTCGCGGAGAAGTCTGAATTGGCTTAATGAAGCCCTGTGTGCACTGGCCCTAGCAACCCACCCATCGCCAGCTCGTGCGGGCCCCACCTAGGGCCTAGCTCCGTAATGGCACCAAATGCGCTTGTAGGAGCTGCATTCTGCAGAAGGAAACTGGGCTCGGGGAACAAACCTCAGCCCCAATGCGGCTTGGCTCAGAAACCCAGCGCTTGCCTAATTCTCACCTAGAACTCGGCTCCTCATAGGGCCAAGGAGAGTCTGGGCTGCCTCTGGCTCCGTGGGCACTGCTGCTTGGCTGGTGGTCTCCGCAGCTGGAAACCAAGTCCAAACGTCTTCCCCTTCGCGGAGAAGGGTGATTTGGCCTGAAGAAGCCCTTTGTGCACTGGCCCTAGCAACCCACCCATCGCCAGCTCGGGAGGGCTCCACCTAGGGCCTAGCTCCGAAACGGCCCCAAACGCACTTGTAGGAGCTGTATTCTGCAAAGGGAAACTGGGCTCGGGGAACAAACCTCAGCCCCAATGCGGCTTGGCTCAGGATCCCAGCGCTTGCCTAGGTCTCAGCTAGCCCTCGGCTCCCCTTAGGGCCAAGGAGGTTCTGGGCTGCCTCTGGCTCCGTGGGCACTGCTGCTTGGCTGGTGGTCTCCGCAGCTGGAAACCCACTCCAAACGTCTTCTCCTTCGCGGAGAAGTCTGAATTGGCTTAATGAAGCCCTGTGTGCACTGGCCCTAGCAACCCACCCCTAGCCAGCTCGGGCGGGCGTCTCCTAGGCCCTAGCTCCGAAACGCACAAAACGCGCTTGTAGGAGCTGCATTCTGCAAAGGAAAATTGGGCTCGGGGAACAAACCTCAGCCCCAATGCGGCTTGGCTCAGGATCCCAGCGCTTGCCTAGTTCTCACCTAGCCCTCGGCTCCCCTTAGGGCCAAGGAGGGTCTGGGCTGCCTCTGGCTCCGTGGTCACTGCTGCTTGGCTGGTGGTCTCCGCAGCTGGAAACCAACTCCAAACGTCTTCTCCTTCGCGGAGAAGGCTGATTTGGCCTGAGGAAGCCCTTTGGGCACTGGCCCTAGCAACCCACCCCTATCCAGCTCGGGAGGGCCCCACCTAGGGCCTAGCTCCGAAACGGCCCCAAACGCGCTTGTAGGAGCTGTATTCTGCAAAGGGAAACTGGGCTCGGGGAACAAACCTCAGCCCCAATGCGGCTTGGCTCAGGATCCCAGCGCTTGCCTAGGTCTCACCTAGCCCTCGGCTCCCCTTAGGGCCAAGGAGGGTCTGGGCTGCCTCTGGCTCCGTGGGCACTGCTGCTTGGCTGGTGGTCTCCGCAGCTGGAAACCAACTCCAAACGTCTTCTCCTTCGCGGAGAAGTCTGAATTGGCTTAATGAAGCCCTGTGTGCACTGGCCCTAGCAACCCACCCATCGCCAGCTCGGGCGGGCCCCACCTAGGGCCTAGCTCCCAAACGCACAAAACACGCTTGTAGGAGCTGCATTCTGCAAAGGGAAACTGGGCTCGGGGAACAAACCTCAGCCCCAATGCGGCTTGGCTCAGGATCCCAGCGCTTGCCTAGTTCTCACCTAGCCCTCGGCTCCCAATAGGCCCAAGGAGGGGCTGGGCTGCCTCTGGCTCCGTGGGCACTGCCGCTTGGCTGGTGGTCTCCGCAGCTGGAAACCAACTCCAAACGTCTTCTCCTTCACGGAGAGTCTAAATTGGATTAATGAAGCCCTGTGTGCACTGGCCCTAGCAACCCACCCCTATCCAGCTCGGGAGGGCCCCACCTAGGGCATAGATCGAAATCGGCACAAAACGCGCTTCTAGGAGCTGTATTCTGCAAAGGGAAACTGGGCTCGGGGAACAAACCTCAGCCCCAATGCGGCTTGGCTCAGGATCCCAGCGCTTGCCTAGTTCTCACCTAGCCCTCGGCTCCCCATAGGGCCAAGGATGGGCTGGGCTGCCTCTGGCTCCGTGGGCACTGCTGCTTGGCTGGTGGTCTCCGCAGCTGGAAACCAACTCCAAACATCTTCTCCTTCGCGGAGAAGTCTGAATTGGCTTAATGAAGCCCTGTGTGCACTGGCCCTAGCAACCCACCCATCGCCAGCTCGGGAGGGCTCCACCTAGGGCCTAGCTCCGTAATGGCACCAAATGCGCTTGTAGGAGCTGCATTCTGCAGAGGGAAACTGGGCTCGGGGAACAAACCTCAGCCCCAATGCGGCTTGGCTCAGGATCCCAGCGCTTGCCTAGGTCTCACCTAGCCCTCGGCTCCCCTTAGGGCCAAGGAGGGTCTGGGCTGCCTCGGGCTCCGTGGGCACTGCTGCTTGGCTGGTGGTCTCCGCAGCTGGAAACCAACTCCAAACATCTTCTCCTTCGTGGAGAAGTCTGAATTGGCTTAATGAAGCCCTGTGTGCACTGGCCCTAGCAACCCACCCCTAGCCAGCTCGGGCGGGCGTCACCTAGGGCCTAGCTCGGAAACGGCCTAAAACGCGCTTGTAGGAGCTGCATTCTGCAAAGGGAAACTGGGCTCGGGGAACAAACCTCAGCCCCAATGCGGCTTGGCTCAGGATCCCAGCGCTTGCCTAGTTCTCACTTAGCCCTCGGCTCCCCTTAGGGCCAAGGAGGGTCTGGGCTGCCTCTGGCTCCGTGGGCACTGCCGCTTGGCTGGTGGTCTCCGCAGCTGGAAACCAACTCCAAACGTCTTCTCCTTCGCGGAGAAGGCTGATGTGGCCTGAAGAAGCCCTTTGTGCACACGCCCTAGCAACCCACCCATCGCCAGCTCGGGAGGGCCCCACCTAGGGCCTAGCTCCGAAACAGCAGAAAGTGCGCTTGTAGGAGCTGCATTCTGCAAAGGGAAACTGGGCTCGGGGAACAAACCTCAGCCCCCATGTGGCTTGGCTCAGAATCCCAGCGCTTGCCTAGTTCTCAGCTAGCCCTCGGCTACCCTTAGGGCCAAGGAGGGTCTGGGCTGCCTCGGGCTCCGTGGGCACTGCTGCTTGGCTGGTGGTCTCCGCAGCTGGAAACCAACTCCAAACGTCTTCCCCTTCGCGGAGAAGGGTGATTTGGCCTGAAGAAGCCCTGTGTGCACTGGCCCTAGCAACCCACCCCTAGCCCGCTCGGGAGGTCCCACCTAGTGCCTAGCTCCGAAACGGCACCAAACGCACTTGTAGGAGATGCATTCTGCAAAGGGAAACTGGGCTCGGGGAACAAACCTAAGCCCCAATGCGGCTATGCTCAGGATCCCAGTGCTTGCCTAGTTCTCACCTAGCCCTCGGCTCCCCATAGGGCCAAGGAGGGTCTGGGGTGCCTCTGGCTCCGTGGGCACTGCTGCTTGGCTGGTGGTCTCCACAGCTGGAAACCCACTCCAAACGTCTTCTCCTTCGCGGAGAAGTCTGAATTGGCTTAATGAAGCCCTGTGTGCACTGGCCCTAGCAACCCACCCATCGCCAGCTCGGGCGGGCCCCACCTAGGGCCTGGCTCCCAAACGCACAAAACGCGCTTGTAGGAGCTGCATTCTGCAAAGGGAAACTGGGCTCGGGGAACAAACCTCAGCCCCAATGCGGCTTGGCTCAGGATCCCAGCGCTTGCCTAGTTCTCCCCTAGCCCTCGGCTCCCCTTAGGGCCAAGGAGGGTCTGGGCTCCCTTTGGCTCCGTGGTCACTGGTGCTTGGCTGGTGGTCTCCGCAGCTGGAAACCAACTCCAAACGTCTTCTCCTTCGCGGAGAAGTCTGAATTGGCTTAATGAAGCCCTGTGTGCACTGGCCCTAGCAACCCACCCCTAGCCAGCTCGGGCGGGCGTCACCTAGGGCCTAGCTCCCAAACGCACAAAACGCGCTTGTAGGAGCTGCATTCTGCAAAGGGAAACTGGGCTCGGGAAACAAACCTCAGCACCAATGCTTCTTGGCTCAGGATCCCAGCGCTTGCCTAGTTCTCACCTAGCCCTCGGCTCCCCAAAGGCCCAAGGAGGGGCTGGGCTGCCTCTGGCTCTGTGGGCACTGCCGCTTGGCTGGTGGTCTCCGCAGCTGGAAACCAACTCCAAACGTCTTCTCCTTCGCGGAGAAGGCTAATATGGCCTGAGGAAGCCCTGTGTGCACTGGCCCTAGCAACCCACCCATCGCCAGCTCGGGAGGGCCCCACCTAGGGCCTAGCTCCGCAACGGCAGAAAGCGCGCTCGTAGGAGCTGCATTCTGCAAAGGGAAACTGGGCTCGGGGAACAAACCTCAGCCCCCATGTGGCTTGGCTCAGAATCCCAGCGCTTGCCTAGTTCTCACCTAGCCCTCGGCTCCCCATAGGGCCAAGGAGCGGCTGGGCTGCCTCTGGCTCCATGGGCACTGCTGCTTGGCTGGTGGTCTCCGCAGCTGGAAACCAACTCCAAACGTCTTCTCCTTCACGGAGAGTCTTAATTGGCTTAATGAAGCCCTGTGTGCACTCGCCCTAGCAACCCACCCCTATCCAGCTCGGAAGGGCCCCACCTAGGGCCTAGATCGAAAACGGCACAAAACGCGCTTCTAGGAGCTGCATTCTGCAAAGGGAAACTGGGCTCGGGGAACAAACCTCAACACCAGTGCGGCTTGGCTCAGGATCCCAGCGCTTGCCTAGTTCTCACCTAACCCTCGGCTCCCCATAGGGCCAAGGATGGGCTGGGCTGCCTCTGGCTCCGTGGGCACTGCTGCTTGGCTGGTGGTCTCCGCAGCTGGAAACCAACTCCAAACATCTTCTCCTTCGCGGAGAAGTCTGAATTGGCTTAATGAAGCCCTGTGTGCACTGGCCCTAGCAACCCACCCATCGCCAGCTCGTGCGGGCCCCACCTAGGGCCTAGCTCCGTAATGGCACCAAATGCGCTTGTAGGAGCTGCATTCTGCAGAAGGAAACTGGGCTCGGGGAAGAAACCTCAGCCCCAATGCGGCTTGGCTCAGAAACCCAGCGCTTGCCTAGTTCTCACCTAGAACTCGGCTCCTCATAGGGCCAAGGAGAGTCTGGGCTGCCTCTGGCTCCGTGGGCACTGCTGCTTGGCTGGTGGTCTCCGCAGCTGGAAACCAAGTCCAAACGTCTTCCCCTTCGCGGAGAAGGGTGATTTGGCCTGAAGAAGCCCTTTGTGCACTGGCCCTAGCAACCCACCCATCGCCAGCTCGGGAGGGCTCCACCTAGGGCCTAGCTCCGAAACGGCCCCAAACGCACTTGTAGGAGCTGTATTCTGCAAAGGGAAACTGGGCTCGGGGAACAAACCTCAGCCCCAATGCGGCTTGGCTCAGGATCCCAGCGCTTGCCTAGGTCTCAGCTAGCCCTTGGCTCCCCTTAGGGCCAAGGAGGTTCTGGGCTGCCTCTGGCTCCGTGGGCACTGCTGCTTGGCTGGTGGTCTCCACAGCTGGAAACCCACTCCAAACGTCTTCTCCTTCGCGGAGAAGTCTGAATTGGCTTAAAGAAGCCCTGTGTGCACTGGCCCTAGCAACCCACCCCTAGCCAGCTCGGGCGGGCGTCACCTAGGGCCTAGCTCCGAAACGCAGAAAACGCGCTTGTAGGAGCTACATTCTGCAAAGGGAAACTGGGCTCGGGGAACAAACCTCAACACCAGTGCGGCCTGGCTCAGGATCGCAGCGCTTGCCTAGTTCTCACCTAGGCCTAGGCTCCCCTTAGGGCCAAGGAGCGTCTGGGGTGCCTCTGGCTTCGTGGGCACTGCTGCTTGGCTGGTGGTCTCCGGAGCTGGAAACCAACTCCAAACGTCTTCCACTTCGCGGAGAAGTCTAAATAGGCCAAATGAAGCCCTGTGTGCAAGGGCCGTAGCAACCCATCCCTAGCCAGCTCGGGAGGGCCCCACCTAGGGCCTAGCTCCGAAACGCCACAAAACGCGCTTGTAGGAGCTGCATTCTGCAAAGGGAAACTGGGCTCGGGGAACAAACCTCAGCCCCACTGCGGCTTGGCTCAGGATCGCAGCGCTTGCCTAGTTCTCACCTAGCCCTCGGCTCCCCATAGGGCCAAGGAGGGTCTGGGCTGCCTCTGATTCCGTGGGCACTGCTCCTTGGCTGGTGGTCTCCGCAGCTGGAAACCAACTCCAAACGTCTTCTCCTTCGCGGAGAAGTCTGAATTGGCTTAATGAAGCCCTGTGTGCACTGGCCCTAGCAACCCACCCATCGCCAGCTCGTGCGGGCCCCACCTAGGGCCTAGCTCCGTAATGGCACCAAATGCGCTTGTAGGAGCTGCATTCTGCAGAGGGAAACTGGGCTCGGGGAACAAACCTCAGCCCCAATGAGGCTTGGCTCAGAAACCCAGCGCTTACCTAGTTCTCACCTAGCCCTCGGCTCCTCATAGGGCCAAGGAGAGTCTGGGCTGCCTCTGGCTCCGTGGGCACTGCTGCTTGGCTGGTGGTCTCCGCAGCTGGAAACCAACTCCAAACGTCTTCCCCTTCGCGGAGAAGGGTGATTTGGCCTGAAGAAGCCCTTTGTGCACTGGCCCTAGCAACCCACCCATCGCCAGCTCGGGCGGGCGTCACCTAGGGCCTAGCTCCGAAACGCACAAAACGCGCTTGTAGGAGCTGCATTCTGCAAAAGAAAATTGGGCTCGGGGAACAAACCTCAGCCCCAATGCGGCTTGGCTCAGAAACCCAGCGCTTGCCTAGTTCTCACCTAGCCCTCGGCTCCCCTTAGGGCCAAGGAGGGTCTGGGCTGCCTCTGGCTCCGTGGTCACTGGTGCTTGGCTGGTGGTCTCCGCAGCTGGAAACCAACTCCAAACGTCTTCTCCTTCGCGGAGAAGGCTGATATGGCCTGAAGACGCCCTTTGGGCACTGGCCCTAGCAACCCACCCATCGCCAGCTTGGGAGGGCCCCACCTAGGGCCTAGCTCCGAAACGGCCCCAAACGCGCTTGTAGGAGCTGTATTCTGCAAAGGGAAACTGGGCTCGCGGAACAAACCTCAGCCCCAATGCGGCTTGGCTCAGGATCCCAGCGCTTGCCTAGGTCTCACCTAGCCCTCGGCTCCCCTTAGGGCCAAGGAGGGTCTGGGCTGCCTCTGGCTCCGTGGGCACTGCTGCTTGGCTGGTGGTCTCCGCAGCTGGAAACCAAGTCCAAACGTCTTCTCCTTCGCGGAGAAGTCTGAATTGGCTTAATGAAGCCCTGTGTGCACTGGCCCTAGCAACCCACCCCTAGCCAGCTCGGGCGGGCGTCACCTAGGGCCTAGCTCCGCAACGGCAGAAAGCGCGCTCGTAGGAGCTGCATTCTGCAAAGGGAAACTGGGCTCGGGGAACAAACCTCAGCACCAATGCGGCTTGGCTCAGGATCCCAGCGCTTGCCTAGTTCTCACCTAGCCCTCGGCTCCCCATAGGGCCAAGGAGGGGCTGGGCTGCCTCTGGCTCCGTGGGCACTGCTGCTTGGCTGGTGGTCTCCGCAGCTGGAAACCAACTCCAAACGTCTTCTCCTTCGCGGAGAAGGCTGATTTGGCCTGAGGAAGCCCTGTGTGCAGTGGCCCTAGCAACCCACCCATCGCCAGCTCGGGAGGGCCCCACCTAGGGCCTAGCTCCGCAACGGCAGAAAGCGCGCTCGTAGGAGCTGCATTCTGCAAAGGGAAACTGGGCTCGGGGAACAAACCTCAGCCCCCATGTGGCTTGGCTCAGAATCCCAGCGCTTGCCTAGATCTCACCTAGCCCTCGGCTCCCCATAGGGCCAAGGAGGGTCTGGGCTGCCTCTGGCTCCGTGGGCACTGCTGCTTGGCTGGTGGTCTCCGCAGCTGGAAACCAACTCCAAACGTCTTCTCCTTCACGGAGAGTCTTAATTAGCTTAATGAAGCCCTGTGTGCACTGGCCCTAGCAACCCACCCCTAGCCAGCTCCGGCTGGCGTCACCTAGGGCCTAGCTCCGAAACGCACAAAACGCGCTTGTAGGAGCTGCATTCTGCAAAGGAAAATTGGGCTCGGGGAACAAACCTCAGCCCCAATGCGGCTTGGCTCAGGATCCCAGCGCTTGCCTAGTTCTCACCTAGCCCTCGGCTCCCCTTAGGGCCAAGGAGGTCTGGGCTGCCTCTGGCTCCGTGGTCACTGGTGCTTGGCTGGTGGTCTCCGCAGCTGGAAACCAACTCCAAACGTCTTCTACTTCGCGGAGAAGGCTGATTTGGCCTGAAGAAGCCCTTTGGGCACGGGCCCTAGCAACCCACACCTATCCAGCTCGGGAGGGCCCCACCTAGGGCCTAGCTCCGAAACGGCCCCAAACGCGCTTGTAGGAGCTGTATTCTGCAAAGGGAAACTGGGCTCGGGGAACAAACCTCAGCCCCAATGCGGCTTGGCTCAGGATCCCAGGACTTGCCTAGGTCTCACCTAGCCCTCGGCTCCCCTTAAGGCCAAGGAGGGTCTGGGCTGCCTCTGGCTCCGTGGGCACTGCTGCTTGGCTGGTGGTCTCCGCAGCTGGAAACCCACTCCAAACATCTTCTCCTTCGCGGAGAAGTCTGAATTGGCTTAAAGAAGCCCTGTGTGCACTGGCCCTAGCAACCCACCCCTAGCCAGCTCGGGCGGGCGTCACCTAGGGCCTAGCTCCGAAACGCCACAAAACGCGCTTGTAGGAGCTGCATTCTGCAAAGGGAAACTGGGCTCGGGGAACAAACCTCAGCCCCACTGCGGCTTGGCTCAGGATCGCAGCGCTTGCCTAGTTCTCACCTAGGCCTAGGCTACCCATAGGGCCAAGGAGGGTCTGGGCTGCCTCTGACTCCGTGGGCACTGCTGCTTGGCTGGTGGTCTCCGCAGCTGGAAACCAACTCCAAACATCTTCTCCTTCGCGGAGAAGGCTGATTTGGCCTGAAGAAGCCCTTTGTGCACTGGCCCTAGCAACCCACCCATCGCCAGCTCGTGCGGGCCCCACCTAGGGCCTAGCTCCGTAATGGCACCAAATGCGCTTGTAGGAGCTGCATTCTGCAGAGGGAAACTGGGCTCGGGGAACAAACCTCAGCCCCAATGCGGCTTGGATCAGAAACCCAGCGCTTGCCTAGTTCTCACCTAGACCTCGGCTCCTCATAGGGCCAAGGAGGGTCTGGGCTGCCTCTGGCTCCGTGGGCACTGCTGCTTGGCTGGTGGTCTCCGGAGCTGGAAACCAACTCCAAACGTCTTCCACTTCGCGGAGAAGTCTAAATAGGCCAAATGAAGCCCTGTGTGCAAGGGCCGTAGCAACCCATCCCTAGCCAGCTCGGGAGGGCCCCACCTAGGGCCTAGCTCCGAAACGCCACAAAACGCGCTTGTAGGAGCTGCATTCTGCAAAGGGAAACTGGGCTCGGGGAACAAACCTCAGCCCCACTGCGGCTTGGCTCAGGATCGCAGCGCTTGCCTAGTTCTCACCTAGCCCTCGGCTCCCCATAGGGCCAAGGAGGGTCTGGGCTGCCTCTGGCTCCGTGGGCACTGCTGCTTGGCTGGTGGTCTCCGCAGCTGGAAACCAACTCCAAACGTCTTCTCCTTCACGGAGAGTCTTAATTGGCTTAATGAAGCCCTGTGTGCACTGGCCCTAGCAACCCACCCCTAGCCAGCTCGGAAGGGCCCCACCTAGGGCCTAGATCGAAAACGGCACAAAACGCGCTTCTAGGAGCTGCATTCTGCAAAGGGAAACTGGGCTCGGGGAACAAACCTCAACACTAGTGCGGCTGGCTCAGGATCCCAGCGCTTGCCTAGTTCTCACCTAGCCCTCGGCTCCCCATAGGGCCAAGGATGGGCTGGGCTGCCTCTGGCTCCGTGGGCACTGCTGCTTGGCTGGTGGTCTCCGCAGCTGGAAACAAACTCCAAACATCTTCTCCTTCGCGGAGAAGTCTGAATTGGCTTAATGAAGCCCTGTGTGCACTGGCCCTAGCAACCCACCCATCGCCAGCTCGTGCGGGCCCCACCTAGGGCCTAGCTCCGTAATGGCACCAAATGCGCTTGTAGGAGCTGCATTCTGCAGAGGGAAACTGGGCTCGGGGAACAAACCTCAGCCCCAATGCGGCTTGGCTCAGAAACCCAGCGCTTGCCTAGTTCTCACCTAGACCTCGGCTCCTCATAGGGCCAAGGAGAGTCTGGGCTGCCTCTGGCTCCGTGGGCACTGCTGCTTGGCTGGTGGTCTCCGCAGCTGGAAACCAACTCCAAACGTCTTCCCCTTTGCGGAGAAGGGTGATTTGGCCTGAAGAAGCCCTTTGTGCACTGGCCCTAGCAACCCACCCCTAGCCAGCTCGGGCGGGCGTCACCTAGGGCCTAGCTCCGAAACGCACAAAACGCGCTTGTAGGAGCTGCATTCTGCAAAGGGAAACTGGGCTCGGGGAACAAACCTCAACACCAGTGCAGCCTGGCTCAGGATCCCAGCGCTTGCCTAGTTCTCACCTAGGCCTAGGCTCCCCTTAGGGCCAAGGAGCGTCTGGGGTGCCTCTGGCTTCGTGGGCACTGCTGCTTGGCTGGTGGTCTCCGGAGCTGTAAACCAACTCCAAATGTCTTCCACTTCGCGGAGAAGTCTAAATAGGCCAAATGAAGCCCTGTGTGCAAGGGCCGTAGCAACCCATCCCTAGCCAGCTCGGGAGGGCCCCACCTAGGGCCTAGTTCCGAAACGCCACAAAACGCGCTTGTAGGAGCTGCATTCTGCAAAGGGAAACTGGGCTCGGGGAACAAACCTCAGCCCCACTGCGGCTTGGCTCAGGATCGCAGCGCTTGCCTAGTTCTCACCTAGGCCTAGGCTACCCATAGGGCCAAGGAGGGTCTGGGCTGCCTCTGACTCCGGGGGAACTGCTCCTTGGCTGGTGGTCTCCGCAGCTGGAAACCAACTCCAAACATCTTCTCCTTCGCGGAGAAGGCTGATTTGGCCTGAAGAAGCCCTTTGTGCACTGGCCCTAGCAACCCACCCCTAGCCAGCTCGGGAGGGCCCCACCTAGGGCCTAGATCGAAAACGGTTCCAAAGGCGCTTCTAGGAGCTGCATTCTGCAAAGGGAAACTGGGCTCGGGGAACAAACCTCAGCCCCACTGCGGCTTGGCTCAGGATCGCAGCGCTTGCCTAGTTCTCACCTAGCCCTCGGCTCCCCATAGGGCCAAGGCGGGTCTGGGCTGCCTCTGGCTCCGTGGGCACTGCTGCTTGGCTGGTGGTCTCCGCAGCTGGAAACCAACTCCAAACGTCTTACACTTCGCGGAGAAGTCTAAATTGGCTTAATGAAGCCCTGTGTGCACTGGCCCTAGCAACCCACCCATCGCCAGCTCGGGAGGGCCCCACCTAGGGCCTAGCTCCGTAATGGCACCAAATACGCTTTTAGGAGCTGCATTCTGCAGAGGGAAACTGGGCTCGGGGAACAAACCTCAGCCCCAATGCGGCTTGGCTCAGAAACCCAGCGCTTGCCTAGTTCTCACCTAGACCTCGGCTCCTCATAGGGCCAAGGAGAGTCTGGGCTGCCTCTGGCTCCGTGGGCACTGCTGCTTGGCTGGTGGTCTCCGCAGCTGGAAACCAACTCCAAACGTCTTCCCCTTCGCGGAGAAGGCTGATTTGGCCTGAAGAAGCCCTTTGTGCACTGGCCCTAGCAACCCACCCATCGCCAGCTCGGGAGGGCCCCACCTAGGGCCTAGCTCCGAAACGGCACCAAACGCGCTTCTAGGAGCTGCATTCTGCAAAGGGAAACTGGGCTCGGGGAACAAACCTCAGCCCCAATGCGGCTTGGCTCAGGATCCCAGCGCTTGCCTAGTTCTCACCTAGCCCTCGGCTCCCCATAGGGCCAAGGAGGGTCTGAGGTGCCTCTGGCTCCGTGGGCACTGCTGCTTGGCTGGTGGTCTCCACAGCTGGAAACCCACTCCAAACGTCTTCTCCTTCGCGGAGAAGTCTGAATTGGCTTAATGAAGCCCTGTGTGCACTGGCCCTAGCAACCCACCCCTAGCCAGCTCGGGCGGGCCTCACCTAGGGCCTAGCTCCGAAACGCACAAAACGCGCTTGTAGGAGCTGCATTCTGCAAAGGGAATCTGGGCTCGGGGAACAAACCTCAGCCCCAATGCGGCTTGGCTCAGGATCCCAGCGCTTGCCTAGTTCTCACCTAGCCCTCGGCTCCCCTTAGGGCCAAGGAGGTCTGGGCTGCCTCTGGCTCCGTGGTCACTGGTGCTTGGCTGGTGGTCTCCGCAGCTGGAAACCAACTCCAAACGTCTTCTACTTCGCGGAGAAGGCTGATTTGGCCTGAAGAAGCCCTTTGGGCACTGGCCCTAGCAACCCACACCTATCCAGCTCGGGAGGGCCCCACCTAGGGCCTAGCTCCGAAACGGCCCCAAACGCGCTTGTAGGAGCTGTATTCTGCAAAGGGAATCTGGGCTCGGGGAACAAACCTCAGCCCCAATGCGGCTTGGCTCAGGATCCCAGCGCTTGCCTAGGTCTCACCTAGCCCTCGGCTCCCCTTAGGGCCAAGGATGGTCTGGGCTGCCTCTGGCTCCGTGGGCACTGCTGCTTGGCTGGTGGTCTCCACAGCTTGAAACCCACTCCAAACGTCTTCTCCTTCGCGGAGAAGTCTGAATTGGCTTAAAGAAGCCCTGTGTGCACTGGCCCTAGCAACCCACCCCTAGCCAGCTCGGGCGGGCGTCACCTAGGGCCTAGCTCCGAAACGCACAAAACGTGCTTGTAGGAGCTGCATTCTGCAAAGGGAAACTGGGCTCGGGGAACAAACCTCAGCCCCAATGCTGCTTGGCTCAGGATCGCAGCGCTTGCCTAGTTCTCACCTAGGCCTAGGCTCCCCTTAGGGCCAAGGAGCGTCTGGGGTGCCTCTGGCTTCGTGGGCACTGCTGCTTGGCTGGTGGTCTCCGGAGCTGGAAACCAACTCCAAACGTCTTCCACTTCGCGGAGAAGTCTAAATAGGCCAAATGAAGCCCTGTGTGCAAGGGCCGTAGCAACCCATCCCTAGCCAGCTCGGGAGGGCCCCACCTAGGGCCTAGATCGAAAGCGGTACCAAAGGCGGTTCTAGGAGCTGCATTCTGCAAAGGGAAACTGGGCTCCGGGAACAAACCTCAGCCCCACTGCGGCTTGGGTCAGGATCGCAGCGCTTGCCTAGTTCTCACCTAGCCCTCGGCTCCCCATAGGGCCAAGGAGGGTCTGGGCTGCCTCTGGCTCCGTGGGCACTGCTGCTTGGCTGGTGGTCTCCGCAGCTGGAAACCAACTCCAAACGTCTTACACTTCGCGGAGAAGTCTAAATTGGCCAAATGAAGCCCTGTGTGCAAGGGCCGTAGCAACCCATCCCTATCCAGCTCGGGAGGGCCCCACCTAGGGCCTAGCTCCGAAACGGCACCAAACGCACTTTTAGGAGCTGCATTCTGCAAAGGGAAACTGGGCTCGGGGAACAAACCTCAGCCCCAATGCGGCTTGGCTCAGGATCCCAGCGCTTGCCTAGTTCTCACCTAGCCCTCGGCTCCCCATAGGGCCAAGGAGGGTCTGAGGTGCCTCTGGCTCCGTGGGCACTGCTGCTTGGCTGGTGGTCTCCACAGCTGGAAACCCACTCCAAACGTCTTCTCCTTCGCGGAGAAGTCTGAATTGGCTTAATGAAGCCCTGTGTGCACTGGCCCTAGCAACCCACCCCTAGCCAGCTCGGGCGGGCCTCACCTAGGGCCTAGCTCCGAAACGCACAAAACGCGCTTGTAGGAGCTGCATTCTGCAAAGGGAATCTGGGCTCGGGGAACAAACCTCAGCCCCAATGCGGCTTGGCTCAGGATCCCAGCGCTTGCCTAGTTCTCACCTAGCCCTCGGCTCCCCTTAGGGCCAAGGAGGTCTGGGCTGCCTCGGGCTCCGTGGTCACTGGTGCTTGGCTGGTGGTCTCCGCAGCTGGAAACCAACTCCAAACGTCTTCTACTTCGCGGAGAAGGCTGATTTGGCCTGAAGAAGCCCTTTGGGCACTGGCCCTAGCAACCCACACCTATCCAGCTCGGGAGGGCCCCACCTAGGGCCTAGCTCCGAAACGGCCACAAACGCGCTTGTAGGAGCTGTATTCTGCAAAGGGAAACTGGGCTCGGGGAACAAACCTCAGCCCCAATGCGGCTTGGCTCAGGATCCCAGCGCTTGCCTAGGTCTCACCTAGACCTCGGCTCCCCTTAGGGCCAAGGAGGGTCTGGGCTGCCTCTGGCTCCGTGGGCACTGCTGCTTGGCTGGTGGTCTCCACAGCTGGAAACCCACTCCAAACGTCTTCTCCTTCGCGGAGAAGTCTGAATTGGCTTAAAGAAGCCCTGTGTGCACTGGCCCTAGCAACCCACCCCTAGCCAGCTCGGGCGGGCGTCACCTAGGGCCTAGCTCCGAAACGCACAAAACGTGCTTGTAGGAGCTGCATTCTGCAAAGGGAAACTGGGCTCGGGGAACAAACCTCAACACCACTGCGGCCTGGCTCAGGATCGCAGCGCTTGCCTAGTTCTCACCTAGGCCTAGGCTCCCCTTAGGGCCAAGGAGCGTCTGGGGTGCCTCTGGCTTCGTGGGCACTGCTGCTTGGCTGGTGGTCTCCGGAGCTGGAAACCAACTCCAAACGTCTTCCACTTCGCGGAGAAGTCTAAATAGGCCAAATGAAGCCCTGTGTGCAAGGGCCGTAGCAACCCATCCCTAGCCAGCTCGGGAGGGCCCCACCTAGGGCCTAGATCGAAAGCGGTACCAAAGGCGCTTCTAGGAGCTGCATTCTGCAAAGGGAAACTGGGCTCCGGGAACAAACCTCAGCCCCACTGCGGCTTGGGTCAGGATCGCAGCGCTTGCCTAGTTCTCACCTAGCCCTCGGCTCCCCATAGGGCCAAGGAGGGTCTGGGCTGCCTCTGGCTCCGTGGGCACTGCTGCTTGGCTGGTGGTCTCCGCAGCTGGAAACCAACTCCAAACGTCTTACACTTCGCAGAGAAGTCTAAATTGGCCAAATGAAGCCCTGTGTGCAAGGGCCGTAGCAACCCATCCCTAGCCAGCTCGGGAGGGCCCCACCTAGGGCCTAGATCCGAAACGGCCCAAAACGCGCTTGTAGGAGCTGCATTCTGCAAAGGGAAACTGGGCTCGGGGAACAAACCTCAGCCCCAATGCTGCTTGGCTCAGGATCGCAGCGCTTGCCTAGTTCTCACCTAGGCCTAGGCTCCCCATAGGGCCAAGGAGGGTCTGGGCTGCCTCTGGCTCCGTGGGCACTGCTGCTTGGCTGGTGGTCTCCGCAGCTGGAAACCAACTCCAAACGTCTTCTCCTTCGCGGAGAAGTCTGAATTGGCTTAATGAAGCCCTGTGTGCACTGGCCCTAGCAACCCACCCATCGCCAGCTCGTGCGGGCCCCACCTAGGGCCTAGCTCCGTAATGGCACCAAATGCGCTTGTAGGAGCTGCATTCTGCAGAGGGAAACTGGGCTCGGGGAACAAACCTCAGCCCCAATGCGGCTTGGCTCAGAAACCCAGCGCTTGCCTAGTTCTCACCTAGACCTCGGCTCCTCATAGGGCCAAGGAGAGTCTGGGCTGCCTCTGGCTCCGTGGGCACTGCTGCTTGGCTGGTGGTCTCCGCAGCTGGAAACCAACTCCAAACGTCTTCCCCTTTGCGGAGAAGGGTGATTTGGCCTGAAGAAGCCCTTTGTGCACTGGCCCTAGCAACCCACCCCTAGCCAGCTCGGGCGGGCGTCACCTAGGGCCTAGCTCCGAAACGCACAAAACGCGCTTGTAGGAGCTGCATTCTGCAAAGGGAAACTGGGCTCGGGGAACAAACCTCAACACCAGTGCGGCCTGGCTCAGGATCGCAGCGCTTGCCTAGTTCTCACCTAGGCCTAGGCTCCCCTTAGGGCCAAGGAGCGTCTGGGGTGCCTCTGGCTTCGTGGGCACTGCTGCTTGGCTGGTGGTCTCCGGAGCTGGAAACCAACTCCAAACGTCTTCCACTTCGCGGAGAAGTCTAAATAGGCCAAATGAAGCCCTGTGTGCAAGGGCCGTAGCAACCCATCCCTAGCCAGCTCGGGAGGGCCCCACCTAGGGCCTAGCTCCGAAACGCCACAAAACGCGCTTGTAGGAGCTGCATTCTGCAAAGGGACACTGGGCTCCGGGAACAAACCTCAGCCCCACTGCGGCTTGGCTCAGGATCGCAGCGCTTGCCTAGTTCTCACCTAGGCCTAGGCTACCCATAGGGCCAAGGAAGGGCTGGGCTGCCTCTGACTCCGGGGGAACTGCTCCTTGGCTGGTGGTCTCCGCAGCTGGAAACCAACTCCAAACATCTTCTCCTTCGCGGAGAAGGCTGATTTGGCCTGAAGAAGCCCTTTGTGCACTGGCCCTAGCAACCCACCCCTAGCCAGCTTGGGAGGGCCCCACCTAGGGCCTAGATCGAAAACGGTACCAAAGGCGCTTCTAGGAGCTGCATTCTGCAAAGGGAAACTGGGCTCGGGGAACAAACCTCAGCCCCACTGCGGCTTGGCTCAGGATCTCAGCGCTTGCCTAGTTCTCACCTAGCCCTCGGCTCCCCATAGGGCCAAGGCGGGTCTGGGCTGCCTCTGGCTCCGTGGGCACTGCTGCTTGGCTGGTGGTCTCCGCAGCTGGAAACCAACTCCAAACGTCTTACACTTCGCGGAGAAGTCTAAATTGGCTTATTGAAGCCCTTTGGGCACTGGCCCTAGCAACCCACACCTATCCAGCTCGGGAGGGCCCCACCTAGGGCCTAGCTCCGAAACGGCCCCAAACGCGCTTGTAGGAGCTCTATTCTGCAAAGGGAAACTGGGCTCGGGGAACAAACCTCAGCCCCACTGCGGCTTGGCTCAGGATCCCAGCGCTTGCCTAGTTCTCACCTAGACCTCGGCTCCCCATAGGGCCAAGGCGGGTCTGGGCTGCCTCTAGCTCCGTGGGCACTGCTGCTTGGCTGGTGGTCTCCGCAGCTGGAAACCAACTCCAAACGTCTTACACTTCGCGGAGAAGTCTAAATTGGCTTAACGAAGCCCTTTGGGCACTGGCCCTAGCAACCCACACCTATCCAGCTCGGGAGGGCCCCACCTAGGGCCTAGCTCCGAAACGGCCCCAAACGCGCTTGTAGGAGCTCTATTCTGCAAAGGGAAACTGGGCTCGGGGAACAAACCTCAGCCCCAATGCGGCTTGGCTCAGGATCCCAGCGCTTGCCTAGGTCTCACCTAGCCCTCGGCTCCCCTTAGGGCCAAGGAGGGTCTGGGCTGCCTCTGGCTCCGTGGGCACTGCTGCTTGGCTGGTGGTCTCCACAGCTGGAAACCCACTCCAAACGTCTTCTCCTTCGCGGAGAAGTCTGAATTGGCTTAAAGAAGCCCTGTGTGCACTGGCCCTAGCAACCCACCCCTAGCCAGCTCGGGCGGGCGTCACCAAGGGCCTAGCTCCGAAACGCACAAAACGCGCTTGTAGGAGCTGCATTCTGCAAAGGGAAACTGGGCTCGGGGAACAAACCTCAACACCAGTGCGGCCTGGCTCAGGATCGCAGCGCTTGCCTAGTTCTCACCTAGGCCTAGGCTCCCCTTAGGGCCAAGGAGCGTCTGGCGTGCCTCTGGCTTCGTGGGCACTGCTGCTTGGCTGGTGGTCTCCGGAGCTGGAAACCAACTCCAAACGTCTTCCACTTCGCGGAGAAGTCTAAATAGGCCAAATGAAGCCCTGTGTGCAAGGGCCGTAGCAACCCATCCCTAGCCAGCTCGGGAGGGCCCCACCTAGGGCCTAGCTCCGAAACGCCACAAAACGCGCTTGTAGGAGCTGCATTCTGCAAAGGGAAACTGGGCTCGGGGAACAAACCTCAGCCCCACTGCGGCTTGGCTCAGGATCGCAGCGCTTGCCTAGTTCTCACCTAGGCCTAGGCTACCCATAGGGCCAAGGAGGGTCTGGGCTGCCTCTGACTCCGTGGGCACTGCTCCTTGGCTGGTGGTCTGCGCAGCTGGAAACCAACTCCAAACATCTTCTCCTTCGCGGAGAAGGCTGATTTGGCCTGAAGAAGCCCTTTGTGCACTGGCCCTAGCAACCCACCCCTAGCCAGCTCGGGAGGGCCCCACCTAGGGCCTAGATCGAAAACGGTACCAAAGGCGCTTCTAGGAGCTGCATTCTGCAAAGGGAAACTGGGCTCGGGGAACAAACCTCAGCCCCACTGCGGCTTGGCTCAGGATCGCAGCGCTTGCCTAGTTCTCACCTAGCCCTCGGCTCCCCATAGGGCCAAGGAGGGTCTGGGCTGCCTCCGGCTCCGTGGGCACTGCTGCTTGGCTGGTGGTCTCTGCAGCTGGAAACCAACTCCAAACGTCTTACACTTCGCGGAGAAGTCTAAATTGGCCAAATGAAGCCCTGTGTGCAAGGGCCGTAGCAAGCCATCCCTAGCCAGCTCGGGAGGGCCCCACCTAGGGCCTAGCTCCGAAACGGCCCAAAACGCGCTTGTAGGAGCTGCATTCTGCAAAGGGAAACTGGGCTCGGGGAACAAAACTCAGCCCCAATGCGGCTTGGCTCAGGATCGCAGCGCTTGCCTAGTTCTCACCTAGGCCTAGGCTCCCCATAGGGCCAAGGAGGGTCTGGGGTGCCTCTGGCTCCGTGGGCACTGCTGCTTGGCTGGTGGTCTCCGCAGCTGGAAACCAACTCCAAACATCTTCTCCTTCGCGGAGAAGTCTGAATTGGCTTAATGAAGCCCTGTGTGCACTGGCCCTAGCAACCCACCCATCGCCAGCTCGTGCGGGCCCCACCTAGGGCCTAGCTCCGTAATGGCACCAAATGCGCTTGTAGGAGCTGCATTCTGCAGAGGGAAACTGGGCTCGGGGAACAAACCTCAGCCCCAATGCGGCTTGGCTCAGGATCCCAGCGCTTGCCTAGGTCTCACCTAGCCCTCGGCTCCCCTTAGGGCCAAGGAGGGTCTGGGCTGCCTCTGGCTCCGTGGGCACTGCTGCTTGGCTGGTGGTCTCCGCAGCTGGAAACCAACTCCAAACGTCTTCCCCTTCGCAGAGAAGGGTGATTTGGCCAAAAGAAGCCCTTTGTGCACCGGCCCTAGCAACCCACCCCTAGCCAGCTCGGGAGGGCCCCACCTAGGACCTAGCTCCGAAACGCCACAAAACGCGCTTGTAGGAGCTGCATTCTGCAAAGGGAAACTGGGCTCGGGGAACAAACCTCAGCCCCACTGCGGCTTGGCTCAGGATCCCAGCGCTTGCCTAGTTCTCACCTAGGCCTAGGCTACCCATAGGGCCAAGGAGGGTCTGGGCTGCCTCTGACTCCGTGGGCACTGCTCCTTGCCTGGTGGTCTCCGCAGCTGGAAACCAACTCCAAACATCTTCTCCTTCGCGGAGAAGGCTGATTTGGCCTAAAGAAGCCCTTTGTGCACTGGCCCTAGCAACCCACCCCTAGCCAGCTCGGGAGGGCCCCACCTAGGGCCTAGATCGAAAACGGTACCAAAGGCGCTTCTAGGAGCTGCATTCTGCAAAGGGAAACTGGGCTCCCGGAACAAACCTCAGCCCCAGTGCGGCTTGGCTCAGGATCGCAGCGCTTGCCTAGTTCTCACCTAGCCCTCGGCTCCCCATAGGGCCAAGGAGGGTCTGGGCTGCCTCGGGCTCCGTGGGCACTGCTGCTTGGCTGGTGGTCTCCGCAGCTGGAAACCAACTCCAAACGTCTTACACTTCGCGGAGAAGTCTAAATTGGCCAAATGAAGCCCTGTGTGCAAGGGCCGTAGCAACCCATCCCTAGCCAGCTCGGGAGGGCCCCACCTAGGGCCTAGCTCCGAAACGGCCCAAAACGCGCTTGTAGGAGCTGCATTCTGCAAAGGGAAACTGGGCTCGGGGAACAAACCTCAGCCCCAATGCGGCTTGGCTCAGGATCGCAGCGCTTGCCTAGTTCTCACCTAGGCCTAGGCTCCCCATAGGGCCAAGGAGGGTCTGGGCTGCCTCTGGCTCCGTGGGCACTGCTGCTTGGCTGGTGGTCTCCGCAGCTGGAAACCAGCTCCAAACATCTCCTTCGCGGAGAAGTCTGAATTGGCCTAAAGAAGCCCTGTGTGCACTGGCCCTAGCAACCCACCCATCGCCAGCTCGTGCGGGCCCCACCTAGGGCCTAGCTCCGTAATGGCACCAAATGCGCTTGTAGGAGCTGCATTCTGCAGAGGGAAACTGGGCTCGGGGAACAAACCTCAGCCCCAATGCGGCTTGGCTCAGAAACCCAGCGCTTGCCTAGTTCTCACCTAGACCTCGGCTCCTCATAGGGCCAAGGAGAGTCTGGGCTGCCTCTGGCTCCGTGGGCACTGCTGCTTGGCTGGTGGTCTCCGCAGCTGGAAACCAACTCCAAACGTCTTCCCCTTCGCGGAGAAGGCTGATTTGGCCTGAAGAAGCCCTTTGTGCACTGGCCCTAGCAACCCACCCATCGCCAGCTCGGGAGGGCCCCACCTAGGGCCTAGCTCCGAAACGACACCAAACGCACTTGTAGTAAATGCATTCTGCAAAGGGAAACTGGGCTCGGGGAACAAACCTCAGCCCCACTGCGGCTTGGCTCAGGATCGCAGCGCTTGCCTAGTTCTCACCTAGGCCTAGGCTACCCATAGGGCCAAGGAGGGTCTGGGCTGCCTCTGACTCCGTGGGCACTGCTTCTTGGCTGGTGGTCTGCGCAGCTGGAAACCAACTCCAAACATCTTCTCCTTCGCGGAGAAGGCTGATTTGGCCTGAAGAAGCCCTTTGTGCACTGGCCCTAGCAACCCACCCCTAGCCAGCTCGGGAGGGCCCCACCTAGGGCCTAGATCGAAAACGGTACCAAAGGCGCTTCTAGGAGCTGCATTCTGCAAAGGGAAACTGGGCTCGGGGAACAAACCTCAGCCCCACTGCGGCTTGGCTCAGGATCGCAGCGCTTGCCTAGTTCTCACCTAGCCCTCGGCTCCCCATAGGGCCAAGGAGGGTCTGGGCTGCCTCTGGCTCCGTGGGCACTGCTGCTTGGCTGGTGGTCTCCGCAGCTGGAAACCAACTCCAAACGTCTTACACTTCGCGGAGAAGTCTAAATTGGCCAAATGAAGCCCTGTGTGCAAGGGCCGTAGCAAGCCATCCCTAGCCAGCTCGGGAGGGCCCCACCTAGGGCCTAGCTCCGAAACGGCCCAAAACGCGCTTGTAGGAGCTGCATTCTGCAAAGGGAAACTGGGCTCGGGGAACAAACCTCAGCCCCAATGCGGCTTGGCTCAGGATCGCAGCGCTTGCCTAGTTCTCACCTAGGCCTAGGCTCCCCATAGGGCCAAGGAGGGTCTGGGGTGCCTCTGGCTCCGTGGGCACTGCTGCTTGGCTGGTGGTCTCCGCAGCTGGAAACCAACTCCAAACATCTTCTCCTTCGCGGAGAAGTCTGAATTGGCTTAATGAAGCCCTGTGTGCACTGGCCCTAGCAACCCACCCATCGCCAGCTCGTGCGGGCCCCACCTAGGGCCTAGCTCCGTAATGGCACCAAATGCGCTTGTAGGAGCTGCATTCTGCAGAGGGAAACTGGGCTCGGGGAACAAACCTCAGCCCCAATGCGGCTTGGCTCAGGATCCCAGCGCTTGCCTAGGTCTCACCTAGCCCTCGGCTCCCCTTAGGGCCAAGGAGGGTCTGGGCTGCCTCTGGCTCCGTGGGCACTGCTGCTTGGCTGGTGGTCTCCGCAGCTGGAAACCAACTCCAAACGTCTTCCCCTTCGCAGAGAAGGGTGATTTGGCCAAAAGAAGCCCTTTGTGCACCGGCCCTAGCAACCCACCCCTAGCCAGCTCGGGAGGGCCCCACCTAGGACCTAGCTCCGAAACGCCACAAAACGCGCTTGTAGGAGCTGCATTCTGCAAAGGGAAACTGGGCTCGGGGAACAAACCTCAGCCCCACTGCGGCTTGGCTCAGGATCCCAGCGCTTGCCTAGTTCTCACCTAGGCCTAGGCTACCCATAGGGCCAAGGAGGGTCTGGGCTGCCTCTGACTCCGTGGGCACTGCTCCTTGCCTGGTGGTCTCCGCAGCTGGAAACCAACTCCAAACATCTTCTCCTTCGCGGAGAAGGCTGATTTGGCCTAAAGAAGCCCTTTGTGCACTGGCCCTAGCAACCCACCCCTAGCCAGCTCGGGAGGGCCCCACCTAGGGCCTAGATCGAAAACGGTACCAAAGGCGCTTCTAGGAGCTGCATTCTGCAAAGGGAAACTGGGCTCCCGGAACAAACCTCAGCCCCAGTGCGGCTTGGCTCAGGATCGCAGCGCTTGCCTAGTTCTCACCTAGGCCTCGGATCCCCATAGGGCCAAGGAGGGGCTGGGCTGCCTCGGGCTCCGTGGGCACTGCTGCTTGGCTGGTGGTCTCCGCAGCTGGAAACCAACTCCAAACGTCTTACACTTCGCGGAGAAGTCTAAATTGGCCAAATGAAGCCCTGTGTGCAAGGGCCGTAGCAACCCATCCCTAGCCAGCTCGGGAGGGCCCCACCTAGGGCCTAGGTCCGAAACGGCCCAAAACGCGCTTGTAGGAGCTGCATTCTGCAAAGGGAAACTGGGCTCGGGGAACAAACCTCAGCCCCAATGCGGCTTGGCTCAGGATCGCAGCGCTTGCCTAGTTCTCACCTAGGCCTAGGCTCCCCATAGGGCCAAGGAGGGTCTGGGCTGCCTCTGGCTCCGTGGGCACTGCTGCTTGGCTGGTGGTCTCCGCAGCTGGAAACCAGCTCCAAACATCTCCTTCGCGGAGAAGTCTGAATTGGCCTAAAGAAGCCCTGTGTGCACTGGCCCTAGCAACCCACCCATCGCCAGCTCGTGGGGGCCCCACCTAGGGCCTAGCTCCGTAATGGCACCAAATGCGCTTGTAGGAGCTGCATTCTGCAGAGGGAAACTGGGCTCGGGGAACAAACCTCAGCCCCAATGCGGCTTGGCTCAGAAACCCAGCGCTTGCCTAGTTCTCACCTAGACCTCGGCTCCTCATAGGGCCAAGGAGAGTCTGGGCTGCCTCTGGCTCCGTGGGCACTGCTGCTTGGCTGGTGGTCTCCGCAGCTGGAAACCAACTCCAAACGTCTTCCCCTTCGCGGAGAAGGCTGATTTGGCCTGAAGAAGCCCTTTGTGCACTGGCCCTAGCAACCCACCCATCGCCAGCTCGGGAGGGCCCCACCTAGGGCCTAGCTCCGAAACGACACCAAACGCACTTGTAGTAAATGCATTCTGCAAAGGGAAACTGGGCTCGGGGAACAAACCTCAACACCAGTGCGGCCTGGCTCAGGATCGCAGCGCTTGCCTAGTTCTCACCTAGGCCTAGGCTCCCCTTAGGGCCAAGGAGCGTCTGGGGTGCCTCTGGTTTCGTGGGCACTACTGCTTGGCTGGTGGTCTCCGCAGCTGGAAACCAACTCCAAACGTCTTCTCCTTCGCTGAGAAGTCTAAATAGGCCAAATGAAGCCCTGTGTGCAAGGGCTGTAGCAACCCATCCCTAGCCAGCTCGGGCGGGCGTCACCTAAGGCCTAGCTCCGTAATGGCACCAAATGCGCTTGTAGGAGCTGCATTCTGCAGAGGGAAACTGGGCTCGGGGAACAAACCTCAGCCCCACTGCGGCTTGGCTCAGGATCGCAGCGCTTGCCTAGTTCTCACCTAGACCTCGGCTACCCATAGGGCCAAGGAGGGTCTGGGCTGCCTCTGACTCCGTGGGCACTGCTCCTTGGCTGGTGGTCTCCGCAGCTGGAAACCAACTCCAAACATCTTCTCCTTCGCGGAGAAGTCTGAATTGGCTTAATGAAGCCCTGTGTGCACTGGCCCTAGCAACCCACCCATCGCCAGCTTGTGCGGGCCCCACCTAGGGCCTAGCTCCGTAATGGCACCAAATGCGCTTGTAGGAGCTGCATTCTGCAGAGGGAAACTGGGCTCGGGGAACAAACCTCAGCCCCAATGCGGCTTGGCTCAGGATCCCAGCGCTTGCCTAGTTCTCACCTAGCCCTCGGCTCCCCATAGGGCCAAGGAGGGTCTGGGCTGCCTCTGGCTCCGTGGGCACTGCTGCTTGGCTGGTGGTCTCCGCAGCTGGAAACCAACTCCAAACATCTTCACCTTCGCGGAGAAGTCTGAATTGGCTTAATGAAGCCCTGTGTGCACTGGCCCTAGCAACCCACCCCTAGCCAGCTCGGGCGGGCGTCACCTAGGGCCTAGCTCCGAATCGGCACAAAACGAGCTTGTAGGAGCTGCATTCTGCAAAGGGAAACTGGGCTCGGGGAACAAACCTCAGCCCCAATGCGGCTTGGCTCAGGATCCCAGCGCTTGCCTAGTTCTCACCTAGCCCTCAGCTCCCCTTTAGGGCCAAGGAGGGTCTGGGCTGCCTCTGGCTCCGTGGGCACTGCCGCTTGGCTGGTGGTCTCCGCAGCTGGAAACCAACTCCAAACGTCTTCCCCTTCGTGGAGAAGGGTGATTTGGCCTGAAGAAGCCCTTTGTGCCATGGCCCTAGCAACCCACCCCTAGCCAGCTCGGGCGGGCGTCACCTAGGGCCTAGCTCCGAAACGCACAAAACGCGCTTGTAGGAGCTGCATTCTGCAAAGGGAAACTGGGCTCGGGGAACAAACCTCAACACCAGTGCGGCCTGGCTCAGGATCGCAGCGCTTGCCTAGTTCTCACCTAGACCTCGGCTCCCCATAGGGCCAAGGAGGGTCTGGGCTGCCTCTGGCTCCGTGGGCACTGCTGCTTGGCTGGTGGTCTCCGCAGCTGGAAACCAACTCCAAACGTCTTCTCCTTCGCGGAGAAGTCTGAATTGGCTTAATGAAGCCCTGTGTGCACTGGCCCTAGCAACCCACCCCTAGCCAGCTCGTGCGGGCCCCACCTACGGCCTAGCTCCGTAATGGCACCAAATGCGCTTGTAGGAGCAGCATTCTGCAGAGGGAAACTGGGCTCGGGGAACAAACCTCAGCCCCAATGCGGCTTGGCTCAGAAACCCAGCGCTTGCCTAGTTCTCACCTAGACCTCGGCTCCTCATAGGGCCAAGGAGAGTCTGGGCTGCCTCTGGCTCCGTGGGCACTGCTGCTTGGCTGGTGGTCTCCGCAGCTGGAAACCAACTCCAAACGTCTTCCCCTTCGCGGAGAAGGGTGATTTGGCCTGAAGAAGCCCTTTGTGCACTGGCCCTAGCAACCCACCCCTAGCCAGCTCGGGCGGGCGTCACCTAGGGCCTAGCTCCGAAACGCACAAAACGTGCTTGTAGGAGCTGCATTCTGCAAAGGGAAACTGGGCTCGGGGAACAAACCTCAACACCAGTGCGGCCTGGCTCAGGATCGCAGCGCTTGCCTAGTTCTCACCTAGGCCTAGGCTCCCCTTAGGGCCAAGGAGCGTCTGGGGTGCCTCTGGCTCCGTGGGCACTGCTGCTTGGCTGGTGGTCTCCGGAGCTGGAAACCAACTCCAAACGTCTTCCACTTCGCGGAGAAGTCTAAATAGGCCAAATGAAGCCCTGTGTGCAAGGGCCGTAGCAAGCCATCCCTAGCCAGCTCGGGAGGGCCCCACCTAGGGCCTAGCTCCGAAACGCCACAAAACGCGCTTGTAGGAGCTGCATTCTGCAAAGGGAAACTGGGCTCGGGGAACAAACCTCAGCCCCACTGCGGCTTGGCTCAGGATCGCAGCGCTTGCCTAGTTCTCACCTAGGCCTAGGCTACCCATAGGGCCAAGGAGGGTCTGGGCTGCCTCTGACTCCGTGGGCACTGCTCCTTGGCTGGTGGTCTCCGCAGCTGGAAACCAACTCCAAACATCTTCTCCTTCGCGGAGAAGGCTGATTTGGCCTGAAGAAGCCCTTTGTGCACTGGCCCAAGCAACCCACCCCTAGCCAGCTGGGGAGAGCCCCACCTAGGGCC
This sequence comes from Sus scrofa, assembly GCF_054392235.1. NCBI lineage: Eukaryota > Metazoa > Chordata > Mammalia > Artiodactyla > Suidae > Sus > Sus scrofa. The sequence goes on along the minus strand of NC_139385.1, from coordinate 50,935,478 downwards.
TAGCTCCGAAACGGCACAAACGCACTTGTAGGAGATGCATTCTGCAAAGGGAAACTGGGCTCGGGGAACAAACCTCAGCCCCAATGCGGCTATGCTCAGGATCCCAGCGCTTGCCTAGTTCTCACCTAGCCCTCGGCTCCCCATAGGGCCAAGGAGGGTCTGGGGTGCCTCTGGCTCCGTGGGCACTGCTGCTTGGCTGGTGGTCTCCACAGCTGGAAACCCACTCCAAACGTCTTCTCCTTCGCGGAGAAGTCTGAATTGGCTTAATGAAGCCCTGTGTGCACTGGCCCTAGCAACCCACCCCTAGCCAGCTCGGGCGGGCGTCACCTAGGGCCTAGCTCCGAAACGCACAAAACGCGCTTGTAGGAGCTGCATTCTGCAAAGGAAAATTGGGCTCGGGGAACAAACCTCAGCCCCAATGCGGCTTGGCTCAGGATCCCAGCGCTTGCCTTGTTCTCACCTAGCCCTCGGCTCCCCTTAGGGCCAAGGAGGTCTGGGCTGCCTCTGGCTCCGTGGTCACTGGTGCTTGGCTGGTGGTCTCCGCAGCTGGAAACCAACTCCAAACGTCTTCTACTTCGCGGAGAAGGCTGATTTGGCCTGAAGAAGCCCTTTGGGCACTGGCCCTAGCAACCCACACCTATCCAGCTCGGGAGGGCCCCACCTAGGGCCTAGCTCCGAAACGGCCCCAAACGCGCTTGTAGGAGCTGTATTCTGCAAAGGGAAACTGGGCTCGGGGAACAAACCTCAGCCCCACTGCGGCTTGGCTCAGGATCGCAGCGCTTGCCTAGTTCTCACCTAGGCCTAGGCTACCCATAGGGCCAAGGAGGGTCTGGGCTGCCTCTGACTCCGTGGGCACTGCTCCTTGGCTGGTGGTCTCCGCAGCTGGAAACCAACTCCAAACATCTTCTCCTTCGCGGAGAAGGCTGAATTGGCTTAATGAAGCCCTGTGTGCACTGGCCCTAGCAACCCACCCATCGCCAGCTCGGGAAGGCCCCACTTAGGGCCTAGCTCCGTAATGGCACCAAATGCGCTTGTAGGAGCTGCATTCTGCAGAGGGAAACTGGGCTCGGGGAACAAACCTCAGCCCCAATGCGGCTTGGCTCAGGATCCCAGCGCTTGCCTAGTTCTCACCTAGCCCTCGGCTCCCCTTAGGGCCAAGGAGGGTCTGGGCTGCCTCGGGCTCCGTGGGCACTGCTGCTTGGCTGGTGGTCTCCGCAGCTGGAAACCAAATCCAAACATCTTCTCCATCGCGGAGAAGTCTGAATTGGCTTAATGAAGCCCTGTGTGCACTGGCCCTAGCAACCCACCCCTAGCCAGCTCGGGAGGGCCCCACCTAGGGCCTAGCTCCGAAACGGCACAAAACGCGCTTGTAGGAGCTGCATTCTGCAAAGGGAAACTGGGCTCGGGGAACAAACCTCAGCCCCAATGCGGCTTGGCTCAGGATGGCAGCGCTTGCCTAGTTCTCACCTAGCCCTCGGCTCCCCTTAGGGCCAAGGAGGGTCTGGGCTGCCTCTGGCTCCGTGGGCACTGCCCCTTGGCTGGTGGTCTCCGCAGCTGGAAACCAACTCCAAACGTCTTCTCCTTCGCGGAGAAGGCTGATGTGGCCTGAAGAAGCCCTGTGTGCACTGGCCCTAGCAACCCACCCCTAGCCAGCTCGGGAGGGCCCCACCTAGGGCCTAGCTCCGCAACGGCAAAAAGCGCGCTTGTAGGAGCTGCATTCTGCAAAGGGAAACTGGGCTCGGGGAACAAACCTCAGCCCCCATGTGGCTTGGCTCAGAATCCCAGCGCTTGCCTCGTTCTCACCTAGCCCTCGGCTCCCCATAGGGCCAAGGAGGGTCTGGGCTGCCTCTGGCTCCGTGGGCACTGCTGCTTGGCTGGTGGTCTCCGCAGCTGGAAACCAACTCCAAACGTCTTCTCCTTCGCGGAGAAGTCTGAATTGGCTTAAAGAAGCCCTGTGTGCACTGGCCCAAGCAACCCACCCCTAGGCAGCTCGGGCGGGCGTCACCTACGGCCTAGCTCCGTAATGGCACCAAATGCGCTTGTAGGAGCTGCATTCTGCAGAGGGAAACTGGGCTCGGGGAACAAACCTCAGCCCCAATGCGGCTTGGCTCAGAAACCCAGCGCTTGCCTAGTTCTCACCTAGACCTCGGCTCCTCATAGGGCCAAGGAGGGTCTGGGCTGCCTCTGGCTCCGTGGGCACTGCTGCTTGGCTGGTGGTCTCCGCAGCTGGAAACCAACTCTAAACATCTTCCCCTTCGCGGAGAAGGGTGATTTGGCCTGAAGAAGCCCTTTGTGCACTGGCCCTAGCAACCCACCCTTAGCCAGCTCGGGAGGGCCCCACCTAGGGCCGTGCTCCGAAACGGCACCAAACGCACTTGTAGGAGCTGCATTCTGCAGAGGGAAACTGGGCTCGGGGAACAAACCTAAGCCCCAATGCGGCTATGCTCAGGATCCCAGCGCTTGCCTAGTTCTCACCTAGCCCTCGGCTCCCCTTAGGGCCAAGGAGGGTCTGGGCTGCCTCTGGCTCCGTGGGCACTGCTGCTTGGCTGGTGGTCTCCACAGCTGGAAACCCACTCCAAACGTCTTCTCCTTCGCGGAGAAGGCTGAATTGGCTTAATGAAGCCCTGTGTGCACTGGCCCTAGCAACCCACCCCTAGCCAGCTCGGGCGGGCGTCACCTAGGGCCTAGCTCCGAAACGCACAAAACGCGCTTGTAGGAGCTGCATTCTGCAAAGGAAAATTTGGCTCGGGGAACAAACCTCAGCCCCAATGCGGCTTGGCTCAGATCCCAGCGCTTGCCTAGTTCTCCCCTAGCCCTCGGCTCCCCTTAGGGCCAAGGAGGGTCTGGGCTGCCTCTGGCTCCGTGGGCACTGGTGCTTGGCTGGTGGTCTCCGCAGCTGGAAACCAACTCCAAACGTCTTCTCCTTCGCGGAGAAGGCTGATTTGGCCTGAAGAAGCCCTTTGGGCACTGGCCCTAGCAACCCACCCCTATCCAGCTTGGGAGGGCCCCACCTAGGGCCTAGCTCCGAAACGGCCCCAAACGCGCTTGTAGGAGCTGTATTCTGCAAAGGGAAACTGGGCTCGGGGAACAAACCTCAGCCCCAATGCGGCTTGGCTCCGGATCCCAGCGCTTGCCTAGGTCTCACCTAGCCCTCGGCTCCCCTTAGGGCCAAGGAGGGTCTGGGCTGCCTCTGGCTCCGTGGGCACTGCTGCTTGGCTGGTGGTCTCCGCAGCTGGAAACCAACTCCAAACGTCTTCTCCTTCGCGGAGAAGTCTGAATTGGCTTAATGAAGCCCTGTGTGCACTGGCCCTAGCAACCCACCCCTAGAAAGCTCTGGCGGGCGTCACCTAGGGCCTAGCTCCCAAACGCACAAAACGCGCTTTTAGGAGCTGCATTCTGCAAAGGGAAACTGGGCTCGGGGAACAAAACTCAGCACCAATGCGGCTTGGCTCAGGATCCCAGCGCTTGCCTAGTTCTCACCTAGCCCTCGGCTCCCCATAGGCCCAAGGTGGGGCTGGGCTGCCTCTGGCTCCGTGGGCACTGCCGCTTGGCTGGTGGTCTCCGCAGCTGGAAACCAACTCCAAAAGTCTTCTCCTTCGCGGAGAAGGCTGATTTGGCCTGAGGAAGCCCTGTGTGCACTGGCCCTAGCAACCCACCCATCGCCAGCTCGGGAGGGCCCCACCTAGGGCCTAGCTACGCAACGGCAGAAAGCGCGCTCGTAGGAGCTGCATTCTGCAAAGGAAAATTGGGCTCGGGGAACAAACCTAAGCCCCAATGCGGCTTGGCTCAGGATCCCAGCGCTTGCCTAGTTCTCCCCTAGCCCTCGTCTCCCCTTAGGGCCAAGGAGGGTCTGGGCTGCCTCTGGCTCCGTGGGCACTGCTGCTTGGCTGGTGGTCTCCGCAGCTGGAAACCAACTCCAAACATCTTCTCCTTCGCGGAGAAGTCTGAATTGGCTTAATGAAGCCCTGTGTGCACTGGCCCTAGCAACCCACCCCTATCCAGCTCGGGCGGGCCCCACCTAGGGCCTAGCTCCGTAATGGCACCAAATGCGCTTGAAGGAGCTGCATTCTGTAGAGGGAAACTGGGCTCGGGGAACAAACCTCAGCCCCAATGCGGCTTGGCTCAGGATCGCAGCGCTTGCCTAGTTCTCACCTAGACCTCGGCTCCTCAGAGGGCCAAGGCGGGTCTGGGCTGCCTCGGGCTCCGTGGGCACTGCTGCTTGGCTGATGGTCTCCGCAGCTGGAAACCAACTCCAAACGTCTTCCCCTTCGCGGAGAAGGGTTATTTGGCCTGAAGAAGCCCTTTGGGCACTGGCCCTAGCAACCCACCCCTAGCCAGCTCGGGAGGGCCCCAACTAGAGCCTAGATCGAAAACAGTACCAAAGGCGCTTCTAGGAGCTGCATTCTGCAAAGGGAAACTGGGCTCCGGGAACAAACCTCAGCCCCACTGCGGCTTGGCTCAGGATCGCAGCGCTTGCCTAGTTCTCACCTAGCCCTCGGCTCCCCATAGGGCCAAGGAGGGTCTGGGCTGCCTCTGGCTCCGTGGGCACTGCTGCTTGGCTTGTGGTCTCCGCAGCTGGAATCCAACTCCAAACGTCTTCTCCTTCGCGGAGAAGTCTGAATTGGCTTAATGAAGCCCTGTGTGCACTGGCCCTAACAACCCACCCATCGCCAGCTCGGGAGGGCCCCACCTAGGGCCTAGCTCCGTAATGGCACCAAATGCGCTTGAAGGAGCAGCATTCTGCAGAGGGAAACTGGGCTCGGGGAACAAACCTCAGCCCCAATGCGGCTTGGCTCAGAAACCCAGCGCTTGCCTAGTTCTCACCTAGGCCTAGGCTCCCCATAGGGCCAAGGAGGGTCTGGGCTGCCTCTGGCTCCGTGGGCACTGCTGCTTGGCTGGTGGTCTCCGCAGCTGGAAACCAACTCCAAACATCTTCTCCTTCGCGGAGAAGTCTGAATTGGCTTAATGAAGCCCTGTGTGCACTGGCCCTAGCAACCCACCCCTAGCCAGCTCGTGCGGGCCCCACCTACGGCCTAGCTCCGTAATGGCACCAAATGCGCTTGTAGGAGCTGCATTCTGCAGAGGGAAACTGGGCTCGGGGAACAAACCTCAGCCCCAATGCGGCTTGGCTCAGAAACCCAGCGCTTGCCTAGTTCTCACCTAGACCTCGGCTCCCCATAGGGCCAAGGAGGGTCTGGGCTGCCTCTGGCTCCGTGGGCACTGCTGCTTGGCTGGTGGTCTCCGCAGCTGGAAACCAACTCCAAACGTCTTCCCCTTCGCGGAGAAGGGTGATTTGGCCTGAAGAAGCCCTTTGTGCACTGGCCCTAGCAACCCACCCCTAGCCAGCTCGGGCGGGCGTCACCTAGGGCCTAGCTCCGAAACGCACAAAACGGGCTTGTAGGAGCTGCATTCTGCAAAGGGAAACTGGGCTCGGGGAACAAACCTCAACACCAGTGCGGCCTGGCTCAGGATCGCAGCGCTTGCCTAGTTCTCACCTAGGCCTAGGCTCCCCTTATGGCCAAGGAGCGTCTGGGCTGCCTCTGACTCCGTGGGCACTGCTCCTTGGCTGGTGGTCTCCGGAGCTGGAAACCAACTCCAAACGTCTTCCACTTCGCGGAGAAGTCTAAATAGGCCAAATGAAGCCCTGTGTGCAAGGGCCGTAGCAACCCATCCCTAGCCAGCTCGGGAGGGCCCCACCTAGGGCCTAGCTCCGAAACGCCACAAAACGCGCTTGTAGGAGCTGCATTCTGCAAAGGGAAACTGGGCTCGGGGAACAAACCTCAGCCCCAATGCGGCTTGGCTCAGGATGGCAGCGCTTGCCTAGTTCTCACCTAGGCCTAGGCTACCCATAGGGCCAAGGAGGGTCTGGGCTGCCTCTGACTCCGTGGGCACTGCTCCTTGGCTGGTGGTCTCCGCAGCTGGAAACCAACTCCAAACATCTTCTCCTTCGCGGAGAAGGCTGATTTGGCCTGAAGAAGCCCTTTGTGCACTGGCCCAAGCAACCCACCCCTAGCCAGCTGGGGAGAGCCCCACCTAGGGCCTAGCTCCGAAACGGCACCAAACGCACTTGTAGGAGATGCATTCTGCAAAGGGAAACTGGGCTCGGGGAACAAACCTCAGCCCCAATGCGGCTATGCTCAGGATGGCAGCGCTTGCCTAGTTCTCACCTAGCCCTCGGCTCCCCATAGGGCCAAGGAGGGTCTGGGGTGCCTCTGGCTCCGTGGGCACTGCTGCTTGGCTGGTGGTCTCCACAGCTGGAAACCCACTCCAAACGTCTTCTCCTTCGCGGAGAAGTCCGAATTGGCTTAATGAAGCCCTGTGTGCACTGGCCCTAGCAACCCACCCCTAGCCAGCTCGGGCGGGCGTCACCTAGGGCCTAGCTCCGAAACGCACAAAACGCGCTTGTAGGAGCTGCATTCTGCAAAGGAAAATTGAGCTCGGGGAACAAACCTCAGCCCCAATGCGGCTTGGCTCAGGATCTCAGCGCTTGCCTAGTTCTCACCTAGCCCTCGGCTCCCCTTAGGGCCAAGGAGGTCTGGGCTGCCTCTGGCTCCGTGGGCACTGCTGCTTGGCTGGTGGTCTCCGCAGCTGGAAACCAACTCCAAACGTCTTCTACTTCGCGGAGAAGGCTGATTTGGCCTGAAGAAGCCCTTTGGGCACTGGCCCTAGCAACCCACACCTATCCAGCTCGGGAGGGCCCCACCTAGGGCCTAGCTCCGAAACGGCCCCAAACGCGCTTGTAGGAGCTGTATTCTGCAAAGGGAAACTGGGCCCCGGGAACAAACCTCAGCCCCACTGCGGCTTGGCTCAGGATCGCAGCGCTTGCCTAGTTCTCACCTAGGCCTAGGCTACCCATAGGGCCAAGGAGGGTCTGGGCTGCCTCTGACTCCGTGGGCACTGCTCATTGGCTGGTGGTCTCCGCAGCTGGAAACCAACTCCAAACATCTTCTCCTTCGCGGAGAAGTCTGAATTGGCTTAATGAAGCCCTGTGTGCACTGGCCCTAGCAACCCACCCATCGCCAGCTCGGGAGGGCCCCACTTAGGGCCTAGCTCCGTAATGGCACCAAATGCGCTTGTAGGAGCTGCATTCTGCAAAGGGAAACTGGGCTCGGGGAACAAACCTCAGCCCCAATGCGGCTTGGCTCAGGATGGCAGCGCTTGCCTAGTTCTCACCTAGCCCTCGGCTCCCCTTAGGGCCAAGGAGGGTCTGGGCTGCCTCGGGCTCCGTGGGCACTGCTGCTTGGCTGGTGGTCTCCGCAGCTGGAAACCAACTCCAAACATCTTCTCCATCGCGGAGAAGTCTGAATTGGCTTAATGAAGCCCTGTGTGCACTGGCCCTAGCAACCCACCCCTAGCCAGCTCGGGAGGGCCCCACCTAGGGCCTAGCTCCGAAACGGCACAAAACGCGCTTGTAGGAGCTGCATTCTGCAAAGGGAAACTGGGCTCGGGGAACAAACCTCAGCCCCAATGCGGCTTGGCTCAGGATGGCAGCGCTTGCCTAGTTCTCACCTAGCCCTCGGCTCCCCTTAGGGCCAAGGAGGGTCTGGGCTGCCTCTGGCTCCGTGGGCACTGCCGCTTGGCTGGTGGTCTCCGCAGCTGGAAACCAACTCCAAACGTCTTCTCCTTCCCGGAGAAGGCTGATGTGGCCTGAAGAAGCCCTGTGTGCACTGGCCCTAGCAACCCACCCCTAGCCAGCTCGGGAGGGCCCCACCTAGGGCCTAGCTCCGTAACGGCAGAAAGCGCGCTTGTAGGAGCTGCATTCTGCAAAGGGAAACTGGGCTCGGGGAACAAACCTCAGCCCCCATGTGGCTTGGCTCAGAATCCCAGCGCTTGCCTAGTTCTCACCTAGCCCTCGGCTCCCCATAGGGCCAAGGAGGGTCTGGGCTGCCTCTGGCTCCGTGGGCACTGCTGCTTGGCTGGTGGTCTCCGCAGCTGGAAACCAACTCCAAACGTCTTCTCCTTCGCGGAGAAGTCTGTATTGGCTTAAAGAAGCCCTGTGTGCACTGGCCCTAACAACCCACCCCTAGGCAGCTCGGGCGGGCGTCACCTACGGCCTAGCTCCGTAATGGCACCAAATGCGCTTGTAGGAGCTGCATTCTGCAGAGGGAAACTGGGCTCGGGGAACAAACCTCAGACCCAATGCGGCTTGGCTCAGAAACCCAGCGCTTGCCTAGTTCTCACCTAGTCCTCGGCTCCTCATAGGTCCAAGGAGGGTCTGGGCTGCCTCTGGCTCCGTTGGCACTGCTGCTTGGCTGGTGGTCTCCGCAGCTGGAAACCAACTCTAAACATCTTCCCCTTCGCGGAGAAGGGTGATTTGGCCTGAAGAAGCCCTTTGTGCACTGGCCCTAGCAACCCACCCCTAGCCAGCTCGGGAGGGCTCCACCTAGGGCCGTGCTCCGAAACGGCCCAAAACGCGCTTGTAGGAGCTGCATTCTGCAAAGGCAAACTGGGCTCGGGGAACAAACCTCAACACCAGTGCGGCTTGGCTCAGGATCCCAGCGCTTGCCTAGTTCTCACCTAGCCCTCGGCTCCCCATAGGGCCAAGGATGGGCTGGGCTGCCTCTGGCTCCGTGGGCACTGCTGCTTGGCTGGTGGTCTCCGCAGCTGGAAACCAACTCCAAACATCTTCTCCTTCGCGGAGATGTCTGAATTGGCTTAATGAAGCCCTGTGTGCACTGGCCCTAGCAACCCACCCATCGCCAGCTCGTGCGGGCCCCACCTAGGGCCTAGCTCCGTAATGGCACCAAATGCGCTTGTAGGAGCTGCATTCTGCAGAGGGAAACTGGGCTCGGGGAACAAACCTCAGCCCCAATGAGGCTTGGCTCAGAAACCCAGCGCTTACCTAGTTCTCACCTAGACTCGGCTCCTCATAGGGCTAAGGAGAGTCTGGGCTGCCTCTGGCTCCGTGGGCACTGCTGCTTGGCTGGTGGTCTCCGCAGCTGGAAACCAACTCCAAACGTCTTCCCCTTCACGAAGAAGGGTGATTAGGCCTGAAGAAGCCCTTTGTGCACTGGCCCTAGCAACCCACCCATCGCCAGCTCGGGAGGTCCCACCTAGGGCCTAGCTCCGAAACGGCACCAAACGCACTTGTAGGAGCTGCATTCTGCAAAGGGAAACTGGGCTCGGGGAACAAACCTAAGCCCCAATGCGGCTATGCTCAGGATTCCAGCGCTTGCCTAGTTCTCACCTAGCCCTCGGCTCCCCTTAGGGCCAAGGAGGGTCTGGGCTGCCTCTGGCTCCGTGGGCACTGCTGCTTGGCTGGTGGTCTCCACAGCTGGAAACCCACTCCAAACGTCTTCTCCTTCGCGGAGAAGTCTGAATTGGCTTAATGAAGCCCTGTGTGCACTGGCCCTAGCAACCCACCCCTAGCCAGCTCGGGCGGGCGTCACCTAGGGCCTAGCTCCGAAACGCACAAAACGCGCTTGTAGGAGCTGCATTCTGCAAAGGAAAATTTGGCTCGGGGAACAAACCTCAGCCCCAATGCGGCTTGGCTCAGATCCCAGCGCTTGCCTAGTTCTCCCCTAGCCCTCGGCTCCTCATAGGGCCAAGGAGCGTCTGGGCTGCCTCTGGCTCCGTGGGCACTGCTGCTTGGCTGGTGGTCTCCGCAGCTGGAAACCAACTCCAAACGTCTTCCACTTCGCGGAGAAGTCTAAATAGGCCAAATGAAGCCCTGTGTGCAAGGGCCGTAGCAACACATCCCTAGCCAGCTCGGGAGGGCCCCACCTAGGGCCTAGCTCCGAAACGCCACAAAACGCGCTTGTAGGAGCTGCATTCTGCAAAGGGAAACTGGGCTCGGGGAACAAACCTCAGCCCCACTGCGGCTTGGCTCAGGATCGCAGCGCTTGCCTAGTTCTCACCTAGGCCTAGGCTACCCATAGGGCCAAGGAGGGTCTGGGCTGCCTCTGACTCCGTGGGCACTGCTCCTTGGCTGGTGGTCTCCGCAGCTGGAAACCAACTCCAAACATCTTCTCCTTCGCGGAGAAGGCTGATTTGGCCTGAAGAAGCCCTTTGTGCACTGGCCCAAGCAACCCACCCCTAGCCAGCTGGGGAGAGCCCCACCTAGGGCCTAGCTCCGAAACGGCACCAAACGCACTTGTAGGAGATGCATTCTGCAAAGGGAAACTGGGCTCGGGGAACAAACCTCAGCCCCAATGCGGCTATGCTCAGGATCCCAGCGCTTGCCTAGTTCTCACCTAGCCCTCGGCTCCCCATAGGGCCAAGGAGGGTCTGGGCTGCCTCTGACTCCGTGGGCACTGCTGCTTGGCTGGTGGTCTCCGCAGCTGGAAACCAACTCCAAACATCTTCTCCTTCGCGGAGAAGTCTGAATTGGCTTAATGAAGCCCTGTGTGCACTGGCCCTAGCAACCCACCCATCGCCAGCTCGGGAGGGCCCCACTTAGGGCCTAGCTCCGTAATGGCACCAAATGCGCTTGTAGGAGCTGCATTCTGCAGAGGGAAACTGGGCTCGGGGAACAAACCTCAGCCCCAATGCGGCTTGGCTCAGGATGGCAGCGCTTGCCTAGTTCTCACCTAGCCCTCGGCTCCCCTTAGGGCCAAGGAAGGTCTGGGCTGCCTCTGGCTCCGTGGGCACTGCCGCTTGGCTGGTGGTCTCCGCAGCTGGAAACCAACTCCAAACATCTTCTCCTTCGCGGAGAAGTCTGAATTGGCTTAATGAAGACCTGTGTGCACTGGCCCTAGCAACCCACCCATCGCCAGCTCGGGAGGGCCCCACTTAGGGCCTAGCTCCGTAATGGCACCAAATGCGCTTGTAGGAGCTGCATTCTGCGGAGGGAAACTGGGCTCGGGGAACAAACCTCAGCCCCAATGCGGCTTGGCTCAGGATGGCAGCGCTTGCCTAGTTCTCACCTAGCCCTCGGCTCCCCTTAGGGCCAAGGAGGGTCTGGGCTGCCTCGGGCTCCGTGGGCACTGCTGCTTGGCTGGTGGTCTCCGCAGCTGGAAACCAACTCCAAACATCTTCTCCTTCGCGGAGAAGTCTGAATTGGCTTAATGAAGCCCTGTGTGCACTGGCCCTAGCAACCCACCCATCGCCAGCTCGGGAGGGCCCCACTTAGGGCCTAGCTCCGTAATGGCACCAAATGCGCTTGTAGGAGCTGCATTCTGCAGAGGGAAACTGGGCTCGGGGAACAAACCTCAGCCCCAATGCGGCTTGGCTCAGGATCCCAGCGCTTGCCTAGTTCTCACCTAGCCCTCGGCTCCCCATAGGGCCAAGGAGGGTCTGGGCTGCCTCTGACTCCGTGGGCACTGCTGCTTGGCTGGTGGTCTCCGCAGCTGGAAACCAACTCCAAACATCTTCTCCTTCGCGGAGAAGTCTGAATTGGCTTAATGAAGCCCTGTGTGCACTGGCCCTAGCAACCCACCCATCGCCAGCTCGGGAGGGCCCCACTTAGGGCCTAGCTCCGTAATGGCACCAAATGCGCTTGTAGGAGCTGCATTCTGCAGAGGGAAACTGGGCTCGGGGAACAAACCTCAGCCCCAATGCGGCTTGGCTCAGGATGGCAGCGCTTGCCTAGTTCTCACCTAGCCCTCGGCTCCCCTTAGGGCCAAGGAGGGTCTGGGCTGCCTCGGGCTCCGTGGGCACTGCTGCTTGGCTGGTGGTCTCCGCAGCTGGAAACCAACTCCAAACATCTTCTCCATCGCGGAGAAGTCTGAATTGGCTTAATGAAGCCCTGTGTGCACTGGCCCTAGCAACCCACCCCTAGCCAGCTCGGGAGGGCCCCACCGAGGGCCTAGCTCCGAAACGGCACAAAACGCGCTCGTAGGAGCTGCATTCTGCAAAGGGAAACTGGGCTCGGGGAACAAACCTCAGCCCCAATGCGGCTTGGCTCAGGATGGCAGCGCTTGCCTAGTTCTCACCTAGCCCTCGGCTCCCCTTAGGGCCAAGGAGGGTCTGGGCTGCCTCTGGCTCCGTGGGCACTGCCGCTTGGCTGGTGGTCTCCGCAGCTGGAAACCAACTCCAAACGTCTTCTCCTTCGCGGAGAAGTCTGAATTGGCTTAAAGAAGCCCTGTCTGCACTGGCCCTAGCAACCCACCCCTAGGCAGCTCGGGCGGGCGTCACCTACGGCCTAGCTCCGTAATGGCACCAAATGCGCTTGTAGGAGCTGCATTCTGCAGAGGGAAACTGGGCTCGGGGAACAAACCTCAGCCCCAATGCGGCTTGGCTCAGAAACCCAGCGCTTGCCTAGTTCTCACCTAGACCTCGTCTCCTCATAGGGCCAAGGAGGGTCTGGGCTGCCTCTGGCTCCGTGGGCACTGCTGCTTGGCTGGTGGTCTCCGCAGCTGGAAACCAACTCTAAACATCTTCCCCTTCGCGGAGAAGGGTGATTTGGCCTGAAGAAGCCCTTTGTGCACTGGCCCTAGCAACCCACCCCTAGCCAGCTCGGGAGGGCCCCACCAAGGGCCGTGCTCGGAAACGGCACCAAACGCACTTGTAGGAGCTGCATTCTGCAAAGGGAAACTGGGCTCGGGGAACAAACCTCAACACCAGTGCGGCTTGGCTCAGGATGGCAGCGCTTGCCTAGTTCTCACCTAGACCTCGTCTCCTCAGAGGGCCAAGGCGGGTCTGGGCTGCCTCGGGCTCCGTGGGCACTGCTGCTTGGCTGATGGTCTCCGCAGCTGGAAACCAACTCCAAACGTCTTCCCCTTCGCGGAGAAGGGTTATTTGGCCTGAAGAAGCCCTTTGGGCACTGGCCCTAGCAACCCACCCCTAGCCAGCTCGGGAGGGCCCCACCTAGAGCCTAGATCGAAAACAGTACCAAAGGCGCTTCTAGGAGCTGCATTCTGCAAAGGGAAACTGGGCTCCGGGAACAAACCTCAGCCCCACTGCGGCTTGGCTCAGGATCGCAGCGCTTGCCTAGTTCTCACCTAGCCCTCGGCTCCCCATAGGGCCAAGGAGGGTCTGGGCTGCCTCTGGCTCCGTGGGCACTGCTGCTTGGCTTGTGGTCTCCGCAGCTGGAAACCAACTCCAAACGTCTTCTCCTTCGCGGAGAAGTCTGAATTGGCTTAATGAAGCCCTGTGTGCACTGGCCCTAGCAACCCACCCATCGCCAGCTCGGGAGGGCCCCACCTAGGGCCTAGCTCCGTAATGGCACCAAATGCGCTTGAAGGAGCTGCATTCTGCAGAGGGAAACTGGGCTCGGGGAACAAACCTCAGCCCCAATGCGGCTTGGCTCAGGATCCCAGCGCTTGCCTAGTTCTCACCTAGGCCTAGGCTCCCCATAGGGACAAGGAGGGTCTGGGCTGCCTCTGACTCCGTGGGCACTGCTCCTTGGCTGGTGGTCTCCGCAGCTGGAAACCAACTCCAAACATCTTCTCCTTCGCGGAGAAGGCTGATTTGGCCTGAAGAAGCCCTTTGTGCACTGGCCCTAGCAACCCACCCCTAGCCAGCTCGGGCGGGCGTCACCTAGGGCCTAGCTCCGAAACGCACAAAACGCGCTTGTAGGAGCTGCATTCTGCAAAGGGAAACTGGGCTCGGGGAACAAACCTCAACACCAGTGCGGCCTGGCTCAGGATCGCAGCGCTTGCCTAGTTCTCACCTAGGCCTAGGCTCCCCTTAGGGCCAAGGAGCGTCTGGGGTGCCTCTGGCTTCGTGGGCACTGCTGCTTGGCTGGTGGTCTCCGGAGCTGGAAACCAACTCCAAACGACTTCCACTTCGCGGAGAAGTCTAAATAGGCCAAATGAAGCCCTGTGTGCAAGGGCCGTAGCAACCCATCCCTAGCCAGCTCGGGAGGGCCCCACCTAGGGCCTAGCTCCGAAACGCCACAAAACGCGCTTGTAGGAGCTGCATTCTGCAAAGGGAAACTGGGCTCGGGGAACAAACCTCAGCCCCAATGCGGCTTGGCTCAGGATGGCAGCGCTTGCCTAGTTCTCACCTAGGCCTAGGCTACCCATAGGGCCAAGGAGGGTCTGGGCTGCCTCTGACTCCGTGGGCACTGCTCCTTGGCTGGTGGTCTCCGCAGCTGGAAACCAACTCCAAACATCTTCTCCTTCGCGGAGAAGGCTGATTTGGCCTGAAGAATCCCTTTGTGCACTGGCCCAAGCAACCCACCCCTAGCCAGCTGGGGAGAGCCCCACCTAGGGCCTAGCTCCGAAACGGCACCAAACGCACTTGTAGGAGATGCATTCTGCAAAGGGAAACTGGGCTCGGGGAACAAACCTCAGCCCCAATGCGGCTATGCTCAGGATGGCAGCGCTTGCCTAGTTCTCACCTAGCCCTCGGCTCCCCATAGGGCCAAGGAGGGTCTGGGGTGCCTCTGGCTCCGTGGGCACTGCTGCTTGGCTGGTGGTCTCCACAGCTGGAAACCCACTCCAAACGTCTTCTCCTTCGCGGAGAAGTCCGAATTGGCTTAATGAAGCCCTGTGTGCACTGGCCCTAGCAACCCACCCCTAGCCAGCTCGGGCGGGCGTCACCTAGGGCCTAGCTCCGAAACGCACAAAACGCGCTTGTAGGAGCTGCATTCTGCAAAGGAAAATTGGGCTCGGGGAACAAACCTCAGCCCCAATGCGGCTTGGCTCAGGATCTCAGCGCTTGCCTAGTTCTCACCTAGCCCTCGGCTCCCCTTAGGGCCAAGGAGGTCTGGGCTGCCTCTGGCTCCGTGGGCACTGCTGCTTGGCTGGTGGTCTCCGCAGCTGGAAACCAACTCCAAACGTCTTCTACTTCGCGGAGAAGGCTGATTTGGCCTGAAGAAGCCCTTTGGGCACTGGCCCTAGCAACCCACACCTATCCAGCTCGGGAGGGCCCCACCTAGGGCCTAGCTCCGAAACGGCCCCAAACGCGCTTGTAGGAGCTGTATTCTGCAAAGGGAAACTGGGCCCCGGGAACAAACCTCAGCCCCACTGCGGCTTGGCTCAGGATCGCAGCGCTTGCCTAGTTCTCACCTAGGCCTAGGCTACCCATAGGGCCAAGGAGGGTCTGGGCTGCCTCTGACTCCGTGGGCACTGCTCATTGGCTGGTGGTCTCCGCAGCTGGAAACCAACTCCAAACATCTTCTCCTTCGCGGAGAAGTCTGAATTGGCTTAATGAAGCCCTGTGTGCACTGGCCCTAGCAACCCACCCATCGCCAGCTCGGGAGAGCCCCACTTAGGGCCTAGCTCCGTAATGGCACCAAATGCGCTTGTAGGAGCTGCATTCTGCAGAGGGAAACTGGGCTCGGGGAACAAACCTCAGCCCCAATGCGGCTTGGCTCAGGATGGCAGCGCTTGCCTAGTTCTCACCTAGCCCTCGGCTCCCCTTAGGGCCAAGGAGGGTCTGGGCTGCCTCTGGCTCCGTGGGCACTGCCGCTTGGCTGGTGGTCTCCGCAGCTGGAAACCAACTCCAAACGTCTTCTCCTTCGCGGAGAAGTCTGAATTGGCTTAAAGAAGCCCTGTCTGCACTGGCCCTAGCAACCCACCCCTAGGCAGCTCGGGCGGGCGTCACCTACGGCCTAGCTCCGTAATGGCACCAAATGCGCTTGTAGGAGCTGCATTCTGCAGAGGGAAACTGGGCTCGGGGAACAAACCTCAGCCCCAATGCGGCTTGGCTCAGAAACCCAGCGCTTGCCTAGTTCTCACCTAGACCTCGTCTCCTCATAGGCCCAAGGAGGGTCTGGGCTGCCTCTGGCTCCGTGGGCACTGCTGCTTGGCTGGTGGTCTCCGCAGCTGGAAACCAACTCTAAACATCTTCCCCTTCGCGGAGAAGGGTGATTTGGCCTGAAGAAGCCCTTTGTGCACTGGCCCTAGCAACCCACCCCTAGCCAGCTCGGGAGGGCCCCACCAAGGGCCGTGCTCGGAAACGGCACCAAACGCACTTGTAGGAGCTGCATTCTGCAAAGGGAAACTGGGCTCGGGGAACAAACCTCAACACCAGTGCGGCTTGGCTCAGGATGGCAGCGCTTGCCTAGTTCTCACCTAGACCTCGTCTCCTCAGAGGGCCAAGGCGGGTCTGGGCTGCCTCGGGCTCCGTGGGCACTGCTGCTTGGCTGATGGTCTCCGCAGCTGGAAACCAACTCCAAACGTCTTCCCCTTCGCGGAGAAGGGTTATTTGGCCTGAAGAAGCCCTTTGGGCACTGGCCCTAGCAACCCACCCCTAGCCAGCTCGGGAGGGCCCCACCTAGAGCCTAGATCGAAAACAGTACCAAAGGCGCTTCTAGGAGCTGCATTCTGCAAAGGGAAACTGGGCTCCGGGAACAAACCTCAGCCCCACTGCGGCTTGGCTCAGGATCGCAGCGCTTGCCTAGTTCTCACCTAGCCCTCGGCTCCCCATAGGGCCAAGGAGGGTCTGGGCTGCCTCTGGCTCCGTGGGCACTGCTGCTTGGCTTGTGGTCTCCGCAGCTGGAAACCAACTCCAAACGTCTTCTCCTTCGCGGAGAAGTCTGAATTGGCTTAATGAAGCCCTGTGTGCACTGGCCCTAGCAACCCACCCATCGCCAGCTCGGGAGGGCCCCACCTAGGGCCTAGCTCCGTAATGGCACCAAATGCGCTTGAAGGAGCTGCATTCTGCAGAGGGAAACTGGGCTCGGGGAACAAACCTCAGCCCCAATGCGGCTTGGCTCAGGATCGCAGCGCTTGCCTAGTTCTCACCTAGGCCTAGGCTCCCCATAGGGACAAGGAGGGTCTGGGCTGCCTCTGACTCCGTGGGCACTGCTCCTTGGCTGGTGGTCTCCGCAGCTGGAAACCAACTCCAAACATCTTCTCCTTCGCGGAGAAGGCTGATTTGGCCTGAAGAAGCCCTTTGTGCACTGGCCCTAGCAACCCACCCCTAGCCAGCTCGGGCGGGCGTCACCTAGGGCCTAGCTCCGAAACGCACAAAACGCGCTTGTAGGAGCTGCATTCTGCAAAGGGAAACTGGGCTCGGGGAACAAACCTCAACACCAGTGTGGCCTGGCTCAGGATCGCAGCGCTTGCCTAGTTCTCACCTAGGCCTAGGCTCCCCTTAGGGCCAAGGAGCGTCTGGGGTGCCTCTGGCTTCGTGGGCACTGCTGCTTGGCTGGTGGTCTCCGGAGCTGGAAACCAACTCCAAACGTCTTCCACTTCGCGGAGAAGTCTAAATAGGCCAAATGAAGCCCTGTGTGCAAGGGCCGTAGCAACCCATCCCTAGCCAGCTCGGGAGGGCCCCACCTAGGGCCTAGCTCCGAAACGCCACAAAACGCGCTTGTAGGAGCTGCATTCTGCAAAGGGAAACTGGGCTCGGGGAACAAACCTCAGCCCCAATGCGGCTTGGCTCAGGATGGCAGCGCTTGCCTAGTTCTCACCTAGGCCTAGGCTACCCATAGGGCCAAGGAGGGTCTGGGCTGCCTCTGACTCCGTGGGCACTGCTCCTTGGCTGGTGGTCTCCGCAGCTGGAAACCAACTCCAAACATCTTCTCCTTCGCGGAGAAGGCTGATTTGGCCTGAAGAAGCCCTTTGTGCACTGGCCCAAGCAACCCACCCCTAGCCAGCTGGGGAGAGCCCCACCTAGGGCCTAGCTCCGAAACGGCACCAAACGCACTTGTAGGAGATGCATTCTGCAAAGGGAAACTGGGCTCGGGGAACAAACCTCAGCCCCAATGCGGCTATGCTCAGGATGGCAGCGCTTGCCTAGTTCTCACCTAGCCCTCGGCTCCCCATAGGGCCAAGGAGGGTCTGGGGTGCCTCTGGCTCCGTGGGCACTGCTGCTTGGCTGGTGGTCTCCACAGCTGGAAACCCACTCCAAACGTCTTCTCCTTCGCGGAGAAGTCCGAATTGGCTTAATGAAGCCCTGTGTGCACTGGCCCTAGCAACCCACCCCTAGCCAGCTCGGGCGGGCGACACCTAGGGCCTAGCTCCGAAACGCACAAAACGCGCTTGTAGGAGCTGCATTCTGCAAAGGAAAATTGGGCTCGGGGAACAAACCTCAGCCCCAATGCGGCTTGGCTCAGGATCTCAGCGCTTGCCTAGTTCTCACCTAGCCCTCGGCTCCCCTTAGGGCCAAGGAGGTCTGGGCTGCCTCTGGCTCCGTGGGCACTGCTGCTTGGCTGGTGGTCTCCGCAGCTGGAAACCAACTCCAAACGTCTTCTACTTCGCGGAGAAGGCTGATTTGGCCTGAAGAAGCCCTTTGGGCACTGGCCCTAGCAACCCACACCTATCCAGCTCGGGAGGGCCCCACCTAGGGCCTAGCTCCGAAACGGCCCCAAACGCGCTTGTAGGAGCTGTATTCTGCAAAGGGAAACTGGGCCCCGGGAACAAACCTCAGCCCCACTGCGGCTTGGCTCAGGATCGCAGCGCTTGCCTAGTTCTCACCTAGGCCTAGGCTACCCATAGGGCCAAGGAGGGTCTGGGCTGCCTCTGACTCCGTGGGCACTGCTCATTGGCTGGTGGTCTCCGCAGCTGGAAACCAACTCCAAACATCTTCTCCTTCGCGGAGAAGTCTGAATTGGCTTAATGAAGCCCTGTGTGCACTGGCCCTAGCAACCCACCCATCGCCAGCTCGGGAGGGCCCCACTTAGGGCCTAGCTCCGTAATGGCACCAAATGCGCTTGTAGGAGCTGCATTCTGCAGAGGGAAACTGGGCTCGGGGAACAAACCTCAGCCCCAATGCGGCTTGGCTCAGGATGGCAGCGCTTGCCTAGTTCTCACCTAGCCCTCGGCTCCCCTTAGGGCCAAGGAGGGTCTGGGCTGCCTCGGGCTCCGTGGGCACTGCTGCTTGGCTGGTGGTCTCCGCAGCTGGAAACCAACTCCAAACATCTTCTCCATCGCGGAGAAGTCTGAATTGGCTTAATGAAGCCCTGTGTGCACTGGCCCTAGCAACCCACCCCTAGCCAGCTCGGGAGGGCCCCACCTAGGGCCTAGCTCCGAAACGGCACAAAACGCGCTTGTAGGAGCTGCATTCTGCAAAGGGAAACTGGGCTCGGGGAACAAACCTCAGCCCCAATGCGGCTTGGCTCAGGATGGCAGCGCTTGCCTAGTTCTCACCTAGCCCTCGGCTCCCCTTAGGGCCAAGGAGGGTCTGGGCTGCCTCTGGCTCCGTGGGCACTGCCGCTTGGCTGGTGGTCTCCGCAGCTGGAAACCAACTCCAAACGTCTTCTCCTTCGCGGAGAAGGCTGATGTGGCCTGAAGAAGCCCTGTGTGCACTGGCCCTAGCAACCCACCCCTAGCCAGCTCGGGAGGGCCCCACCTAGGGCCTAGCTCCGTAACGGCAGAAAGCGCGCTTGTAGGAGCTGCATTCTGCAAAGGGAAACTGGGCTCGGGGAACAAACCTCAGCCCCCATGTGGCTTGGCTCAGAATCCCAGCGCTTGCCTAGTTCTCACCTAGCCCTCGGCTCCCCGTAGGGCCAAGGAGGGTCTGGGCTGCCTCTGGCTCCGTGGGCACTGCTGCTTGGCTGGTGGTCTCCGCAGCTGGAAACCAACTCCAAACGTCTTCTCCTTCGCGGAGAAGTCTGTATTGGCTTAAAGAAGCCCTGTGTGCACTGGCCCTAGCAACCCACCCCTAGGCAGCTCGGGCGGGCGTCACCTACGGCCTAGCTCCGTAATGGCACCAAATGCGCTTGTAGGAGCTGCATTCTGCAGAGGGAAACTGGGCTCGGGGAACAAACCTCAGACCCAATGCGGCTTGGCTCAGAAACCCAGCGCTTGCCTAGTTCTCACCTAGACCTCGGCTCCTCATAGGGCCAAGGAGGGTCTGGGCTGCCTCTGGCTCCGTGGGCACTGCTGCTTGGCTGGTGGTCTCCGCAGCTGGAAACCAACTCTAAACATCTTCCCCTTCGCGGAGAAGGGTGATTTGGCCTGAAGAAGCCCTTTGTGCACTGGCCCTAGCAACCCACCCCTAGCCAGCTCGGGAGGGCCCCACCTAGGGCCGTGCTCCGAAACGGCCCAAAACGCGCTTGTAGGAGCTGCATTCTGCAAAGGGAAACTGGGCTCGGGGAACAAACCTCAACACCAGTGCGGCTTGGCTCAGGATCCCAGCGCTTGCCTAGTTCTCACCTAGCCCTCGGCTCCCCATAGGGCCAAGGATGGGCTGGGCTGCCTCTGGCTCCGTGGGCACTGCTGCTTGGCTGGTGGTCTCCGCAGCTGGAAACCAACTCCAAACATCTTCTCCTTCGCGGAGAAGTCTGAATTGGCTTAATGAAGCCCTGTGTGCACTGGCCCTAGCAACCCACCCATCGCCAGCTCGTGCGATCCCCACCTAGGGCCTAGCTCCGTAATGGCACCAAATGCGCTTGTAGGAGCTGCATTCTGCAGAGGGAAACTGGGCTCGGGGAACAAACCTCAGCCCCAATGAGGCTTGGCTCAGAAACCCAGCGCTTACCTAGTTCTCACCTAGACTCGGCTCCTCATAGGGCTAAGGAGAGTCTGGGCTGCCTCTGGCTCCGTGGGCACTGCTGCTTGGCTGGTGGTCTCCGCAGCTGGAAACCAACTCCAAACGTCTTCCCCTTCGCGGAGAAGGGTGATTAGGCCTGAAGAAGCCCTTTGTGCACTGGCCCTAGCAACCCACCCATCGCCAGCTCGGGAGGTCCCACCTAGGGCCTAGCTCCGAAACGGCACCAAACGCACTTGTAGGAGCTGCATTCTGCAAAGGGAAACTGGGCTCGGGGAACAAACCTAAGCCCCAATGCGGCTATGCTCAGGATCCCAGCGCTTGCCTAGTTCTCACCTAGCCCTCGGCTCCCCTTAGGGCCAAGGAGGGTCTGGGCTGCCTCTGGCTCCGTGGGCACTGCTGCTTGGCTGGTGGTCTCCACAGCTGGAAACCCACTCCAAACGTCTTCTCCTTCGCGGAGAAGTCTGAATTGGCTTAATGAAGCCCTGTGTGCACTGGCCCTAGCAACCCACCCCTAACCAGCTCGGGCGGGCGTCACCTAGGGCCTAGCTCCGAAACGCACAAAACGCGCTTGTAGGAGCTGCATTCTGCAAAGGAAAATTTGGCTCGGGGAACAAACCTCAGCCCCAATGCGGCTTGGCTCAGATCCCAGCGCTTGCCTAGTTCTCCCCTAGCCCTCGGCTCCTCATAGGGCCAAGGAGCGTCTGGGCTGCCTCTGGCTCCGTGGGCACTGCTGCTTGGCTGGTGGTCTCCGCAGCTGGAAACCAACTCCAAACATCTTCTCCTTCGCGGAGAAGTCTGAATTGGCTTAATGAAGCCCTGTGTGCACTGGCCCTAGCAACCCACCCATCGCCAGCTCGTGCGGGCCCCACCTAGGGCCTAGCTCCGTAATGGCACCAAAGGCGCTTGTAGGAGCTGCATTCTGCAGAGGGAAACTGGGCTCGGGGAACAAACCTCAGCCCCAATGCGGCTTGGCTCAGGATCCCAGCGCTTGCCTAGTTCTCACCTAGCCCTCGGCTCCCCTTAGGGCCAAGGAGGGTCTGGGCTGCCTCGGGCTCCGTGGGCACTGCTGCTTGGCTGGTGGTCTCCGCAGCTGGAAACCAACTCCAAACGTCTTCTCCTTCGCGGAGAAGGCTGATGTGGCCTGAAGAAGCCCTTTGTGCACACGCCCTAGCAACCCACCCATCGCCAGCTCGGGAGGGCCCCACCTAGGGCCTAGCTCCGTAACGGCAGAAAGTGCGCTTGTAGGAGCTGCATTCTGCAAAGGGAAACTGGGCTCGGGGAACAAACCTCAGCCCCAATGCGGCTTGGCTCAGAAACCCAGCGCTTGCCTAGTTCTCACCTAGACCTCGGCTCCTCATAGGGCCAAGGAGGGTCTGGGGTGCCTCTGGCTCCGTGGGCACTGCTGCTTGGCTGGTGGTCTCCGCAGCTGGAAACCAACTCTAAACGTCTTCCCCTTCGCGGAGAAGGGTGATTTGGCCTGAAGAAGCCCTTTGTGCACTGGCCCTAGCAACCCACCCCTAGCCAGCTCGGGAGGGCCCCACCTAGGGCCTAGCTCCGAAACGGCCCAAAACGCGCTTGTAGGAGCTGCATTCTGCAAAGGGAAACTGGGCTCGGTGAACAAACCTCAACACCAGTGCGGCTATGCTCAGGATCCCAGCGCTTGCCTAGGTCTCACCTAGCCCTCGGCTCTACTTAGGGCCAAGGAGGGTCTGGGGTGCCTCTGGTTCCGTGGGCACTGCTGCTTGGCTGGTGGTCTCCGCAGCTGGAAACCAAGTCCAAACGTCTTCTCCTTCGCGGAGAAGTCTGAATTGGCTTAATGAAGCCCTGTGTGCACTGGCCCTAGCAACCCACCCCTAGCCAGCTCGGGCGGGCGTCACCTAGGGCCTAGCTCCGTAATGGCACCAAATGCGCTTGTAGGAGCTGCATTCTGCAGAGGGAAACTGGGCTCGGGGAACAAACCTCAGCCCCAATGCGGCTTGGCTCAGGATCGCAGCGCTTGCCTAGTTCTCACCTAGCCCTCGGCTCCCCATAGGGCCAAGGAGGGTCTGGGCTGCCTCGGGCTCCGTGGGCACTGCTGCTTGGCTGGTGGTCTCCGCAGCTGGAAACAAACTCCAAACGTCTTCTTCTTCGCGGAGAAGGCTGATGTGGCCTGAAGAAGCCCTGTGTGCACTGGGCCTAGCAACCCACCCCTAGCCAGCTCGGGAGGGCCCCACCTAGGGCCTAGCTCCGAAACGGCCCAAAATGCGCTTGTAGGAGCTGCATTCTGCAAAGGGAAACTGGGCTCGGGGAACAAACCTCAGCCCCAATGCGGCTTGGCTCATGATCCCAACGCTTGCCTAGTTCTCACCTAGCCCTCGGCTCCCCATAGGGCCAAGGAGGGTCTGGGCTGCCTCGGGCTCCGTGGGCACTGCTGCTTGGCTGGTGGTCTCCGCAGCTGGAAACCAACTCCAAACGTCTTCTCCTTCGCGGAGAAGGCTGATGTGGCCTGAAGAAGCCCTGTGTGCACTGGCCCTAGCAACCCACCCCTAGCCAGCTCGGGAGGGCCCCACCTATGGCCTAGCTCCGAAACGGCCCAAAACACGGTTGTAGGAGCTGCATTCTGCAAAGGGAAACTGGGCTCGGGGAACAAACCTTAGCGCCAATGCGGCTTGGCTCAGGATCCCAGCGCTTGCTTACTTCTCACCTAGCCCTGGCTCCCCATAGGGCCAAGGAGCGGCAGGGCTACCTCTGGCTCCGTGGGCACTGCTGCTTGGCTGGTGGTCTCCGCAGCTGGAAACCAACTCTAATCGTCTTCCCTTTCGCGGAGAGGGGTGAGTTGGACTGAAGAAGCCCTTTGTGCACTGGCCCTAGCAACCCACCCCTAGCCAGCTCGCGAGGGCCTCACCTAGGGCCTAGCTCGGAAACGGCACCAAACGCGCTTGTAGGAGCTGCATTCTGCAAAGGGAAACTGGGCTCGGTGAACAAAGCTCAACACCAGTGCAGCTATGCTCAGGATCCCAGCGCTTGCCTAGTTCTCACCTAGCCCTCGGTTCCCCATAGGGCCAAGGAGGGGCTGGGCTGCCTCTGGCTCCGTGGGCACTGCTGCTTGGCTGGTGGTCTCCGCAGCTGGAAACCAGCTCCAAACGTCTTCTCCTTCACGGAGAAGTCTGAATTGGCTTAATGAAGCCCTGTGTGCACTGGCCCTAGCAACCCACCCCTAGCCAGCTCGGGCGGGCGTCCCCTAGGGCCTAGCCCCCAAACGCACAAAACGCGCTTGTAGGAGCTGCATTCTGCAAAGGGAAACTGGGCTCGGGGAACAAACCTCAGCCTCAATGCGGCTTGGCTCAGGATCCCAGCGCTTGCCTAGTTCTCACCTATCCCTCGGCTCCCCTTAGTGCCAAGGAGGGTCTGGGCTGCCTCTGGCTCCGTGGTCACTGGTGCTTGGCTGGTGGTCTCCGCAGCTGGAAACCAACTCCAAACGTCTTCTCCTTCGCGGAGAAGGCTGATTTGGCCTGAAGAAGCCCTTTGGGCACTGGCCCTAGCAACCCACCCCTATCCAGCTCGGGAGGGCCCCACCTAGGGCCTAGCTCCGAAACGGCCCAAAACGCGCTTGTAGGAGCTGTATTCTGCAAAGGGAAACTGGGCTCGGGGAACAAACCTCAGCCCCAATGCGGCTTGGCTCAGGATCCCAGCGCTTGCCTAGTTCTCACCTAGCCCTCGGCTCCCCTTAGGGCCAAGGAGGGTCTGGGCTGCCTCTGGCTCCGTGGGCACTGCTGCTTGGCTGGTGGTCTCCGCAGCTGGAAACCTACTCCAAACGTCTTCTCCTTCGCGGAGAAGTCTGAATTGGCTTAATGAAGCACTGTGTGCACTGGCCCTGGCAACCCACCCATCGCCAGCTCGGGAGGGCCCCACCTAGGGCCTAGCTCCGCAACGGCAGAAAGCGCGCTCGTAGGAGCTGCATTCTGCAAAGGGAAACTGGGCTCGGGGAACAAACCTCAGCCCCCATGTGGCTTGGCTCAGAATCCCAGCGCTTGCCTAGTTCTCACCTAGCCCTCGGCTCCCCTTTAGGGCCAAGGAGGGTCTGGGCTGCCTCTGGCTCCGTGGGCACTGCTGCTTGGCTGGTGGTCTCCGCAGCTGGAAACCAACTCCAAACGTCTTCTCCTTCACGGAGAGTCTAAATTGGCTTAATGAAGCCCTGTGTGCACTGGCCCTAGCAACCCACCCATCGCCAGCTCGGAAGGGCCCCACCTAGGGCATAGATCGAAATCGGCACAAAACGCGCATCTAGGAGCTGCATTCTGCAAAGGGAAACTGGGCTCGGGGAACAAACCTCAACACCAGTGCGGCTTGGCTCAGGATCCCAGCGCTTGCCTAGTTCTCACCTAGCCCTCGGCTCCCCATAGGGCCAAGGATGGGCTGGGCTGCCTCTGGCTCCGTGGGCACTGCTGCTTGGCTGGTGGTCTCCGCAGCTGGAAACCAACTCCAAACGTCTTCTCCTTCGTGGAGAAGTCTGAATTGGCTTAATGAAGCCCTGTGTGCACTGGCCCTAGCAACCCACCCATCGCCAGCTCGGGCGGGCCCCACCTAGGGCCTAGCTCCCAAACGCACAAAACGCGCTTGTAGGAGCTGTATTCTGCAAAGGGAAACTGGGCTCGGGGAACAAACCTCAGCCCCAATGCGGCTTGGCTCAGGATCCCAGCGCTTGCCTAGTTCTCACCTAGCCCTCGGCTCCCAATAGGCCCAAGGAGGGGCTGGGCTGCCTCTGGCTCCGTGGGCACTGCTGCTTGGCTGGTGGTCTCCGCAGCTGGAAACCAACTCCAAACGTCTTCTCCTTCACGGAGAGTCTAAATTGGCTTAATGAAGCCCTGTGTGCACTGGCCCTAGCAACCCACCCCTATCCAGCTCGGGAGGGCCCCACCTAGGGCATAGATCGAAATCGGCACAAAACGCGCTTGTCGGAGCTGCATTCTGCAAAGGGAAACTGGGCTCGGGGAACAAACCTCAGCCCCAATGCGGCTTGGCTCAGGATCCCAGCGCTTGCCTAGTTCTCACCTAGCCCTCGGCTCCCCATAGGGCCAAGGATGGGCTGGGCTGCCTCTGGCTCCGTGGGCACTGCTGCTTGGCTGGTGGTCTCCGCAGCTGGAAACCAACTCCAAACATCTTCTCCTTCGCGGAGAAGTCTGAATTGGCTTAATGAAGCCCTGTGTGCACTGGCCCTAGCAACCCACCCATCGCCAGCTCGTGCGGGCCCCACCTAGGGCCTAGCTCCGTAATGGCACCAAATGCGCTTGTAGGAGCTGCATTCTGCAGAGGGAAACTGGGCTCGGGGAACAAACCTCAGCCCCAATGCGGCTTGGCTCAGGATCCCAGCGCTTGCCTAGTTCTCACCTAGCCCTCGGCTCCCCTTAGGGCCAAGCAGGGTCTGGGCTGCCTCGGGCTCCGTGGGCACTGCTGCTTGGCTGGTGGTCTCCGCAGCTGGAAACCAACTCCAAACGTCTTCTCCTTCGCGGAGAAGTCTGAATTGACTTAATGAAGCCCTGTGTGCACTGGCCCTAGCAACCCACCCCTAGCCAGCTCGGGCGGGCGTCACCTAGGGCCTAGCTCCGAAACGGCACAAAACGCGCTTGTAGGAGCTGCATTCTGCAAAGGGAAACTGGGCTCGGGGAACAAACCTCAGCCCCAATGCGGCTTGGCTCAGGATCCCAGCGCTTGCCTAGTTCTCACTTAGCCCTCGGCTCCCCTTAGGGCCAAGGAGGGTCTGGGCTGCCTCTGGCTCCGTGGGCACTGCCGCTTGGCTGGTGGTCTCCGCAGCTGGAAACCAACTCCAAACGTCTTCTCCTTCGCGGAGAAGGCTGATGTGGCCTGAAGAAGCCCTTTGTGCACACGCCCTAGCAACCCACCCATCGCCAGCTCGGGAGGGCCCCACCTAGGGCCTAGCTCCGAAACAGCAGAAAGTGCGCTTGTAGGAGCTGCATTCTGCAAAGGGAAAATGGGCTCGGGGAACAAACCTCAGCCCCCATGTGGCTTGGCTCAGAATCCCAGCGCTTGCCTAGTTCTCAGCTAGCCCTCGGATCCCCATAGGGCCAAGGAGGGTCTGGGCTGCCTCTGGCTCCGTGGGCACTGCTGCTTGGCTGGTGGTCTCCGCAGCTGGAAACCAACTCCAAACGTCTTCTCCTTCGCGGAGAAGTCTGAATTGGCTTAATGAAGCCCTGTGTGCACTGGCCCTAGCAACCCACCCCTAGCCAGCTCGGGCGGGCGACACCTAGGGCCTAGCTCCCAAACGCACAAAACGCGCTTGTAGGAGCTGCATTCTGCAAAGGGAAACTGGGCTCGGGGAACAAACCTCAGCACCAATGCTTCTTGGCTCAGGATCCCAGCGCTTGCCTAGTTCTCACCTAGCCCTCGGCTCCCCATAGGCCCAAGGAGGGGCTGGGCTGCCTCTGGCTCTGTGGGCACTGCCGCTTGGCTGGTGGTCTCCGCAGCTGGAAACCAACTCCAAACGTCTTCTCCTTCGCGGAGAAGGCTGATATGGCCTGAGGAAGCCCTGTGTGCACTGGCCCTAGCAACCCACCCATCGCCAGCTCGGGAGGGCCCCACCTAGGGCCTAGCTCCGAAACGGCAGAAAGCGCGCACGTAGGAGCTGCATTCTGCAAAGGGAAACTGGGCTCGGGGAACAAACCTCAGCCCCCATGTGGCTTGGCTCAGAATCCCAGCGCTTGCCTAGTTCTCACCTAGCCCTCGGCTCCCCATAGGGCCAAGGAGCGGCTGGGCTGCCTCTGGCTCCGTGGGCACTGCTGCTTGGCTGGTGGTCTCCGCAGCTGGAAACCAACTCCAAACGTCTTCTCCTTCACGGAGAGTCTTAATTGGCTTAATGAAGCCCTGTGTGCACTGGCCCTAGCAACCCACCCCTATCCAGCTCGGAAGGGCCCCACCTAGGGCCTAGATCGAAAACGGCACAAAACGCGCTTCTAGGAGCTGCATTCTGCAAAGGGAAACTGGGCTCGGGGAACAAACCTCAACACCAGTGCGGCTTGGCTCAGGATCCCAGCGCTTGCCTAGTTCTCACCTAGCCCTCGGCTCCCCATAGGGCCAAGGATGGGCTGGGCTGCCTCTGGCTCCGTGGGCACTGCTGCTTGGCTGGTGGTCTCCGCAGCTGGAAACCAACTCCAAACATCTTCTCCTTCGCGGAGAAGTCTGAATTGGCTTAATGAAGCCCTGTGTGCACTGGCCCTAGCAACCCACCCATCGCCAGCTCGTGCGGGCCCCACCTAGGGCCTAGCTCCGTAATGGCACCAAATGCGCTTGTAGGAGCTGCATTCTGCAGAAGGAAACTGGGCTCGGGGAACAAACCTCAGCCCCAATGCGGCTTGGCTCAGAAACCCAGCGCTTGCCTAATTCTCACCTAGAACTCGGCTCCTCATAGGGCCAAGGAGAGTCTGGGCTGCCTCTGGCTCCGTGGGCACTGCTGCTTGGCTGGTGGTCTCCGCAGCTGGAAACCAAGTCCAAACGTCTTCCCCTTCGCGGAGAAGGGTGATTTGGCCTGAAGAAGCCCTTTGTGCACTGGCCCTAGCAACCCACCCATCGCCAGCTCGGGAGGGCTCCACCTAGGGCCTAGCTCCGAAACGGCCCCAAACGCACTTGTAGGAGCTGTATTCTGCAAAGGGAAACTGGGCTCGGGGAACAAACCTCAGCCCCAATGCGGCTTGGCTCAGGATCCCAGCGCTTGCCTAGGTCTCAGCTAGCCCTCGGCTCCCCTTAGGGCCAAGGAGGTTCTGGGCTGCCTCTGGCTCCGTGGGCACTGCTGCTTGGCTGGTGGTCTCCGCAGCTGGAAACCCACTCCAAACGTCTTCTCCTTCGCGGAGAAGTCTGAATTGGCTTAATGAAGCCCTGTGTGCACTGGCCCTAGCAACCCACCCCTAGCCAGCTCGGGCGGGCGTCTCCTAGGCCCTAGCTCCGAAACGCACAAAACGCGCTTGTAGGAGCTGCATTCTGCAAAGGAAAATTGGGCTCGGGGAACAAACCTCAGCCCCAATGCGGCTTGGCTCAGGATCCCAGCACTTGCCTAGGTCTCACCTAGCCCTCGGCTCCCCTTAGGGCCAAGGAGGGTCTGGGCTGCCTCTGGCTCCGTGGGCACTGCTGCTTGGCTGGTGGTCTCCGCAGCTGGAAACCAACTCCAAACGTCCTCTCCTTCGCGGAGAAGTCTGAATTGGCTTAATGAAGCCCTGTGTGCACTGGCCCTAGCAACCCACCCATCGCCAGCTCGGGCGGGCCCCACCTAGGGCCTAGCTCCCAAACGCACAAAACGCGCTTGTAGGAGCTGCATTCTGCAAAGGGAAACTGGGCTCGGGGAACAAACCTCAGCCCCAATGCGGCTTGGCTCAGGATCCCAGCGCTTGCCTAGTTCTCACCTAGCCCTCGGCTCCCAATAGGCCCAAGGAGGGGCTGGGCTGCCTCTGGCTCCGTGGGCACTGCCGCTTGGCTGGTGGTCTCCGCAGCTGGAAACCAACTCCAAACGTCTTCTCCTTCACGGAGAGTCTAAATTGGCGTAATGAAGCCCTGTGTGCACTGGCCCTAGCAACCCACCCCTATCCAGCTCGGGAGGGCCCCACCTAGGGCATAGATCGAAATCGGCACAAAACGCGCTTGTAGGAGCTGCATTCTGCAAAGGGAAACTGGGCTCGGGGAACAAACCTCAGCCCCAATGCGGCTTGGCTCAGGATCCCAGCGCTTGCCTAGTTCTCACCTAGCCCTCGGCTCCCCATAGGGCCAAGGATGGGCTGGGCTGCCTCTGGCTCCGTGGGCACTGCTGCTTGGCTGGTGGTCTCCGCAGCTGGAAACCAACTCCAAACGTCTTCTCCTTCGCGGAGAAGTCTGAATTGGCTTAATGAAGCCCTGTGTGCACTGGCCCTAGCAACCCACCCATCGCCAGCTCGTGCGGGCCCCACCTAGGGCCTAGCTCCGTAATGGCACCAAATGCGCTTGTAGGAGCTGCATTCTGCAGAGGGAAACTGGGCTCGGGGAACAAACCTCAGCCCCAATGCGGCTTGGCTCAGGATCCCAGCGCTTGCCTAGTTCTCACCTAGCCCTCGGCTCCCCTTAGGGCCAAGGAGGGTCTGGGCTGCCTCGGGCTCCGTGGGCACTGCTGCTTGGCTGGTGGTCTCCGCAGCTGGAAACCAACTCCAAACGTCTTCTCCTTCGCGGAGAAGTCTGAATTGGCTTAATGAAGCCCTGTGTGCACTGGCCCTAGCAACCCACCCCTAGCCAGCTCGGGCGGGCGTCACCTAGGGCCTAGCTCCGAAACGGCACAAAACGCGCTTGTAGGAGCTGCATTCTGCAGAGGGAAACTGGGCTCGGGGAACAAACCTCAGCCCCACTGCGGCTTGGCTCAGGATCGCAGCGCTTGCCTAGTTCTCACTTAGCCCTCGGCTCCCCTTAGGGCCAAGGAGGGTCTGGGCTGCCTCTGGCTCCGTGGGCACTGCCCCTTGGCTGGTGGTCTCCGCAGCTGGAAACCAACTCCAAACGTCTTCTCCTTCGCGGAGAAGGCTGATGTGGCCTGAAGAAGCCCTTTGTGCACACGCCCTAGCAACCCACCCATCGCCAGCTCGGGAGGGCCCCACCTAGGGCCTCGCTCCGAAACAGCAGAAAGTGCGCTTGTAGGAGCTGCATTCTGCAAAGGGAAAATGGGCTCGGGGAACAAACCTCAGCCCCCATGTGGCTTGGCTCAGAATCCCAGCGCTTGCCTAGTTCTCAGCTAGCCCTCGGATCCCCATAGGGCCAAGGAGGGTCTGGGCTGCCTCTGGCTCCGTGGGCACTGCTGCTTGGCTGGTGGTCTCCGCAGCTGGAAACCAACTCCAAATGTCTTCTCCTTCGCGGAGAAGTCTGAATTGGCTTAATGAAGCCCTGTGTGCACTGGCACTAGCAACCCACCCCTATCCAGCTTGGGAGGGCCCCACCTAGGGCCTAGCTCCGAAACGGCCCCAAACGGGCTTGTAGGAGCTGTATTCTGCAAAGGGAAACTGGGCTCGGGGAACAAACCTCAGCCCCAATGCGGCTTGGCTCAGGATCCCAGCGCTTGCCTAGGTCTCACCTAGCCCTCGGCTCCCCTTAGGGCCAAGGAGGGTCTGGGCTGCCTCTGGCTCCGTGGGCACTGCTGCTTGGCTGGTGGTCTCCGCAGCTGGAAACCAACTCCAAACGTCTTCTCCTTCGCGGAGAAGTCTGAATTGGCTTAATGAAGCCCTGTGTGCACTGGCCCTAGCAACCCACCCCTAGCCAGCTCGGGCGGGCGACACCTAGGGCCTAGCTCCCAAACGCACAAAACGCGCTTGTAGGAGCTGCATTCTGCAAAGGGAAACTGGGCTCGGGGAACAAACCTCAGCACCAATGCTTCTTGGCTCAGGATCCCAGCGCTTGCCTAGTTCTCACCTAGCCCTCGGCTCCCCATAGGCCCAAGGAGGGGCTGGGCTGCCTCTGGCTCTGTGGGCACTGCCGCTTGGCTGGTGGTCTCCGCAGCTGGAAACCAACTCCAAACGTCTTCTCCTTCGCGGAGAAGGCTGATATGGCCTGAGGAAGCCCTGTGTGCACTGGCCCTAGCAACCCACCCATCGCCAGCTCGGGAGGGCCCCACCTATGGCCTAGCTCCGCAACGGCAGAAAGCGCGCACGTAGGAGCTGCATTCTGCAAAGGGAAACTGGGCTCGGGGAACAAACCTCAGCCCCCATGTGGCTTGGCTCAGAATCCCAGCGCTTGCCTAGTTCTCACCTAGCCCTCGGCTCCCCATAGGGCCAAGGAGCGGCTGGGCTGCCTCTGGCTCCGTGGGCACTGCTGCTTGGCTGGTGGTCTCCGCAGCTGGAAACCAACTCCAAACGTCTTCTCCTTCACGGAGAGTCTTAATTGGCTTAATGAAGCCCTGTGTGCACTGGCCCTAGCAACCCACCCCTATCCAGCTCGGAAGGGCCCCACCTAGGGCCTAGATCGAAAACGGCACAAAACGCGCTTCTAGGAGCTGCATTCTGCAAAGGGAAACTGGGCTCGGGGAACAAACCTCAACACCAGTGCGGCTTGGCTCAGGATCCCAGCGCTTGCCTAGTTCTCACCTAGCCCTCGGCTCCCCATAGGGCCAAGGATGGGCTGGGCTGCCTCTGGCTCCGTGGGCACTGCTGCTTGGCTGGTGGTCTCCGCAGCTGGAAACCAACTCCAAACATCTTCTCCTTCGCGGAGAAGTCTGAATTGGCTTAATGAAGCCCTGTGTGCACTGGCCCTAGCAACCCACCCATCGCCAGCTCGTGCGGGCCCCACCTAGGGCCTAGCTCCGTAATGGCACCAAATGCGCTTGTAGGAGCTGCATTCTGCAGAAGGAAACTGGGCTCGGGGAACAAACCTCAGCCCCAATGCGGCTTGGCTCAGAAACCCAGCGCTTGCCTAATTCTCACCTAGAACTCGGCTCCTCATAGGGCCAAGGAGAGTCTGGGCTGCCTCTGGCTCCGTGGGCACTGCTGCTTGGCTGGTGGTCTCCGCAGCTGGAAACCAAGTCCAAACGTCTTCCCCTTCGCGGAGAAGGGTGATTTGGCCTGAAGAAGCCCTTTGTGCACTGGCCCTAGCAACCCACCCATCGCCAGCTCGGGAGGGCTCCACCTAGGGCCTAGCTCCGAAACGGCCCCAAACGCACTTGTAGGAGCTGTATTCTGCAAAGGGAAACTGGGCTCGGGGAACAAACCTCAGCCCCAATGCGGCTTGGCTCAGGATCCCAGCGCTTGCCTAGGTCTCAGCTAGCCCTCGGCTCCCCTTAGGGCCAAGGAGGTTCTGGGCTGCCTCTGGCTCCGTGGGCACTGCTGCTTGGCTGGTGGTCTCCGCAGCTGGAAACCCACTCCAAACGTCTTCTCCTTCGCGGAGAAGTCTGAATTGGCTTAATGAAGCCCTGTGTGCACTGGCCCTAGCAACCCACCCCTAGCCAGCTCGGGCGGGCGTCTCCTAGGCCCTAGCTCCGAAACGCACAAAACGCGCTTGTAGGAGCTGCATTCTGCAAAGGAAAATTGGGCTCGGGGAACAAACCTCAGCCCCAATGCGGCTTGGCTCAGGATCCCAGCGCTTGCCTAGTTCTCACCTAGCCCTCGGCTCCCCATAGGGCCAAGGAGCGGCTGGGCTGCCTCTGGCTCCGTGGGCACTGCTGCTTGGCTGGTGGTCTCCGCAGCTGGAAACCAACTCCAAACGTCTTCTCCTTCACGGAGAGTCTTAATTGGCTTAATGAAGCCCTGTGTGCACTGGCCCTAGCAACCCACCCCTATCCAGCTCGGAAGGGCCCCACCTAGGGCCTAGATCGAAAACGGCACAAAACGCGCTTCTAGGAGCTGCATTCTGCAAAGGGAAACTGGGCTCGGGGAACAAACCTCAACACCAGTGCGGCTTGGCTCAGGATCCCAGCGCTTGCCTAGTTCTCACCTAGCCCTCGGCTCCCCATAGGGCCAAGGATGGGCTGGGCTGCCTCTGGCTCCGTGGGCACTGCTGCTTGGCTGGTGGTCTCCGCAGCTGGAAACCAACTCCAAACATCTTCTCCTTCGCGGAGAAGTCTGAATTGGCTTAATGAAGCCCTGTGTGCACTGGCCCTAGCAACCCACCCATCGCCAGCTCGTGCGGGCCCCACCTAGGGCCTAGCTCCGTAATGGCACCAAATGCGCTTGTAGGAGCTGCATTCTGCAGAAGGAAACTGGGCTCGGGGAACAAACCTCAGCCCCAATGCGGCTTGGCTCAGAAACCCAGCGCTTGCCTAATTCTCACCTAGAACTCGGCTCCTCATAGGGCCAAGGA
This sequence comes from Sus scrofa, assembly GCF_054392235.1. Lineage (NCBI taxonomy): Eukaryota > Metazoa > Chordata > Mammalia > Artiodactyla > Suidae > Sus > Sus scrofa. The sequence goes on along the minus strand of NC_139385.1, from coordinate 50,902,430 downwards.
GAGTCTGGGCTGCCTCTGGCTCCGTGGGCACTGCTGCTTGGCTGGTGGTCTCCGCAGCTGGAAACCAAGTCCAAACGTCTTCCCCTTCGCGGAGAAGGGTGATTTGGCCTGAAGAAGCCCTTTGTGCACTGGCCCTAGCAACCCACCCATCGCCAGCTCGGGAGGGCTCCACCTAGGGCCTAGCTCCGAAACGGCCCCAAACGCACTTGTAGGAGCTGTATTCTGCAAAGGGAAACTGGGCTCGGGGAACAAACCTCAGCCCCAATGCGGCTTGGCTCAGGATCCCAGCGCTTGCCTAGGTCTCAGCTAGCCCTCGGCTCCCCTTAGGGCCAAGGAGGTTCTGGGCTGCCTCTGGCTCCGTGGGCACTGCTGCTTGGCTGGTGGTCTCCGCAGCTGGAAACCCACTCCAAACGTCTTCTCCTTCGCGGAGAAGTCTGAATTGGCTTAATGAAGCCCTGTGTGCACTGGCCCTAGCAACCCACCCCTAGCCAGCTCGGGCGGGCGTCTCCTAGGCCCTAGCTCCGAAACGCACAAAACGCGCTTGTAGGAGCTGCATTCTGCAAAGGAAAATTGGGCTCGGGGAACAAACCTCAGCCCCAATGCGGCTTGGCTCAGGATCCCAGCGCTTGCCTAGTTCTCACCTAGCCCTCGGCTCCCCTTAGGGCCAAGGAGGGTCTGGGCTGCCTCTGGCTCCGTGGTCACTGCTGCTTGGCTGGTGGTCTCCGCAGCTGGAAACCAACTCCAAACGTCTTCTCCTTCGCGGAGAAGGCTGATTTGGCCTGAGGAAGCCCTTTGGGCACTGGCCCTAGCAACCCACCCCTATCCAGCTCGGGAGGGCCCCACCTAGGGCCTAGCTCCGAAACGGCCCCAAACGCGCTTGTAGGAGCTGTATTCTGCAAAGGGAAACTGGGCTCGGGGAACAAACCTCAGCCCCAATGCGGCTTGGCTCAGGATCCCAGCGCTTGCCTAGGTCTCACCTAGCCCTCGGCTCCCCTTAGGGCCAAGGAGGGTCTGGGCTGCCTCTGGCTCCGTGGGCACTGCTGCTTGGCTGGTGGTCTCCGCAGCTGGAAACCAACTCCAAACGTCTTCTCCTTCGCGGAGAAGTCTGAATTGGCTTAATGAAGCCCTGTGTGCACTGGCCCTAGCAACCCACCCATCGCCAGCTCGGGCGGGCCCCACCTAGGGCCTAGCTCCCAAACGCACAAAACACGCTTGTAGGAGCTGCATTCTGCAAAGGGAAACTGGGCTCGGGGAACAAACCTCAGCCCCAATGCGGCTTGGCTCAGGATCCCAGCGCTTGCCTAGTTCTCACCTAGCCCTCGGCTCCCAATAGGCCCAAGGAGGGGCTGGGCTGCCTCTGGCTCCGTGGGCACTGCCGCTTGGCTGGTGGTCTCCGCAGCTGGAAACCAACTCCAAACGTCTTCTCCTTCACGGAGAGTCTAAATTGGATTAATGAAGCCCTGTGTGCACTGGCCCTAGCAACCCACCCCTAGCCAGCTCGGGCGGGCGTCACCTAGGGCCTAGCTCGGAAACGGCCTAAAACGCGCTTGTAGGAGCTGCATTCTGCAAAGGGAAACTGGGCTCGGGGAACAAACCTCAGCCCCAATGCGGCTTGGCTCAGGATCCCAGCGCTTGCCTAGTTCCCTCTTAGCCCTCGGCTCCCCTTAGGGCCAAGGAGGGTCTGGGCTGCCTCTGGCTCCGTGGGCACTGCCGCTTGGCTGGTGGTCTCCGCAGCTGGAAACCAACTCCAAACGTCTTCTCCTTCGCGGAGAAGGCTGATGTGGCCTGAAGAAGCCCTTTGTGCACACGCCCTAGCAACCCACCCATCGCCAGCTCGGGAGGGCCCCACCTAGGGCCTAGCTCCGAAACAGCAGAAAGTGCGCTTGTAGGAGCTGCATTCTGCAAAGGGAAACTGGGCTCGGGGAACAAACCTCAGCCCCCATGTGGCTTGGCTCAGAACCCCAGCGCTTGCCTAGTTCTCAGCTAGCCCTCGGCTCCCCTTAGGGCCAAGGAGGGTCTGGGCTGCCTCGGGCTCCGTGGGCACTGCTGCTTGGCTGGTGGTCTCCGCAGCTGGAAACCAACTCCAAACGTCTTCCCCTTCGCGGAGAAGGGTGATTTGGCCTGAAGAAGCCCTGTGTGCACTGGCCCTAGCAACCCACCCCTAGCCCGCTCGGGAGGTCCCACCTAGTGCCTAGCTCCGAAACGGCACCAAACGCACTTGTAGGAGATGCATTCTGCAAAGGGAAACTGGGCTCGGGGAACAAACCTAAGCCCCAATGCGGCTATGCTCAGGATCCCAGCGCTTGCCTAGTTCTCACCTAGCCCTCGGCTCCCCATAGGGCCAAGGAGGGTCTGGGGTGCCTCTGGCTCCGTGGGCACTGCTGCTTGGCTGGTGGTCTCCACAGCTGGAAACCCACTCCAAACGTCTTCTCCTTCGCGGAGAAGTCTGAATTGGCTTAATGAAGCCCTGTGTGCACTGGCCCTAGCAACCCACCCATCGCCAGCTCGGGCGGGCCCCACCTAGGGCCTGGCTCCCAAACGCACAAAACGCGCTTGTAGGAGCTGCATTCTGCAAAGGGAAACTGGGCTCGGGGAACAAACCTCAGCCCCAATGCGGCTTGGCTCAGGATCCCAGCGCTTGCCTAGTTCTCCCCTAGCCCTCGGCTCCCCTTAGGGCCAAGGAGGGTCTGGGCTCCCTTTGGCTCCGTGGTCACTGGTGCTTGGCTGGTGGTCTCCGCAGCTGGAAACCAACTCCAAACGTCTTCTCCTTCGCGGAGAAGTCTGAATTGGCTTAATGAAGCCCTGTGTGCACTGGCCCTAGCAACCCACCCCTAGCCAGCTCGGGCGGGCGTCACCTAGGGCCTAGCTCCCAAACGCACAAAACGCGCTTGTAGGAGCTGCATTCTGCAAAGGGAAACTGGGCTCGGGAAACAAACCTCAGCACCAATGCTTCTTGGCTCAGGATCCCAGCGCTTGCCTAGTTCTCACCTAGCCCTCGGCTCCCCATAGGCCCAAGGAGGGGCTGGGCTGCCTCTGGCTCTGTGGGCACTGCCGCTTGGCTGGTGGTCTCCGCAGCTGGAAACCAACTCCAAACGTCTTCTCCTTCGCGGAGAAGGCTAATATGGCCTGAGGAAGCCCTGTGTGCACTGGCCCTAGCAACCCACCCATCGCCAGCTCGGGAGGGCCCCACCTAGGGCCTAGCTCCGCAACGGCAGATAGCGCGCTCGTAGGAGCTGCATTCTGCAAAGGGAAACTGGGCTCGGGGAACAAACCTCAGCCCCCATGTGGCTTGGCTCAGAATCCCAGCGCTTGCCTAGTTCTCACCTAGCCCTCGGCTCCCCATAGGGCCAAGGAGCGGCTGGGCTGCCTCTGGCTCCATGGGCACTGCTGCTTGGCTGGTGGTCTCCGCAGCTGGAAACCAACTCCAAACGTCTTCTCCTTCACGGAGAGTCTTAATTGGCTTAATGAAGCCCTGTGTGCACTGGCCCTAGCAACCCACCCCTATCCAGCTCGGAAGGGCCCCACCTAGGGCCTAGATCGAAAACGGCACAAAACGCGCTTCTAGGAGCTGCATTCTGCAAAGGGAAACTGGGCTCGGGGAACAAACCTCAACACCCGTGCGGCTTGGCTCAGGATCCCAGCGCTTGCCTAGTTCTCACCTAACCCTCGGCTCCCCATAGGGCCAAGGATGGGCTGGGCTGCCTCTGGCTCCGTGGGCACTGCTGCTTGGCTGGTGGTCTCCGCAGCTGGAAACCAACTCCAAACATCTTCTCCTTCGCGGCGAAGTCTGAATTGGCTTAATGAAGCCCTGTGTGCACTGGCCCTAGCAACCCACCCATCGCCAGCTCGTGCGGGCCCCACCTAGGGCCTAGCTCCGTAATGGCACCAAATGCGCTTGTAGGAGCTGCATTCTGCAGAAGGAAACTGGGCTCGGGGAAGAAACCTCAGCCCCAATGCGGCTTGGCTCAGAAACCCAGCGCTTGCCTAGTTCTCACCTAGACCTCGGCTCCTCATAGGGCCAAGGAGAGTCTGGGCTGCCTCTGGCTCCGTGGGCACTGCTGCTTGGCTGGTGGTCTCCGCAGCTGGAAACCAACTCCAAACGTCTTCTCCTTCGCGGAGAAGGGTGATTTGGCCTGAAGAAGCCCTTTGTGCACTGGCCCTAGCAACCCACCCATCGCCAGCTCGGGAGGGCTCCACCTAGGGCCTAGCTCCGAAACGGCCCCAAACGCACTTGTAGGAGCTGTATTCTGCAAAGGGAAACTGGGCTCGGGGAACAAACCTCAGCCCCAATGCGGCTTGGCTCAGGATCCCAGCGCTTGCCTAGGTCTCAGCTAGCCCTTGGCTCCCCTTAGGGCCAAGGAGGTTCTGGGCTGCCTCTGGCTCCGTGGGCACTGCTGCTTGGCTGGTGGTCTCCACAGCTGGAAACCCACTCCAAACGTCTTCTCCTTCGCGGAGAAGTCTGAATTGGCTTAAAGAAGCCCTGTGTGCACTGGCCCTAGCAACCCACCCCTAGCCAGCTCGGGCGGGCGTCACCTAGGGCCTAGCTCCGAAACGCAGAAAACGCGCTTGTAGGAGCTACATTCTGCAAAGGGAAACTGGGCTCGGGGAACAAACCTCAACACCAGTGCGGCCTGGCTCAGGATCGCAGCGCTTGCCTAGTTCTCACCTAGGCCTAGGCTCCCCTTAGGGCCAAGGAGCGTCTGGGGTGCCTCTGGCTTCGTGGGCACTGCTGCTTGGCTGGTGGTCTCCGGAGCTGGAAACCAACTCCAAACGTCTTCCACTTCGCGGAGAAGTCTAAATAGGCCAAATGAAGCCCTGTGTGCAAGGGCCGTAGCAACCCATCCCTAGCCAGCTCGGGAGGGCCCCACCTAGGGCCTAGCTCCGAAACGCCACAAAACGCGCTTGTAGGAGCTGCATTCTGCAAAGGGAAACTGGGCTCGGGGAACAAACCTCAGCCCCACTGCGGCTTGGCTCAGGATCGCAGCGCTTGCCTAGTTCTCACCTAGCCCTCGGCTCCCCATAGGGCCAAGGAGGGTCTGGGCTGCCTCTGATTCCGTGGGCACTGCTCCTTGGCTGGTGGTCTCCGCAGCTGGAAACCAACTCCAAACGTCTTCTCCTTCGCGGAGAAGTCTGAATTTGCTTAATGAAGCCCTGTGTGCACTGGCCCTAGCAACCCACCCATCGCCAGCTCGTGCGGGCCCCACCTAGGGCCTAGCTCCGTAATGGCACCAAATGCGCTTGTAGGAGCTGCATTCTGCAGAAGGAAACTGGGCTCGGGGAAGAAACCTCAGCCCCAATGCGGCTTGGCTCAGAAACCCAGCGCTTGCCTAGTTCTCACCTAGACCTCGGCTCCTCATAGGGCCAAGGAGAGTCTGGGCTGCCTCTGGCTCCGTGGGCACTGCTGCTTGGCTGGTGGTCTCCGCAGCTGGAAACCAACTCCAAACGTCTTCCCCTTCGCGGAGAAGGGTGATTTGGCCTGAAGAAGCCCTTTGTGCACTGGCCCTAGCAACCCACCCATCGCCAGCTCGGGAGGGCTCCACCTAGGGCCTAGCTCCGAAACGGCCCCAAACGCACTTGTAGGAGCTGTATTCTGCAAAGGGAAACTGGGCTCGGGGAACAAACCTCAGCCCCAATGCGGCTTGGCTCAGGATCCCAGCGCTTGCCTAGGTCTCAGCTAGCCCTTGGCTCCCCTTAGGGCCAAGGAGGTTCTGGGCTGCCTCTGGCTCCGTGGGCACTGCTGCTTTCCTGGTGGTCTCCACAGCTGGAAACCCACTCCAAACGTCTTCTCCTTCGCGGAGAAGTCTGAATTGGCTTAAAGAATCCCTGTGTGCACTGGCCCTAGCAACCCACCCCTAGCCAGCTCGGGCGGGCGTCACCTAGGGCCTAGCTCCGAAACGCAGAAAACGCGCTTGTAGGAGCTACATTCTGCAAAGGGAAACTGGGCTCGGGGAACAAACCTCAACACCAGTGCGGCCTGGCTCAGGATCGCAGCGCTTGCCTAGTTCTCACCTAGGCCTAGGCTCCCCTTAGGGCCAAGGAGCGTCTGGGGTGCCTCTGGCTTCGTGGGCACTGCTGCTTGGCTGGTGGTCTCCGGAGCTGGAAACCAACTCCAAACGTCTTCCACTTCGCGGAGAAGTCTAAATAGGCCAAATGAAGCCCTGTGTGCAAGGGCCGTAGCAACCCATCCCTAGCCAGCTCGGGAGGGCCCCACCTAGGGCCTAGCTCCGAAACGCCACAAAACGCGCTTGTAGGAGCTGCATTCTGCAAAGGGAAACTGGGCTCGGGGAACAAACCTCAGCCCCACTGCGGCTTGGCTCAGGATCACAGCGCTTGCCTAGTTCTCACCTAGCCCTCGGCTCCCCATAGGGCCAAGGAGGGTCTGGGCTGCCTCTGATTCCGTGGGCACTGCTCCTTGGCTGGTGGTCTCCGCAGCTGGAAACCAACTCCAAACGTCTTCTCCTTCGCGGAGAAGGCTGATGTGGCCTGAAGAAGCCCTGTGTGCACTGGCCCTAGCAACCCACCCCTAGCCAGCTCGTGCGGGCCCCACCTAGGGCCTAGCTCCGTAATGGCACCAAATGCGCTTGTAGGAGCTGCATTCTGCAGAGGGAAACTGGGCTCGGGGAACAAACCTCTGCCCCAATGCGGCTTGGCTCAGAAACCCAGCGCTTGCCTAGTTCTCACCTAGCCCTCGGCTCCCCTTAGGGCCAAGGAGGGTCTGGGCTGCCTCTGGCTCCGTGGTCACTGGTGCTTGGCTGGTGGTCTCCGCAGCTGGAAACCAACTCCAAACGTCTTCTCCTTCGCGGAGAAGGCTGATATGGCCTGAAGACGCCCTTTGGGCACTGGCCCTAGCAACCCACCCATCGCCAGCTTGGGAGGGCCCCACCTAGGGCCTAGCTCCGAAACGGCCCCAAACGCGCTTGTAGGAGCTGTATTCTGCAAAGGGAAACTGGGCTCGCGGAACAAACCTCAGCCCCAATGCGGCTTGGCTCAGGATCCCAGCGCTTGCCTAGGTCTCACCTAGCCCTCGGCTCCCCTTAGGGCCAAGGAGGGTCTGGGCTGCCTCTGGCTCCGTGGGCACTGCTGCTTGGCTGGTGGTCTCCGCAGCTGGAAACCAACTCCAAACGTCTTCTCCTTCGCGGAGAAGTCTGAATTGGCTTAATGAAGCCCTGTGTGCACTGGCCCTAGCAACCCACCCCTAGCCAGCTCGGGCGGGCGTCACCTAGGGCCTAGCTCCGCAACGGCAGAAAGCGCGCTCGTAGGAGCTGCATTCTGCAAAGGGAAACTGGGCTCGGGGAACAAACCTCAGCACCAATGCGGCTTGGCTCAGGATCCCAGCGCTTGCCTAGTTCTCACCTAGCCCTCGGCTCCCCATAGGGCCAAGGAGGGGCTGGGCTGCCTCTGGCTCCGTGGGCACTGCCGCTTGGCTGGTGGTCTCCGCAGCTGGAAACCAACTCCAAACGTCTTCTCCTTCGCGGAGAAGGCTGATTTGGCCTGAGGAAGCCCTGTGTGCAGTGGCCCTAGCAACCCACCCATCGCCAGCTCGGGAGGGCCCCACCTAGGGCCTAGCTCCGCAACGGCAGAAAGCGCGCTCGTAGGAGCTGCATTCTGCAAAGGGAAACTGGGCTCGGGGAACAAACCTCAGCCCCCATGTGGCTTGGCTCAGAATCCCAGCGCTTGCCTAGATCTCACCTAGCCCTCGGCTCCCCATAGGGCCAAGGAGGGTCTGGGCTGCCTCTGGCTCCGTGGGCACTGCTGCTTGGCTGGTGGTCTCCGCAGCTGGAAACCAACTCCAAACGTCTTCTCCTTCACGGAGAGTCTTAATTAGCTTAATGAAGCCCTGTGTGCACTGGCCCTAGCAACCCACCCCTAGCCAGCTCCGGCTGGCGTCACCTAGGGCCTAGCTCCGAAACGCACAAAACGCGCTTGTAGGAGCTGCATTCTGCAAAGGAAAATTGGGCTCGGGGAACAAACCTCAGCCCCAATGCGGCTTGGCTCAGGATCCCAGCGCTTGCCTAGTTCTCACCTAGCCCTCGGCTCCCCTTAGGGCCAAGGAGGTCTGGGCTGCCTCTGGCTCCGTGGTCACTGGTGCTTGGCTGGTGGTCTCCGCAGCTGGAAACCAACTCCGAACGTCTTCTACTTCGCGGAGAAGGCTGATTTGGCCTGAAGAAGCCCTTTGGGCACTGGCCCTAGCAACCCACACCTATCCAGCTCGGGAGGGCCCCACCTAGGGCCTAGCTCCGAAACGGCCCCAAACGCGCTTGTAGGAGCTGTATTCTGCAAAGGGAAACTGGGCTCGGGGAACAAACCTCAGCCCCAATGCGGCTTGGCTCAGGATCCCAGGACTTGCCTAGGTCTCACCTAGCCCTCGGCTCCCCTTAAGGCCAAGGAGGGTCTGGGCTGCCTCTGGCTCCGTGGGCACTGCTGCTTGGCTGGTGGTCTCCGCAGCTGGAAACCCACTCCAAACATCTTCTCCTTCGCGGAGAAGTCTGAATTGGCTTAAAGAAGCCCTGTGTGCACTGGCCCTAGCAACCCACCCCTAGCCAGCTCGGGCGGGCGTCACCTAGGGCCTAGCTCCGAAACGCCACAAAACGCGCTTGTAGGAGCTGCATTCTGCAAAGGGAAACTGGGCTCGGGGAACAAACCTCAGCCCCACTGCGGCTTGGCTCAGGATCGCAGCGCTTGCCTAGTTCTCACCTAGGCCTAGGCTACCCATAGGGCCAAGGAGGGTCTGGGCTGCCTCTGACTCCGTGGGCACTGCTGCTTGGCTGGTGGTCTCCGCAGCTGGAAACCAACTCCAAACATCTTCTCCTTCGCGGAGAAGGCTGATTTGGCCTGAAGAAGCCCTTTGTGCACTGGCCCTAGCAACCCACCCATCGCCAGCTCGTGCGGGCCCCACCTAGGGCCTAGCTCCGTAATGGCACCAAATGCGCTTGTAGGAGCTGCATTCTGCAGAGGGAAACTGGGCTCGGGGAACAAACCTCAGCCCCAATGCGGCTTGGCTCAGAAACCCAGCGCTTGCCTAGTTCTCACCTAGACCTCGGCTCCTCATAGGGCCAAGGAGGGTCTGGGCTGCCTCTGGCTCCGTGGGCACTGCTGCTTGGCTGGTGGTCTCCGGAGCTGGAAACCAACTCCAAACGTCTTCCACTTCGCGGAGAAGTCTAAATAGGCCAAATGAAGCCCTGTGTGCAAGGGCCGTAGCAACCCATCCCTAGCCAGCTCGGGAGGGCCCCACCTAGGGCCTAGCTCCGAAACGCCACAAAACGCGCTTGTAGGAGCTGCATTCTGCAAAGGGAAACTGGGCTCGGGGAACAAACCTCAGCCCCACTGCGGCTTGGCTCAGGATCGCAGCGCTTGCCTAGTTCTCACCTAGCCCTCGGCTCCCCATAGGGCCAAGGAGGGTCTGGGCTGCCTCTGGCTCCGTGGGCACTGCTGCTTGGCTGGTGGTCTCCGCAGCTGGAAACCAACTCCAAACGTCTTCTCCTTCACGGAGAGTCTTAATTGGCTTAATGAAGCCCTGTGTGCACTGGCCCTAGCAACCCACCCCTAGCCAGCTCGGAAGGGCCCCACCTAGGGCCTAGATCGAAAACGGCACAAAACGCGCTTCTAGGAGCTGCATTCTGCAAAGGGAAACTGGGCTCGGGGAACAAACCTCAGCCCCAATGCTGCTTGGCTCAGGATCGCAGCGCTTGCCTAGTTCTCACCTAGGCCTCGGCTCCCCATAGGGCCAAGGATGGGCTGGGCTGCCTCTGGCTCCGTGGGCACTGCCGCTTGGCTGGTGGTCTCCGCAGCTGGAAACAAACTCCAAACATCTTCTCCTTCGCGGAGAAGTCTGAATTGGCTTAATGAAGCCCTGTGTGCACTGGCCCTAGCAACCCACCCATCGCCAGCTCGTGCGGGCCCCACCTAGGGCCTAGCTCCGTAATGGCACCAAATGCGCTTGTAGGAGCTGCATTCTGCAGAGGGAAACTGGGCTCGGGGAACAAACCTCAGCCCCAATGCGGCTTGGCTCAGAAACCCAGCGCTTGCCTAGTTCTCACCTAGACCTCGGCTCCTCATAGGGCCAAGGAGAGTCTGGGCTGCCTCTGGCTCCGTGGGCACTGCTGCTTGGCTGGTGGTCTCCGCAGCTGGAAACCAACTCCAAACGTCTTCCCCTTTGCGGAGAAGGGTGATTTGGCCTGAAGAAGCCCTTTGTGCACTGGCCCTAGCAACCCACCCCTAGCCAGCTCGGGCGGGCGTCACCTAGGGCCTAGCTCCGAAACGCACAAAACGCGCTTGTAGGAGCTGCATTCTGCAAAGGGAAACTGGGCTCGGGGAACAAACCTCAACACCAGTGCAGCCTGGCTCAGGATCCCAGCGCTTGCCTAGTTCTCACCTAGGCCTAGGCTCCCCTTAGGGCCAAGGAGCGTCTGGGGTGCCTCTGGCTTCGTGGGCACTGCTGCTTGGCTGGTGGTCTCCGGAGCTGGAAACCAACTCCAAATGTCTTCCACTTCGCGGAGAAGTCTAAATAGGCCAAATGAAGCCCTGTGTGCAAGGGCCGTAGCAACCCATCCCTAGCCAGCTCGGGAGGGCCCCACCTAGGGCCTAGCTCCGAAACGCCACAAAACGCGCTTGTAGGAGCTGCATTCTGCAAAGGGAAACTGGGCTCGGGGAACAAACCTCAGCCCCACTGCGGCTTGGCTCAGGATCGCAGCGCTTGCCTAGTTCTCACCTAGGCCTAGGCTACCCATAGGGCCAAGGAGGGTCTGGGCTGCCTCTGACTCCGGGGGAACTGCTCCTTGGCTGGTGGTCTCCGCAGCTGGAAACCAACTCCAAACATCTTCTCCTTCGCGGAGAAGGCTGATTTGGCCTGAAGAAGCCCTTTGTGCACTGGCCCTAGCAACCCACCCCTAGCCAGCTCGGGAGGGCCCCACCTAGGGCCTAGATCGAAAACGGTACCAAAGGCGCTTCTAGGAGCTGCATTCTGCAAAGGGATACTGGGCTCGGGGAACAAACCTCAGCCCCACTGCGGCTTGGCTCAGGATCGCAGCGCTTGCCTAGTTCTCACCTAGCCCTCGGCTCCCCATAGGGCCAAGGAGGGTCTGGGCTGCCTCTGGCTCCGTGGGCACTGCTGCTTGGCTGGTGGTCTCCGCAGCTGGAAACCAACTCCAAACGTCTTACACTTCGCGGAGAAGTCTAAATTGGCTTAATGAAGCCCTGTGTGCACTGGCCCTAGCAACCCACCCATCGCCAGCTCGGGAGGGCCCCACCTAGGGCCTAGCTCCGTAATGGCACCAAATACGCTTTCAGGAGATGCATTCTGCAGAGGGAAACTGGGCTCGGGGAACAAACCTCAGCCCCAATGCGGCTTGGCTCAGAAACCCAGCGCTTGCCTAGTTCTCACCTAGACCTCGGCTCCTCATAGGGCCAAGGAGAGTCTGGGCTGCCTCTGGCTCCGTGGGCACTGCTGCTTGGCTGGTGGTCTCCGCAGCTGGAAACCAACTCCAAACGTCTTCCCCTTCGCGGAGAAGGCTGATTTGGCCTGAAGAAGCCCTTTGTGCACTGGCCCTAGCAACCCACCCATCGCCAGCTCGGGAGGGCCCCACCTAGGGCCTAGCTCCGAAACGGCACCAAACGCACTTGTAGGAGCTGCATTCTGCAAAGGGAAACTGGGCTCGGGGAACAAACCTCAGCCCCAATGCGGCTTGGCTCAGGATCCCAGCGCTTGCCTAGTTCTCACCTAGCCCTCGGCTCCCCATAGGGCCAAGGAGGGTCTGAGGTGCCTCTGGCTCCGTGGGCACTGCTGCTTGGCTGGTGGTCTCCACAGCTGGAAACCCACTCCAAACGTCTTCTCCTTCGCGGAGAAGTCTGAATTGGCTTAATGAAGCCCTGTGTGCACTGGCCCTAGCAACCCACCCCTAGCCAGCTCGGGCGGGCGTCACCTAGGGCCTAGCTCCGAAACGCACAAAACGCGCTTGTAGGAGCTGCATTCTGCAAAGGGAATCTGGGCTCGGGGAACAAACCTCAGCCCCAATGCGGCTTGGCTCAGGATCCCAGCGCTTGCCTAGTTCTCCCCTAGCCCTCGGCTCCCCTTAGGGCCAAGGAGGTCTGGGCTGCCTCTGGCTCCGTGGTCACTGGTGCTTGGCTGGTGGTCTCCGCAGCTGGAAAACAACTCCAAACGTCTTCTACTTCGCGGAGAAGGCTGATTTGGCCTGAAGAAGCCCTTTGGGCACTGGCCCTAGCAACCCACACCTATCCAGCTCGGGAGGGCCCCACCTAGGGCCTAGCTCCGAAACGGCCCCAAACGCGCTTGTAGGAGCTGTATTCTGCAAAGGGAATCTGGGCTCGGGGAACAAACCTCAGCCCCAATGCGGCTTGGCTCAGGATCCCAGCGCTTGCCTAGGTCTCACCTAGCCCTCGGCTCCCCTTAGGGCCAAGGATGGTCTGGGCTGCCTCTGGCTCCGTGGGCACTGCTGCTTGGCTGGTGGTCTCCACAGCTTGAAACCCACTCCAAACGTCTTCTCCTTCGCGGAGAAGTCTGAATTGGCTTAAAGAAGCCCTGTGTGCACTGGCCCTAGCAACCCACCCCTAGCCAGCTCGGGCGGGCGTCACCTAGGGCCTAGCTCCGAAACGCACAAAACGTGCTTGTAGGAGCTGCATTCTGCAAAGGGAAACTGGGCTCGGGGAACAAACCTCAACACCACTGCGGCCTGGCTCAGGATCGCAGCGCTTGCCTAGTTCTCACCTAGGCCTAGGCTCCCCTTAGGGCCAAGGAGCGTCTGGGGTGCCTCTGGCTTCGTGGGCACTGCTGCTTGGCTGGTGGTCTCCGGAGCTGGAAACCAACTCCAAACGTCTTCCACTTCGCGGAGAAGTCTAAATAGGCCAAATGAAGCCCTGTGTGCAAGGGCCGTAGCAACCCATCCCTAGCCAGCTCGGGAGGGCCCCACCTAGGGCCTAGATCGAAAGCGGTACCAAAGGCGCTTCTAGGAGCTGCATTCTGCAAAGGGAAACTGGGCTCCGGGAACAAACCTCAGCCCCACTGCGGCTTGGGTCAGGATCGCAGCGCTTGCCTAGTTCTCACCTAGCCCTCGGCTCCCCATAGGGCCAAGGAGGGTCTGGGCTGCCTCTGGCTCCGTGGGCACTGCTGCTTGGCTGGTGGTCTCCGCAGCTGGAAACCAACTCCAAACGTCTTACACTTCGCGGAGAAGTCTAAATTGGCCAAATGAAGCCCTGTGTGCAAGGGCCGTAGCAACCCATCCCTAGCCAGCTCGGGAGGGCCCCACCTAGGGCCTAGCTCCGAAACGGCCCAAAACGCGCTGCATTCTGCAAAGGGAAACTGGGCTCGGGGAACAAACCTCAGCCCCAATGCTGCTTGGCTCAGGATCGCAGCGCTTGCCTAGTTCTCACCTAGGCCTAGGCTCCCCATAGGGCCAAGGAGGGTCTGGGGTGCCTCTGGCTCCGTGGGCACTGCTGCTTGGCTGGTGGTCTCCGCAGCTGGAAACCAACTCCAAACATCTTCTCCTTCGCGGAGAAGTCTGAATTGGCTTAATGAAGCCCTGTGTGCACTGGCCCTAGCAACCCACCCATCGCCAGCTCGTGCGGGCCCCACCTAGGGCCTAGCTCCGTAATGGCACCAAATGCGCTTGTAGGAGCTGCATTCTGCAGAGGGAAACTGGGCTCGGGGAAAAAACCTCAGCCCCAATGCGGCTTGGCTCAGAAACCCAGCGCTTGCCTAGTTCTCACCTAGACCTCGGCTCCTCATAGGGCCAAGGAAAGTCTGGGCTGCCTCTGGCTCCGTGGGCACTGCTGCTTGGCTGGTGGTCTCCGCAGCTGGAAACCAACTCCAAACGTCTTCCCCTTTGCGGAGAAGGGTGATTTGGCCTGAAGAAGCCCTTTGTGCACTGGCCCTAGCAACCCACCCCTAGCCAGCTCGGGCGGGCGTCACCTAGGGCCTAGCTCCGAAACGCACAAAACGCGCTTGTAGGAGCTGCATTCTGCAAAGGGAAACTGGGCTCGGGGAACAAACCTCAACACCACTGCGGCCTGGCTCAGAATCGCAGCGCTTGCCTAGTTCTCACCTAGGCCTAGGCTCCCCTTAGGGCCAAGGAGCGTCTGGGGTGCCTCTGGCTTCGTGGGCACTGCTGCTTGGCTGGTGGTCTCCGGAGCTGGAAACCAACTCCAAACGTCTTCCACTTCGCGGAGAAGTCTAAATAGGCCAAATGAAGCCCTGTGTGCAAGGGCCGTAGCAACCCATCCCTAGCCAGCTCGGGAGGGCCCCACCTAGGGCCTAGCTCCGAAACGCCACAAAACGCGCTTGTAGGAGCTGCATTCTGCAAAGGGAAACTGGGCTCCGGGAACAAACCTCAGCCCCACTGCGGCTTGGCTCAGGATCGCAGCGCTTGCCTAGTTCTCACCTAGGCCTAGGCTACCCATAGGGCCAAGGAGGGGCTGGGCTGCCTCTGACTCCGGGGGAACTGCTCCTTGGCTGGTGGTCTCCGCAGCTGGAAACCAACTCCAAACATCTTCTCCTTCGCGGAGAAGGCTGATTTGGCCTGAAGAAGCCCTTTGTGCACTGGCCCTAGCAACCCACCCCTAGCCAGCTCGGGAGGGCCCCACCTAGGGCCTAGATCGAAAACGGTACCAAAGGCGCTTCTAGGAGCTGCATTCTGCAAAGGGAAACTGGGCTCGGGGAACAAACCTCAGCCCCAATGCGGCTTGGCTCAGGATCGCAGCGCTTGCCTAGTTCTCACCTAGCCCTCGGCTCCCCATAGGGCCAAGGCGGGTCTGGGCTGCCTCTGGCTCCGTGGGCACTGCTGCTTGGCTGGTGGTCTCCGCAGCTGGAAACCAACTCCAAACGTCTTACACTTCGCGGAGAAGTCTAAATTGGCTTAATGAAGCCCTGTGTGCACTGGCCCTAGCAACCCACCCATCGCCAGCTCGGGAGGGCCCCACCTAGGGCCTAGCTCCGTAATGGCACCAAATACGCTTTTAGGAGCTGCATTCTGCAGAGGGAAACTGGGCTCGGGGAACAAACCTCAGCCCCAATGCGGCTTGGCTCAGAAACCCAGCGCTTGCCTAGTTCTCACCTAGACCTCGGCTCCTCATATGGCCAAGGAGAGTCTGGGCTGCCTCTGGCTCCGTTGGCACTGCTGCTTGGCTGGTGGTCTCCGCAGCTGGAAACCAACTCCAAACGTCTTCCCCTTTGCGGAGAAGGCTGATTTGGCCTGAAGAAGCCCTTTGTGCACTGGCCCTAGCAACCCACCCATCGCCAGCTCGGGAGGGCCCCACCTAGGGCCTAGCTCCGAAACGGCACCAAACGCACTTGTAGGAGCTGCATTCTGCAAAGGGAAACTGGGCTCGGGGAACAAACCTCAGCCCCAATGCGGCTTGGCTCAGGATCCCAGCGCTTGCCTAGTTCTCACCTAGCCCTCGGCTCCCCATAGGGCCAAGGAGGGTCTGAGGTGCCTCTGGCTCCGTGGGCACTGCTGCTTGGCTGGTGGTCTCCACAGCTGGAAACCCACTCCAAACGTCTTCTCCTTCGCGGAGAAGTCTGAATTGGCTTAATGAAGCCCTGTGTGCACTGGCCCTAGCAACCCACCCCTAGCCAGCTCGGGCGGGCCTCACCTAGGGCCTAGCTCCAAAACGCACAAAACGCGCTTTTAGGAGCTGCATTCTGCAAAGGGAATCTGGGCTCGGGGAACAAACCTCAGCCCCAATGCGGCTTGGCTCAGGATCCCAGCGCTTGCCTAGTTCTCACCTAGCCCTCGGCTCCCCTTAGGGCCAAGGAGGTCTGGGCTGCCTCGGGCTCCGTGGTCACTGGTGCTTGGCTGGTGGTCTCCGCAGCTGGAAACCAACTCCAAACGTCTTCTACTTCGCGGAGAAGGCTGATTTGGCCTGAAGAAGCCCTTTGGGCACTGGCCCTAGCAACCCACACCTATCCAGCTCGGGAGGGCCCCACCTAGGGCCTAGCTCCGAAACGGCCCCAAACGCGCTTGTAGGAGCTGTATTCTGCAAAGGGAAACTGGGCTCGGGGAACAAACCTCAGCCCCAATGCGGCTTGGCTCAGGATCCCAGCGCTTGCCTAGGTCTCACCTAGCCCTCGGCTCCCCTTAGGGCCAAGGAGGGTCTGGGCTGCCTCTGGCTCCGTGGGCACTGCTGCTTGGCTGGTGGTCTCCACAGCTGGAAACCCACTCCAAACGTCTTCTCCTTCGCGGAGAAGTCTGAATTGGCTTAAAGAAGCCCTGTGTGCACTGGCCCTAGCAACCCACCCCTAGCCAGCTCGGGCGGGCGTCACCTAGGGCCTAGCTCCGAAACGCACAAAACGTGCTTGTAGGAGCTGCATTCTGCAAAGGGAAACTGGGCTCGGGGAACAAACCTCAACACCACTGCGGCCTGGCTCAGGATCGCAGCGCTTGCCTAGTTCTCACCTAGGCCTAGGCTCCCCTTAGGGCCAAGGAGCGTCTGGGGTGCCTCTGGCTCCGTGGGCACTGCTGCTTGGCTGGTGGTCTCCGGAGCTGGAAACCAACTCCAAACGTCTTCCACTTCGCGGAGAAGTCTAAATAGGCCAAATGAAGCCCTGTGTGCAAGGGCCGTAGCAACCCATCCCTAGCCAGCTCGGGAGGGCCCCACCTAGGGCCTAGATCGAAAGCGGTACCAAAGGCGCTTCTAGGAGCTGCATTCTGCAAAGGGAAACTGGGCTCCGGGAACAAACCTCAGCCCCACTGCGGCTTGGGTCAGGATCGCAGCGCTTGCCTAGTTCTCACCTAGCCCTCGGCTCCCCATAGGGCCAAGGAGGGTCTGGGCTGCCTCTGGCTCCGTGGGCACTGCTGCTTGGCTGGTGGTCTCCGCAGCTGGAAACCAACTCCAAACGTCTTACACTTCGCAGAGAAGTCTAAATTGGCCAAATGAAGCCCTGTGTGCAAGGGCCGTAGCAACCCATCCCTAGCCAGCTCGGGAGGGCCCCACCTAGGGCCTAGATCCGAAACGGCCCAAAACGCGCTTGTAGGAGCTGCATTCTGCAAAGGGAAACTGGGCTCGGGGAACAAACCTCAGCCCCAATGCTGCTTGGCTCAGGATCGCAGCGCTTGCCTAGTTCTCACCTAGGCCTAGGCTCCCCATAGGGCCAAGGAGGGTCTGGGGTGCCTCTGGCTCCGTGGGCACTGCTGCTTGGCTGGTGGTCTCCGCAGCTGGAAACCAACTCCAAACATCTTCTCCTTCGCGGAGAAGTCTGAATTGGCTTAATGAAGCCCTGTGTGCACTGGCCCTAGCAACCCACCCATCGCCAGCTCGTGCGGGCCCCACCTAGGGCCTAGCTCCGTAATGGCACCAAATGCGCTTGTAGGAGCTGCATTCTGCAGAGGGAAACTGGGCTCGGGGAACAAACCTCAGCCCCAATGCGGCTTGGCTCAGAAACCCAGCGCTTGCCTAGTTCTCACCTAGACCTCGGCTCCTCATAGGGCCAAGGAGATTCTGGGCTGCCTCTGGCTCCGTGGGCACTGCTGCTTGGCTGGTGGTCTCCGCAGCTGGAAACCAACTCCAAACGTCTTCCCCTTTGCGGAGAAGGGTGATTTGGCCTGAAGAAGCCCTTTGTGCACTGGCCCTAGCAACCCACCCCTAGCCAGCTCGGGCGGGCGTCACCTAGGGCCTAGCTCCGAAACGCACAAAACGCGCTTGTCGGAGCTGCATTCTGCAAAGGGAAACTGGGCTCGGGGAACAAACCTCAACACCAATGCGGCCTGGCTCAGGATCGCAGCGCTTGCCTAGTTCTCACCTAGGCCTAGGCTCCCCTTAGGGCCAAGGAGCGTCTGGGGTGCCTCTGGCTTCGTGGGCACTGCTGCTTGGCTGGTGGTCTCCGGAGCTGGAAACCAACTCCAAACGTCTTCCACTTCGCGGAGAAGTCTAAATAGGCCAAATGAAGCCCTGTGTGCAAGGGCCGTAGCAACCCATCCCTAGCCAGCTCGGGAGGGCCACACCTAGGGCCTAGCTCCGAAACGCCACAAAACGCGCTTGTAGGAGCTGCATTCTGCAAAGGGAAACTGGGCTCCGGGAACAAACCTCAGCCCCACTGCGGCTTGGCTCAGGATCGCAGCGCTTGCCTAGTTCTCACCTAGGCCTAGGCTACCCATAGGGCCAAGGAAGGGCTGGGCTGCCTCTGACTCCGGGGGAACTGCTCCTTGGCTGGTGGTCTCCGCAGCTGGAAACCAACTCCAAACATCTTCTCCTTCGCGGAGAAGGCTGATTTGGCCTGAAGAAGCTCTTTGTGCACTGGCCCTAGCAACCCACCCCTAGCCAGCTTGGGAGGGCCCCACCTAGGGCCTAGATCGAAAACGGTACCAAAGGCGCTTGTGGAGCTGCATTCTGCAAAGGGAAACTGGGCTCGGGGAACAAACCTCAGCCCCACTGCGGCTTGGCTCAGGATCTCAGCGCTTGCCTAGTTCTCACATAGCCCTCGGCTCCCCATAGGGCCAAGGCGGGTCTGGGCTGCCTCTGGCTCCGTGGGCACTGCTGCTTGGCTGGTGGTCTCCGCAGCTGGAAACCAACTCCAAACGTCTTACACTTCGCGGAGAAGTCTAAATTGGCTTAATGAAGCCCTTTGGGCACTGGCCCTAGCAACCCACACCTATCCAGCTCGGGAGGGCCCCACCTAGGGCCTAGCTCCGAAACGGCCCCAAACGCGCTTGTAGGAGCTCTATTCTGCAAAGGGAAACTGGGCTCGGGGAACAAACCTCAGCCCCACTGCGGCTTGGCTCAGGATCCCAGGGCTTGCCTAGTTCTCACCTAGACCTCGGCTCCCCATAGGGCCAAGGCGGGTCTGGGCTGCCTCTAGCTCCGTGGGCACTGCTGCTTGGCTGGTGGTCTCCGCAGCTGGAAACCAACTCCAAACGTCTTACACTTCGCGGAGAAGTCTAAATTGGCTTAACGAAGCCCTTTGGGCACTGGCCCTAGCAACCCACACCTATCCAGCTCGGGAGGGCCCCACCTAGGGCCTAGCTCCGAAACGGCCCCAAACGCGCTTGTAGGAGCTCTATTCTGCAAAGGGAAACTGGGCTCGGGGAACAAACCTCAGCCCCAATGCGGCTTGGCTCAGGATCCCAGCGCTTGCCTAGGTCTCACCTAGCCCTCGGCTCCCCTTAGGGCCAAGGAGGGTCTGGGCTGCCTCTGGCTCCGTGGGCACTGCTGCTTGGCTGGTGGTCTCCACAGCTGGAAACCCACTCCAAACGTCTTCTCCTTCGCGGAGAAGTCTGAATTGGCTTAAAGAAGCCCTGTGTGCACTGGCCCTAGCAACCCACCCCTAGCCAGCTCGGGCGGGCGTCACCAAGGGCCTAGCTCCGAAACGCACAAAACGTGCTTGTAGGAGCTGCATTCCGCAAAGGGAAACTGGGCTCGGGGAACAAACCTCAACACCAGTGCGGCCTGGCTCAGGATCGCAGCGCTTGCCTAGTTCTCACCTAGGCCTAGGCTCCCCTTAGGGCCAAGGAGCGTCTGGGGTGCCTCTGGCTTCGTGGGCACTGCTGCTTGGCTGGTGGTCTCCGGAGCTGGAAACCAACTCCAAACGTCTTCCACTTCGCGGAGAAGTCTAAATAGGCCAAATGAAGCCCTGTGTGCAAGGGCCGTAGCAACCCATCCCTAGCCAGCTCGGGAGGGCCCCACCTAGGGCCTAGCTCCGAAACGCCACAAAACGCGCTTGTAGGAGCTGCATTCTGCAAAGGGAAACTGGGCTCGGGGAACAAACCTCAGCCCCACTGCGGCTTGGCTCAGGATCGCAGCGCTTGCCTAGTTCTCACCTAGGCCTAGGCTACCCATAGGGCCAAGGAGGGTCTGGGCTGCCTCTGACTCCGTGGGCACTGCTCCTTGGCTGGTGGTCTGCGCAGCTGGAAACCAACTCCAAACATCTTCTCCTTCGCGGAGAAGGCTGATTTGGCCTGAAGAAGCCCTTTGTGCACTGGCCCTAGCAACCCACCCCTAGCCAGCTCGGGAGGGCCCCACCTAGGGCCTAGATCGAAAACGGTACCAAAGGCGCTTCTAGGAGCTGCATTCTGCAAAGGGAAACTGGGCTTGGGGAACAAACCTCAGCCCCAATGGGGCTTGGCTCAGGATCGCAGCGCTTGCCTAGTTCTCACCTAGCCCTCGGCTCCCCATAGGGCCAAGGAGGGTCTGGGCTGCCTCTGGCTCCGTGGGCACTGCTGCTTGGCTGGTGGTCTCCGCAGCTGGAAACCAACTCCAAACGTCTTACACTTCGCGGAGAAGTCTAAATTGGCCAAATGAAGCCCTGTGTGCAAGGGCCGTAGCAAGCCATCCCTAGCCAGCTCGGGAGGGCCCCACCTAGGGCCTAGCTCCGAAACGGCCCAAAACGCGCTTGTAGGAGCTGCATTCTGCAAAGGGAAACTGGGCTCGGGGAACAAACCTCAGCCCCAATGCGGCTTGGCTCAGGATCGCAGCGCTTGCCTAGTTCTCACCTAGGCCTAGGCTCCCCATAGGGCCAAGGAGGGTCTGGGGTGCCTCTGGCTCCGTGGGCACTGCTGCTTGGCTGGTGGTCTCCGCAGCTGGAAACCAACTCCAAACATCTTCTCCTTCGCGGAGAAGTCTGAATTGGCTTAATGAAGCCCTGTGTGCACTGGCCCTAGCAACCCACCCATCGCCAGCTCGTGCGGGCCCCACCTAGGGCCTAGCTCCGTAATGGCACCAAATGCGCTTGTAGGAGCTGCATTCTGCAGAGGGAAACTGGGCTCGGGGAACAAACCTCAGCCCCAATGCGGCTTGGCTCAGGATCCCAGCGCTTACCTAGGTCTCACCTAGCCCTCGGCTCCCCTTAGGGCCAAGGAGGGTCTGGGCTGCCTCTGGCTCCGTGGGCACTGCTGCTTGGCTGGTGGTCTCCGCAGCTGGAAACCAACTCCAAACGTCTTCCCCATCGCAGAGAAGGGTGATTTGGCCAAAAGAAGCCCTTTGTGCACCGGCCCTAGCAACCCACCCCTAGCCAGCTCGGGAGGGCCCCACCTAGGACCTAGCTCCGAAACGCCACAAAACGCGCTTGTAGGAGCTGCATTCTGCAAAGGGAAACTGGGCTCGGGGAACAAACCTCAGCCCCACTGCGGCTTGGCTCAGGATCCCAGCGCTTGCCTAGTTCTCACCTAGGCCTAGGCTACCCATAGGGCCAAGGAGGGTCTGGGCTGCCTCTGACTCCGTGGGCACTGCTCCTTGCCTGGTGGTCTCCGCAGCTGGAAACCAACTCCAAACATCTTCTCCTTCGCGGAGAAGGCTGATTTGGCCTAAAGAAGCCCTTTGTGCACTGGCCCTAGCAACCCACCCCTAGCCAGCTCGGGAGGGCCCCACCTAGGGCCTAGATCGAAAACGGTACCAAAGGCGCTTCTAGGAGCTGCATTCTGCAAAGGGAAACTGGGCTCCCGGAACAAACCTCAGCCCCAGTGCGGCTTGGCTCAGGATCGCAGCGCTTGCCTAGTTCTCACCTAGCCCTCGGCTCCCCATAGGGCCAAGGAGGGGCTGGGCTGCCTCGGGCTCCGTGGGCACTGCTGCTTGGCTGGTGGTCTCCGCAGCTGGAAACCAACTCCAAACGTCTTACACTTCGCGGAGAAGTCTAAATTGGCCAAATGAAGCCCTGTGTGCAAGGGCCGTAGCAACCCATCCCTAGCCAGCTCGGGAGGGCCCCACCTAGGGCCTAGATCCGAAACGGCCCAAAACGCGCTTGTAGGAGCTGCATTCTGCAAAGGGAAACTGGGCTCGGGGAACAAACCTCAGCCCCAATGCGGCTTGGCTCAGGATCGCAGCGCTTGCCTAGTTCTCACCTAGGCCTAGGCTCCCCATAGGGCCAAGGAGGGTCTGGGCTGCCTCTGGCTCCGTGGGCACTGCTGCTTGGCTGGTGGTCTCCGCAGCTGGAAACCAGCTCCAAACATCTCCTTCGCGGAGAAGTCTGAATTGGCCTAAAGAAGCCCTGTGTGCACTGGCCCTAGCAACCCACCCATCGACAGCTCGTGCGGGCCCCACCTAGGGCCTAGCTCCGTAATGGCACCAAATGCGCTTGTAGGAGCTGCATTCTGCAGAGGGAAACTGGGCTCGGGGAACAAACCTCAGCCCCAATGCGGCTTGGCTCAGAAACCCAGCGCTTGCCTAGTTCTCACCTAGACCTCGGCTCCTCATAGGGCCAAGGAGAGTCTGGGCTGCCTCTGGCTCCGTGGGCACTGCTGCTTGGCTGGTGGTCTCCGCAGCTGGAAACCAACTCCAAACGTCTTCCCCTTCGCGGAGAAGGCTGATTTGGCCTGAAGAAGCCCTTTGTGCACTGGCCCTAGCAACCCACCCATCGCCAGCTCGGGAGTGCCCCACCTAGGGCCTAGCTCCGAAACGACACCAAACGCACTAGTAGTAAATGCATTCTGCAAAGGGAAACTGGGCTCGGGGAACAAACCTCAACACCAGTGCGGCCTGGCTCAGGATCGCAGCGCTTGCCTAGTTCTCACCTAGGCCTAGGCTCCCCTTAGGGCCAAGGAGCGTCTGGGCTGCCTCTGGCTTCGTGGGCACTACTGCTTGGCTGGTGGTCTCCGCAGCTGGAAACCAACTCCAAACGTCTTCTCCTTCGCGGAGAAGTCTAAATAGGCCAAATGAAGCCCTGTGTGCAAGGGCTGTAGCAACCCATCCCTAGCCAGCTCGGGCGGGCGTCACCTAAGGCCTAGCTCCGTAATGGCACCAAATGCGCTTGTAGGAGCTGCATTCTGCAGAGGGAAACTGGGCTCGGGGAACAAACCTCAGCCCCACTGCGGCTTGGCTCAGGATCGCAGCGCTTGCCTAGTTCTCACCTAGACCTCGGCTACCCATAGGGCCAAGGAGGGTCTGGGCTGCCTCTGACTCCGTGGGCACTGCTCCTTGGCTGGTGGTCTCCGCAGCTGGAAACCAACTCCAAACATCTTCTCCTTCGCGGAGAAGTCTGAATTGGCTTAATGAAGCCCTGTGTGCACTGGCCCTAGCAACCCACCCATCGCCAGCTCGTGCGGGCCCCACCTAGGGCCTAGCTCCGTAATGGCACCAAATGCGCTTGTAGGAGCTGCATTCTGCAGAGGGAAACTGGGCTCGGGGAACAAACCTCAGCCCCAATGCGGCTTGGCTCAGGATCCCAGCGCTTGCCTAGTTCTCACCTAGCCCTCGGCTCCCCATAGGGCCAAGGAGGGTCTGGGCTGCCTCTGGCTCCGTGGGCACTGCTGCTTGGCTGGTGGTCTCCGCAGCTGGAAACCAACTCCAAACATCTTCACCTTCGCGGAGAAGTCTGAATTGGCTTAATGAAGCCCTGTGTGCACTGGCCCTAGCAACCCACCCCTAGCCAGCTCGGGCGGGCGTCACCTAGGGCCTAGCTCCGAAACGGCACAAAACGAGCTTGTAGGAGCTGCATTCTGCAAAGGGAAACTGGGCTCGGGGAACAAACCTCAGCCCCAATGCGGCTTGGCTCAGGATCCCAGCGCTTGCCTAGTTCTCACCTAGCCCTCGGCTCCCCTTTAGGGCCAAGGAGGGTCTGGGCTGCCTCTGGCTCCGTGGGCACTGCCGCTTGGCTGGTGGTCTCCGCAGCTGGAAACCAACTCCAAACGTCTTCCCCTTCGTGGAGAAGGGTGATTTGGCCTGAAGAAGCCCTTTGTGCCATGGCCCTAGCAACCCACCCCTAGCCAGCTCGGGCGGGCGTCACCTAGGGCCTAGCTCCGAAACGCACAAAACGCGCTTGTAGGAGCTGCATTCTGCAAAGGGAAACTGGGCTCGGGGAACAAACCTCAACACCAGTGCGGCCTGGCTCAGGATCGCAGCGCTTGCCTAGTTCTCACCTAGGCCTAGGCTCCCCTTAGGGCCAAGGAGCGTCTGGGGTGCCTCTGGCTTCGTGGGCACTACTGCTTGGCTGGTGGTCTCCGCAGCTGGGAACCAACTCCAAACGTCTTCTCCTTCGCGGAGAAGTCTAAATAGGCCAAATGAAGCCCTGTGTGCAAGGGCTGTAGCAACCCATCCCTAGCCAGCTCGGGCGGGCGTCACCTAAGGCCTAGCTCCGTAATGGCACCAAATGCGCTTGTAGGAGCTGCATTCTGCAGAGGGAAACTGGGCTCGGGGAACAAACCTCAGCCCCACTGCGGCTTGGCTCAGGATCGCAGCGCTTGCCTAGTTCTCACCTAGACCTCGGCTACCCATAGGGCCAAGGAGGGTCTGGGCTGCCTCTGACTCCGTGGGCACTGCTCCTTGGCTGGTGGTCTCCGCAGCTGGAAACCAACTCCAAACATCTTCTCCTTCGCGGAGAAGTCTGAATTGGCTTAATGAAGCCCTGTGTGCACTGGCCCTAGCAACCCACCCATCGCCAGCTCGTGCGGGCCCCACCTAGGGCCTAGCTCCGTAATGGCACCAAATGCGCTTGTAGGAGCTGCATTCTGCAGAGGGAAACTGGGCTCGGGGAACAAACCTCAGCCCCAATGCGGCTTGGCTCAGGATCCCAGCGCTTGCCTAGTTCTCACCTAGCCCTCGGCTCCCCATAGGGCCAAGGAGGGTCTGGGCTGCCTCTGGCTCCGTGGGCACTGCTGCTTGGCTGGTGGTCTCCGCAGCTGGAAACCAACTCCAAACATCTTCACCTTCGCGGAGAAGTCTGAATTGGCTTAATGAAGCCCTGTGTGCACTGGCCCTAGCAACCCACCCCTAGCCAGCTCGGGCGGGCGTCACCTAGGGCCTAGCTCCGAAACGGCACAAAACGAGCTTGTAGGAGCTGCATTCTGCAAAGGAAAACTGGGCTCGGGGAACAAACCTCAGCCCCAATGCGGCTTGGCTCAGGATCCCAGCGCTTGCCTAGTTCTCACCTAGCCCTCGGCTCCCCTTTAGGGCCAAGGAGGGTCTGGGCTGCCTCTGGCTCCGTGGGCACTGCCGCTTGGCTGGTGGTCTCCGCAGCTGGAAACCAACTCCAAACGTCTTCCCCTTCGTGGAGAAGGGTGATTTGGCCTGAAGAAGCCCTTTGTGCCATGGCCCTAGCAACCCACCCCTAGCCAGCTCCGGCGGGCGTCACCTAGGGCCTAGCTCCGAAACGCACAAAACGCGCTTGTAGGAGCTGCATTCTGCAAAGGGAAACTGGGCTCGGGGAACAAACCTCAACACCAGTGCGGCCTGGCTCAGGATCGCAGCCCTTGCCTAGTTCTCACCTAGGCCTAGGCTCCCCTTAGGGCCAAGGAGCGTCTGGGGTGCCTCTGGCTTCGTGGGCACTGCTGCTTGGCTGGTGGTCTCCGCAGCTGGAAACCAACTCCAAACGTCTTACACTTCGCGGAGAAGTCTAAATAGGCCAAATGAAGCCCTGTGTGCAAGGGCCGTAGCAACCCATCCCTAGCCAGCTCGGGAGGGCCCCACCTAGGGCCTAGCTCCGAAACGCCACAAAACGCGCTTGTAGGAGCTGCATTCTGCAAAGGGAAACTGGGCTCGGGGAACAAACCTCAGCCCCACTGCGGCTTGGCTCAGGATCGCAGCGCTTGCCTAGTTCTCACCTAGGCCTAGGCTACCCATAGGGCCAAGGAGGGTCTGGGCTGCCTCTGACTCCGTGGGCACTGCTCCTTGGCTGGTGGTCTCCGCAGCAGGAAACCAACTCCAAACATCTTCTCCTTCGCGGAGAAGGCTGATTTGGCCTGAAGAAGCCCTTTGGGCACTGGTCCTAGCAACCCACCCCTAGCCAGCTCGGGAGGGCCCCACCTAGGGCCTAGATCGAAAACGGTACCAAAGGCGCTTCTAGGAGCTGCATTCTGCAAAGGGAAACTGGGCTCCGGGAACAAACCTCAGCCCCAATGCGGCTTGGCTCAGGATCCGAGCGCTTGCCTAGTTCTCACCTAGCCCTCGGCTCCCCATAGGGCCAAGGAGGGTCTGGGCTGCCTCTGGCTCCGTGGGCACTGCTGCTTGGCTGGTGGTCTCCGCAGCTGGAAACCAACTCCAAACGTCTTACACTTCGCGGAGAAGTCTAAATTGGCCAAATGAAGCCCTGTGTGCAAGGGCCGTAGCAACCCATCCCTAGCCAGCTCGGGAGGGCCCCACCTAGGGCCTGGCTCCGAAACGGCCCAAAACGCGCTTGTAGGAGCTGCATTCTGCAAAGGGAAACTGGGCTCGGGGAACAAACCTCAGCCCCAATGCGGCTTGGCTCAGGATCACAGCGCTTGCCTAGTTCTCACCTAGGCCTAGCTCCCCATAGGGCCAAGGAGGGTCTGGGCTGCCTCTGGCTCCGTGGGCACTGCTGCTTGGCTGGTGTTCTCCGCAGCTGGAAACCAACTCCAAACATCTTCTCCTTCGCGGAGAAGTCTGAATTGGCTTAATGAAGCCCTGTGTGCACTGGCCCTATCAACCCACCCATCGCCAGCTCATGCGGGCCCCACCTAGGGCCTAGCTCCGTAATGGCACCAAATGCGCTTGTAGGAGCTGCATTCTGCAGAGGGAAACTGGGCTCGGGGAACAAACCTCAGCCCCAATGCGGCTTGGCTCAGAAACCCAGCGCTTGCCTAGTTCTCACCTAGACCTCGGCTCCTCATAGGGCCAAGGAGAGTCTGGGCTGCCTCTGGCTCCGTGGGCACTGCTGCTTGGCTGGTGGTCTCCGCAGCTGGAAACCAACTCCAAACGTCTTCCCCTTCGCGGAGAAGGGTGATTTGGCCTGAAGAAGCCCTTTGTGCACTGGCCCTAGCAACCCACCCATCGCCAGCTCGGGAGGGCCCCACCTAGGGCCTAGCTCCGAAACGGCACAAAACGAGCTTGTAGGAGCTGCATTCTGCAAAGGGAAACTGGGCTCGGGGAACAAACCTCAGCCCCAATGCGGCTTGGCTCAGGATCCCAGCGCTTGCCTAGTTCTCACCTAGCCCTCGGCTCCCCTTTAGGGCCAAGGAGGGTCTGGGCTGCCTCTGGCTCCGTGGGCACTGCCGCTTGGCTGGTGGTCTCCGCAGCTGGAAACCAACTCCAAACGTCTTCCCCTTCGTGGAGAAGGGTGATTTGGCCTGAAGAAGCCCTTTGTGCCATGGCCCTAGCAACCCACCCCTAGCCAGCTCCGGCGGGCGTCACCTAGGGCCTAGCTCCGAAACGGCACAAAAAGCGCTTGTAGGAGCTGCATTCTGCAAAGGGAATCTGGGCTCGGGGAACAAACCTCAGCACCAATGCGGCTTGGCTCAGGATCCCAGCGCTTGCCTAGTTCTCACCTAGCCCTCGGCTCCCCTTAGGGCCAAGGAGGGTCTGGGCTGCCTCTGGCTCCGTGGGCACTGCCGCTTGGCTGGTGGTCTCCGCAGCTGGAAACCAACTCCAAACGTCTTCTCCTTCGCGGAGAAGGCTGATGTGGCCTGAGGAAGCCCTTTGTGCACACGCCCTAGCAACCCACCCATCGCCAGCTCGGGAGGGCCCCACCTAGGGACTAGCTCCATAAGGGCAGAAAGCGCGCTCGTTCGAGCTGCATTCTGCAAAGGGAAACTGGGCTCGGGGAACAAACCTCAGCCCCCATGTGGCTTGACTCAGAATCCCAGCGCTTGCCTAGTTCTCACCTAGCCCTCGGCTCCCCATAGGGCCAAGGTGGGTCTGGGCTGCCTCTGGCTCCGTGGGCACTGCTGCTTGGCTGGTGGTCTCCGCAGCTGGAAACCAACTCCAAACGTCTTCTCCTTCGCGGAGAAGTCTTAATTGGCTTAATGAAGCCCTGTGTGCACTGGCCCTAGCAACCCACCCCTAGCCAGCTCGGGCGGACGTCACCTAGGGCCTAGCTCCGTAATGGCACCAAATGCGCTTGTAGGAGCTGTATTCTGCAAAGGGAAACTGGGCTCGGGGAACAAACCTCAGCCCCAATGCGGCTTGGCTCAGAAACCCAGCGCTTGCCTAGTTCTCACCTAGACCTCGGCTCCTCATAGGGCCAAGGAGGGTCTGGGCTGCCTCTGGCTCCGTGGGCACTGCTGCTTGGCTGGTGGTCTCCGCAGCTGGAAACCAACTCTAAACGTCTTCCCCTTCGCGGAGAAGGGTGATTTGGCCTGAAGAAGCCCTTTGTGCACTGGCCCTAGCAACCCACCCCTAGCCAGCTCGGGAGGGCCCCACCTAGGGCCGTGCTCGAAAACGTCACCAAACGCACTTGTAGGAGCTGCATTCTGCAAAGGGAAACTGGGCTCGGTGAACAAACCTCAACACCAGTGCGGCTATGCTCAGGATCCCAGCGCTTGCCTAGTTCTCACCTAGGCCTCGGCTCCCCATAGGGCCAAGGAGGGGCTGGGTTGCCTCTGGCTCTGTGGGCACTGCTGCTTGGCTGGTGGTCTCCTCAGCTGGAAACCAACTCCAAACGTCTTCTCCTTCGTGGAGAAGTCTGAATTGGCTTAATGAAGCCCTGTGTGCACTGGCCCTTGCAACCCACCCCTAGCCAGCTCGGGCGGGCGTCCCCTAGGGCCTAGCTCCCAAACGCACAAAACGCCCTTGTAGGAGCTGCATTCTGCAGAGGGAAACTGGGCTCGGGGAACAAACCTCAGCCCCAATGCGGCTTGGCTCAGGATCCCAGCGCTTGCCTAGTTCTCACCTAGCCCTCGGCTCCCCATAGGCCCAAGGAGGGGCTGGGCTGCCTCTGGCTCCGTGGGCACTGCCGCTTGGCTGGTGGTCTCCGCAGCTGGAAACCAACTCCAAACGTCTTCTACTTCGCGGAGAAGGCTGATTTGGCCTGAGGAAGCCCTGTGTGCACTGGCCGTAGCAACCCACCCATCGCCAGCTCGGGAGGGCCCCACCTAGGGCCTAGCTCCGCAACGGCAGAAAGCGCGCTCGTAGGAGCTGCATTCTGCAAAGGGCAATTGGGCTCGGGGAACAAACCTCATCACCAGTGCGGCTTGGCTCAGGATCCCAGCGCTTGCCTAGTTCTCACCTAGCCCTCGGCTCCCCATAGGGCCAAGGATGGGCTGGGCTGCCTCTGGCTCCGTGGGCACTGCTGCTTGGCTGGTGGTCTCCGCAGCTGGAAACCAACTCCAAACATCTTCTCCTTCGCGGAGAAGTCTGAATTGGCTTAATGAAGCCCTGTGTGCACTGGCCCTAGCAACCCACCCATCGCCAGCTCGTGCGGGCCCCACCTAGGGCCTAGCTCCGTAATGGCACCAAATGCGCTTGTAGGAACTGCATTCTGCAGAGGGAAACTGGGCTCGGGGAACAAACCTCAGCCCCAATGAGGCTTGGCTCAGAAACCCAGCGTTTACCTAGTTCTCACCTAGACCTCGGCTCCTCATAGGGCCAAGGAGAGTCTGGGCTGCCTCTGGCTCCGTGGGCACTGGTGCTTGGCTGGTGGTCTCCGCAGCTGGAAACCAACTCCAAACGTCTTCCCCTTCGCGGAGAAGGGTGATTTGGCCTGAAGAAGCCCTTTGTGCACTGGCCCTAGCAACCCACCCATCGCCAGCTCGGGAGGTCCCACCTAGGGCCTAGCTCCGAAACGGCACCAAACGCACTTGTAGGAGCTGCATTCTGCAAAGGGAAACTGGGCTCGGGGAACAAACCTAAGCCCCAATGCGGCTATGCTCAGGATCCCAGCGCTTGCCTAGTTCTCACCTAGCCCTCGGCTCCCCATAGGGCCAAGGAGGGTCTGGGGTGCCTCTGGCTCCGTGGGCACTGCTGCTTGGCTGGTGGTCTCCACAGCTGGAAACCCACTCCAAACGTCTTCTCCTTCGCGGAGAAGTCTGAATTGGCTTAATGAAGCCCTGTGTGCACTGGCCCTAGCAACCCACCCCTAGCCAGCTCGGGCGGGCGTCACCTAGGGCCTAGCTCCGAAACGCACAAAACGCGCTTGTAGGAGCTGCATTCTGCAAAGGAAAATTGGGCTCGGGGAACAAACCTCAGCCCCAATGCGGCTTGGCTCAGGATCCCAGCGCTTGCCTAGTTCTCCCCTAGCCCTCGGCTCCCCTTAGGGCCAAGGAGGGTCTGGGCTGCCTCTGGCTCCGTGGTCACTGGTGCTTGGCTGGTGGTCTCCGCAGCTGGAAACCAACTCCAAACGTCTTCTCCTTCGCGGAGAAGGCTGATTTGGCCTGAAGAAGCCCTTTGGGCACTGGCCCTAGCAACCCACCCCTATCCAGCTTGGGAGGGCCCCACCTAGGGCCTAGCTCCGCAACGGCAGAAAGCGCGCTCGTAGGAGCTGCATTCTGCAAAGGGAAACTGGGCTCCGGGAACAAACCTCAGCCCCAATGCGGCTTGGCTCAGAATCCCAGCGCTTGCCTAGATCTCACCTAGCCCTCGGCTCCCCATAGGGCCAAGGAGGGTCTGGGCTGCCTCTGGCTCCGTGGGCACTGCTGCTTGGCTGGTGGTCTCCGCAGCTGGAAACCAACTCCAAACGTCTTCTCCTTCACGGAGAGTCTAAATTGGCTTAATGAAGCCCTGTGTGCACTGGCCCTAGCAACCCACCCCTATCCAGCTCGGGAGTGCCCCACCTAGGGCCAAGATCGAAAACGGCACAAAACGCGCTTCTAGGAGCTGCATTCTGCAAAGGGAAACTGGGCTCGGGGAACAAACCTCAACACCAGTGCGGCTTGGCTCAGGATCCCAGCGCTTGCCTAGTTCTCACCTAGCCCTCGGCTCCCCATAGGGCCAAGGATGGGCTGGGCTGCCTCTGGCTCCGTGGGCACTGCTGCTTGGCTGGTGGTCTCCGCAGCTGGAAACCAACTCCAAACATCTTCTCCTTCGTGGAGAAGTCTGAATTGGCTTAATGAAGCCCTGTGTGCACTGGCCCTAGCAACCCACCCATCGCCAGCTCGTGCGGGCCCCACCTAGGGCCTAGCTCCGTAATGGCACCAAAGGCGCTTGTAGGAGCTGCATTCTGCAGAGGGAAACGGGGCTCGGGGAACAAACCTAAGCCCCAATGCGGCTATGCTCAGGATCCCAGCGCTTGCCTAGTTCTCAGCTAGCCCTCGGCTCCCCATAGGGCCAAGGAGGGTCTGGGGTGCCTCTGGCTCCCTGGGCACTGCTGCTTGGCTGGTGGTCTCCACAGCTGGAAACCCACTCCAAACGTCTTCTCCTTCGCAGAGAAGTCTGAATTGGCTTAATGAAGCCCTGTGTGCACTGGCCCTAGCAATCCACCCCTAGCCAGCTCGGGCGGGCGTCACCTAGGGCCTAGCTCCGAAACGGCACAAAACGCGCTTGTAGGAGCTGCATTCTGCAGAGGGAAACTGGGCTCGGGGAACAAACCTCAGCCCCAATGCGGCTTGGCTCAGGATCGCAGCGCTTGCCTAGTTCTCACCTAGGCCTAGGCTCCCCATAGGGCCAAGGAGGGTCTGGGCTGCCTCTGGCTCCGTGGGCACTGCTGCTTGGCTGGTGGTCTCCGCAGCTGGAAACCAACTCCAAACATCTCCTTCGCGGAGAAGTCTGAATTGGCTTAAAGAAGCCCTGTGTGCACTGGCCCTAGCAACCCACCCATCGCCAGCTCGTGCGGGCCCCACCTAGGGCCTAGCTCCGTAATGGCACCAAATGCGCTTGTAGGAGCTGCATTCTGCAGAGGGAAACTGGGCTCGGGGAACAAACCTCAGCCCCAATGGGGCTTGGCTCAGAAACCCAGCGTTTGCCTAGTTCTCACCTAGACCTCGGCTCCTCATAGGGCCAAGGAGAGTCTGGGCTGCCTCTGGCTCCGTGGGCACTGCCGCTTGGCTGGTGGTCTCCGCAGCTGGAAACCAACTCCAAACGTCTTCCCCTTCGCGGAGAAGGCTGATTTGGCCTGAAGAAGCCCTTTGTGCACTGGCCCTAGCAACCCACCCATCGCCAGCTCGGGAGGGCCCCACCTAGGGCCTAGCTCCGAAACGGCACCAAACGCACTTGTAGTAAATGCATTCTGCAAAGGGAAACTGGGCTCGGGGAACAAACCTCAGCCCCAATGCGGCTATGCTCAGGATCCCAGCGCTTGCCTAGTTCTCACCTAGCCCTCGGCTCCCCATAGGGCCAAGGAGGGTCTGGGCTGCCTCTGGCTCCGTGGGCACTGCTGCTTGGCTGGTGGTCTCCACAGCTGGAAACCCACTCCAAACGTCTTCTCCTTCGCGGAGAAGTCTGAATTGGCTTAATGAAGCCCTGTGTGCACTGGCCCTAGCAACCCACCCCTAGCCAGCTCGGGCGGGCGTCACCTAGGGCCTAGCTCCGAAACACACAAAACGCGCTTGTAGGAGCTGCATTCTGCAGAGGGAAACTGGGCTCGGGGAACAAACCTCAGCCCCAATGCGGCTTGGCTCAGGATCCCAGCGCTTGCCTAGTTCTCACCTAGCCCTCGGCTCCCCTTAGGGCCAAGGAGGTCTGGGCTGCCTCTGGCTCCGTGGTCACTGGTGCTTGGCTGGTGGTCTCCGCAGCTGGAAACCAACTCCAAACGTCTTCTCCTTCGCGGAGAAGGCTGATGTGGCCTGAAGAAGCCCTTTGGGCACTGGCCCTAGCAACCCACACCTATCCAGCTCGGGAGGGCCCCACCTAGGGCCTAGCTCCGAAACGGCCCCAAACGCGCTTGTAGGAGCTGTATTCTGCAAAGGGAAACTGGGCTCGGGGCACAAACCTCAGCCCCAATGCGGATTGGCTCAGGATCCCAGCGCTTGCCTAGGTCTCACCTAGGCCTAGGCTCCCCTTAGGGCCAAGGAGCGTCTGGGGTGCCTCTGGCTTCGTGGGCACTGCTGCTTGGCTGGTGGTCTCCGCAGCTGGAAACCAACTCCAAACGTCTTCTCCTTCGCGGAGAAGGCTGATGTGGCCTGAGGAAGCCCTTTGTGCACACGCCCTAGCAACCCAACCATCGCCAGCTCGGGAGGGTCCCACCTAGGGCCTAGCTCCGTAAGGGCAGAAAGCGCGCTCGTTCGAGCTGCATTCTGCAAAGGGAAACTGGGCTCGGGGAACAAACCTCAGCCCCCATGTGGCTTGGCTCAGAATCCCAGCGCTTGCCTAGTTCTCACCTAGCCCTCGGCTCCCCATAGGGCCAAGGTGGGTCTGGGCTGCCTCTGGCTCCGTGGGCACTGCTGCTTGGCTGGTGGTCTCCGCAGCTGGAAACCAACTCCAAACGTCTTCTCCTTCGCGGAGAAGTCTGAATTGGCTTAATGAAGCCCTGTGTGCACTGGCCCTAGCAACCCACCCCTAGCCAGCTCGTGAGGGCCCCACCTAGGGCCGTGCTCCGAAACGGCACCAAACGCACTTGTAGGAGCTGCATTCTGCAAAGGGAAACTGGGCTCGGTGAACAAACTTCAACACCAGTGCGGCTATGCTCAGGATCCCAGCGCTTGCCTAGTTCTCACCTAGGCCTCGGCTCCCCATAGGGCCAAGGAGGGGCTGGGTTGCCTCTGGCTCCGTGGGCACTGCTGCTTGGCTGGTGGTCTCCGCACCTGGAAACCAACTCCAAACGTCTTCTCCTTCGTGGAGAAGTCTGAATTGGCTTAATGAAGCCCTGTGTGCACTGGCCCTTGCAACCCACCCCTAGCCAGCTCGGGCGGGCGTCCCCTAGGGCCTAGCTCCCAAACGCACAAAACGCGCTTGTAGGAGCTGCATTCTGCAAAGGGAAACTGGGCTCGGGGAACAAACCTCAGCCCCAATGCGGCTTGGCTCAGGATCCCAGCGCTTGCCTAGTTCTCACCTAGCCCTCGGCTCCCCATAGGCCCAAGGAGGGGCTGGGCTGCCTCTGGCTCCGTGGGCACTGCCGCTTGGCTGGTGGTCTCCGCAGCTGGAAACCAACTCCAAACGTCTTCTCCTTCGCGGAGAAGGCTGATTTGGCCTGAGGAAGCCCTGTGTACACTGGCCCTAGCAACCCACCCATCGCCAGCTCGGGAGGGCCCCACCTAGGGCCTAGCTCCGCAACGGCAGAAAGCGCGCTCGTAGGAGCTGCATTCTGCAAAGGGCAATTGGGCTCGGGGAACAAACCTCATCACCAGTGCGGCTTGGCTCAGGATCCCAGCGCTTGCCTAGTTCTCACCTAGCCCTCGGCTCCCCATAGGGCCAAGGATGGGCTGGGCTGCCTCTGGCTCCGTGGGCACTGCTGCTTGGCTGGTGGTCTCCGCAGCTGGAAACCAACTCCAAACATCTTCTCCTTCGCGGAGAAGTCTGAATTGGCTTAATGAAGCCCTGTGTGCACTGGCCCTAGCAACCCACCCATCGCCAGCTCGTGCGGGCCCCACCTAGGGCCTAGCTCCGTAATGGCACCAAATGCGCTTGTAGGAACTGCATTCTGCAGAGGGAAACTTTGCTCGGGGAACAAACCTCAGCCCCAATGAGGCTTGGCTCAGAAACCCAGCGTTTACCTAGTTCTCACCTAGACCTCGGCTCCTCATAGGGTCAAGGAGAGTCTGGGCTGCCTCTGGCTCCGTGGGCACTGCTGCTTGGCTGGTGGTCTCCGCAGCTGGAAACCAACTCCAAACGTCTTCCCCTTCGCGGAGAAGGGTGATTTGGCCTGAAGAAGCCCTTTGTGCACTGGCTCTAGCAACCCACCCATCGCCAGCTCGGGAGGTCCCACCTAGGGCCTAGCTCCGAAACGGCACCAAACGCACTTGTAGGAGCTGCATTCTGCAAAGGGAAACTGGGCTCGGGGAACAAACCTAAGCCCCAATGCGGCTATGCTCAGGATCCCAGCGCTTGCCTAGTTCTCACCTAGCCCTCGGCTCCCCATAGGGCCAAGGAGGGTCTGGGGTGCCTCTGGCTCCGTGGGCACTGCTGCTTGGCTGGTGGTCTCCACAGCTGGAAACCCACTCCAAACGTCTTCTCCTTCGCGGAGAAGGCTGAATTGGCTTAATGAAGCCCTGTGTGCACTGGCCCTAGCAACCCACCCCTAGCCAGCTCGGGCGGGCGTCACCTAGGGCCTAGCTCCGAAACGCACAAAACGCGCTTGTAGGAGCTGCATTCTGCAAAGGAAAATTGGGCTCGGGGAACAAACCTCAGCCCCAATGCGGCTTGGCTCAGGATCCCAGCGCTTGCCTAGTTCTCACCTAGCCCTCGGCTCCCCATAGGCCCAAGGAGGGGCTGGGCTGCCTCTGGCTCCTTGGGCACTGCCGCTTGGCTGGTGGTCTCCGCAGCTGGAAACCAACTCCAAACGTCTTCTCCTTCGCGGAGAAGGCTGATTTGGCCTGAGGAAGCCCTGTGTGCACTGGCCCTAGCAACCCACCCATCGCTAGCTCGGGAGGGCCCCACCTAGGGCCTAGCTCCGCAACGGCAGAAAGCGCGCTCGTAGGAGCTGCATTCTGCAAAGGGAAACTGGGCTCGGGGAACAAACCTCAGCCCCCATGTGGCTTGGCTCAGAATCCCAGCGCTTGCCTAGATCTCACCTAGCCCTCGGCTCCCCATAGGGCCAAGGAGGGTCTGGGCTGCCTCTGGCTCCGTGGGCACTGCTGCTTGGCTGGTGGTCTCCGCAGCTGGAAACCAACTCCAAACGTCTTCTCCTTCACGGAGAGTCTAAATTGGCTTAATGAAGCCCTGTGTGCACTGGCCCTAGCAACCCACCCCTATCCAGCTCGGGAGTGCCCCACCTAGGGCCTAGATCGAAAACGGCACAAAACGCGCTTCTAGGAGCTGCATTCTGCAAAGGGAAACTGGGCTCGGGGAACAAACCTCAACACCAGTGCGGCGTGGCTCAGTATCCCAGCGCTTGCCTAGTTCTCACCTAGCCCTCGGCTCCCCATAGGGCCAAGGATGGGCTGGGCTGCCTCTGGCTCCGTGGGCACTGCTGCTTGGCTGGTGGTCTCCGCAGCTGGAAACCAACTCCAAACATCTTCTCCTTCGCGGAGAAGTCTGAATTGGCTTCATGAAGCCCTGTGTGCACTGGCCCTAGCAACCCACCCATCGCCAGCTCGTGCGGGCCCCACCTAGGGCCTAGCTCCGTAATGGCACCAAAGGCGCTTGTAGGAGCTGCATTCTGCAGAGGGAAACTGGGCTCGGGGAACAAACCTAAGCCCCAATGCGGCTATGCTCAGGATCCCAGCGCTTGCCTAGTTCTCACCTAGCCCTCGGCTCCCCATAGGGCCAAGGATGGGCTGGGCTGCCTCTGGCTCCGTGGGCAATGCTGCTTGGCTGGTGGTCTCCGCAGCTGGAAACCAACTCCAAACATCTTCTCCTTCGCGGAGAAGTCTGAATTGGCTTAATGAAGCCCTGTGTGCACTGGCCCTAGCAACCCACCCATCGCCAGCTCGTGCGGGCCCCACCTAGGGCCTAGCTCCGTAATGGCACCAAATGCGCTTGTAGGAACTGCATTCTGCAGAGGGAAACTGGGCTCGGGGAACAAACCTCAGCCCCAATGAGGCTTGGCTCAGAAACCCAGCGTTTACCTAGTTCTCACCTAGACCTCGGCTCCTCATACGGCCAAGGAGAGTCTGGGCTGCCTCTGGCTCCGTGGGCACTGCTGCTTGGCTGGTGGTCTCCGCAGCTGGAAACCAACTCCAAACATCTTCTCCATCGCGGAGAAGGCTGATTTGGCCTGAAGAAGCCCTTTGTGCACTGGCCCTAGCAACCCACCCATCGCCAGCTCGGGAGGGCCCCACCTAGGGCCTAGCTCCGCAACGGCAGAAAGCGCGCTCGTAGGAGCTGCATTCTGCAAAGGGAAACTGGGCTCGGGGAACAAACCTCAGCCCCCATGTGGCTTGGCTCAGAATCCCAGCGCTTGCCTAGATCTCACCTAGCCCTCGGCTCTTATAGGGCCAAGGAGGGTCTGGGCTGCCTCTGGCTCCGTGGGCACTGCTGCTTGGCTGGTGGTCTCCGCAGCTGGAAACCAACTCCAAACATCTTCTCCATCGCGGAGAAGGCTGATTTGGCCTGAAGAAGCCCTTTGTGCACTGGCCCTAGCAACCACCCCT
Organism: Sus scrofa; assembly: GCF_054392235.1. Taxonomy (NCBI): domain Eukaryota; kingdom Metazoa; phylum Chordata; class Mammalia; order Artiodactyla; family Suidae; genus Sus; species Sus scrofa. The sequence goes on along the minus strand of NC_139385.1, from coordinate 50,865,708 downwards.
AGCCAGCTCGGGAGGGCCCCACCTAGGGCCTAGATCGAAAAAGGTACCAAAGGCGCTTCTAGGAGCTGCATTCTGCAAAGGGAAACTGGGCTCCGGGAACAAACCTCAGCCCCACTGCGGCTTGGCTCAGGATCGCAGCGCTTGCCTAGTTCTCACCTAGCCCTCGGCTCCCCATAGTGCCAAGGAGGGTCTGGGCTGCCTCTGGCTCCGTGGGCACTGCTGCTTGGCTGATGGTCTCCGCAGCTGGAAACCAACTCCAAACGTCTTACACTTCGCGGAGAAGTCTAAATTGGCCAAATGAAGCCCTGTGTGCAAGGGCCGTAGCAACCCATCCCTAGCCAGCTCGGGAGGGCCCCACCTAGGGCCTAGCTCCGAAACGGCCCAAAACGCGCTTGTAGGAGCTGCATTCTGCAAAGGGAAACTGGGCTCGGGGAACAAACCTCAGCCCCACTGCGGCTTGGCTCAGGATCGCAGCGCTTGCCTAGTTCTCACCTAGGCCTAGGCTCCCCATAGGGCCAAGGAGGGTCTGGGCTGCCTCTGGCTCCGTGGGCACTGCTGCTTGGCTGGTGGTCTCCGCAGCTGGAAACCAACTCCAAACATCTTCTCCTTCGCGGAGAAGTCTGAATTGGCTTAATGAAGCCCTGTGTGCACTGGCCCTAGCAACCCACCCCTAGCCAGCTCGTGCGGGCCCCACCTACGGCCTAGCTCCGTAATGGCACCAAATGCGCTTGTAGGAGCAGCATTCTGCAGAGGGAAACTGGGCTCGGGGAACAAACCTCAGCCCCAATGCGGCTTGGCTCAGAAACCCAGCGCTTGCCTAGTTCTCACCTAGACCTCGGCTCCTCATAGGGCCAAGGAGAGTCTGGGCTGCCTCTGTCTCCGTGGGCACTGCTGCTTGGCTGGTGGTCTCCGCAGCTGGAAACCAACTCCAAACGTCTTCCCCTTCGCGGAGAAGGGTGATTTGGCCTGAAGAAGCCCTTTGTGCACTGGCCCTAGCAACCCACCCCTATCCAGCTCGGGCGGGCGTCACCTAGGGCCTAGCTCCGAAACGCACAAAACGTGCTTGTAGGAGCTGCATTCTGCAAAGGGAAACTGGGCTCGGGGAACAAACCTCAACACCACTGCGGCCTGGCTCAGGATCGCAGCGCTTGCCTAGTTCTCACCTAGGCCTAGGCTCCCCTTAGGGCCAAGGAGCGTCTGGGGTGCCTCTGGCTTCGTGGGCATGCTGCTTGGCTGGTGGTCTCCGGAGCTGGAAACCAACTCCAAACGTCTTCCACTTCGCGGAGAAGTCTAAATAGGCCAAATGAAGCCCTGTGTGCAAGGGCCGTTGCAAGCCAACCCTAGCCAGCTCGGGAGGGCCCCACCTAGGGCCTAGCTCCGAAACGCCACAAAACGCGCTTGTAGGAGCTGCATTCTGCAAAGGGAAACTGGGCTCGGGGAACAAACCTCAGCCCCACTGCGGCTTGGCTCAGGATCGCAGCGCTTGCCTAGTTCTCACCTAGGCCTAGGCTACCCATAGGGCCAAGGAGGGTCTGGGCTGCCTCTGACTCCGTGGGCACTGCTCCTTGGCTGGTGGTCTCCGCAGCTGGAAACCAACTCCAAACATCTTCTCCTTCGCGGAGAAGGCTGATTTGGCAAGAAGAAGCCCTTTGTGCACTGGCCCAAGCAACCCACCCCTAGCCAGCTGGGGAGAGCCCCACCTAGGGCCTAGCTCCGAAACGGCACCAAACGCACTTGTAGGAGATGCATTCTGCAAAGGGAAACTGGGCTCGGGGAACAAACCTCAGCCCCAATGCGGCTATGCTCAGGATCCCAGCGCTTGCCTAGTTCTCACCTAGCCCTCGGCTCCCCATAGGGCCAAGGAGGGTCTGGGGTGCCTCTGGCTCCGTGGGCACTGCTGCTTGGCTGGTGGTCTCCACAGCTGGAAACCCACTCCAAACGTCTTCTCCTTCGCGGAGAAGTCTGAATTGGCTTAATGAAGCCCTGTGTGCACTGGCCCTAGCAACCCACCCCTAGCCAGCTCGGGCGGGCCTCACCTAGGGCCTAGCTCCGAAACGCACAAAACGCGCTTGTAGGAGCTGCATTCTGCAAAGGAAAATTGGGCTCGGGGAACAAACCTCAGCCCCAATGCGGCTTGGCTCAGGATCCCAGCGCTTGCCTTGTTCTCACCTAGCCCTCGGCTCCCCTTAGGGCCAAGGAGGTCTGGGCTGCCTCTGGCTCCGTGGTCACTGGTGCTTGGCTGGTGGTCTCCGCAGCTGGAAACCAACTCCAAACGTCTTCTACTTCGCGGAGAAGGCTGATTTGGCCTGAAGAAGCCCTTTGGGCACTGGCCCAAGCAACCCACACCTATCCAGCTCGGGAGGGCCCCACCTAGGGCCTAGCTCCGAAACGGCCCCAAACGCGCTTGTAGGAGCTGTATTCTGCAAAGGGAAACTGGGCTCGGGGAACAAACCTCAGCCCCAATGCGGCTTGGCTCAGGATCGCAGCGCTTGCCTAGTTCTCACCTAGGCCTAGGCTACCCATAGGGCCAAGGAGGGTCTGGGGTGCCTCTGACCCCGTGGGCACTGCTCCTTGGCTGGTGGTCTCCGCAGCTGGAAACCAACTCCAAACATCTTCTCCTTCGCGGAGAAGGCTGAATTGGCTTAATGAAGCCCTGTGTGCACTGGCCCTAGCAACCCACCCATCGCCAGCTCGGGAGGGCCCCACTTAGGGCCTAGCTCCGTAATGGCACCAAATGCGCTTGTAGGAGCTGCATTCTGCAGAGGGAAACTGGGCTCGGGGAACAAACCTCAGCCCCAATGCGGCTTGGCTCAGGATCCCAGCGCTTGCCTAGTTCTCACCTAGCCCTCGGCTCCCCTTAGGGCCAAGGAGGGTCTGGGCTGCCTCTGGCTCCGTGGGCACTGCTGCTTGGCTGGTGGTCTCCGCAGCTGGAAACCAACTCCAAACATCTTCTCCATCGCGGAGAAGTCTGAATTGGCTTAATGAAGCCCTGTGTGCACTGGCCCTAGCAACCCACCCCTAGCCAGCTCGGGAGGGCCCCACCTAGGGCCTAGCTCCGAAACGGCACAAAACGCGCTTGTAGGAGCTGCATTCTGCAAAGGGAAACTGGGCTCGGGGAACAAACCTCAGCCCCAATGCGGCTTGGCTCAGGATCGCAGCGCTTGCCTAGTTCTCCCCTAGCCCTCGGCTCCCCTTAGGGCCAAGGAGGGTCTGGGCTGCCTCTGGCTCCGTGGGCACTGCCCCTTGGCTGGTGGTCTCCGCAGCTGGAAACCAACTCCAAACGTCTTCTCCTTCGCGGAGAAGGCTGATGTGGCCTGAAGAAGCCCTGTGTGCACTGGCCCTAGCAACCCACCCCTATCCAGCTCGGGAGGGCCCCACCTAGGGCCTAGCTCCGCAACGGCAAAAAGCGCGCTTGTAGGAGCTGCATTCTGCAAAGGGAAACTGGGCTCGGGGAACAAACCTCAGCCCCCATGTGGCTTGGCTCAGAATCCCAGCGCTTGCCTCGTTCTCACCTAGCCCTCGGCTCCCCATAGGGCCAAGGAGGGTCTGGGCTGCCTCTGGCTCCGTGGGCACTGCTGCTTGGCTGGTGGTCTCCGCAGCTGGAAACCAACTCCAAACGTCTTCTCCTTCGCGGAGAAGTCTGAATTGGCTTAAAGAAGTCCTGTGTGCACTGGCCCTAGCAACCCACCCATAGGCAGCTCGGGCGGGCGTCACCTACGGCCTAGCTCCCTAATGGCACCAAATGCGCTTGTAGGAGCTGCATTCTGCAGAGGGAAACTGGGCTCGGGGAACAAACCTCAGCCCCAATGCGGCTTGGCTCAGAAACCCAGCGCTTGCCTAGTTCTCACCTAGACCTCGTCTCCTCATAGGGCCAAGGAGGGTCTGGGCTGCCTCTGGCTCCGTGGGCACTGCTGCTTGGCTGGTGGTCTCCGCAGCTGGAAACCAACTCTAAACATCTTCCCCTTCGCGGAGAAGGGTGATTTGGCCTGAAGAAGCCCTTTGTGCACTGGCCCTAGCAACCCACCCCTAGCCAGCTCGGGAGGGCCCCACCTAGGGCCGTGCTCCGAAACGGCACCAAACGCACTTGTAGGAGCTGCATTCTGCAAAGGGAAACTGGGCTCGGGGAACAAACCTAAGCCCCAATGCGGCTATGCTCAGGATCCCAGCGCTTGCCTAGTTCTCACCTAGCCCTCGGCTCCCCTTAGGGCCAAGGAGGGTCTGGGCTGCCTCTGGCTCCGTGGGCACTGCTGCTTGGCTGGTGGTCTCCACAGCTGGAAACCCACTCCAAACGTCTTCTCCTTCGCGGAGAAGGCTGAATTGGCTTAATGAAGCCCTGTGTGCACTGGCCCTAGCAACCCACCCATCGCCAGCTCGGGCGGGCGTCACCTAGGGCCTAGCTCCGAAACGCACAAAACGCGCTTGTATGAGCTGCATTCTGCAAAGGAAAATTTGGCTCGGGGAACAAACCTCAGCCCCAATGCGGCTTGGCTCAGATCCCAGCGCTTGCCTAGTTCTCCCCTAGCCTTCGGCTCCCCTTAGGGCCAAGGATGGTCTGGGCTGCCTCTGGCTCCGTGGGCACTGCTGCTTGGCTGGTGGTCTCCGCAGCTGGAAACCAACTCCAAACATCTTCTCCATCGCGGAGAAGGCTGATTTGGCCTGAAGAAGCCCTTTGTGCACTGGCCCTAGCAACCCACCCCTAGCCAGCTCGGGAGGGCCCCACCTAGGGCCTAGATCGAAAACGGTACCAAAGGCGCTTCTAGGAGCTGCATTCTGCAAAGGGAAACTGGGCTCCGGGAACAAACCTCAGCCCCACTGCGGCTTGGCTCAGGATCGCAGCGCTTGCCTAGTTCTCACCTAGGCCTCGGCTCCCCATAGGGCCAAGGAGGGTCTGGGCTGCCTCTGGCTCCGTGGGCACTGCTGCTTGGCTGATGGTCTCCGCAGCTGGAAACCAACTCCAAACGTCTTACACTTCGCGGAGAAGTCTAAATTGGCCAAATGAAGCCCTGTGTGCAAGGGCCGTAGCAACCCATCCCTAGCCAGCTCGGGAGGGCCCCACCTAGGGCCTAGCTCCGAAACGGCCCAAAACGCGCTTGTAGGAGCTGCATTCTGCAAAGGGAAACTGGGCTCGGGGAACAAACCTCAGCCCCACTGCGGCTTGGCTCAGGATCGCAGCGCTTGCCTAGTTCTCACCTAGACCTCGGCTCCCCATAGGGCCAAGGAGGGTCTGGGCTGCCTCTGGCTCCGTGGGCACTGCTGCTTGGCTGGTGGTCTCCGCAGCTGGAAACCAACTCCAAACATCTTCTCTTTCGCGGAGAAGTCTGAATTGGCTTAATGAAGCCCTGTGTGCACTGGCCCTAGCAACCCACCCCTAGCCAGCTCGTGCGGGCCCCACCTACGGCCTAGCTCCGTAATGGCACCAAATGCGCTTGTAGGAGCAGCATTCTGCAGAGGGAAACTGGGCTCGGGGAACAAACCTCAGCCCCAATGCGGCTTGGCTCAGAAACCCAGCGCTTGCCTAGTTCTCACCTAGACCTCGGCTCCTCATAGGGCCAAGGAGAGTCTGGGCTGCCTCTGGCTCCGTGGGCACTGCTGCTTGGCTGGTGGTCTCCGCAGCTGGAAACCAACTCCAAACGTCTTCCCCTTCGCGGAGAAGGGTGATTTGGCCTGAAGAAGCCCTTTGTGCACTGGCCCTAGCAACCCACCCCTAGCCAGCTCGGGCGGGCGTCACCTAGGGCCTAGCTCCGAAACGCACAAAACGTGCTTGTAGGAGCTGCATTCTGCAAAGGGAAACTGGGCTCGGGGAACAAACCTCAACACCAGTGCGGCCTGGCTCAGGATCGCAGCGCTTGCCTAGTTCTCACCTAGGCCTAGGCTCCCCTTAGGGCCAAGGAGCGTCTGGGGTGCCTCTGGCTTCGGGGGCACTGCTGCTTGGCTGGTGGTCTCCGGAGCTGGAAACCAACTCCAAACATCTTCCACTTCGCGGAGAAGTCTAAATAGGCCAAATGAAGCCCTGTGTGCAAGGGCCGTAGCAAGCCATCCCTAGCCAGCTCGGGAGGGCCCCACCTAGGGCCTAGCTCCGAAACGCCACAAAACGCGCTTGTAGGAGCTGCATTCTGCAAAGGGAAACTGGGCTCGGGGAACAAACCTCAGCCCCAATGCGGCTTGGCTCAGGATCGCAGCGCTTGCCTAGTTCTCACCTAGGCCTAGGCTACCCATAGGGCCAAGGAGGGTCTGGGCTGCCTCTGACTCCGTGGGCACTGCTCCTTGGCTGGTGGTCTCCGCAGCTGGAAACCAACTCCAAACATCTTCTCCTTCGCGGAGAAGGCTGATTTGGCCTGAAGAAGCCCTTTGTGCACTGGCCCAAGCAACCCACCCCTAGCCAGCTGGGGAGAGCCCCACCTAGGGCCTAGCTCCGAAACGGCACCAAACGCACTTGTAGGAGATGCATTCTGCAAAGGGAAACTGGGCTCGGGGAACAAACCTCAGCCCCAATGCGGCTATGCTCAGGATCCCAGCGCTTGCCTAGTTCTCACCTAGCCCTCGGCTCCCCATAGGGCCAAGGAGGGTCTGGGGTGCCTCTGGCTCCGTGGGCACTGCTGCTTGGCTGGTGGTCTCCACAGCTGGAAACCCACTCCAAACGTCTTCTCCTTCGCGGAGAAGTCTGAATTGGCTTAATGAAGCCCTGTGTGCACTGGCCCTAGCAACCCACCCCTAGCCAGCTCGGGCGGGCGTCACCTAGGGCCTAGCTCCGAAACGCACAAAACGCGCTTGTAGGAGCTGCATTCTGCAAAGGAAAATTGGGCTCGGGGAACAAACCTCAGCCCCAATGCGGCTTGGCTCAGGATCCCAGCGCTTGCCTTGTTCTCACCTAGCCCTCGGCTCCCCTTAGGGCCAAGGAGGTCTGGGCTGCCTCTGGCTCCGTGGTCACTGGTGCTTGGCTGGTGGTCTCCGCAGCTGGAAACCAACTCCAAACGTCTTCTACTTCGCGGAGAAGGCTGATTTGGCCTGAAGAAGCCCTTTGGGCACTGGCCCTAGAAACCCACACCTATCCAGCTCGGGAGGGCCCCACCTAGGGCCTAGCTCCGAAACGGCCCCAAACGCGCTTGTAGGAGCTGTATTCTGCAAAGGGAAACTGGGCTCGGGGAACAAACCTCAGCCCCAATGCGGCTTGGCTCAGGATCGCAGCGCTTGCCTAGTTCTCACCTAGGCCTAGGCTACCCATAGGGCCAAGGAGGGTCTGGGCTGCCTCTGACTCCGTGGGCACTGCTCCTTGGCTGGTGGTCTCCGCAGCTGGAAACCAACTCCAAACATCTTCTCCTTCGCGGAGAAGTCTGAATTGGCTTAATGAAGCCCTGTGTGCACTGGCCCTAGCAACCCACCCATCGCCAGCTCGGGAGGGCCCCACTTAGGGCCTAGCTCCGTAATGGCACCAAATGCGCTTGTAGGAGCTGCATTCTGCAGAGGGAAACTGGGCTCGGGGAACAAACCTCAGCCCCAATGCGGCTTGGCTCAGGATCCCAGCGCTTGCCTAGTTCTCACCTAGCCCTCGGCTCCCCTTAGGGCCAAGGAGGGTCTGGGCTGCCTCGGGCTCCGTGGGCACTGCTGCTTGGCTGGTGGTCTCCGCAGCTGGAAACCAAATCCAAACATCTTCTCCATCGCGGAGAAGTCTGAATTGGCTTAATGAAGCCCTGTGTGCACTGGCCCTAGCAACCCACCCCTAGCCAGCTCGGGAGGGCCCCACCTAGGGCCTAGCTCCGAAACGGCACAAAACGCGCTTGTAGGAGCTGCATTCTGCAAAGGGAAACTGGGCTCGGGGAACAAACCTCAGCCCCAATGCGGCTTGGCTCAGGATCGCAGCGCTTGCCTAGTTCTCACCTAGCCCTCGGCTCCCCTTAGGGCCAAGGAGGGTCTGGGCTGCCTCTGGCTCCGTGGGCACTGCCCCATGGCTGGTGGTCTCCGCAGCTGGAAACCAACTCCAAACGTCTTCTCCTTCGCGGAGAAGGCTGATGTGGCCTGAAGAAGCCCTGTGTGCACTGGCCCTAGCAACCCACCCCTATCCAGCTCGGGAGGGCCCCACCTAGGGCCTAGCTCCGCAACGGCAAAAAGCGCGCTTGTAGGAGCTGCATTCTGCAAAGGGAAACTGGGCTCGGGGAACAAACCTCAGCCCCCATGTGGCTTGGCTCAGAATCCCAGCGCTTGCCTCGTTCTCACCTAGCCCTCGGCTCCCCATAGGGCCAAGGAGGGTCTGGGCTGCCTCTGGCTCCGTGGGCACTGCTGCTTGGCTGGTGGTCTCCGCAGCTGGAAACCAACTCCAAACGTCTTCTCCTTCGCGGAGAAGTCTGAATTGGCTTAAAGAAGCCCTGTGTGCACTGGCCCTAGCAACCCACCCCTAGGCAGCTCGGGCGGGCGTCACCTACGGCCTAGCTCCGTAATGGCACCAAATGCGCTTGTAGGAGCTGCATTCTGCAGAGGGAAACTGGGCTCGGGGAACAAACCTCAGCCCCAATGCGGCTTGGCTCAGAAACCCAGCGCTTGCCTAGTTCTCACCTAGACCTCGGCTCCTCATAGGGCCAAGGAGGGTCTGGGCTGCCTCTGGCTCCGTGGGCACTGCTGCTTGGCTGGTGGTCTCCGCAGCTGGAAACCAACTCTAAACATCTTCCCCTTCGCGGAGAAGGGTGATTTGGCCTGAAGAAGCCCTTTGTGCACTGGCCCTAGCAACCCACCCCTAGCCAGCTCGGGAGGGCCCCACCTAGGGCCGTGCTCCGAAACGGCACCAAACGCACTTGTAGGAGCTGCATTCTGCAAAGGGAAACTGGGCTCGGGGAACAAACCTAAGCCCCAATGCGGCTATGCTCAGGATCCCAGCGCTTGCCTAGTTCTCACCTAGCCCTCGGCTCCCCTTAGGGCCAAGGAGGGTCTGGGCTGCCTCTGGCTCCGTGGGCACTGCTGCTTGGCTGGTGGTCTCCACAGCTGGAAACCCACTCCAAACGTCTTCTCCTTCGCGGAGAAGGCTGAATTGGCTTAATGAAGCCCTGTGTGCACTGGCCCTAGCAACCCACCCCTAGCCAGCTCGGGCGGGCGTCACCTAGGGCCTAGCTCCGAAACGCACAAAACGCGCTTGTAGGAGCTGCATTCTGCAAAGGAAAATTTGGCTCGGGGAACAAACCTCAGCCCCAATGCGGCTTGGCTCAGATCCCAGCGCTTGCCTAGTTCTCCCCTAGCCCTCGGCTCCCCTTAGGGCCAAGGAGGGTCTGGGCTGCCTCTGGCTCCGTGGGCACTGGTGCTTGGCTGGTGGTCTCCGCAGCTGGAAACCAACTCCAAACGTCTTCTCCTTCGCGGAGAAGGCTGATTTGGCCTGAAGAAGCCCTTTGGGCACTGGCCCTAGCAACCCACCCCTATCCAGCTTGGGAGGGCCCCACCTAGGGCCTAGCTCCGAAACGGCCCCAAACGCGCTTGTAGGAGCTGTATTCTGCAAAGGGAAACTGGGCTCGGGGAACAAACCTCAGCCCCAATGCGGCTTGGCTCCGGATCCCAGCGCTTGCCTAGGTCTCACCTAGCCCTCGGCTCCCCTTAGGGCCAAGGAGGGTCTGGGCTGCCTCTGGCTCCGTGGGCACTGCTGCTTGGCTGGTGGTCTCCGCAGCTGGAAACCAACTCCAAACGTCTTCTCCTTCGCGGAGAAGTCTGAATTGGCTTAATGAAGCCCTGTGTGCACTGGCCCTAGCAACCCACCCCTAGAAAGCTCTGGCGGGCGTCACCTAGGGCCTAGCTCCCAAACGCACAAAACGCGCTTTTAGGAGCTGCATTCTGCAAAGGGAAACTGGGCTCGGGGAACAAAACTCAGCACCAATGCGGCTTGGCTCAGGATCCCAGCGCTTGCCTAGTTCTCACCTAGCCCTCGGCTCCCCATAGGCCCAAGGTGGGGCTGGGCTGCCTCTGGCTCCGTGGGCACTGCCGCTTGGCTGGTGGTCTCCGCAGCTGGAAACCAACTCCAAAAGTCTTTTCCTTCGCGGAGAAGGCTGATTTGGCCTGAGGAAGCCCTGTGTGCACTGGCCCTAGCAACCCACCCATCGCCAGCTCGGGAGGGCCCCACTTAGGGCCTAGCTACGCAACGGCAGAAAGCGCGCTCGTAGGAGCTGCATTCTGCAAAGGAAAATTGGGCTCGGGGAACAAACCTAAGCCCCAATGCGGCTTGGCTCAGGATCCCAGCGCTTGCCTAGTTCTCCCCTAGCCCTCGGCTCCCCTTAGGGCCAAGGAGGGTCTGGGCTGCCTCTGGCTCCGTGGGCACTGCTGCTTGGCTTGTGGTCTCCGCAGCTGGAAACCAACTCCAAACATCTTCTCCTTCGCGGAGAAGTCTGAATTGGCTTAATGAAGCCCTGTGTGCACTGGCCCTAGCAACCCACCCCTATCCAGCTCGGGCGGGCCCCACCTAGGGCCTAGCTCCGTAATGGCACCAAATGCGCTTGAAGGAGCTGCATTCTGTAGAGGGAAACTGGGCTCGGGGAACAAACCTCAGCCCCAATGCGGCTTGGCTCAGGATCGCAGCGCTTGCCTAGTTCTCACCTAGACCTCGGCTCCTCAGAGGGCCAAGGCGGGTCTGGGCTGCCTCGGGCTCCGTGGGCACTGCTGCTTGGCTGATGGTCTCCGCAGCTGGAAACCAACTCCAAACGTCTTCCCCTTCGCGGAGAAGGGTTATTTGGCCTGAAGAAGCCCTTTGGGCACTGGCCCTAGCAACCCACCCCTAGCCAGCTCGGGAGGGCCCCAACTAGAGCCTAGGTCGAAAACAGTACCAAAGGCGCTTCTAGGAGCTGCATTCTGCAAAGGGAAACTGGACTCCGGGAACAAACCTCAGCCCCAATGCGGCTTGGCTCAGGATCGCAGCGCTTGCCTAGTTCTCACCTAGCCCTCGGCTCCCCATAGGGCCAAGGAGGGTCTGGGCTGCCTCTGGCTCCGTGGGCACTGCTGCTTGGCTTGTGGTCTCCGCAGCTGGAATCCAACTCCAAACGTCTTCTCCTTCGCGGAGAAGTCTGAATTGGCTTAATGAAGCCCTGTGTGCACTGGCCCTAACAACCCACCCATCGCCAGCTCGGGAGGGCCCCACCTAGGGCCTAGCTCCGTAATGGCACCAAATGCGCTTGAAGGAGCAGCATTCTGCAGAGGGAAACTGGGCTCGGGGAACAAACCTCAGCCCCAATGCGGCTTGGCTCAGAAACCCAGCGCTTGCCTAGTTCTCACCTAGGCCTAGGCTCCCCATAGGGCCAAGGAGGGTCTGGGCTGCCTCTGGCTCAGTGGGCACTGCTGCTTGGCTGGTGGTCTCCGCAGCTGGAAACCAACTCCAAACATCTTCTCCTTCGCGGAGAAGTCTGAATTGGCTTAATGAAGCCCTGTGTGCACTGGCCCTAGCAACCCACCCCTAGCCAGCTCGGGCGGGCGTCACCTAGGGCCTAGCTCCGTAATGGCACCAAACGCGCTTGTAGGAGCTGCATTCTGCAAAGGGAAACTGGGCTCGGGGAACAAACCTCAACACCAGTGCGGCCTGGCTCAGGATCGCAGCGCTTGCCTAGTTCTCACCTAGGCCTAGGCTCCCCTTAGGGCCAAGGAGCGTCTGGGGTGCCACTGGCTTCGTGGGCACTGCTGCTTGGCTGGTGATCTCCGGAGCTGGAAACCAACTCCAAACGTCTTCCACTTCGCGGAGAAGTCTAAATAGGCCAAATGAAGCCCTGTGTGCAAGGGCCGTAGCAACACATCCCTAGCCAGCTCGGGAGGGCCCCACCTAGGGCCTAGCTCCGAAACGCCAAAAAACGCGCTTGTAGGAGCTGCATTCTGCAAAGGGAAACTGGGCTCGGGGAACAAACCTCAGCCCCACTGCGGCTTGGCTCAGGATCGCAGCGCTTGCCTAGTTCTCACCTAGGCCTAGGCTACCCATAGGGCCAAGGAGGGTCTGGGCTGCCTCTGACTCCGTGGGCACTGCTCCTTGGCTGGTGGTCTCCGCAGCTGGAAACCAACTCCAAACATCTTCTCCTTCGCGGAGAAGGCTGATTTGGCCTGAAGAAGCCCTTTGTGCACTGGCCCAAGCAACCCACCCCTAGCCAGCTGGGGAGAGCCCCACCTAGGGCCTAGCTCCGAAACGGCACCAAACGCACTTGTAGGAGATGCATTCTGCAAAGGGAAACTGGGCTCGGGGAACAAACCTCAGCCCCAATGCGGCTATGCTCAGGATCCCAGCGCTTGCCTAGTTCTCACCTAGCCCTCGCCTCCCCATAGGGCCAAGGAGGGTCTGGGCTGCCTCTGGCTCCGTGGGCACTGCCGCTTGGCTGGTGGTCTCCGCAGCTGGAAACCAACTCCAAACATCTTCTCCTTCGCGGAGAAGTCTGAATTGGCTTAATGAAGACCTGTGTGCACTGGCCCTAGCAACCCACCCATCGCCAGCTCGGGAGGGCCCCACTTAGGGCCTAGCTCCGTAATGGCACCAAATGCGCTTGTAGGAGCTGCATTCTGCGGAGGGAAACTGGGCTCGGGGAACAAACCTCAGCCCCAATGCGGCTTGGCTCAGGATGGCAGCGCTTGCCTAGTTCTCACCTAGCCCTCGGCTCCCCTTAGGGCCAAGGAGGGTCTGGGCTGCCTCGGGCTCCGTGGGCACTGCTGCTTGGCTGGTGGTCTCCGCAGCTGGAAACCAACTCCAAACATCTTCTCCTTCGCGGAGAAGTCTGAATTGGCTTAATGAAGCCCTGTGTGCACTGGCCCTAGCAACCCACCCATCGCCAGCTCGGGAGGGCCCCACTTAGGGCCTAGCTCCGTAATGGCACCAAATGCGCTTGTAGGAGCTGCATTCTGCAGAGGGAAACTGGGCTCGGGGAACAAACCTCAGCCCCAATGCGGCTTGGCTCAGGATCCCAGCGCTTGCCTAGTTCTCACCTAGCCCTCGGCTCCCCTTAGGGCCAAGGAGGGTCTGGGCTGCCTCTGACTCCGTGGGCACTGCTGCTTGGCTGGTGGTCTCCGCAGCTGGAAACCAACTCCAAACATCTTCTCCTTCGCGGAGAAGTCTGAATTGGCTTAATGAAGCCCTGTGTGCACTGGCCCTAGCAACCCACCCATCGCCAGCTCGGGAGGGCCCCACTTAGGGCCTAGCTCCGTAATGGCACCAAATGCGCTTGTAGGAGCTGCATTCTGCAGAGGGAAACTGGGCTCGGGGAACAAACCTCAGCCCCAATGCGGCTTGGCTCAGGATGGCAGCGCTTGCCTAGTTCTCACCTAGCCCTCGGCTCCCCTTAGGGCCAAGGAGGGTCTGGGCTGCCTCGGGCTCCGTGGGCACTGCTGCTTGGCTGGTGGTCTCCGCAGCTGGAAACCAACTCCAAACATCTTCTCCATCGCGGAGAAGTCTGAATTGGCTTAATGAAGCCCTGTGTGCACTGGCCCTAGCAACCCACCCATCGCCAGCTCGGGAGGGCCCCACCGAGGGCCTAGCTCCGAAACGGCACAAAACGCGCTCGTAGGAGCTGCATTCTGCAAAGGGAAACTGGGCTCGGGGAACAAACCTCAGCCCCAATGCGGCTTGGCTCAGGATGGCAGCGCTTGCCTAGTTCTCACCTAGCCCTCGGCTCCCCTTAGGGCCAAGGAGGGTCTGGGCTGCCTCTGGCTCCGTGGGCACTGCCGCTTGGCTGGTGGTCTCCGCAGCTGGAAACCAACTCCAAACGTCTTCTCCTTCGCGGAGAAGTCTGAATTGGCTTAAAGAAGCCCTGTCTGCACTGGCCCTAGCAACCCACCCCTAGGCAGCTCGGGCGGGCGTCACCTACGGCCTAGCTCCGTAATGGCACCAAATGCGCTTGTAGGAGCTGCATTCTGCAGAGGGAAACTGGGCTCGGGGAACAAACCTCAGCCCCAATGCGGCTTGGCTCAGAAACCCAGCGCTTGCCTAGTTCTCACCTAGACCTCGTCTCCTCATAGGGCCAAGGAGGGTCTGGGCTGCCTCTGGCTCCGTGGGCACTGCTGCTTGGCTGGTGGTCTCCGCAGCTGGAAACCAACTCTAAACATCTTCCCCTTCGCGGAGAAGGGTGATTTGGCCTGAAGAAGCCCTTTGTGCACTGGCCCTAGCAACCCACCCATCGCCAGCTCGGGAGGGCCCCACCAAGGGCCGTGCTCGGAAACGGCACCAAACGCACTTGTAGGAGCTGCATTCTGCAAAGGGAAACTGGGCTCGGGGAACAAACCTCAACACCAGTGCGGCTTGGCTCAGGATGGCAGCGCTTGCCTAGTTCTCACCTAGACCTCGTCTCCTCAGAGGGCCAAGGCGGGTCTGGGCTGCCTCGGGCTCCGTGGGCACTGCTGCTTGGCTGATGGTCTCCGCAGCTGGAAACCAACTCCAAACGTCTTCCCCTTCGCGGAGAAGGGTTATTTGGCCTGAAGAAGCCCTTTGGGCACTGGCCCTAGCAACCCACCCCTAGCCAGCTCGGGAGGGCCCCACCTAGAGCCTAGATCGAAAACAGTCCCAAAGGCGCTTCTAGGAGCTGCATTCTGCAAAGGGAAACTGGGCTCCGGGAACAAACCTCAGCCCCACTGCGGCTTGGCTCAGGATCGCAGCGCTTGCCTAGTTCTCACCTAGCCCTCGGCTCCCCATAGGGCCAAGGAGGGTCTGGGCTGCCTCTGGCTCCGTGGGCACTGCTGCTTGGCTTGTGGTCTCCGCAGCTGGAAACCAACTCCAAACGTCTTCTCCTTCGCGGAGAAGTCTGAATTGGCTTAATGAAGCCCTGTGTGCACTGGCCCTAGCAACCCACCCATCGCCAGCTCGGGAGGGCCCCACCTAGGGCCTAGCTCCGTAATGGCACCAAATGCGCTTGAAGGAGCTGCATTCTGCAGAGGGAAACTGGGCTCGGGGAACAAACCTCAGCCCCAATGCGGCTTGGCTCAGGATTGCAGCGCTTGCCTAGTTCTCACCTAGGCCTAGGCTCCCCATAGGGACAAGGAGGGTCTGGGCTGCCTCTGACTCCGTGGGCACTGCTCCTTGGCTGGTGGTCTCCGCAGCTGGAAACCAACTCCAAACATCTTCTCCTTCGCGGAGAAGGCTGATTTGGCCTGAAGAAGCCCTTTGTGCACTGGCCCTAGCAACCCACCCCTAGCCAGCTCGGGAGGGCCCCACCTAGGGCCTAGCTCCGAAACGGCCCCAAACGCGCTTGTAGGAGCTGTATTCTGCAAAGGGAAACTGGGCCCCGGGAACAAACCTCAGCCCCAATGCGGCTTGGCTCAGGATCCCAGCGCTTGCCTAGGTCTCACCTAGCCCTCGGCTCCCCTTAGGGCCAAGGAGGGTCTGGGCTGCCTCTGGCTCCGTGGGCACTGCTGCTTGGCTGGTGGTCTCCGCAGCTGGAAACCCACTCCAAACGTCTTCTCCTTCGCGGAGAAGTCTGAATTGGCTTAATGAAGCCCTGTGTGCACTGGCCCTAGCAACCCACCCATCGCCAGCTCGGGAGGGCCCCACTTAGGGCCTAGCTCCGTAATGGCACCAAATGCGCTTGTAGGAGCTGCATTCTGCAGAGGGAAACTGGGCTCGGGGAACAAACCTCAGCCCCAATGCGGCTTGGCTCAGGATCCCAGCGCTTGCCTAGTTCTCACCTAGCCCTCGGCTCCCCTTAGGGCCAAGGAGGGTCTGGGCTGCCTCTGACTCCGTGGGCACTGCTGCTTGGCTGGTGGTCTCCGCAGCTGGAAACCAACTCCAAACATCTTCTCCTTCGCGGAGAAGTCTGAATTGGCTTAATGAAGCCCTGTGTGCACTGGCCCTAGCAACCCACCCATCGCCAGCTCGGGAGGGCCCCACTTAGGGCCTAGCTCCGTAATGGCACCAAATGCGCTTGTAGGAGCTGCATTCTGCAGAGGGAAACTGGGCTCGGGGAACAAACCTCAGCCCCAATGCGGCTTGGCTCAGGATGGCAGCGCTTGCCTAGTTCTCACCTAGCCCTCGGCTCCCCTTAGGGCCAAGGAGGGTCTGGGCTGCCTCGGGCTCCGTGGGCACTGCTGCTTGGCTGGTGGTCTCCGCAGCTGGAAACCAACTCCAAACATCTTCTCCTTCGCGGAGAAGTCTGAATTGGCTTAATGAAGCCCTGTGTGCACTGGCCCTAGCAACCCACCCATCGCCAGCTCGGGAGGGCCCCACCGAGGGCCTAGCTCCGAAACGGCACAAAACGCGCTCGTAGGAGCTGCATTCTGCAAAGGGAAACTGGGCTCGGGGAACAAACCTCAGCCCCAATGCGGCTTGGCTCAGGATGGCAGCGCTTGCCTAGTTCTCACCTAGCCCTCGGCTCCCCTTAGGGCCAAGGAGGGTCTGGGCTGCCTCTGGCTCCGTGGGCACTGCCGCTTGGCTGGTGGTCTCCGCAGCTGGAAACCAACTCCAAACGTCTTCTCCTTCGCAGAGAAGTCTGAATTGGCTTAAAGAAGCCCTGTCTGCACTGGCCCTAGCAACCCACCCCTAGGCAGCTCGGGCGGGCGTCACCTACGGCCTAGCTCCGTAATGGCACCAAATGCGCTTGTAGGAGCTGCATTCTGCAGAGGGAAACTGGGCTCGGGGAACAAACCTCAGCCCCAATGCGGCTTGGCTCAGAAACCCAGCGCTTGCCTAGTTCTCACCTAGACCTCGTCTCCTCATAGGGCCAAGGAGGGTCTGGGCTGCCTCTGGCTCCGTGGGCACTGCTGCTTGGCTGGTGGTCTCCGCAGCTGGAAACCAACTCTAAACATCTTCCCCTTCGCGGAGAAGGGTGATTTGGCCTGAAGAAGCCCTTTGTGCACTGGCCCTAGCAACCCACCCATCGCCAGCTCGGGAGGGCCCCACCAAGGGCCGTGCTCGGAAACGGCACCAAACGCACTTGTAGGAGCTGCATTCTGCAAAGGGAAACTGGGCTCGGGGAACAAACCTCAACACCAGTGCGGCTTGGCTCAGGATGGCAGCGCTTGCCTAGTTCTCACCTAGACCTCGTCTCCTCAGAGGGCCAAGGCGGGTCTGGGCTGCCTCGGGCTCCGTGGGCACTGCTGCTTGGCTGATGGTCTCCGCAGCTGGAAACCAACTCCAAACGTCTTCCCCTTCGCGGAGAAGGGTTATTTGGCCTGAAGAAGCCCTTTGGGCACTGGCCCTAGCAACCCACCCCTAGCCAGCTCGGGAGGGCCCCACCTAGAGCCTAGATCGAAAACAGTACCAAAGGCGCTTCTAGGAGCTGCATTCTGCAAAGGGAAACTGGGCTCCGGGAACAAACCTCAGCCCCAATGCGGCTTGGCTCAGGATCGCAGCGCTTGCCTAGTTCTCACCTAGCCCTCGGCTCCCCATAGGGCCAAGGAGGGTCTGGGCTGCCTCTGGCTCCGTGGGCACTGCTGCTTGGCTTGTGGTCTCCGCAGCTGGAAACCAACTCCAAACGTCTTCTCCTTCGCGGAGAAGTCTGAATTGGCTTAATGAAGCCCTGTGTGCACTGGCCCTAGCAACCCACCCATCGCCAGCTCGGGAGGGCCCCACCTAGGGCCTAGCTCCGTAATGGCACCAAATGCGCTTGAAGGAGCTGCATTCTGCAGAGGGAAACTGGGCTCGGGGAACAAACCTCAGCCCCAATGCGGCTTGGCTCAGGATCGCAGCGCTTGCCTAGTTCTCACCTAGGCCTAGGCTCCCCATAGGGACAAGGAGGGTCTGGGCTGCCTCTGACTCCGTGGGCACTGCTCCTTGGCTGGTGGTCTCCGCAGCTGGAAACCAACTCCAAACATCTTCTCCTTCGCGGAGAAGGCTGATTTGGCCTGAAGAAGCCCTTTGTGTACTGGCCCTAGCAACCCACCCCTAGCCAGCTCGGGCGGGCGTCACCTAGGGCCTAGCTCCGAAACGCACAAAACGCGCTTGTAGGAGCTGCATTCTGCAAAGGGAAACTGGGCTCGGGGAACAAACCTCAACACCAGTGCGGCCTGGCTCAGGATCGCAGCGCTTGCCTAGTTCTCACCTAGGCCTAGGCTCCCCTTAGGGCCAAGGAGCGTCTGGGCTGCCTCTGACTCCGTGGGCACTGCTCCTTGGCTGGTGGTCTCCGGAGCTGGAAACCAACTCCAAACGTCTTCCACTTCGCGGAGAAGTCTAAATAGGCCAAATGAAGCCCTGTGTGCAAGGGCCGTAGCAACCCATCCCTAGCCAGCTCGGGAGGGCCCCACCTAGGGCCTAGCTCCGAAACGCCACAAAACGCGCTTGTAGGAGCTGCATTCTGCAAAGGGAAACTGGGCTCGGGGAACAAACCTCAGCCCCAATGCGGCTTGGCTCAGGATGGCAGCGCTTGCCTAGTTCTCACCTAGGCCTAGGCTACCCATAGGGCCAAGGAGGGTCTGGGCTGCCTCTGACTCCGTGGGCACTGCTCCTTGGCTGGTGGTCTCCGCAGCTGGAAACCAACTCCAAACATCTTCTCCTTCGCGGAGAAGGCTGATTTGGCCTGAAGAAGCCCTTTGTGCACTGGCCCAAGCAACCCACCCCTAGCCAGCTGGGGAGAGCCCCACCTAGGGCCTAGCTCCGAAACGGCACCAAACGCACTTGTAGGAGATGCATTCTGCAAAGGGAAACTGGGCTCGGGGAACAAACCTCAGCCCCAATGCGGCTATGCTCAGGATGGCAGCGCTTGCCTAGTTCTCACCTAGCCCTCGGCTCCCCATAGGGCCAAGGAGTGTCTGGGGTGCCTCTGGCTCCGTGGGCACTGCTGCTTGGCTGGTGGTCTCCACAGCTGGAAACCCACTCCAAACGTCTTCTCCTTCGCGGAGAAGTCCGAATTGGCTTAATGAAGCCCTGTGTGCACTGGCCCTAGCAACCCACCCCTAGCCAGCTCGGGCGGGCGTCACCTAGGGCCTAGCTCCGAAACGCACAAAACGCGCTTGTAGGAGCTGCATTCTGCAAAGGAAAATTGGGCTCGGGGAACAAACCTCAGCCCCAATGCGGCTTGGCTCAGGATCTCAGCGCTTGCCTAGTTCTCACCTAGCCCTCGGCTCCCCTTAGGGCCAAGGAGGTCTGGGCTGCCTCTGGCTCCGTGGGCACTGCTGCTTGGCTGGTGGTCTCCGCAGCTGGAAACCAACTCCAAACGTCTTCTACTTCGCGGAGAAGGCTGATTTGGCCTGAAGAAGCCCTTTGGGCACTGGCCCTAGCAACCCACACCTATCCAGCTCGGGAGGGCCCCACCTAGGGCCTAGCTCCGAAACGGCCCCAAACGCGCTTGTAGGAGCTGTATTCTGCAAAGGGAAACTGGGCCCCGGGAACAAACCTCAGCCCCACTGCGGCTTGGCTCAGGATCGCAGCGCTTGCCTAGTTCTCACCTAGGCCTAGGCTACCCATAGGGCCAAGGAGGGTCTGGGCTGCCTCTGACTCCGTGGGCACTGCTCATTGGCTGGTGGTCTCCGCAGCTGGAAACCAACTCCAAACATCTTCTCCTTCGCGGAGAAGTCTGAATTGGCTTAATGAAGCCCTGTGTGCACTGGCCCTAGCAACCCACCCATCGCCAGCTCGGGAGGGCCCCACTTAGGGCCTAGCTCCGTAATGGCACCAAATGCGCTTGTAGGAGCTGCATTCTGCAGAGGGAAACTGGGCTCGGGGAACAAACCTCAGCCCCAATGCGGCTTGGCTCAGGATGGCAGCGCTTGCCTAGTTCTCACCTAGCCCTCGGCTCCCCTTAGGGCCAAGGAGGGTCTGGGCTGCCTCGGGCTCCGTGGGCACTGCTGCTTGGCTGGTGGTCTCCGCAGCTGGAAACCAACTCCAAACATCTTCTCCATCGCGGAGAAGTCTGAATTGGCTTAATGAAGCCCTGTGTGCACTGGCCCTAGCAACCCACCCCTAGCCAGCTCGGGAGGGCCCCACCTAGGGCCTAGCTCCGAAACGGCACAAAACGCGCTTGTAGGAGCTGCATTCTGCAAAGGGAAACTGGGCTCGGGGAACAAACCTCAGCCCCAATGCGGCTTGGCTCAGGATGGCAGCGCTTGCCTAGTTCTCACCTAGCCCTCGGCTCCCCTTAGGGCCAAGGAGGGTCTGGGCTGCCTCTGGCTCCGTGGGCACTGCCGCTTGGCTGGTGGTCTCCGCAGCTGGAAACCAACTCCAAACGTCTTCTCCTTCGCGGAGAAGGCTGATGTGGCCTGAAGAAGCCCTGTGTGCACTGGCCCTAGCAACCCACCCCTAGCCAGCTCGGGAGGGCCCCACCTAGGGCCTAGCTCCGTAACGGCAGAAAGCGCGCTTGTAGGAGCTGCATTCTGCAAAGGGAAACTGGGCTCGGGGAACAAACCTCAGCCCCCATGTGGCTTGGCTCAGAATCCCAGCGCTTGCCTAGTTCTCACCTAGCCCTCGGCTCCCCATAGGGCCAAGGAGGGTCTGGGCTGCCTCTGGCTCCGTGGGCACTGCTGCTTGGCTGGTGGTCTCCGCAGCTGGAAACCAACTCCAAACGTCTTCTCCTTCGCGGAGAAGTCTGAATTGGCTTAAAGAAGCCCTGTGTGCACTGGCCCTAACAACCCACCCCTAGGCAGCTCGGGCGGGCGTCACCTACGGCCTAGCTCCGTAATGGCACCAAATGCGCTTGTAGGAGCTGCATTCTGCAGAGGGAAACTGGGCTCGGGGAACAAACCTCAGCCCCAATGCGGCTTGGCTCAGAAACCCAGCGCTTGCCTAGTTCTCACCTAGTCCTCGGCTCCTCATAGGGCCAAGGAGGGTCTGGGCTGCCTCTGGCTCCGTGAGCACTGCTGCTTGGCTGGTGGTCTCCGCAGCTGGAAACCAACTCTAAACATCTTCCCCTTCGCGGAGAAGGGTGATTTGGCCTGAAGAAGCCCTTTGTGCACTGGCCCTAGCAACCCACCCCTAGCCAGCTCGGGAGGGCCCCACCTAGGGCCGTGCTCCGAAACGGCCCAAAACGCGCTTGTAGGAGCTGCATTCTGCAAAGGGAAACTGGGCTCGGGGAACAAACCTCAACACCAGTGCGGCTTGGCTCAGGATCCCAGCGCTTGCCTAGTTCTCACCTAGCCCTCGGCTCCCCATAGGGCCAAGGATGGGCTGGGCTGCCTCTGGCTCCGTGGGCACTGCTGCTTGGCTGGTGGTCTCCGCAGCTGGAAACCAACTCCAAACATCTTCTCCTTCGCGGAGAAGTCTGAATTGGCTTAATGAAGCCCTGTGTGCACTGGCCCTAGCAACCCACCCATCGCCAGCTCGTGCGGGCCCCACCTAGGGCCTAGCTCCGTAATGGCACCATATGCGCTTGTAGGAGCTGCATTCTGCAGAGGGAAACTGGGCTCGGGGAACAAACCTCAGCCCCAATGAGGCTTGGCTCAGAAACCCAGCGCTTACCTAGTTCTCACCTAGACTCGGCTCCTCATAGGGCTAAGGAGAGTCTAGGCTGCCTCTGGCTCCGTGGGCACTGCTGCTTGGCTGGTGGTCTCCGCAGCTGGAAACCAACTCCAAACGTCTTCCCCTTCGCGGAGAAGGGTGATTAGGCCTGAAGAAGCCCTTTGTGCACTGGCCCTAGCAACCCACCCATCGCCAGCTCGGGAGGTCCCACCTAGGGCCTAGCTCCGAAACGGCACCAAACGCACTTGTAGGAGCTGCATTCTACAAAGGGAAACTGGGCTCGGGGAACAAACCTAAGCCCCAATGCGGCTATGCTCAGGATCCCAGCGCTTGCCTAGTTCTCACCTAGCCCTCGGCTCCCCTTAGGGCCAAGGAGGGTCTGGGCTGCCTCTGGCTCCGTGGGCACTGCTGCTTGGCTGGTGGTCTCCACAGCTGAAAACCCACTCCAAACGTCTTCTCCTTCGCGGAGAAGTCTGAATTGGCTTAATGAAGCCCTGTGTGCACTGGCCCTAGCAACCCACCCCTAGCCAGCTCGGGCGGGCGTCACCTAGGGCCTAGCTCCGAAACGCACAAAACGCGCTTGTAGGAGCTGCATTCTGCAAAGGAAAATTTGGCTCGGGGAACAAACCTCAGCCCCAATGCGGCTTGGCTCAGATCCCAGCGCTTGCCTAGTTCTCCCCTAGCCCTCGGCTCCTCATAGGGCCAAGGAGCGTCTGGGCTGCCTCTGGCTCCGTGGGCACTGCTGCTTGGCTGGTGGTCTCCGCAGCTGGAAACCAACTCCAAACTTCTTCCACTTCGCGGAGAAGTCTAAATAGGCCAAATGAAGCCCTGTGTGCAAGGGCCGTAGCAACACATCCCTAGCCAGCTCGGGAGGGCCCCACCTAGGGCCTAGCTCCGAAACGCCACAAAACGCGCTTGTAGGAGCTGCATTCTGCAAAGGGAAACTGGGCTCGGGGAACAAACCTCAGCCCCACTGCGGCTTGGCTCAGGATCGCAGCGCTTGCCTAGTTCTCACCTAGGCCTAGGCTACCCATAGGGCCAAGGAGGGTCTGGGCTGCCTCTGACTCCGTGGGCACTGCTCCTTGGCTGGTGGTCTCCGCAGCTGGAAACCAACTCCAAACATCTTCTCCTTCGCGGAGAAGGCTGATTTGGCCTGAAGAAGCCCTTTGTGCACTGGCCCTAGCAACCCACCCCTAGCCAGCTGGGGAGAGCCCCACCTAGGGCCTAGCTCCGAAACGGCACCAAACGCACTTGTAGGAGATGCATTCTGCAAAGGGAAACTGGGCTCGGGGAACAAACCTCAGCCCCAATGCGGCTATGCTCAGGATCCCAGCGCTTGCCTAGTTCTCACCTAGCCCTCGGCTCCCCATAGGGCCAAGGAGGGTCTGGGCTGCATCTGACTCCGTGGGCACTGCTGCTTGGCTGGTGGTCTCCGCAGCTGGAAACCAACTCCAAACATCTTCTCCTTCGCGGAGAAGTCTGAATTGGCTTAATGAAGCCCTGTGTGCACTGGCCCTAGCAACCCACCCATCGCCAGCTCGGGAGGGCCCCACTTAGGGCCTAGCTCCGTAATGGCACCAAATGCGCTTGTAGGAGCTGCATTCTGCAGAGGGAAACTGGGCTCGGGGAACAAACCTCAGCCCCAATGCGGCTTGGCTCAGGATGGCAGCGCTTGCCTAGTTCTCACCTAGCCCTCGGCTCCCCTTAGGGCCAAGGAAGGTCTGGGCTGCCTCTGGCTCCGTGGGCACTGCCGCTTGGCTGGTGGTCTCCGCAGCTGGAAACCAACTCCAAACATCTTCTCCTTCGCGGAGAAGTCTGAATTGGCTTAATGAAGACCTGTGTGCACTGGCCCTAGCAACCCACCCATCGCCAGCTCGGGAGGGCCCCACTTAGGGCCTAGCTCCGTAATGGCACCAAATGCGCTTGTAGGAGCTGCATTCTGCGGAGGGAAACTGGGCTCGGGGAACAAACCTCAGCCCCAATGCGGCTTGGCTCAGGATGGCAGCGCTTGCCTAGTTCTCACCTAGCCCTCGGCTCCCCTTAGGGCCAAGGAGGGTCTGGGCTGCCTCGGGCTCCGTGGGCACTGCTGCTTGGCTGGTGGTCTCCGCAGCTGGAAACCAACTCCAAACATCTTCTCCTTCGCGGAGAAGTCTGAATTGGCTTAATGAAGCCCTGTGTGCACTGGCCCTAGCAACCCACCCATCGCCAGCTCGGGAGGGCCCCACTTAGGGCCTAGCTCCGTAATGGCACCAAATGCGCTTGTAGGAGCTGCATTCTGCAGAGGGAAACTGGGCTCGGGGAACAAACCTCAGCCCCAATGCGGCTTGGCTCAGGATCCCAGCGCTTGCCTAGTTCTCACCTAGCCCTCGGCTCCCCTTAGGGCCAAGGAGGGTCTGGGCTGCCTCTGACTCCGTGGGCACTGCTGCTTGGCTGGTGGTCTCCGCAGCTGGAAACCAACTCCAAACGTCTTCCACTTCGCGGAGAAGTCTAAATAGGCCAAATGAAGCCCTGTGTGCAAGGGCCGTAGCAACACATCCCTAGCCAGCTCGGGAGGGCCCCACCTAGGGCCTAGCTCCGAAACGCCACAAAACGCGCTTGTAGGAGCTGCATTCTGCAAAGGGAAACTGGGCTCGGGGAACAAACCTCAGCCCCACTGCGGCTTGGCTCAGGATCGCAGCGCTTGCCTAGTTCTCACCTAGGCCTAGGCTACCCATAGGGCCAAGGAGGGTCTGGGCTGCCTCTGACTCCGTGGGCACTGCTCCTTGGCTGGTGGTCTCCGCAGCTGGAAACCAACTCCAAACATCTTCTCCTTCGCGGAGAAGGCTGATTTGGCCTGAAGAAGCCCTTTGTGCACTGGCCCAAGCAACCCACCCCTAGCCAGCTGGGGAGAGCCCCACCTAGGGCCTAGCTCCGAAACGGCACCAAACGCACTTGTAGGAGATGCATTCTGCAAAGGGAAACTGGGCTCGGGGAACAAACCTCAGCCCCAATGCGGCTATGCTCAGGATCCCAGCGCTTGCCTAGTTCTCACCTAGCCCTCGGCTCCCCATAGGGCCAAGGAGGGTCTGGGCTGCCTCTGACTCCGTGGGCACTGCTGCTTGGCTGGTGGTCTCCGCAGCTGGAAACCAACTCCAAACATCTTCTCCTTCGCGGAGAAGTCTGAATTGGCTTAATGAAGCCCTGTGTGCACTGGCCCTAGCAACCCACCCATCGCCAGCTCGGGAGGGCCCCACTTAGGGCCTAGCTCCGTAATGGCACCAAATGCGCTTGTAGGAGCTGCATTCTGCAGAGGGAAACTGGGCTCGGGGAACAAACCTCAGCCCCAATGCGGCTTGGCTCAGGATGGCAGCGCTTGCCTAGTTCTCACCTAGCCCTCGGCTCCCCTTAGGGCCAAGGAAGGTCTGGGCTGCCTCTGGCTCCGTGGGCACTGCCGCTTGGCTGGTGGTCTCCGCAGCTGGAAACCAACTCCAAACATCTTCTCCTTCGCGGAGAAGTCTGAATTGGCTTAATGAAGACCTGTGTGCACTGGCCCTAGCAACCCACCCATCGCCAGCTCGGGAGGGCCCCACTTAGGGCCTAGCTCCGTAATGGCACCAAATGCGCTTGTAGGAGCTGCATTCTGCGGAGGGAAACTGGGCTCGGGGAACAAACCTCAGCCCCAATGCGGCTTGGCTCAGGATGGCAGCGCTTGCCTAGTTCTCACCTAGCCCTCGGCTCCCCTTAGGGCCAAGGAGGGTCTGGGCTGCCTCGGGCTCCGTGGGCACTGCTGCTTGGCTGGTGGTCTCCGCAGCTGGAAACCAACTCCAAACATCTTCTCCTTCGCGGAGAAGTCTGAATTGGCTTAATGAAGCCCTGTGTGCACTGGCCCTAGCAACCCACCCATCGCCAGCTCGGGAGGGCCCCACTTAGGGCCTAGCTCCGTAATGGCACCAAATGCGCTTGTAGGAGCTGCATTCTGCAGAGGGAAACTGGGCTCGGGGAACAAACCTCAGCCCCAATGCGGCTTGGCTCAGGATCCCAGCGCTTGCCTAGTTCTCACCTAGCCCTCGGCTCCCCTTAGGGCCAAGGAGGGTCTGGGCTGCCTCTGACTCCGTGGGCACTGCTGCTTGGCTGGTGGTCTCCGCAGCTGGAAACCAACTCCAAACATCTTCTCCTTCGCGGAGAAGTCTGAATTGGCTTAATGAAGCCCTGTGTGCACTGGCCCTAGCAACCCACCCATCGCCAGCTCGGGAGGGCCCCACTTAGGGCCTAGCTCCGTAATGGCACCAAATGCGCTTGTAGGAGCTGCATTCTGCAGAGGGAAACTGGGCTCGGGGAACAAACCTCAGCC
The DNA here is from genome assembly GCF_054392235.1 of Sus scrofa. Classification (NCBI taxonomy): domain Eukaryota; kingdom Metazoa; phylum Chordata; class Mammalia; order Artiodactyla; family Suidae; genus Sus; species Sus scrofa. The sequence continues at coordinate 50,840,080 of NC_139385.1, read as the reverse complement.
CCAATGCGGCTTGGCTCAGGATGGCAGCGCTTGCCTAGTTCTCACCTAGCCCTCGGCTCCCCTTAGGGCCAAGGAGGGTCTGGGCTGCCTCGGGCTCCGTGGGCACTGCTGCTTGGCTGGTGGTCTCCGCAGCTGGAAACCAACTCCAAACATCTTCTCCATCGCGGAGAAGTCTGAATTGGCTTAATGAAGCCCTGTGTGCACTGGCCCTAGCAACCCACCCCTAGCCAGCTCGGGAGGGCCCCACCGAGGGCCTAGCTCCGAAACGGCACAAAACGCGCTCGTAGGAGCTGCATTCTGCAAAGGGAAACTGGGCTCGGGGAACAAACCTCAGCCCCAATGCGGCTTGGCTCAGGATGGCAGCGCTTGCCTAGTTCTCACCTAGCCCTCGGCTCCCCTTAGGGCCAAGGAGGGTCTGGGCTGCCTCTGGCTCCGTGGGCACTGCCGCTTGGCTGGTGGTCTCCGCAGCTGGAAACCAACTCCAAACGTCTTCTCCTTCGCGGAGAAGTCTGAATTGGCTTAAAGAAGCCCTGTCTGCACTGGCCCTAGCAACCCACCCCTAGGCAGCTCGGGCGGGCGTCACCTACGGCCTAGCTCCGTAATGGCACCAAATGCGCTTGTAGGAGCTGCATTCTGCAGAGGGAAACTGGGCTCGGGGAACAAACCTCAGCCCCAATGCGGCTTGGCTCAGAAACCCAGCGCTTGCCTAGTTCTCACCTAGACCTCGTCTCCTCATAGGGCCAAGGAGGGTCTGGGCTGCCTCTGGCTCCGTGGGCACTGCTGCTTGGCTGGTGGTCTCCGCAGCTGGAAACCAACTCTAAACATCTTCCCCTTCGCGGAGAAGGGTGATTTGGCCTGAAGAAGCCCTTTGTGCACTGGCCCTAGCAACCCACCCCTAGCCAGCTCGGGAGGGCCCCACCAAGGGCCGTGCTCGGAAACGGCACCAAACGCACTTGTAGGAGCTGCATTCTGCAAAGGGAAACTGGGCTCGGGGAACAAACCTCAACACCAGTGCGGCTTGGCTCAGGATGGCAGCGCTTGCCTAGTTCTCACCTAGACCTCGTCTCCTCAGAGGGCCAAGGCGGGTCTGGGCTGCCTCGGGCTCCGTGGGCACTGCTGCTTGGCTGATGGTCTCCGCAGCTGGAAACCAACTCCAAACGTCTTCCCCTTCGCGGAGAAGGGTTATTTGGCCTGAAGAAGCCCTTTGGGCACTGGCCCTAGCAACCCACCCCTAGCCAGCTCGGGAGGGCCCCACCTAGAGCCTAGATCGAAAACAGTACCAAAGGCGCTTCTAGGAGCTGCATTCTGCAAAGGGAAACTGGGCTCCGGGAACAAACCTCAGCCCCACTGCGGCTTGGCTCAGAATCGCAGCGCTTGCCTAGTTCTCACCTAGCCCTCGGCTCCCCATAGGGCCAAGGAGGGTCTGGGCTGCCTCTGGCTCCGTGGGCACTGCTGCTTGGCTTGTGGTCTCCGCAGCTGGAAACCAACTCCAAACGTCTTCTCCTTCGCGGAGAAGTCTGAATTGGCTTAATGAAGCCCTGTGTGCACTGGCCCTAGCAACCCACCCATCGCCAGCTCGGGAGGGCCCCACCTAGGGCCTAGCTCCGTAATGGCACCAAATGCGCTTGAAGGAGCTGCATTCTGCAGAGGGAAACTGGGCTCGGGGAACAAACCTCAGCCCCAATGCGGCTTGGCTCAGGATCGCAGCGCTTGCCTAGTTCTCACCTAGGCCTAGGCTCCCCATAGGGACAAGGAGGGTCTGGGCTGCCTCTGACTCCGTGGGCACTGCTCCTTGGCTGGTGGTCTCCGCAGCTGGAAACCAACTCCAAACATCTTCTCCTTCGCGGAGAAGGCTGATTTGGCCTGAAGAAGCCCTTTGTGCACTGGCCCTAGCAACCCACCCCTAGCCAGCTCGGGCGGGCGTCACCTAGGGCCTAGCTCCGAAACGCACAAAACGCGCTTGTAGGAGCTGCATTCTGCAAAGGGAAACTGGGCTCGGGGAACAAACCTCAACACCAGTGCGGCCTGGCTCAGGATCGCAGCGCTTGCCTAGTTCTCACCTAGGCCTAGGCTCCCCTTAGGGCCAAGGAGCGTCTGGGGTGCCTCTGGCTTCGTGGGCACTGCTGCTTGGCTGGTGGTCTCCGGAGCTGGAAACCAACTCCAAACGTCTTCCACTTCGCGGAGAAGTCTAAATAGGCCAAATGAAGCCCTGTGTGCAAGGGCCGTAGCAACCCATCCCTAGCCAGCTCGGGAGGGCCCCACCTAGGGCCTAGCTCCGAAACGCCACAAAACGCGCTTGTAGGAGCTGCATTCTGCAAAGGGAAACTGGGCTCGGGGAACAAACCTCAGCCCCAATGCGGCTTGGCTCAGGATGGCAGCGCTTGCCTAGTTCTCACCTAGGCCTAGGCTACCCATAGGGCCAAGGAGGGTCTGGGCTGCCTCTGACTCCGTGGGCACTGCTCCTTGGCTGGTGGTCTCCGCAGCTGGAAACCAACTCCAAACATCTTCTCCTTCGCGGAGAAGGCTGATTTGGCCTGAAGAAGCCCTTTGTGCACTGGCCCAAGCAACCCACCCCTAGCCAGCTGGGGAGAGCCCCACCTAGGGCCTAGCTCCGAAACGGCACCAAACGCACTTGTAGGAGATGCATTCTGCAAAGGGAAACTGGGCTCGGGGAACAAACCTCAGCCCCAATGCGGCTATGCTCAGGATGGCAGCGCTTGCCTAGTTCTCAACTAGCCCTCGGCTCCCCATAGGGCCAAGGAGGGTCTGGGGTGCCTCTGGCTCCGTGGGCACTGCTGCTTGGCTGGTGGTCTCCACAGCTGGAAACCCACTCCAAACGTCTTCTCCTTCGCGGAGAAGTCCGAATTGGCTTAATGAAGCCCTGTGTGCACTGGCCCTAGCAACCCACCCCTAGCCAGCTCGGGCGGGCGTCACCTAGGGCCTAGCTCCGAAACGCACAAAACGCGCTTGTAGGAGCTGCATTCTGCAAAGGAAAATTGGGCTCGGGGAACAAACCTCAGCCCCAATGCGGCTTGGCTCAGGATCTCAGCGCTTGCCTAGTTCTCACCTAGCCCTCGGCTCCCCTTAGGGCCAAGGAGGTCTGGGCTGCCTCTGGCTCCGTGGGCACTGCTGCTTGGCTGGTGGTCTCCGCAGCTGGAAACCAACTCCAAACGTCTTCTACTTCGCGGAGAAGGCTGATTTGGCCTGAAGAAGCCCTTTGGGCACTGGCCCTAGCAACCCACACCTATCCAGCTCGGGAGGGCCCCACCTAGGGCCTAGCTCCGAAACGGCCCCAAACGCGCTTGTAGGAGCTGTATTCTGCAAAGGGAAACTGGGCCCCGGGAACAAACCTCAGCCCCACTGCGGCTTGGCTCAGGATCGCAGCGCTTGCCTAGTTCTCACCTAGGCCTAGGCTACCCATAGGGCCAAGGAGGGTCTGGGCTGCCTCTGACTCCGTGGGCACTGCTCATTGGCTGGTGGTCTCCGCAGCTGGAAACCAACTCCAAACATCTTCTCCTTCGCGGAGAAGTCTGAATTGGCTTAATGAAGCCCTGTGTGCACTGGCCCTAGCAACCCACCCATCGCCAGCTCGGGAGGGCCCCACTTAGGGCCTAGCTCCGTAATGGCACCAAATGCGCTTGTAGGAGCTGCATTCTGCAGAGGGAAACTGGGCTCGGGGAACAAACCTCAGCCCCAATGCGGCTTGGCTCAGGATGGCAGCGCTTGCCTAGTTCTCACCTAGCCCTCGGCTCCCCTTAGGGCCAAGGAGGGTCTGGGCTGCCTCTGGCTCCGTGGGCACTGCCGCTTGGCTGGTGGTCTCCGCAGCTGGAAACCAACTCCAAACGTCTTCTCCTTCGCGGAGAAGTCTGAATTGGCTTAAAGAAGCCCTGTCTGCACTGGCCCTAGCAACCCACCCCTAGGCAGCTCGGGCGGGCGTCACCTACGGCCTAGCTCCGTAATGGCACCAAATGCGCTTGTAGGAGCTGCATTCTGCAGAGGGAAACTGGGCTCGGGGAACAAACCTCAGCCCCAATGCGGCTTGGCTCAGAAACCCAGCGCTTGCCTAGTTCTCACCTAGACCTCGTCTCCTCATAGGGCCAAGGAGGGTCTGGGCTGCCTCTGGCTCCGTGGGCACTGCTGCTTGGCTGGTGGTCTCCGCAGCTGGAAACCAACTCCAAACATCTTCCCCTTCGCGGAGAAGGGTGATTTGGCCTGAAGAAGCCCTTTGTGCACTGGCCCTAGCAACCCACCCCTAGCCAGCTCGGGAGGGCCCCACCAAGGGCCGTGCTCGGAAACGGCACCAAACGCACTTGTAGGAGCTGCATTCTGCAAAGGGAAACTGGGCTCGGGGAACAAACCTCAACACCAGTGCGGCTTGGCTCAGGATGGCAGCGCTTGCCTAGTTCTCACCTAGACCTCGTCTCCTCAGAGGGCCAAGGCGGGTCTGGGCTGCCTCGGGCTCCGTGGGCACTGCTGCTTGGCTGATGGTCTCCGCAGCTGGAAACCAACTCCAAACGTCTTCCCCTTCGCGGAGAAGGGTTATTTGGCCTGAAGAAGCCCTTTGGGCACTGGCCCTAGCAACCCACCCCTAGCCAGCTCGGGAGGGCCCCACCTAGAGCCTAGATCGAAAACAGTACCAAAGGCGCTTCTAGGAGCTGCATTCTGCAAAGGGAAACTGGGCTCCGGGAACAAACCTCAGCCCCACTGCGGCTTGGCTCAGGATCGCAGCGCTTGCCTAGTTCTCACCTAGCCCTCGGCTCCCCATAGGGCCAAGGAGGGTCTGGGCTGCCTCTGGCTCCGTGGGCACTGCTGCTTGGCTTGTGGTCTCCGCAGCTGGAAACCAACTCCAAACGTCTTCTCCTTCGCGGAGAAGTCTGAATTGGCTTAATGAAGCCCTGTGTGCACTGGCCCTAGCAACCCACCCATCGCCAGCTCGGGAGGGCCCCACCTAGGGCCTAGCTCCGTAATGGCACCAAATGCGCTTGAAGGAGCTGCATTCTGCAGAGGGAAACTGGGCTCGGGGAACAAACCTCAGCCCCAATGCGGCTTGGCTCAGGATCGCAGCGCTTGCCTAGTTCTCACCTAGGCCTAGGCTCCCCATAGGGACAAGGAGGGTCTGGGCTGCCTCTGACTCCGTGGGCACTGCTCCTTGGCTGGTGGTCTCCGCAGCTGGAAACCAACTCCAAACATCTTCTCCTTCGCGGAGAAGGCTGATTTGGCCTGAAGAAGCCCTTTGTGCACTGGCCCTAGCAACCCACCCCTAGCCAGCTGGGGAGAGCCCCACCTAGGGCCTAGCTCCGAAACGCACAAAACGCGCTTGTAGGAGCTGCATTCTGCAAAGGGAAACTGGGCTCGGGGAACAAACCTCAACACCAGTGCGGCCTGGCTCAGGATCGCAGCGCTTGCCTAGTTCTCACCTAGGCCTAGGCTCCCCTTAGGGCCAAGGAGCGTCTGGGGTGCCTCTGGCTTCGTGGGCACTGCTGCTTGGCTGGTGGTCTCCGGAGCTGGAAACCAACTCCAAACGTCTTCCACTTCGCGGAGAAGTCTAAATAGGCCAAATGAAGCCCTGTGTGCAAGGGCCGTAGCAACCCATCCCTAGCCAGCTCGGGAGGGCCCCACCTAGGGCCTAGCTCCGAAACGCCACAAAACGCGCTTGTAGGAGCTGCATTCTGCAAAGGGAAACTGGGCTCGGGGAACAAACCTCAGCCCCAATGCGGCTTGGCTCAGGATCGCAGCGCTTGCCTAGTTCTCACCTAGGCCTAGGCTACCCATAGGGCCAAGGAGGGTCTGGGCTGCCTCTGACTCCGTGGGCACTGCTCCTTGGCTGGTGGTCTCCGCAGCTGGAAACCAACTCCAAACATCTTCTCCTTCGCGGAGAAGGCTGATTTGGCCTGAAGAAGCCCTTTGTGCACTGGCCCAAGCAACCCACCCCTAGCCAGCTGGGGAGAGCCCCACCTAGGGCCTAGCTCCGAAACGGCACCAAACGCACTTGTAGGAGATGCATTCTGCAAAGGGAAACTGGGCTCGGGGAACAAACCTCAGCCCCAATGCGGCTATGCTCAGGATGGCAGCGCTTGCCTAGTTCTCACCTAGCCCTCGGCTCCCCATAGGGCCAAGGAGGGTCTGGGGTGCCTCTGGCTCCGTGGGCACTGCTGCTTGGCTGGTGGTCTCCACAGCTGGAAACCCACTCCAAACGTCTTCTCCTTCGCGGAGAAGTCCGAATTGGCTTAATGAAGCCCTGTGTGCACTGGCCCTAGCAACCCACCCCTAGCCAGCTCGGGCGGGCGTCACCTAGGGCCTAGCTCCGAAACGCACAAAACGCGCTTGTAGGAGCTGCATTCTGCAAAGGAAAATTGGGCTCGGGGAACAAACCTCAGCCCCAATGCGGCTTGGCTCAGGATCTCAGCGCTTGCCTAGTTCTCACCTAGCCCTCGGCTCCCCTTAGGGCCAAGGAGGTCTGGGCTGCCTCTGGCTCCGTGGGCACTGCTGCTTGGCTGGTGGTCTCCGCAGCTGGAAACCAACTCCAAACGTCTTCTACTTCGCGGAGAAGGCTGATTTGGCCTGAAGAAGCCCTTTGGGCACTGGCCCTAGCAACCCACACCTATCCAGCTCGAGGGCCCCACCTAGGGCCTAGCTCCGAAACGGCCCCAAACGCGCTTGTAGGAGCTGTATTCTGCAAAGGGAAACTGGGCCCCGGGAACAAACCTCAGCCCCACTGCGGCTTGGCTCAGGATCGCAGCGCTTGCCTAGTTCTCACCTAGGCCTAGGCTACCCATAGGGCCAAGGAGGGTCTGGGCTGCCTCTGACTCCGTGGGCACTGCTCCTTTGCTGGTGGTCTCCGCAGCTGGAAACCAACTCCAAACATCTTCTCCTTCGTGGAGAAGTCTGAATTGGCTTAATGAAGCCCTGTGTGCACTGGCCCTAGCAACCCACCCATCGCCAGCTCGGGAGGGCCCCACTTAGGGCCTAGCTCCGTAATGGCACCAAATGCGCTTGTAGGAGCTGCATTCTGCAGAGGGAAACTGGGCTCGGGGAACAAACCTCAGCCCCAATGCGGCTTGGCTCAGGATCCCAGCGCTTGCCTAGTTCTCACCTAGCCCTCGGCTCCCCTTAGGGCCAAGGAGGGTCTGGGCTGCCTCGGGCTCCGTGGGCACTGCTGCTTGGCTGGTGGTCTCCGCAGCTGGAAACCAACTCCAAACATCTTCTCCATCGCGGAGAAGTCTGAATTGGCTTAATGAAGCCCTGTGTGCACTGGCCCTAGCAACCCACCCCTAGCCAGCTCGGGAGGGCCCCACCTAGGGCCTAGCTCCGAAACGGCACAAAACGCGCTTGTAGGAGCTGCATTCTGCAAAGGGAAACTGGGCTCGGGGAACAAACCTCAGCCCCAATGCGGCTTGGCTCAGGATGGCAGCGCTTGCCTAGTTCTCACCTAGCCCTCGGCTCCCCTTAGGGCCAAGGAGGGTCTGGGCTGCCTCTGGCTCCGTGGGCACTGCCGCTTGGCTGGTGGTCTCCGCAGCTGGAAACCAACTCCAAACGTCTTCTCCTTCGCGGAGAAGGCTGATGTGGCCTGAAGAAGCCCTGTGTGCACTGGCCCTAGCAACCCACCCCTAGCCAGCTCGGGAGGGCCCCACCTAGGGCCTAGCTCCGTAACGGCAGAAAGCGCGCTTGTAGGAGCTGCATTCTGCAAAGGGAAACTGGGCTCGGGGAACAAACCTCAGCCCCCATGTGGCTTGGCTCAGAATCCCAGCGCTTGCCTAGTTCTCACCTAGCCCTCGGCTCCCCATAGGGCCAAGGATGGGCTGGGCTGCCTCTGGCTCCGTGGGCACTGCTGCTTGGCTGGTGGTCTCCGCAGCTGGAAACCAACTCCAAACATCTTCTACTTCGCGGAGAAGTCTGAATTGGCTTAATGAAGCCCTGTGTGCACTGGCCCTAGCAACCCACCCATCGCCAGCTCGTGCGGTCCCCACCTAGGGCCTAGCTCCGTAATGGCACCAAATGCGCTTGTAGGAGCTGCATTCTGCAGAGGGAAACTGGGCTCGGGGAACAAACCTCAGCCCCAATGCGGCTTGGCTCAGAAACCCAGCGCTTACCTAGTTCTCACCTAGACTCGGCTCCTCATAGGGCTAAGGAGAGTCTGGGCTGCCTCTGGCTCCGTGGGCACTGCTGCTTGGCTGGTGGTCTCCGCAGCTGGAAACCAACTCCAAACGTCTTCCCCTTCGCGGAGAAGGGTGATTAGGCCTGAAGAAGCCCTTTGTGCACTGGCCCTAGCAACCCACCCATCGCCAGCTCGGGAGGTCCCACCTATGGCCTAGCTCCGAAACGGCACCAAACGCACTTGTAGGAGCTGCATTCTGCAAAGGGAAACTGGGCTCGGGGAACAAACCTAAGCCCCAATGCGGCTATGCTCAGGATCCCAGCGCTTGCCTAGTTCTCACCTAGCCCTCGGCTCCCCTTAGGGCCAAGGAGGGTCTGGGCTGCCTCTGGCTCCGTGGGCACTGCTGCTTGGCTGGTGGTCTCCACAGCTGGAAACCCACTCCAAACGTCTTCTCCTTCGCGGAGAAGTCTGAATTGGCTTAATGAAGCCCTGTGTGCACTGGCCCTAGCAACCCACCCCTAACCAGCTCGGGCGGGCGTCACCTAGGGCCTAGCTCCGAAACGCACAAAACGCGCTTGTAGGAGCTGCATTCTGCAAAGGAAAATTTGGCTCGGGGAACAAACCTCAGCCCCAATGCGGCTTGGCTCAGATCCCAGCACTTGCCTAGTTCTCCCCTAGCCCTCGGCTCCTCATAGGGCCAAGGAGCGTCTGGGCTGCCTCTGGCTCCGTGGGCACTGCTGCTTGGCTGGTGGTCTCCGCAGCTGGAAACCAACTCCAAACGTCTTCCCCTTCGCGGAGAAGGGTGATTTGGCCTGAAGAAGCCCTTTGTGCACTGGCCCTAGCAACCCACCCCTAGCCAGCTCGGGCGGGCGTCACCTAGGGCCTAGCTCCGTAATGGCACCAAACGCGCTTGTAGGAGCTGCATTCTGCAAAGGGAAACTGGGCTCGGGGAAGAAACCTCAACACCAGTGCGGCCTGGCTCAGGATCGCAGCGCTTGCCTAGTTCTCACCTAGGCCTAGGCTCCCCTTAGGGCCAAGGAGCGTCTGGGGTGCCTCTGGCTTCGTGGGCACTGCTGCTTGGCTGGTGGTCTCCGGAGCTGGAAACCAACTCCAAACGTCTTCCACTTCGCGGAGAAGTCTAAATAGGCCAAATGAAGCCCTGTGTGCAAGGGCCGTAGCAACCCATCCCTAGCCAGCTCGGGAGGGCCCCACCTAGGGCCTAGCTCCGAAACGCCACAAAACGCGCTTGTAGGAGCTGCATTCTGCAAAGGGAAACTGGGCTCGGGGAACAAACCTCAGCCCCACTGCGGCTTGGCTCAGGATCGCAGCGCTTGCCTAGTTCTCACCTAGGCCTAGGCTACCCATAGGGCCAAGGAGGGTCTGGGCTGCCTCTGACTCCGTGGGCACTGCTGCTTGGCTGGTGGTCTCCGCAGCTGGAAACCAACTCCAAACATCTTCTCCTTCGCGGAGAAGGCTGATTTGGCCTGAAGAAGCCCTTTGTGCACTGGCCCAAGCAACCCACCCCTAGCCAGCTGGGGAGAGCCCCACCTAGGGCCTAGCTCCGAAACGGCACCAAACGCACTTGTAGGAGATGCATTCTGCAAAGGGAAACTGGGCTCGGGGAACAAACCTCAGCCCCAATGTGGCTTGGCTCAGGATCCCAGCGCTTGCCTAGTTCTCACCTAGCCCTCGGCTCCCCATAGGGCCAAGGAGGGTCTGGGGTGCCTCTGGCTCCGTGGCCACTGCTGCTTGGCTGGTGGTCTCCACAGCTGGAAACCCACTCCAAACGTCTTCTCCTTCGCGGAGAAGTCTGAATTGGCTTAATGAAGCCCTGTGTGCACTGGCCCTAGCAACCCACCCCTAGCCAGCTCGGGCGGGCGTCACCTAGGGCCTAGCTCCGAAACGCACAAAACGCTCTTGTAGGAGCTGCATTCTGCAAAGGAAAATTGGGCTCGGGGAACAAACCTCAGCCCCAATGCGGCTTGGCTCAGGATCCCAGCGCTTGCCTAGTTCTCCCCTAGCCCTCGGCTCCCCTTAGGGCCAAGGAGGTCTGGGCTGCCTCTGGCTCCGTGGTCACTGGTGCTTGGCTGGTGGTCTCCGCAGCTGGAAACCAACTCCAAACGTCTTCTACTTCGCGGAGAAGGCTGATGTGGCCTGAAGAAGCCCTTTGGGCACTGGCCCTAGCAACCCACACCTATCCAGCTCGGGAGGGCCCCACCTAGGGCCTAGATCGAAAACGGTACCAAAGGCGCATCTAGGAGCTGCATTCTGCAAAGGGAAACTGGGCTCCGGGAACAAACCTCAGCCCCACTGCGGCTTGGCTCAGGATCGCAGCGCTTGCCTAGTTCTCACCTAGACCTCGGCTCCCCATAGGGCCAAGGAGGGTCTGGGCTGCCTCTGGCTCCGTGGGCACTGCTGCTTGGCTGGTGGTCTCCGCAGCTGGAAACCAACTCCAAACGTCTTCTCCTTCGCGGAGAAGTCTGAATTGGCCAAATGAAGCCCTGTGTGCAAGGGCCGTAGCAACCCATCCCTAGCCAGCTCGTGCGGGCCCCACTTAGGGCCTAGCTCCCTAATGGCACCAAATGCGCTTGTAGGAGCTGCATTCTGCAGAGGGAAACTGGGCTCGGGGAACAAACCTCAGCCCCAATGCGGCTTGGCTCAGGATCCCAGCGCTTGCCTAGTTCTCACCTAGACCTCGGCTCCTCATAGGGCCAAGGAGAGTCTGGGCTGCCTCTGGCTCCGTGGGCACTGCTGCTTGGCTGGTGGTCTCCGCAGCTGGAAACCAACTCCAAACGTCTTCCCCTTCGCGGAGAAGGCTGATTTGGCCTGAAGAAGCCCTTTGTGCACTGGCCCTAGCAACCCACCCATCGCCAGCTGGGGAGGGCCCCACCTAGGGCCTAGCTCCGAAACGGCACCAAACGCACTTGTAGGAGATGCATTCTGCAAAGGGAAACTGGGCTCGGGGAACAAACCTCAGCCCCAATGTGGCTTGGCTCAGGATCCCAGCGCTTGCCTAGTTCTCACCTAGCCCTCGGCTCCCCATAGGGCCAAGGAGGGTCTGGGGTGCCTCTGGCTCCGTGGGCAGTGCTGCTTGGCTGGTGGTCTCCACAGCTGGAAACCCACTCCAAACGTCTTCTCCTTCGCGGAGAAGTCTGAATTGGCTTAATGAAGCCCTGTGTGCACTGGCCCTAGCAACCCACCCCTAGCCAGCTCCGGCTGGCGTCACCTAGGGCCTAGCTCCGAAACGCACAAAACGCGCTTGTAGGAGCTGCATTCTGCAAAGGAAAATTGGGCTCGGGGAACAAACCTCAGCCCCAATGCGGCTATGCTCAGGATCCCAGCGCTTGCCTAGTTCTCACCTAGCCCTTGGCTCCCCTTAGGGCCAAGGAGGGTCTGGGCTGCCTCTGGCTCCGTGGGCACTGCTGCTTGGCTGGTGGTCTCCACAGCTGGAAACCCACTCCAAACGTCTTCTCCTTCGCGGAGAAGTCTGAATTGGCTTAATGAAGCCCTGTGTGCACTGGCCCTAGCAACCCACCCCTAGCCAGCTCGGGCGGGCGTCACCTAGGGCCTAGCTCCGTAACGGCAGAAAGCGCGCTTGTAGGAGCTGCATTCTGCAAAGGAAAATTTGGCTCGGGGAACAAACCTCAGCCCCAATGCGGCTTGGCTCAGATCCCAGCGCTTGCCTAGTTCTCCCCTAGCCCTCGGCTCCTCATAGGGCCAAGGAGCGTCTGGGCTGCCTCTGGCTCCGTGGGCACTGCTGCTTGGCTGGTGGTCTCCGCAGCTGGAAACCAACTCCAAACGTCTTCTCCTTCGCGGAGAAGGGTGATTTGGCCTGAAGAAGCCCTTTGTGCACTGGCCCTAGCAACCCACCCCTAGCCAGCTCGGGCGGGCGTCACCTAGGGCCTAGCTCCGTAATGGCACCAAACGCGCTTGTAGGAGCTGCATTCTGCAAAGGGAAACTGGGCTCGGGGTACAAACCTCAACACCAGTGCGGCCTGGCTCAGGATCGCAGCGCTTGCCTAGTTCTCACCTAGGCCTAGGCTCCCCTTAGGGCCAAGGAGCGTCTGGGGTGCCTCTGGCTTCGTGGGCACTGCTGCTTGGCTGGTGGTCTCCGGAGCTGGAAACCAACTCCAAACGTCTTCCACTTCGCGGAGAAGTCTAAATAGGCCAAATGAAGCCCTGTGTGCAAGGGCCGTAGCAACCCATCCCTAGCCAGCTCGGGAGGGCCCCACCTAGGGCCTAGCTCCGAAACGCCACAAAACGCGCTTGTAGGAGCTGCATTCTGCAAAGGGAAACTGGGCTCGGGGAACAAACCTCAGCCCCACTGCGGCTTGGCTCAGGATCGCAGCGCTTGCCTAGTTCTCACCTAGGCCTAGGCTACCCATAGGGCCAAGGAGGGTCTGGGCTGCCTCTGACTCCGTGGGCACTGCTCCTTGGCTGGTGGTCTCCGCAGCTGGAAACCAACTCCAAACATCTTCTCCTTCGCGGAGAAGGCTGATTTGGCCTGAAGAAGCCCTTTGTGCACTGGCCCAAGCAACCCACCCCTAGCCAGCTGGGGAGAGCCCCACCTAGGGCCTAGCTCCGAAACGGCACCAAACGCACTTGTAGGAGATGCATTCTGCAAAGGGAAACTGGGCTCGGGGAACAAACCTCAGCCCCAATGTGGCTTGGCTCAGGATCCCAGCGCTTGCCTAGTTCTCACCTAGCCCTCGGCTCCCCATAGGGCCAAGGAGGGTCTGGGGTGCCTCTGGCTCCGTGGCCACTGCTGCTTGGCTGGTGGTCTCCACAGCTGGAAACCCACTCCAAACGTCTTCTCCTTCGCGGAGAAGTCTGAATTGGCTTAATGAAGCCCTGTGTGCACTGGCCCTAGCAACCCACCCCTAGCCAGCTCGGGCGGGCGTCACCTAGGGCCTAGCTCCGAAACGCACAAAACGCGCTTGTAGGAGCTGCATTCTGCAAAGGAAAATTGGGCTCGGGGAACAAACCTCAGCCCCAATGCGGCTTGGCTCAGGATCCCAGCGCTTGCCTAGTTCTCACCTAGCCCTCGGCTCCCCTTAGGGCCAAGGAGGTCTGGGCTGCCTCTGGCTCCGTGGTCACTGGTGCTTGGCTGGTGGTCTCCGCAGCTGGAAACCAACTCCAAACGTCTTCTACTTCGCGGAGAAGGCTGATGTGGCCTGAAGAAGCCCTTTGGGCACTGGCCCTAGCAACCCACACCTATCCAGCTCGGGAGGGCCCACCTAGGGCCTAGATCGAAAACAGTACCAAAGGCGCTTCTAGGAGCTGCATTCTGCAAAGGGAAACTGGGCTCCGGGAACAAACCTCAGCCCCACTGCGGCTTGGCTCAGGATCGCAGCGCTTGCCTAGTTCTCACCTAGACCTCGGCTCCCCATAGGGCCAAGGAGGGTCTGGGCTGCCTCTGGCTCCGTGGGCACTGCTGCTTGGCTGGTGGTCTCCGCAGCTGGAAACCAACTCCAAACGTCTTCTCCTTCGCGGAGAAGTCTGAATTGGCCAAATGAAGCCCTGTGTGCAAGGGCCGTAGCAACCCATCCCTAGCCAGCTCGTGCGGGCCCCACTTAGGGCCTACCTCCGTAATGGCACCAAATGCGCTTGTAGGAGCTGCAATCTGCAGAGGGAAACTGGGCTCGGGGAACAAACCTCAGCCCCAATGCGGCTTGGCTCAGGATCCCAGCGCTTGCCTAGTTCTCACCTAGACCTCGGCTCCTCATAGGGCCAAGGAGAGTCTGGGCTGCCTCTGGCTCCGTGGGCACTGCTGCTTGGCTGGTGGTCTCCGCAGCTGGAAACCAACTCCAAACGTCTTCCCCTTCGCGGAGAAGGCTGATTTGGCCTGAAGAAGCCCTTTGTGCACTGGCCCTAGCAACCCACCCATCGCCAGCTCGGGAGGGCCCCACCTAGGGCCTAGCTCCGAAACGGCACCAAACGCACTTGTAGGAGATGCATTCTGCAAAGGGAAACTGGGCTCGGGGAACAAACCTCAGCCCCAATGTGGCTTGGTTCAGGATCCCAGCGCTTGCCTAGTTCTCACCTAGCCCTCGGCTCCCCATAGGGCCAAGGAGGGTCTGGGGTGCCTCTGGCTCCGTGGCCACTGCTGCTTGGCTGGTGGTCTCCACAGCTGGAAACCCACTCCAAACGTCTTCTCCTTCGCGGAGAAGTCTGAATTGGCTTAATGAAGACCTGTGTGCACTGGCCCTAGCAACCCACCCCTAGCCAGCTCCGGCTGGCGTCACCTAGGGCCTAGCTCCGAAACGCACAAAACGCGCTTGTAGGAGCTGCATTCTGCAAAGGAAAATTGGGCTCGGGGAACAAACCTCAGCCCCAATGCGGCTTGGCTCAGGATCCCAGCGCTTGCCTAGTTCTCACCTAGCCCTCGGCTCCCCTTAGGGCCAAGGAGGTCTGGGCTGCCTCTGGCTCCGTGGTCACTGGTGCTTGGCTGGTGGTCTCCGCAGCTGGAAACCAACTCCAAACGTCTTCTACTTCGCGGAGAAGGCTGATGTGGCCTGAAGAAGCCCTTTGGGCACTGGCCCTAGCAACCCACACCTATCCAGCTCGGGAGGGCCCCACCTAGGGCCTAGATCGAAAACGGTACCAAAGGCGCTTCTAGGAGCTGCATTCTGCAAAGGGAAACTGGGCTCGGGGAACAAACCTCAGCCCCACTGCGGCTTGGCTCAGGATCGCAGCGCTTGCCTAGTTCTCACCTAGACCTCGGCTCCCCATAGGGCCAAGGAGGGTCTGGGCTGCCTCTGGCTCCGTGGGCACTGCTGCTTGGCTGGTGGTCTCCGCAGCTGGAAACCAACTCCAAACGTCTTCTCCTTCGCGGAGAAGTCTGAATTGGCCAAATGAAGCCCTGTGTGCAAGGGCCGTAGCAACCCATCCCTAGCCAGCTCGTGCGGGCCCCACTTAGGGCCTAGCTCCGTAATGGCACCAAATGCGCTTGTAGGAGCTGCATTCTGCAGAGGGAAACTGGGCTCGGGGAACAAACCTCAGCCCCAATGCGGCTTGGCTCAGAAACCCAGCGCTTGCCTAGTTCTCACCTAGACCTCGGCTCCTCATAGGGCCAAGGAGAGTCTGGGCTGCCTCTGGCTCCGTGGGCACTGCTGCTTGGCTGGTGGTCTCCGCAGCTGGAAACCAACTCCAAACGTCTTCCCCTTCGCGGAGAAGGCTGATTTGGCCTGAAGAAGCCCTTTGTGCAATGGCCCTAGCAACCCACCCCTAGCCAGCTCGGGCGGGCGTCACCTAGGGCCTAGCTCCGAAACGCACAAAACGCGCTTGTAGGAGCTGCATTCTGCAAAGGGAAACTGGGCTCGGGGAACAAACCTCAACACCAGTGCGGCCTGGCTCAGGATCGCAGCGCTTGCCTAGTTCTCACCTAGACCTCGGCTCCCCATAGGGCCAAGGAGGGTCTGGGCTGCCTCTGGCTCCGTGGGCACTGCTGCTTGGCTGGTGGTCTCCGCAGCTGGAAACCAACTCCAAACGTCTTACACTTCGCGGAGAAGTCTAAATTGGCCAAATGAAGCCCTGTGTGCAAGGGCCGTAGCAACCCATCCCTAGCCAGCTCGGGAGGGCCCCACCTAGGGCCTAGCTCCGAAACGGCACCAAACGCACTTATAGGAGCTACATTCTGCAAAGGGAAACTGGGCTCGGGGAACAAACCTCAGCCCCAATGCGGCTATGCTCAGGATCCCAGCGCTTGCCTAGTTCTCACCTAGCCCTCGGCTCCCCATAGGGCCAAGGAGGGTCTGGGGTGCCTCTGGCTCCGTGGGCACTGCTGCTTGGCTGGTGGTCTCCACAGCTGGAAACCCACTCCAAACGTCTTCTCCTTCGCGGAGAAGTCTGAATTGGCTTAATGAAGCCCTGTGTGCACTGGCCCTAGCAACCCACCCCTAGCCAGCTCGGGCGGGCGTCACCTAGGGCCTAGCTCCGAAACGCACAAAACGCGCTTGTAGGAGCTGCATTCTGCAAAGGAAAATTGGGCTCGGGGAACAAACCTCAGCCCCAATGCGGCTTGGCTCAGGATCCCAGCGCTTGCCTAGTTCTCACCTAGCCCTCGGCTCCCCTTAGGGCCAAGGAGGTCTGGGCTGCCTCTGGCTCCGTGGTCACTGGTGCTTGGCTGGTGGTCTCCGCAGCTGGAAACCAACTCCAAACGTCTTCTACTTCGCGGAGAAGGCTGATTTGGCCTGAAGAAGCCCTTTGGGCATTGGCCCTAGCAACCCACACCTATCCAGCTCGGGAGGGCCCCACCTAGGGCCTAGCTCCGAAACGGCCCCAAACGCGCTTGTAGGAGCTGTATTCTGCAAAGGGAAACTGGGCTCGGGGAACAAACCTCAGCCCCAATGCGGCTTGGCTCAGGATCCCAGCGCTTGCCTAGGTCTCACCTAGCCCTCGGCTCCCCTTAGGGCCAAGGAGGGTCTGGGCTGCCTCTGGCTCCGTGGGCACTGCTGCTTGGCTGGTGGTCTCCACAGCTGGAAACCCACTCCAAACGTCTTCTCCTTCGCGGAGAAGTCTGAATTGGCTTAATGAAGCCCTGTGTGCACTGGCCCTAGCAACCCACCCATCCCCAGCTCGTGCGGGCCCCACTTAGGGCCTAGCTCCGTAATGGCACCAAATGCGCTTGTAGGAGCTGCATTCTGCAGAGGGAAACTGGGCTCGGGGAACAAACCTCAGCCCCAATGCGGCTTGGCTCAGAAACCCAGCGCTTGCCTAGTTCTCACCTAGACCTCGGCTCCTCATAGGGCCAAGGAGAGTCTGGGCTGCCTCTGGCTCCGTGGGCACTGCTGCTTGGCTGGTGGTCTCCGCAGCTGGAAACCAACTCCAAACGTCTTCCCCTTCGCGGAGAAGGGTGATTTGGCCTGAAGAAGCCCTTTGTGCACTGGCCCTAGCAACCCACCCCTAGCCAGCTCGGGCGGGCGTCACCTAGGGCCTAGCTCCGAAACGCACAAAACGCGCTTGTAGGAGCTGCATTCTGCAAAGGGAAACTGGGCTCGGGGAACAAACCTCAACACCAGTGCGGCCTGGCTCAGGATCGCAGCGCTTGCCTAGTTCTCACCTAGGCCTAGGCTCCCCTTAGGGCCAAGGAGCGTCTGGGCTGCCTCTGGCTTCGTGGGCACTGCTGCTTGGCTGGTGGTCTCCGGAGCTGGAAACCAACTCCAAACGTCTTCCACTTCGCGGAGAAGTCTAAATAGGCCAAATGAAGCCCTGTGTGCAAGGGCCGTAGCAACCCATCCCTAGCCAGCTCGGGAGGGCCCCACCTAGGGCCTAGCTCCGAAACGCCACAAAACGCGCTTGTAGGAGCTGCATTCTGCAAAGGGAAACTGGGCTCGGGGAACAAACCTCAGCCCCACTGCGGCTTGGCTCAGGATCTCAGCGCTTGCCTAGTTCTCACCTAGGCCTAGGCTACCCATAGGGCCAAGGAGGGTCTGGGCTGCCTCTGACTCCGTGGGCACTGCTCCTTGGCTGGTGGTCTCCGCAGCTGGAAACCAACTCCAAACATCTTCTCCTTCGCGGAGAAGGCTGATTTGGCCTGAAGAAGCCCTTTGTGCACTGGCCCAAGCAACCCACCCCTAGCCAGCTCGGGAGGGCCCCACCTAGGGCCTAGATCGAAAACGGTACCAAAGGCGCTTCTAGGAACTGCATTCTGCAAAGGGAAACTGGGCTCGGGGAACAAACCTCAGCCCCACTGCGGCTATGCTCAGGATCCCAGCGCTTGCCTAGTTCTCACCTAGCCCTAGGCTCCCCATAGGGCCAAGGAGGGTCTGGGGTGCCTCTGGCTCCGTGGGCACTGCTGCTTGGCTGGTGGTCTCCACAGATGGAAACCCACTCCAAACGTCTTCTCCTTCGCGGAGAAGTCTGAATTGGCTTAATGAAGCCCTGTGTGCACTGGCCCTAGCAACCCACCCCTAGCCAGCTCGGGCGGGCGTCACCTAGGGCCTAGCTCCGAAACGCACAAAACGCGCTTGTAGGAGCTGCATTCTGCAAAGGAAAATTGGGCTCGGGGAACAAACCTCAGCCCCAGTGCGGCTTGGCTCAGGATCCCATCGCTTGCCTAGTTCTCACCTAGCCCTCGGCTCCCCTTAGGGCCAAGGAGGTCTGGGCTGCCTATGGCTCCGTGGTCACTGGTGCTTGGCTGGTGGTCTCCGCAGCTGGAAACCAACTCCAAACGTCTTCTCCTTCGCGGAGAAGGCTGATTTGGCCTGAAGAAGCCCTTTGTGCACTGGCCCAAGCAACCCACCCCTAGCCAGCTCGGGAGGGCCCCACCTAGGGCCTAGATCGAAAACGGTACCAAAGGCGCTTCTAGGAGCTGTATTCTGCAAAGGGAAACTGGGCTCCGGGAACAAACCTCAGCCCCACTGCGGCTTGGCTCAGGATCGCAGCGCTTGCCTAGTTCTCACCTAGGCCTAGGCTCCCCATAGGGCCAAGGAGGGTCTGGGGTGCCTCTGGCTCCGTGGGCACTGCTGCTTGGCTGGTGGTCTCCGCAGCTGGAAACCAACTCCAAACGTCTTAGACTTCGCGGAGAAGTCTAAATTGGCCAAATGAAGCCCTGTGTACAAGGGCCGTAGCAACCCATCCCTAGCCAGCTCGGGAGGGCCCCACCTAGGGCCTAGCTCCGAAACGGCCCAAAACGCGCTTGTAGGAGCTGCATTCTGCAAAGGGAAACTGGGCTCGGGGAACAAACCTCAGCCCCAATGCGGCTTGGCTCAGGATCGCAGCGCTTGCCTAGTTCTCACCTAGCCCTCGGCTCCCCATAGGGCCAAGGAGGGTCTGGGCTGCCTCTGGCTCCGTGGGCACTGCTGCTTGGCTGGTGGTCTCCGCAGCTGGAAACCAACTCCAAACATCTTCTCCTTCGCGGAGAAGTCTGAATTGGCTTAATGAAGCCCTGTGTGCACTGGCCCTAGCTACCCACCCATCCCCAGCTCGTGCGGGCCCCACCTAGGGCCTAGCTCCGTAATGGCACCAAATGCGCTTGTAGGAGCTGCATTCTGCAGAGGGAAACTGGGCTCGGGGAACAAACCTCAGCCCCAATGCGGCTTGGCTCAGAAACCCAGCGCTTGCCTAGTTCTCACCTAGACCTCGGCTTCTCATAGGGCCAAGGAGAGTCTGGGCTGCCTCTGGCTCGTGGGCACTGCTGCTTGGCTGGTGGTCTCCGCAGCTGGAAACCAACTCCAAACGTCTTCCCCTTCGCGGAGAAGGGTGATTTGGCCTGAAGAAGCCCTTTGTGCACTGGCCCTAGCAACCCACCCATCGCCAGCTCGGGAGGGCCCCACCTAGGGCCTAGCTCCGAAACGGCACCAAACGCACTTATAGGAGCTACATTCTGCAAAGGGAAACTGGGCTCGGGGAACAAACCTCAGCCCCAATGCGGCTATGCTCAGGATCCCAAGCTTGCCTAGTTCTCACCTAGCCCTCGGCTCCCCATAGGGCCAAGGAGGGTCTGGGGTGCCTCTGGCTCCGTGGGCACTGCTGCTTGGCTGGTGGTCTCCACAGCTGGAAACCCACTCCAAACGTCTTCTCCTTCGCGGAGAAGTCTGAATTGGCTTAATGAAGCCCTGTGTGCACTGGCCCTAGCAACCCACCCCTAGCCAGCTCGGGCGGGCGTCACCTAGGGCCTAGCTCCGAAACGCACAAAACGCGCTTGTAGGAGCTGCATTCTGCAAAGGAAAATTGGGCTCGGGGAACAAACCTCAGCCCCAATGCGGCTTGGCTCAGGATCCCAGCGCTTGCCTAGTTCTCACCTAGCCCTCGGCTCCCCTTAGGGCCAAGGAGGTCTGGGCTGCCTCTGGCTCCGTGGTCACTGGTGCTTGGCTGGTGGTCTCCGCAGCTGGAAACCAACTCCAAACGTCTTCTACTTCGCGGAGAAGGCTGATTTGGCCTGAAGAAGCCCTTTGGGCACTGGCCCTAGCAACCCACACCTATCCAGCTCGGGAGGGCCCCACCTAGGGCCTAGCTCCGAAACGGCCCCAAACGCGCTTGTAGGAGCTGTATTCTGCAAAGGGAAACTGGGCCCCGGGAACAAACCTCAGCCCCAATGCGGCTTGGCTCAGGATCCCAGCGCTTGCCTAGGTCTCACCTAGCCGTCGGCTCCCCTTAGGGCCTAGGAGGGTCTGGGCTGCCTCTGGCTCCGTGGGCACTGCTGCTTGGCTGGTGGTCTCCACAGCTGGAAACCCACTCCAAACGTCTTCTCCTTCGCGGAGAAGTCTGAATTGGCTTAATGAAGCCCTGTGTGCACTGGCCCTAGCTACCCACCCATCCCCAGCTCGTGCGGGCCCCACTTAGGGCCTAGCTCCGTAATGGCACCAAATGCGCTTGTAGGAGCTGCATTCTGCAGAGGGAAACTGGGCTCGGGGAACAAACCTCAGCCCCAATGCGGCTTGGCTCAGAAACCCAGCGCTTGCCTAGTGCTCACCTAGACCTCGGCTCCTCATAGGGCCAAGGAGAGTCTGGGCTGCCTCTGGCTCCGTGGGCACTGCTGCTTGGCTGGTGGTCTCCGCAGCTGGAAACCAACTCCAAACGTCTTCCCCTTCGCGGAGAAGGGTGATTTGGCCTGAAGAAGCCCTTTGTGCACTGGCCCTAGCAACCCACCCCTAGCCAGCTCGGGCGGGCGTCACCTAGGGCCTAGCTCCGAAACGCACAAAACGCGCTTGTAGGAGCTGCATTCTGCAAAGGGAAACTGGGCTCGGGGAACAAACCTCAACACCAGTGCGGCCTGGCTCAGGATCGCAGCGCTTGCCTAGTTCTCACCTAGGCCTAGGCTCCCCTTAGGGCCAAGGAGCGTCTGGGGTGCCTCTGGCTTCGTGGGCACTGCTGCTTGGCTGGTGGTCTCCGGAGCTGGAAACCAACTCCAAACGTCTTCCACTTCGCGGAGAAGTCTAAATAGGCCAAATGAAGCCCTGTGTGCAAGGGCCGTAGCAACCCATCCCTAGCCAGCTCGGGAGGGCCCCACCTAGGGCCTAGCTCCGAAACGCCACAAAACGCGCTTGTAGGAGCTGCATTCTGCAAAGGGAAACTGGGCTCGGGGAACAAACCTCAGCCCCACTGCGGCTTGGCTCAGGATCGCAGCGCTTGCCTAGTTCTCACCTAGGCCTAGGCTCCCCATAGGGCCAAGGAGGGTCTGGGCTGCCTCTGGCTCCGTGGGCACTGCTGCTTGGCTGGTGGTCTCCGCAGCTGGAAACCAACTCCAAACATCTTCTCCTTCGCGACGAAGTCTGAATTGGCTTAATGAAGCCCTGTGTGCACTGGCCCTAGCAACCCACCCATCGCCAGCTCGTGCGGGCCCCACCTAGGGCCTAGCTCCGAAACGGCACCAAACGCACTTGTAGGAGCTACATTCTGCAAAGGGAAACTGGGCTCGGGGAACAAACCTCAGCCCCAATGCGGCTATGCTCAGGATCCCAGCGCTTGCCTAGTTCTCACCTAGCCCTCGGCTCCCCATAGGGCCAAGGAGGGTCTGGGGTGCCTCTGGCTCCGTGGGCACTGCTGCTTGGCTGGTGGTCTCCACAGCTGGAAACCCACTCCAAACGTCTTCTCCTTCGCGGAGAAGTCTGAATTGGCTTAATGAAGCCCTGTGTGCACTGGCCCTAGCAACCCACCCCTAGCCAGCTCGGGCGGGCGTCACCTAGGGCCTAGCTCCGAAACGCACAAAACGCGCTTGTAGGAGCTGCATTCTGCAAAGGAAAATTGGGCTCGGGGAACAAACCTCAGCCCCAATGCGGCTTGGCTCAGGATCCCAGCGCTTGCCTAGTTCTCACCTAGCCCTCGGCTCCCCTTAGGGCCAAGGAGGTCTGGGCTGCCTCTGGCTCCGTGGGCACTGGTGCTTGGCTGGTGGTCTCCGCAGCTGGAAACCAACTCCAAACGTCTTCTACTTCGCGGAGAAGGCTGATTTGGCCTGAAGAAGCCCTTTGGGCACTGGCCCTAGCAACCCACACCTATCCAGCTCGGGAGGGCCCCACCTAGGGCCTAGCTCCGAAACGGCCCCAAACGCGCTTGTAGGAGCTGTATTCTGCAAAGGGAAACTGGGCCCCGGGAACAAACCTCAGCCCCAATGCGGCTTGGCTCAGGATCCCAGCGCTTGCCTAGGTCTCACCTAGCCCTCGGCTCCCCTTAGGGCCAAGGAGGGTCTGGGCTGCCTCTGGCTCCGTGGACACTGCTGCTTGGCTGGTGGTCTCCACAGCTGGAAACCCACTCCAAACGTCTTCTCCTTCGCGGAGAAGTCTGAATTGGCTTAATGAAGCCCTGTGTGCACTGGCCCTAGCAACCCACCCATCGCCAGCTCGTGCGGGCCCCACTTAGGGCCTAGCTCCGTAATGGCACCAAATGCGCTTGTAGGAGCTGCATTCTGCAGAGGGAAACTGGGCTCGGGGAACAAACCTCAGCCCCAATGCGGCTTGGCTCAGAAACCCAGCGCTTGCCTAGTTCTCACCTAGACCTCGGCTCCTCATAGGGCCAAGGAGAGTCTGGGCTGCCTCTGGCTCCGTGGGCACTGCTGCTTGGCTGGTGGTCTCCGCAGCTGGAAACCAACTCCAAACGTCTTCCCCTTCGCGGAGAAGGGTGATTTGGCCTGAAGAAGCCCTTTGTGCACTGGCCCTAGCAACCCACCCCTAGCCAGCTCGGGCGGGCGTCACCTAGGGCCTAGCTCCGAAACGCACAAAACGCGCTTGTAGGAGCTGCATTCTGCAAAGGGAAACTGGGCTCGGGGAACAAACCTCAACACCAGTGCGGCCTGGCTCAGGATCGCAGCGCTTGCCTAGTTCTCACCTAGGCCTAGGCTCCCCTTAGGGCCAAGGAGCGTCTGGGGTGCCTCTGGCTTCGTGGGCACTGCTGCTTGGCTGGTGGTCTCCGCAGCTGGAAACCAACTCAAAACGTCTTCCACTTCGCGGAGAAGTCTAAATAGGCCAAATGAAGCCCTGTGTGCAAGGGCCGTAGCAACCCATCCCTAGCCAGCTCGGGAGGGCCCCACCTAGGGCCTAGCTACGAAACGCCACAAAACGCGCTTGTAGGAGCTGCATTCTGCAAAGGGAAACTGGGCTCGGGGAAAAAACCTCAGCCCCACTGTGGCTTGGCTCAGGATCGCAGCGCTTGCCTAGTTCTCACCTAGGCCTAGGCTACCCATTGGCCAAGGAGGGTCTGGGCTGCCTCTGACTCCGTGGGCACTGCTCCTTGGCTGGTGGTCTCCGCAGCTGGAAACCAACTCCAAACATCTTCTCCTTCGCGGAGAAGGCTGATTTGGCCTGAAGAAGCCCTTTGTGCACTGGCCCAAGCAACCCACCCCTAGCCAGCTCGGGAGGGCCCCACCTAGGGCCTAGATCGAAAACGGTACCAAAGGCGCTTCTAGGAGCTGCATTCTGCAAAGGGAAACTGGGCTCGGGGAACAAACCTCAGCCCCAATGCGGCTATGCTCAGGATCCCAGCGCTTGCCTAGTTCTCACCTAGCCCTCGGCTCCCCTTAGGGCCAAGGAGGTCTGGGCTGCCTCTGGCTCCGTGGTCACTGGTGCTTGGCTGGTGGTCTCCGCAGCTGGAAACCAACTCCAAACGTCTTCTACTTCGCGGAGAAGGCTGATTTGGCCTGAAGAAGCCCTTTGGGCACTGGCCCTAGCAACCCACACCTATCCAGCTCGGGCGGGCCCCACCTAGGGCCTAGCTCCGAAACGGCCCCAAACGCGCTTGTAGGAGCTGTATTCTGCAAAGGGAAACTGGGCCCCGGGAACAAACCTCAGCCCCAATGCGGCTTGGCTCAGGATCCCAGCGCTTGCCTAGGTCTCACCTAGCCCTCGGCTCCCCTTAGGGCCAAGGAGGGTCTGGGCTGCCTCTGGCTCCGTGGGCACTGCTGCTTGGCTGGTGGTCTCCACAGCTGGAAACCCACTCCAAACGTCTTCTCCTTCGCGGAGAAGTCTGAATTGGCTTAATGAAGCCCTGTGTGCACTGGCCCTAGCAACCCACCCCTCCCCAGCTCGTGCGGGCCCCACTTAGGGCCTAGCTCCGTAATGGCACCAAATGCGCTTGTAGGAGCTGCATTCTGCAGAGGGAAACTGGGCTCGGGGAACAAACCTCAGCCCCAATGCGGCTTGGCTCAGAAACCCAGCGCTTGCCTAGTTCTCACCTAGACCTCGGCTCCTCATAGGGCCAAGGAGCGTCTGGGCTGCCTCTGGCTCCGTGGGCACTGCTGCTTGGCTGGTGGTCTCCGCAGCTGGAAACCAACTCCAAACGTCTTCCCCTTCGCGGAGAAGGGTGATTTGGCCTGAAGAAGCCCTTTGTGCACTGGCCCTAGCAACCCACCCCTAGCCAGCTTGGGCGGGCGTCACCTAGGGCCTAGCTCCGAAACGCACAAAACGCGCTTGTAGGAGCTGCATTCTGCAAAGGGAAACTGGGCTCGGGGAACAAACCTCAACACCAGTGCGGCCTGGCTCAGGATCACAGCGCTTGCCTAGTTCTCACCTAGGCCTAGGCTCCCCTTAGGGCCAAGGAGCGTCTGGGGTGCCTCTGGCTTCGTGGGCACTGCTGCTTGGCTGGTGGTCTCCGGAGCTGGAAACCAACTCCAAACGTCTTCCACTTCGCGGAGAAGTCTAAATAGGCCAAATGAAGCCCTGTGTGCAAGGGCCGTAGCAACCCATCCCTAGCCAGCTCGGGAGGGCCCCACCTAGGGCCTAGCTCCGAAACGCCACAAAACGCGCTTGTAGGAGCTGCATTCTGCAAAGGGAAACTGGGCTCGGGGAACAAACCTCAGCCCCACTGCGGCTTGGCTCAGGATCGCAGCGCTTGCCTAGTTCTCACCTAGGCCTAGGCTACCCATAGGGCCAAGGAGGGTCTGGGCTGCCTCTGACTCCGTGGGCACTGCTCCTTGGCTGGTGGTCTCCGCAGCTGGAAACCAACTCCAAACATCTTCTCCTTCGCGGAGAAGGCTGATTTGGCCTGAAGAAGCCCTTTGTGCACTGGCCCAAGCAACCCACCCCTAGCCAGCTCGGGAGGGCCCCACCTAGGGCCTAGATCGAAAACGGTACCAAAGGCGCTTCTAGGAGCTGCATTCTGCAAAGGGAAACTGGGCTCCGGGAACAAACCTCAGCCCCACTGCGGCTTGGCTCAGGATGGCAGCGCTTGCCTAGTTCTCACCTAGCCCTCGGCTCCCCATAGGGCCAAGGAGGGTCTGGGCTGCCTCTGGCTCCGTGGGCACTGCTGCTTGGCTGGTGGTCTCCGCAGCTGGAAACCAACTCCAAACGTCTTACACTTCGCGGAGAAGTCTAAATTGGCCAAATGAAGCCCTGTGTGCAAGGGCCGTAGCAACCCATCCCTAGCCAGCTCGGGAGGGCCCCACCTAGGGCCTAGCTCCGAAACGGCCCAAAACGCGCTTGTAGGAGCTGCATTCTGCAAAGGGAAACTGGGCTCGGGGAACAAACCTCAGCCCCAATGCGGCTTGGCTCAGAAACCCAGCGCTTGCCTAGTTCTCACCTAGACCTCGGCTCCTCATAGGGCCAAGGAGAGTCTGGGCTGCCTCTGGCTCGTGGGCACTGCTGCTTGGCTGGTGGTCTCCGCAGCTGGAAACCAACTCCAAACGTCTTCCCCTTCGCGGAGAAGGGTGATTTGGCCTGAAGAAGCCCTTTGTGCACTGGCCCTAGCAACCCACCCCTAGCCAGCTCGGGCGGGCGTCACCTAGGGCCTAGCTCCGAAACGCACAAAACGCGCTTGTAGGAGCTGCATTCTGCAAAGGAAAATTGGGCTCGGGGAACAAACCTCAGCCCCAATGCGGCTTGGCTCAGGATCCCAGCGCTTGCCTAGTTCTCACCTAGCCCTCGGCTCCCCTTAGGGCCAAGGAGGTCTGGGCTGCCTCTGGCTCCGTGGTCACTGGTGCTTGGCTGGTGGTCTCCGCAGCTGGAAACCAACTCCAAACGTCTTCTACTTCGCGGAGAAGGCTGATTTGGCCTGAAGAAGCCCTTTGGGCACTGGCCCTAGCAACCCACACCTATCCAGCTCGGGAGGGCCCCACCTAGGGCCTAGCTCCGAAACGGCCCCAAACGCGCTTGTAGGAGCTGCATTCTGCAAAGGGAAACTGGGCCCCGGGAACAAACCTCAGCCCCAATGCGGCTTGGCTCAGGATCCCAGCGCTTGCCTAGGTCTCACCTAGCCCTCGGCTCCCCTTAGGGCCAAGGAGGGTCTGGGCTGCCTCTGGCTCCGTGGGCACTGCTGCTTGGCTGGTGGTCTCCACAGCTGGAAACCCACTCCAAACGTCTTCTCCTTCGCGGAGAAGTCTGAATTGGCTTAATGAAGCCCTGTGTGCACTGGCCCTAGCAACCCACCCATCCCCAGCTCGTGCGGGCCCCACTTAGGGCCTAGCTCCGTAATGGCACCAAATGCGCTTGTAGGAGCTGCATTCTGCAGAGGGAAACTGGGCTCGGGGAACAAACCTCAGCCCCAATGCGGCTTGGCTCAGAAACCCAGCGCTTGCCTAGTTCTCACCTAGACCTCGGCTCCTCATAGGGCCAAGGAGCGTCTGGGCTGCCTCTGGCTCCGTGGGCACTGCTGCTTGGCTGGTGGTCTCCGCAGCTGGAAACCAACTCCAAACGTCTTCCCCTTCGCGGAGAAGGGTGATTTGGCCTGAAGAAGCCCTTTGTGCACTGGCCCTAGCAACCCACCCCTAGCCAGCTCGGGCGGGCGTCACCTAGGGCCTAGCTCCGAAACGCACAAAACGCGCTTGTAGGAGCTGCATTCTGCAAAGGGAAACTGGGCTCGGGGAACAAACCTCAACACCAGTGCGGCCTGGCTCAGGATCGCAGCGCTTGCCTAGTTCTCACCTAGGCCTAGGCTCCCCTTAGGGCCAAGGAGCGTCTGGGGTGCCTCTGGCTTCGTGGGCACTGCTGCTTGGCTGGTGGTCTCCGGAGCTGGAAACCAACTCCAAACGTCTTCCACTTCGCGGAGAAGTCTAAATAGGCCAAATGAAGCCCTGTGTGCAAGGGCCGTAGCAACCCATCCCTAGCCAGCTCGGGAGGGCCCCACCTAGGGCCTAGCTCCGAAACGCCACAAAACGCGCTTGTAGGAGCTGCATTCTGCAAAGGGAAACTGGGCTCGGGGAACAAACCTCAGCCCCACTGCGGCTTGGCTCAGGATCGCAGCGCTTGCCTAGTTCTCACCTAGGCCTAGGCTACCCATAGGGCCAAGGAGGGTCTGGGCTGCCTCTGACTCCGTGGGCACTGCTCCTTGGCTGGTGGTCTCCGCAGCTGGAAACCAACTCCAAACATCTTCTCCTTCGCGGAGAAGGCTGATTTGGCCTGAAGAAGCCCTTTGTGCACTGGCCCAAGCAACCCACCCCTAGCCAGCTCGGGAGGGCCCCACCTAGGGCCTAGATCGAAAACGGTACCAAAGGCGCTTCTAGGAGCTGCATTCTGCAAAGGGAAACTGGGCTCCGGGAACAAACCTCAGCCCCACTGCGGCTTGGCTCAGGATGGCAGCGCTTGCCTAGTTCTCACCTAGACCTCGGCTCCCCATAGGGCCAAGGAGGGTCTGGGCTGCCTCTGGCTCCGTGGGCACTGCTGCTTGGCTGGTGGTCTCCGCAGCTGGAAACCAACTCCAAACGTCTTACACTTCGCGGAGAAGTCTAAATTGGCCAAATGAAGCCCTGTGTGCAAGGGCCGTAGCAACCCATCCCTAGCCAGCTCGGGAGGGCCCCACCTAGGGCCTAGCTACGAAACGGCCCAAAACGCGCTTGTAGGAGCTGCATTCTGCAAAGGGAAACTGGGCTCGGGGAACAAACCTCAGCCCCAATGCGGCTTGGCTCAGAAACCCAGCGCTTGCCTAGTTCTCACCTAGACCTCGGCTCCTCATAGGGCCAAGGAGAGTCTGGGCTGCCTCTGGCTCGTGGGCACTGCTGCTTGGCTGGTGGTCTCCGCAGCTGGAAACCAACTCCAAACGTCTTCCCCTTCGCGGAGAAGGGTGATTTGGCCTGAAGAAGCCCTTTGTGCACTGGCCCTAGCAACCCACCCCTAGCCAGCTCGGGCGGGCGTCACCTAGGGCCTAGCTCCGAAACGCACAAAACGCGCTTGTAGGAGCTGCATTCTGCAAAGGAAAATTGGGCTCGGGGAACAAACCTCAGCCCCAATGCGGCTTGGCTCAGGATCCCAGCGCTTGCCTAGTTCTCACCTAGCCCTCGGCTCCCCTTAGGGCCAAGGAGGTCTGGGCTGCCTCTGGCTCCGTGGTCACTGGTGCTTGGCTGGTGGTCTCCGCAGCTGGAAACCAACTCCAAACGTCTTCTACTTCGCGGAGAAGGCTGATTTGGCCTGAAGAAGCCCTTTGGGCACTGGCCCTAGCAACCCACACCTATCCAGCTCGGGAGGGCCCCACCTAGGGCCTAGCTCCGAAACGGCCCCAAACGCGCTTGTAGGAGCTGTATTCTGCAAAGGGAAACTGGGCCCCGGGAACAAACCTCAGCCCCAATGCGGCTTGGCTCAGGATCCCAGCGCTTGCCTAGGTCTCACCTAGCCCTCGGCTCCCCTTAGGGCCAAGGAGGGTCTGGGCTGTCTCTGGCTCCGTGGGCACTGCTGCTTGGCTGGTGGTCTCCACAGCTGGAAACCCACTCCAAACGTCTTCTCCTTCGCGGAGAAGTCTGAATTGGCTTAATGAAGCCCTGTGTGCACTGGCCCTAGCAACCCACCCCTAGCCAGCTCGTGCGGGCCCCACTTAGGGCCTAGCTCCGTAATGGCACCAAATGCGCTTGTAGGAGCTGCATTCTGCAGAGGGAAACTGGGCTCGGGGAACAAACCTCAGCCCCAATGCGGCTTGGCTCAGAAACCCAGCGCTTGCCTAGTTCTCACCTAGACCTCGGCTCCTCATAGGGCCAAGGAGAGTCTGGGCTGCCTCTGGCTCCGTGGGCACTGCTGCTTGGCTGGTGGTCTCCGCAGCTGGAAACCAACTCCAAACGTCTTCCCCTTCGCGGAGAAGGGTGATTTGGCCTGAAGAAGCCCTTTGTGCACTGGCCCTAGCAACCCACCCCTAGCCAGCTCGGGCGGGCGTCACCTAGGGCCTAGCTCCGAAACGCACAAAACGCGCTTGTAGGAGCTGCATTCTGCAAAGGGAAACTGGGCTCGGGGAACAAACCTCAACACCAGTGCGGCCTGGCTCAGGATCGCAGCGCTTGCCTAGTTCTCACCTAGGCCTAGGCTCCCCTTAGGGCCAAGGAGCGTCTGGGGTGCCTCTGGCTTCGTGGGCACTGCTGCTTGGCTGGTGGTCTCCGGAGCTGGAAACCAACTCCAAACGTCTTCCACTTCGCGGAGAAGTCTAAATAGGCCAAATGAAGCCCTGTGTGCAAGGGCCGTAGCAACCCATCCCTAGCCAGCTCGGGAGGGCCCCACCTAGGGCCTAGCTCCGAAACGCCACAAAACGCGCTTGTAGGAGCTGCATTCTGCAAAGGGAAACTGGGCTCGGGGAACAAACCTCAGCCCCACTGCGGCTTGGCTCAGGATCGCAGCGCTTGCCTAGTTCTCACCTAGGCCTAGGCTACCCATAGGGCCAAGGAGGGTCTGGGCTGCCTCTGACTCCGTGGGCACTGCTCCTTGGCTGGTGGTCTCCGCAGCTGGAAACCAACTCCAAACATCTTCTCCTTCGCGGAGAAGGCTGATTTGGCCTGAAGAAGCCCTTTGTGCACTGGCCCAAGCAACCCACCCCTAGCCAGCTCGGGAGGGCCCCACCTAGGGCCTAGATCGAAAACGGTACCAAAGGCGCTTCTAGGAGCTGCATTCTGCAAAGGGAAACTGGGCTCGGGGAACAAACCTCAGCCCCAATGCGGCTATGCTCAGGATCCCAGCGCTTGCCTAGTTCTCACCTAGCCCTCGGCTCCCCATAGGGCCAAGGAGGGTCTGGGGTGCCTCTGGCTCCGTGGGCACTGCTGCTTGGCTGGTGGTCTCCACAGCTGGAAACCCACTCCAAACGTCTTCTCCTTCGGGGAGAAGTCTGAATTGGCTTAATGAAGCCCTGTGTGCACTGGCCCTAGCAACCCACCCCTAGCCAGCTCGGGCGGGCGTCACCTAGGGCCTAGCTCCGAAACGCACAAAACGCGCTTGTAGGAGCTGCATTCTGCAAAGGAAAATTGGGCTCGGGGAACAAACCTCAGCCCCAATGCGGCTTGGCTCAGGATCCCAGCGCTTGCCTAGTTCTCACCTAGCCCTCGGCTCCCCTTAGGGCCAAGGAGGTCTGGGCTGCCTCTGGCTCCGTGGTCACTGGTGCTTGGCTGGTGGTCTCCGCAGCTGGAAACCAACTCCAAACGTCTTCTACTTCGCGGAGAAGGCTGATTTGGCTTAATGAAGCCCTGTGTGCACTGGCCCTAGCAACCCACCCATCGCCAGCTCGTGCGGGCCCCACCTAGGGCCTAGCTCCGTAATGGCACCAAATGCGCTTGTAGGAGCTGCATTCTGCAGAGGGAAACTGGGCTCGGGGAACAAACCTCAGCCCCAATGCGGCTTGGCTCAGAAACCCAGCGCTTGCCTAGTTCTCACCTAGACCTCGGCTCCTCATAGGGCCAAGGAGAGTCTGGGCTGCCTCTGGCTCGTGGTCACTGGTGCTTGGCTGGTGGTCTCCGCAGCTGGAAACCCACTCCAAACGTCTTCTACTTCGCGGAGAAGGCTGATTTGGCCTGAAGAAGCCCTTTGGGCACTGGCCCTAGCAACCCACACCTATCCAGCTCGGGAGGGCCCCACCTAGGGCCTAGCTCCGAAACGGCCCCAAACGCGCTTGTAGGAGCTGTATTCTGCAAAGGGAAACTGGGCCCCGGGAAC
The DNA here is from genome assembly GCF_054392235.1 of Sus scrofa. NCBI lineage: Eukaryota > Metazoa > Chordata > Mammalia > Artiodactyla > Suidae > Sus > Sus scrofa. The sequence goes on along the minus strand of NC_139385.1, from coordinate 50,809,228 downwards.
AAACCTCAGCCCCAATGCGGCTTGGCTCAGGATCCCAGCGCTTGCCTAGGTCTCACCTAGCCCTCGGCTCCCCTTAGGGCCAAGGTGGGTCTGGGCTGCCTCTGGCTCCGTGGGAACTGCTGCTTGGCTGGTGGTCTCCACAGCTGGAAACCCACTCCAAACGTCTTCTCCTTCGCGGAGAAGTCTGAATTGGCTTAATGAAGCCCTGTGTGCACTGGCCCTAGCAACCCACCCCTAGCCAGCTCGTGCGGGCCCCACTTAGGGCCTAGCTCCGTAATGGCACCAAATGCGCTTGTAGGAGCTGCATTCTGCAGAGGGAAACTGGGCTCGGGGAACAAACCTCAGCCCCAATGCGGCTTGGCTCAGAAACCCAGCGCTTGCCTAGTTCTCACCTAGACCTCGGCTCCTCATAGGGCCAAGGAGAGTCTGGGCTGCCTCTGGCTCCGTGGGCACTGCTGCTTGGCTGGTGGTCTCCGCAGCTGGAAACCAACTCCAAACGTCTTCCCCTTCGCGGAGAAGGGTGATTTGGCCTGAAGAAGCCCTTTGTGCACTGGCCCTAGCAACCCACCCCTAGCCAGCTCGGGCGGGCGTCACCTAGGGCCTAGCTCCGAAACGCACAAAACGCGCTTGTAGGAGCTGCATTCTGCAAAGGGAAACTGGGCTCGGGGAACAAACCTCAACACCAGTGCGGCCTGGCTCAGGATCGCAGCGCTTGCCTAGTTCTCACCTAGGCCTAGGCTCCCCTTAGGGCCAAGGAGCGTCTGGGGTGCCTCTGGCTTCGTGGGCACTGCTGCTTGGCTGGTGGTCTCCGGAGCTGGAAACCAACTCCAAACGTCTTCCACTTCGCGGAGAAGTCTAAATAGGCCAAATGAAGCCCTGTGTGCAAGGGCCGTAGCAACCCATCCCTAGCCAGCTCGGGAGGGCCCCACCTAGGGCCTAGCTCCGAAACGCCACAAAACGCGCTTGTAGGAGCTGCATTCTGCAAAGGGAAACTGGGCTCGGGGAACAAACCTCAGCCCCACTGCGGCTTGGCTCAGGATCGCAGCGATTGCCTAGTTCTCACCTAGGCCTAGGCTACCCATAGGGCCAAGGAGGGTCTGGGCTGCCTCTGACTCCGTGGGCACTGCTCCTTTGCTGGTGGTCTCCGCAGCTGGAAACCAACTCCAAACATCTTCTCCTTCGCGGAGAAGGCTGATTTGGCCTGAAGAAGCCCTTTGTGCACTGGCCCAAGCAACCCACCCCTAGCCAGCTCGGGAGGGCCCCACCTAGGGCCTAGATCGAAAACGGTACCAAAGGCGCTTCTAGGAGCTGCATTCTGCAAAGGGAAACTGGGCTCGGGGAACAAACCTCAGCCCCAATGCGGCTATGCTCAGGATCCCAGCGCTTGCCTAGTTCTCACCTAGCCCTCGGCTCCCCATAGGGCCAAGGAGGGTCTGGGGTGCCTCTGGCTCCGTGGGCACTGCTGCTTGGCTGGTGGTCTCCACAGCTGGAAACCCACTCCAAACGTCTTCTCCTTCGGGGAGAAGTCTGAATTGGCTTAATGAAGCCCTGTGTGCACTGGCCCTAGCAACCCACCCCTAGCCAGCTCGGGCGGGCGTCACCTAGGGCCTAGCTCCGAAACGCACAAAACGCGCTTGTAGGAGCTGCATTCTGCAAAGGAAAATTGGGCTCGGGGAACAAACCTCAGCCCCAATGCGGCTTGGCTCAGGATCCCAGCGCTTGCCTAGTTCTCACCTAGCCCTCGGCTCCCCTTAGGGCCAAGGAGGTCTGGGCTGCCTCTGGCTCCGTGGTCACTGGTGCTTGGCTGGTGGTCTCCGCAGCTGGAAACCAACTCCAAACGTCTTCTACTTCGCGGAGAAGGCTGATTTGGCTTAATGAAGCCCTGTGTGCACTGGCCCTAGCAACCCACCCATCGCCAGCTCGTGCGGGCCCCACCTAGGGCCTAGCTCCGTAATGGCACCAAATGCGCTTGTAGGAGCTGCATTCTGCAGAGGGAAACTGGGCTCGGGGAACAAACCTCAGCCCCAATGCGGCTTGGCTCAGAAACCCAGCGCTTGCCTAGTTCTCACCTAGACCTCGGCTCCTCATAGGGCCAAGGAGAGTCTGGGCTGCCTCTGGCTCGTGGTCACTGGTGCTTGGCTGGTGGTCTCCGCAGCTGGAAACCCACTCCAAACGTCTTCTACTTCGCGGAGAAGGCTGATTTGGCCTGAAGAAGCCCTTTGGGCACTGGCCCTAGCAACCCACACCTATCCAGCTCGGGAGGGCCCCACCTAGGGCCTAGCTCCGAAACGGCCCCAAACGCGCTTGTAGGAGCTGTATTCTGCAAAGGGAAACTGGGCCCCGGGAACAAACCTCAGCCCCAATGCGGCTTGGCTCAGGATCCCAGCGCTTGCCTAGGTCTCACCTAGCCCTCGGCTCCCCTTAGGGCCAAGGTGGGTCTGGGCTGCCTCTGGCTCCGTGGGCACTGCTGCTTGGCTGGTGGTCTCCACAGCTGGAAACCAACTCCAAACGTCTTCTCCTTCGCGGAGAAGTCTGAATTGGCTTAATGAAGCCCTGTGTGCACTGGCCCTAGCAACCCACCCCTAGCCAGCTCGTGCGGGCCCCACTTAGGGCCTAGCTCTGTAATGGCACCAAATGCGCTTGTAGGAGCTGCATTCTGCAGAGGGAAACTGGGCCCGGGGAACAAACCTCAGCCCCAATGCGGCTTGGCTCAGAAACCCAGCGCTTGCCTAGTTCTCACCTAGACCTCGGCTCCTCATAGGGCCAAGGAGCGTCTGGGCTGCCTCTGGCTCCGTGGGCACTGCTGCTTGGCTGGTGGTCTCCGCAGCTGGAAACCAACTCCAAACGTCTTCCCCTTCGCGGAGAAGGGTGATTTGGCCTGAAGAAGCCCTTTGTGCACTGGCCCTAGCAACCCACCCCTAGCCAGCTCGGGCGGGCGTCACCTAGGGCCTAGCTCCGAAACGCACAAAACGCGCTTGTAGGAGCTGCATTCTGCAAAGGGAAACTGGGCTCGGGGAACAAACCTCAACACCAGTGCGGCCTGGCTCAGGATCGCAGCGCTTGCCTAGTTCTCACCTAGGCCTAGGCTCCCCTTAGGGCCAAGGAGCGTCTGGGGTGCCTCTGGCTTCGTGGGCACTGCTGCTTGGCTGGTGGTCTCCGGAGCTGGAAACCAACTCCAAACGTCTTCCACTTCGCGGAGAAGTCTAAATAGGCCAAATGAAGCCCTGTGTGCAAGGGCCGTAGCAACCCATCCCTAGCCAGCTCGGGAGGGCCCCACCTAGGGCCTAGCTCCGAAACGCCACAAAACGCGCTTGTAGGAGCTGCATTCTGCAAAGGGAAACTGGTCTCGGGGAACAAACCTCAGCCCCACTGCGGCTTGGCTCAGGATCGCAGCGCTTGCCTAGTTCTCACCTAGGCCTAGGCTACCCATAGGGCCAAGGAGGGTCTGGGCTGCCTCTGACTCCGTGGGCACTGCTCCTTGGCTGGTGGTCTCCGCAGCTGGAAACCAACTCCAAACATCTTCTCCTTCGCGGAGAAGGCTGATTTGGCCTGAAGAAGCCCTTTGTGCACTGGCCCAAGCAACCCACCCCTAGCCAGCTCGGGAGGGCCCCACCTAGGGCCTAGATCGAAAACGGTACCAAAGGCGCTTCTAGGAGCTGCATTCTGCAAAGGGAAACTGGGCTCCGGGATCAAACCTCAGCCCCACTGCGGCTTGGCTCAGGATCGCAGCGCTTGCCTAGTTCTCACCTAGCCCTCGGCTCCCCACAGGCCCAAGGAGGGGCTGGGCTGCCTCTGGCTCCGTGGGCACTGATGCTTGGCTGGTGGTCTCCGCAGCTGGAAACCAACTCCAAACGTCTTACACTTCGCGGAGAAGTCTAAATTGGCCAAATGAAGCCCTGTGTGCAAGGGCCGTAGCAACCCACCCCTAGCCAGCTCGGGAGGGCCCCACCGAGGGCCTAGCTCCGAAACGCCACAAAACGCGCTTGTAGGAGCTGCATTCTGCAAAGGGAAACTGGGCTCGGGGAACAAACCTCAGCCCCAATGCGGCTTGGCTCAGGATCGCAGCGCTTGCCTAGTTCTCACCTAGACCTCGGCTCCCCATAGGGCCAAGGAGGGTCTGGGCTGCCTCTGGCTCCGTGGGCACTGCTGCTTGGCTGGTGGTCTCCGCAGCTGGAAACCAACTCCAAACGTCTTTCACTTCGCGGAGAAGTCTAAATTGGCCAAATGAAGCCCTGTGTGCAAGGGCCGTAGCAACCCATCCCTAGCCAGCTCGGGAGGGCCCCACCTAGGGCCTAGCTCCGAAACGGCCCAAAACGCGCTTGTAGGAGCTGCATTCTGCAAAGGGAAACTGGGCTCGGGGAACAAACCTCAGCCCCAATGCGGCTTGGCTCAGGATCGCAGCGCTTGCCTAGTTCTCACCTAGGCCTAGGCTCCCCATAGGGCCAAGGAGGGTCTGGGCTGCCTCTGGCTCCGTGGGCACTGCTGCTTGGCTGGTGCTCTCCGCAGCTGGAAACCAACTCCAAACATCTTCTCCTTCGCGAAGAAGTCTGAATTGGCTTAATGAAGCCCTGTGTGCACTGGCCCTAGCAACCCACCCATCGCCAGCTCGTGCGGGCCCCACCTAGGGCCTAGCTCCGTAATGGCACCAAATGCGCTTGTAGGAGCTGCATTCTGCAGAGGGAAACTGGGCTCGGGGAACAAACCTCAGCCCCAATGCGGCTTGGCTCAGAAACCCAGCGCTTGCCTAGTTCTCACCTAGACCTCGGCTCCTCATAGGGCCAAGGAGAGTCTGGGCTGCCTCTGGCTCGTGGGCACTGCTGCTTGGCTGGTGGTCTCCGGAGCTGGAAACCAACTCCAAACGTCTTCCACTTCGCGGAGAAGTCTAAATTGGCCAAATGAAGCCCTGTGTGCAAGGGCCGTAGCAACCCATCCCTAGCCAGCTCGGGAGGGCCCCACCTAGGGCCTAGCTCCGAAACGCCACAAAACGCGCTTGTAGGAGCTGCATTCTGCAAAGGGAAACTGGGCTCGGGGAACAAACCTCAGCCCCACTGCGGCTTGGCTCAGGATCGCAGCGCTTGCCTAGTTCTCACCTAGGCCTAGGCTACCCATAGGGCCAAGGAGGGTCTGGGCTGCCTCTGACTCCGTGGGCACTGCTCCTTGGCTGGTGGTCTCCGCAGCTGGAAACCAACTCCAAACATCTTCTCCTTCGCGGAGAAGGCTGATTTGGCCTGAAGAAGCCCTTTGGGCACTGGCCCAAGCAACCCACCCCTAGCCAGCTCGGGAGGGCCCCACCTAGGGCCTAGATCGAAAACGGTACCAAAGGCGCTTCTAGGAGCTGCATTCTGCAAAGGGAAACTGGGCTCGGGGAACAAACCTCAGCCCCAATGCGGCTTGGCTCAGGATCCCAGCGCTTGCCTAGTTCTCACCTAGCCCTCGGCTCCCCATAGGGCCAAGGAGGGTCTAGGGTGCCTCTGGCTCCGTGGGCACTGCTGCTTGGCTGGTGGTCTCCACAGCTGGAAACCCACTCCAAACGTCTTCTCCTTCGCGGAGAAGGCTGATTTGGCTTAATGAAGCCCTGTGTGCACTGGCCCTAGCAACCCACCCCTAGCCAGCTCGGGCGGGCGTCACCTAGGGCCTAGCTCCGAAACGCACAAAACGCGCTTGTGGGAGCTGCATTCTGCAAAGGAAAATTGGGCTCGGGGAACAAACCTCAGCCCCAATGCGGCTTGGCTCAGGATCCCAGCGCTTGCCTAGTTCTCACCTAGCCCTCGGCTCCCCTTAGGGCCAAGGAGGTCTGGGCTGCCTCTGGCTCCGTGGGCACTGCTGCTTGGCTGGTGGTCTCCGCAGCTGGAAACCAACTCCAAACGTCTTCCCATTCGCGGAGAAGGGTGATTTGGCCTGAAGAAGCCCTTTGTGCACTGGCCCTAGCAACCCACCCCTAGCCAGCTCGGGCGGGCGTCACCTAGGGCCTAGCTCCGAAACGCACAAAACGCGCTTGTAGGAGCTGCATTCTGCAAAGGGAAACTGGGCTCGGGGAACAAACCTCAACACCAGTGCGGCCTGGCTCAGGATCGCAGCGCTTGCCTAGTTCTCACCTAGGCCTAGGCTCCCCTTAGGGCCAAGGAGCGTCTGGGGTGCCTCTGGCTTCGTGGGCACTGCTGCTTGGCTGGTGGTCTCCGGAGCTGGAAACCAACTCCAAACGTCTTCCACTTCGCGGAGAAGTCTAAATAGGCCAAATGAAGCCCTGTGTGCAAGGGCCGTAGCAACCCATCCCTAGCCAGCTCGGGAGGGCCCCACCTAGGGCCTAGCTCCGAAACGCCACAAAACGCGCTTCTAGGAGCTGCATTCTGCAAAGGGAAACTGGGCTCCGGGATCAAACCTCAGCCCCACTGCGGCTTGGCTCAGGATCGCAGCGCTTGCCTAGTTCTCACCTAGCCCTGGGCTCCCCATAGGCCCAAGGAGGGGCTGGGCTGCCTCTGGCTCCGTGGGCACTGCTGCTTGGCTGGTGGTCTCCGCAGCTGGAAACCAACTCCAAACGTCTTACACTTCGCGGAGAAGTCTAAATTGGGCAAATGAAGCCCTGTGTGCAAGGGCCGTAGCAACCCATCCCTAGCCAGCTCGGGAGGGCCCCACCTAGGGCCTAGCTCCGAAACGGCCCAAAACGCGCTTGTAGGAGCTGCATTCTGCAAAGGGAAACTGGGCTCGGGGAACAAACCTCAGCCCCAATGCGGCTTGGCTCAGGATCGCAGCGCTTGCCTAGTTCTCACCTAGGCCTAGGCTCCCCATAGGGCCAAGGAGGGTCTGGGCTGCCTCTGGCTCCGTGGGCACTGCTGCTTGGCTGGTGGTCTCCGCAGCTGGAAACCAACTCCAAACATCTTCTCCTTCGCGGAGAAGTCTGAATTGGCTTAATGAAGCCCTGTGTGCACTGGCCCTAGCAACCCACCCATCGCCAGCTCGTGCGGGCCCCACCTAGGGCCTAGCTCCGTAATGGCACCAAATGCGCTTGTAGGAGCTGCATTCTGCAGAGGGAAACTGGGCTCGGGGAACAAACCTCAGCCCCAATGCGGCTTGGCTCAGAAACCCAGCGCTTGCCTAGTTCTCACCTAGACCTCGGCTCCTCATAGGGCCAAGGAGAGTCTGGGCTGCCTCTGGCTCGTGGGCACTGCTGCTTGGCTGGTGGTCTCCGCAGCTGGAAACCAACTCCAAACGTCTTCCCCTTCGCGGAGAAGGGTGATTTGGCCTGAAGAAGCCCTTTGGGCACTGGCCCTAGCAACCCACACCTATCCAGCTCGGGAGGGCCCCACCTAGGGCCTAGCTCCGAAACGGCCCCAAACGCGCTTGTAGGAGCTGTATTCTGCAAAGGGAAACTGGGCCCCGGGAACAAACCTCAGCCCCAATGCGGCTTGGCTCAGGATCCCAGCGCTTGCCTAGGTCTCACCTAGGCCTAGGCTCCCCTTAGGGCCAAGGAGCGTCTGGGGTGCCTCTGGCTTCGTGGGCACTGCTGCTTGGCTGGTGGTCTCCGGAGCTGGAAACCAACTCCAAACGTCTTCCACTTCGCAGAGAAGTCTAAATTGGCCAAATGAAGCCCTGTGTGCAAGGGCCGTAGCAACCCATCCCTAGCCAGCTCGGGAGGGCCCCACCTAGGGCCTAGCTCCGAAACGCACAAAACGCGCTTATAGGAGCTGCATTCTGCAAAGGGAAACTGGGCTCGGGGAACAAACCTCAGCCCCACTGCGGCTTGGCTCAGGATCGCAGCGCTTGCCTAGTTCTCACCTAGGCCTAGGCTACCCATAGGGCCAAGGAGGGTCTGGGCTGCCTCTGACTCCGTGGGCACTGCTCCTTGGCTGGTGGTCTCCGCAGCTGGAAACCAACTCCAAACATCTTCTCCTTCGCGGAGAAGGCTGATTTGGCCTGAAGAAGCCCTTTGTGCACTGGCCCAAGCAACCCACCCCTAGCCAGCTCGAGAGGGCCCCACCTAGGGCCTAGATCGAAAACGGTACCAAAGGCGCTTCTAGGAGCTGCATTCTGCAAAGGGAAACTGGGCTCCGGGATCAAACCTCAGCCCCACTGCGGCTTGGCTCAGGATCGCAGCGCTTGCCTAGTTCTCACCTAGACCTCGGCTCCCCATAGGGACAAGGAGGGTCTGGGCTGCCTCTGGCTCCGTGGGCACTGCTGCTTGGCTGGTGGTCTCCGCAACTGGAAACCAACTCCAAACGTCTTTCACTTCGCGGAGAAGTCTAAATTGGCCAAATGAAGCCCTGTGTGCAAGGGCCGTAGCAACCCATCCCTAGCCAGCTCGGGAGGGCCCCACCTAGGGCCTAGCTCCGAAACGGCCCAAAACGCGCTTGTAGGAGCTGCATTCTGCAAAGGGAAACTGGGCTCGGGGAACAAACCTCAGGCCCAATGGGGCTTGGCTCAGGATCGCAGCGCTTGCCTAGTTCTCACCTAGGCCTAGGCTCCCCATAGGGCCAAGGAGGGTCTGGGCTGCCTCTGGCTCCGTGGGCACTGCTGCTTGGCTGGTGGTCTCCGCAGCTGGAAACCAACTCCAAACATCTTCTCCTTCGCGGAGAAGTCTGAATTGGCTTAATGAAGCCCTGTGTGCACTGGCCCTAGCAACCCACCCATCGCCAGCTCGTGCGGGCCCCACCTAGGGCCTAGCTCCGTAATGGCACCAAATGCGCTTGTAGGAGCTGCATTCTGCAGAGGGAAACTGGGCTCGGGGAACAAACCTCAGCCCCAATGCGGCTTGGCTCAGAAACCCAGCGCTTGCCTAGTTCTCACCTAGACCTCGGCTCCTCATAGGGCCAAGGAGAGTCTGGGCTGCCTCTGGCTCGTGGGCACTGCTGCTTGGCTGGTGGTCTCCGCAGCTGGAAACCAACTCCAAACGTCTTCTCCTTCGCGGAGAAGGGTGATTTGGCCTGAAGAAGCCCTTTGTGCACTGGCCCTAGCAACCCACCCATCGCCAGCTCGGGAGGGCCCCACCTAGGGCCTAGCTCCGAAACGGCACCAAACGCACTTGTAGGAGCTACATTCTGCAAAGGGAAACTGGCCTCGGGGAACAAACCTCAGCCCCAATGCGGCTATGCTCAGGATCCCAGCGCTTGCCTAGTTCTCACCTAGCCCTCGGCTCCCCATAGGGCCAAGGAGGGTCTGGGGTGCCTCTGGCTCCGTGGGCACTGCTGCTTGGCTGGTGGTCTCCACAGCTGGAAACCCACTCCAAACGTCTTCTCCTTCGCGGAGAAGTCTGAATTGGCTTAATGAAGCCCTTTGTGCACTGGCCCTAGCAACCCACCCCTAGCAAGCTCGGGCGGCGTCACCTAGGGCCTAGCTCCGAAACGCACAAAACGCGCTTGTAGGAGCTGCATTCTGCAAAGGAAAATTGGGCTCGGGGAACAAACCTCAGCCCCAATGCGGCTTGGCTCAGGATCCCAGCGCTTGCCTAGTTCTCACCTAGCCCTCGGCTCCCCTTAGGGCCAAGGAGGTCTGGGCTGCCTCTGGCTCCGTGGGCACTGCTGCTTGGCTGGTGGTCTCCGCAGCTGGAAACCAACTCCAAACGTCTTCCCCTTCGCGGAGAAGGGTGATTTGGCCTGAAGAAGCCCTTTGTGCACTGGCCCTAGCAACCCACCCCTAGCCAGCTCGGGCGGGCGTCACCTAGGGCCTAGCTCCGAAACGCACAAAACGCGCTTGTAGGAGCTGCATTCTGCAAAGGGAAACTGGGCTCGGGGAACAAACCTCACCACCAGTGCGGCCTGGCTCAGGATCGCAGCGCTTGCCTAGTTCTCACCTAGGCCTAGGCTCCCCTTAGGGCCAAGGAGCGTCTGGGGTGCCTCTGGCTTCGTGGGCACTGCTGCTTGGCTGGTGGTCTCCGGAGCTGGAAACCAACTCCAAACGTCTTCCACTTCGCGGAGAAGTCTAAATAGGCCAAATGAAGCCCTGTGTGCAAGGGCCGTAGCAACCCATCCCTAGCCAGCTCGGGAGGGCCCCACCTAGGGCCTAGCTCGGAAACGGCACAAAACGCGCTTGTAGGAGCTGCATTCTGCAAAGGGAAACTGGGCTCGGGGAACAAACCTCAGCCCCACTGCGGCTTGGCTCAGGATCGCAGCGCTTGCCTAGTTCTCACCTAGCCCTAGGCTACCCATAGGGCCAAGGAGGGTCTGGGCTGCCTCTGGCTCCGTGGGCACTGCTCCTTGGCTGGTGGTCTCCGCAGCTGGAAACCAACTCCAAACATCTTCTCCTTCGCGGAGAAGGCTGATTTGGCCTGAAGAAGCCCTTTGTGCACTGGCCCAAGCAACCCACCCCTAGCCAGCTCGGGAGGGCCCCACCTAGGGCCTAGATCGAAATCGGTACCAAAGGCGCTTCTAGGAGCTGCATTCTGCAAAGGGAAACTGGGCTCCGGGAACAAACCTCAGCCCCACTGCGGCTTGGCTCAGGATCGCAGCGCTTGCCTAGTTCTCACATAGGCCTAGGCTCCCCTTAGGGCCAAGGAGGGTCTGGGCTGCCTCTGGCTCCGTGGGCACTGCTGCTTGGCTGGTGGTCTCCGCAGCTGGAAACCAACTCCAAACGTCTTACACTTCGCGGAGAAGTCTAAATTGGCCAAATGAAGCCCTGTGTGCAAGGGCCGTAGCAACCCATCCCTAGCCAGCTCGGGAGGGCCCCACCTAGGGCCTAGCTCCGAAACGCACAAAACGCGCTTCTAGGAGCTGCATTCTGCAAAGGGAAACTGGGCTCGGGGAACAAACCTCAACACCAGTGCGGCCTGGCTCAGGATCGCAGCGCTTGCCTAGTTCTCACCTAGGCCTAGGCTCCCCTTAGGGCCAAGGAGCGTCTGGGGTGCCTCTGGCTTCGTGGGCACTGCTGCTTGGCTGGTGGTCTCCGGAGCTGGAAACCAACTCCAAACGTCTTCCACTTCGCGGAGAAGTCTAAATAGGCCAAATGAAGCCCTGTGTGCAAGGGCCGTAGCAACCCATCCCTAGCCAGCTCGGGAGGGCCCCACCTAGGGCCTAGCTCCGAAACGGCACAAAACGCGCTTGTAGGAGCTGCATTCTGCAAAGGGAAACTGGGCTCGGTGAACAAACCTCAACACCAGTGCGGCTATGCTCAGGATCGCAGCGCTTGCCTAGTTCTCACCTAGCCCTCGGCTCCCCTTACGGCCAAGGAGGGTCTGGGCTGCCTCTGGCTCCGTGGGCACTGCTGCTTGGCTGGTGGTCTCTGCAGCTGGAAACCAACTCCAAACGTCTTCTCCTTCTCGGAGAAGTCTAAAATGGCCTAATGAAGCCCTGTGTGCACTGGTCCTAGCAACCCACCCCTAGCCAGCTCGGGAAGGCCCCACATAGGGCCTAGCTCGGAAATGGCACAAAACGCGCTTCTAGGAGCTGCATTCTGCAAAGGAAAAATGGGCTCGGTGAACAAACCTCAACACCAGTGCGGCCTGGCTCAGGATCGCAGCGCTTGCCTAGTTCTCACATAGGCCTAGGCTCCCCTTAGGGCCAAGGAGGGTCTGGGCTGCCTCTGGCTCCGTGGGCACTGCTACTTGGCTGGTGGTCTCCGCAGCTGGAAACCAACTCCAAACGTCTTCTCCTTCGCGGAGAAGGCTGATTTGGCAGGAAGAAGCCCTGTGTGCACTGGCCCTAGCAACCCACCCATCGCCAGCTCGGGAGGGCCCCACCTAGGGCCTAGCTCCGAAACGGCACCGAACGCACTTGTAGGAGCTACATTCTGCAAAGGGAAACTGGGCTCGGGGAACAAACCTCAGCCCCAATGCGGCTATGCTCAGGATCCCAGCGCTTGCCTAGTTCTCACCTAGCCCTCGGCTCCCCATAGGGCCAAGGAGGGTCTGGGGTGCCTCTGGCTCCGTGGGCACTGCTGCTTGGCTGGTGGTCTCCACAGCTGGAAACCCACTCCAAACGTCTTCTCCTTCGCGGAGAAGTCTGAATTGGCTTAATGAAGCCCTGTGTGCACTGGCCCTAGCAACCCACCCCTAGCCAGCTCGGGCGGGCGTCACCTAGGGCCTAGCTCCGAAACGCACAAAACGCGCTTGTAGGAGCTGCATTCTGCAAAGGAAAATTGGGCTCGGGGAACAAACCTCAGCCCCAATGCGGCTTGGCTCAGGATCCCAGCGCTTGCCTAGTTCTCACCTAGCCCTCGGCTCCCCTTAGGGCCAAGGAGGTCTGGGCTGCCTCTGGCTCCGTGGGCACTGCTGCTTGGCTGGTGGTCTCCGCAGCTGGAAACCAACTCCAAACGTCTTCCCCTTCGCGGAGAAGGGTGATTTGGCCTGAAGAAGCCCTTTGTGCACTGGCCCTAGCAACCCACCCCTAGCCAGCTCGGGCGGGCGTCACCTAGGGCCTAGCTCCGAAACGCACAAAACGCGCTTGTAGGAGCTGCATTCTGCAAAGGGAAACTGGGCTCGGGGAACAAACCTCACCACCAGTGCGGCCTGGCTCAGGATCGCAGCGCTTGCCTAGTTCTCACCTAGGCCTAGGCTCCCCTTAGGGCCAAGGAGCGTCTGGGGTGCCTCTGGCTTCGTGGGCACTGCTGCTTGGCTGGTGGTCTCCGGAGCTGGAAACCAACTCCAAACGTCTTCCACTTCGCGGAGAAGTCTAAATAGGCCAAATGAAGCCCTGTGTGCAAGGGCCGTAGCAACCCATCCCTAGCCAGCTCGGGAGGGCCCCACCTAGGGCCTAGCTCGGAAACGGAACAAAACGCTCTTGTAGGAGCTGCATTCTGCAAAGGGAAACTGGGCTCGGGGAACAAACCTCAGCCCCACTGCGGCTTGGCTCAGGATCGCAGCGCTTGCCTAGTTCTCACCTAGCCCTAGGCTACCCATAGGGCCAAGGAGGGTCTGGGCTGCCTCTGGCTCCGTGGGCACTGCTCCTTGGCTGGTGGTCTCCGCAGCTGGAAACCAACTCCAAACATCTTCTCCTTCGCGGAGAAGGCTGATTTGGCCTGAAGAAGCCCTTTGTGCACTGGCCCAAGCAACCCACCCCTAGCCAGCTCGGGAGGGCCCCACCTAGGGCCTAGATCGAAATCGGTACCAAAGGCGCTTCTAGGAGCTGCATTCTGCAAAGGGAAACTGGGCTCCGGGAACAAACCTCAGCCCCACTGCGGCTTGGCTCAGGATCGCAGCGCTTGCCTAGTTCTCACATAGGCCTAGGCTCCCCTTAGGGCCAAGGAGGGTCTGGGCTGCCTCTGGCTCCGTGGGCACTGCTGCTTGGCTGGTGGTCTCCGCAGCTGGAAACCAACTCCAAACGTCTTACACTTCGCGGAGAAGTCTAAATTGGCCAAATGAAGCCCTGTGTGCAAGGGCCGTAGCAACCCATCCCTAGCCAGCTCGGGAGGGCCCCACCTAGGGCCTAGCTCCGAAACGCACAAAACGCGCTTCTAGGAGCTGCATTCTGCAAAGGGAAACTGGGCTCGGGGAACAAACCTCAACACCAGTGCGGCCTGGCTCAGGATCGCAGCGCTTGCCTAGTTCTCACCTAGGCCTAGGCTCCCCTTAGGGCCAAGGAGCGTCTGGGGTGCCTCTGGCTTCGTGGGCACTGCTGCTTGGCTGGTGGTCTCCGGAGCTGGAAACCAACTCCAAACGTCTTCTCCTTCGCGGAGAAGTCTAAATAGGCCAAATGAAGCCCTGTGTGCAAGGGCCGTAGCAACCCATCCCTAGCCAGCTCGGGAGGGCCCCACCTAGGGCCTAGCTCCGAAACGGCACAAAACGCGCTTGTAGGAGCTGCATTCTGCAAAGGGAAACTGGGCTCGGTGAACAAACCTCAACACCAGTGCGGCTATGCTCAGGATCGCAGCGCTTGCCTAGTTCTCACCTAGCCCTCGGCTCCCCTTACGGCCAAGGAGGGTCTGGGCTGCCTCTGGCTCCGTGGGCACTGCTGCTTGGCTGGTGGTCTCTGCAGCTGGAAACCAACTCCAAACGTCTTCTCCTTCTCGGAGAAGTCTAAATTGGCCTAATGAAGCCCTGTGTGCACTGGTCCTAGCAACCCACCCCTAGCCAGCTCGGGAAGGCCCCACATAGGGCCTAGCTCGGAAATGGCACAAAACGCGCTTCTAGGAGCTGCATTCTGCAAAGGAAAAATGGGCTCGGTGAACAAACCTCAACACCAGTGCGGCCTGGCTCAGGATCGCAGCGCTTGCCTAGTTCTCACATAGGCCTAGGCTCCCCTTAGGGCCAAGGAGGGTCTGGGCTGCCTCTGGCTCCGTGGGCACTGCTACTTGGCTGGTGGTCTCCGCAGCTGGAAACCAACTCCAAACGTCTTCTCCTTCGCGGAGAAGGCTGATTTGGCAGGAAGAAGCCCTGTGTGCACTGGCCCTAGCAACCCACCCATCGCCAGCTCGGGAGGGCCCCACCTAGGGCCTAGCTCCGAAACGGCACCGAACGCACTTGTAGGAGCTACATTCTGCAAAGGGAAACTGGGCTCGGGGAACAAACCTCAGCCCCAATGCGGCTATGCTCAGGATCCCAGCGCTTGCCTAGTTCTCACCTAGCCCTCGGCTCCCCATAGGGCCAAGGAGGGTCTGGGGTGCCTCTGGCTCCGTGGGCACTGCTGCTTGGCTGGTGGTCTCCACAGCTGGAAACCCACTCCAAACGTCTTCTCCTTCGCGGAGAAGTCTGAATTGGCTTAATGAAGCCCTGTGTGCACTGGCCCTAGCAACCCACCCCTAGCCAGCTCGGGCGGGCGTCACCTAGGGCCTAGCTCCGAAACGCACAAAACGCGCTTGTAGGAGCTGCATTCTGCAAAGGAAAATTGGGCTCGGGGAACAAACCTCAGCCCCAATGCGGCTTGGCTCAGGATCCCAGCGCTTGCCTAGTTCTCACCTAGCCCTCGGCTCCCCTTAGGGCCAAGGAGGTCTGGGCTGCCTCTGGCTCCGTGGTCACTGGTGCTTGGCTGGTGGTCTCCACAGCTGGAAACCAACTCCAAACGTCTTCTACTTCGCGGAGAAGGCTGATTTGGCCTGAAGAAGCCCTTTGGGCACTGGCCCTAGCAACCCACACCTATCCAGCTCGGGAGGGCCCCACCTAGGGCCTAGCTCCGAAACGGCCCCAAACGCGCTTGTAGGAGCTGTATTCTGCAAAGGGAAACTGGGCCCCGGGAACAAACCTCAGCCCCAATGCGGCTTGGCTCAGGATCCCAGCGCTTGCCTAGGTCTCACCTAGCCCTCGGCTCCCCTTAGGGCCAAGGAGGGTCTGGGCTGCCTCTGGCTCCGTGGGCACTGCTGCTTGGCTGGTGGTCTCCACAGCTGGAAACCCACTCCAAACATCTTCTCCTTCGCGGAGAAGTCTGAATTGGCTTAATGAAGCCCTGTGTGCACTGGCCCTAGCAACCCACCCCTAGCCAGCTCGTGCGGGCCCCACTTAGGGCCTAGCTCCGTAATGGCACCAAATGCGCTTGTAGGAGCTGCATTCTGCAGAGGGAAACTGGGCTCGGGGAACAAACCTCAGCCCCAATGCGGCTTGGCTCAGAAACCCAGCGCTTGCCTAGTTCTCACCTAGACCTCGGCTCCTCATAGGGCCAAGGAGAGTCTGGGCTGCCTCTGGCTCCGTGGGCACTGCTGCTTGGCTGGTGGTCTCCGCAGCTGGAAACCAACTCCAAACGTCTTCCCCTTCGCGGAGAAGGGTGATTTGGCCTGAAGAAGCCCTTTGTGCACTGGCCCTAGCAACCCACCCCTAGCCAGCTCGGGCGGGCGTCACCTAGGGCCTAGCTCCGAAACGCACAAAACGCGCTTCTAGGAGCTACATTCTGCAAAGGGAAACTGGGCTCGGGGAACAAACCTCAGCCCCAATGCGGCTTGGCTCAGGATCGCAGCGCTTGCCTAGTTCTCACCTAGGCCTAGGCTCCCCTTAGGGCCAAGGAGCGTCTGGGGTGCCTCTGGCTTCGTGGGCACTGCTGCTTGGCTGGTGGTCTCCGGAGCTGGAAACCAACTCCAAACGTCTTCCACTTCGCGGAGAAGTCTAAATAGGCCAAATGAAGCCCTGTGTGCAAGGGCCGTAGCAACCCATCCCTAGCCAGCTCGGGAGGGCCCCACCTAGGGCCTAGCTCCGAAACGCCACAAAACGCGCTTGTAGGAGCTGCATTCTGCAAAGGGAAACTGGGCTCGGTGAACAAACCTCAACACCAGTGCGGCTATGCTCAGGATCGCAGCGCTTGCCTAGTTCTCACCTAGCCCTCGGCTCCCCTTACGGCCAAGGAGGGTCTGGGCTGCCTCTGGCTCCGTGGGCACTGCTGCTTGGCTGGTGGTCTCTGCAGCTGGAAACCAACTCCAAACGTCTTCTCCTTCTCGGAGAAGTCTAAATTGGCCTAATGAAGCCCTGTGTGCACTGGTCCTAGCAACCCACCCCTAGCCAGCTCGGGAATGCCCCACATAGGGCCTAGCTCGGAAATGGCACAAAACGCGCTTCTAGGAGCTGCATTCTGCAAAGGGAAAATGGGCTCGGTGAACAAACCTCAACACCAGTGCGGCCTGGCTCAGGATCGCAGCGCTTGCCTAGTTCTCACATAGGCCTAGGCTCCCCTTAGGGCCAAGGAGGGTCTGGGCTGCCTCTGGCTCCGTGGGCACTGCTACTTGGCTGGTGGTCTCCGCAGCTGGAAACCAACTCCAAACGTCTTCTCCTTCGCAGAGAAGGCTGATTTGGCAGGAAGAAGCCCTGTGTGCACTGGCCCTAGCAACCCACCCCTAGCCAGCTCGGGAGGGCCCCACCTAGGGCCTAGCTCCGAAACGGTACCAAAGGCGCTTCTAGGAGCTGCATTCTGCAAAGGGAAACTGGGCTCGGGGAACAAACCTCAGCCCCAATGCGGCTTGGCTCAGAAACCCAGCGCTTGCCTAGTTCTCACCTAGACTTCGGCTCCTCATAGGGCCAAGGAGAGTCTGGGCTGCCTCTGGCTCGTGGGCACTGCTGCTTGGCTGGTGGGCTCCGCAGCCGGAAACCAACTCCAAACGTCTTCCCCTTCGCGGAGAAGGGTGATTTGGCCTGAAGAAGCCCTTTGTGCACTCGCCCTAGCAACCCACCCATCGCCAGCTCGGGAGGGCCTCACCTAGGGCCTAACTCCGAAACGGCACCAAACGCACTTGTAGGAGCTACATTCTGCAAAGGGAAACTGGGCTCGGGGAACAAACCTCAGCCCCAATGCGGCTATGCTCAGGATCCCAGCGCTTGCCTAGTTCTCACCTAGCCCTCGGCTCCCCATAGGGCCAAGGAGGGTCTGGGGTGCCTCTGGCTCCGTGGGCACTGCTGCTTGGCTGGTGGTCTCCACAGCTGGAAACCCACTCCAAACGTCTTCTCCTTCGCGGAGAAGTCTGAATTGGCTTAATGAAGCCCTGTGTGCACTGGCCCTAGCAACCCACCCCTAGCCAGCTCGGGCGGGCGTCACCTAGGGCCTAGCTCCGAAACGCACAAAACGCGCTTGTAGGAGCTGCATTCTGCAAAGGAAAATTGGGCTCGGGGAACAAACCTCAGCCCCAATGCGGCTTGGCTCAGGATCCCAGCGCTTGCCTAGTTCTCACCTAGCCCTCGGCTCCCCTTAGGGCCAAGGAGGTCTGGGCTGCCTCTGGCTCCGTGGTCACTGGTGCTTGGCTGGTGGTCTCCGCAGCTGGAAACCAACTCCAAACGTCTTCTCCTTCGCGGAGAAGGCTGATGTGGCCTGAAGAAGCCCTTTGGGCACTGGCCCTAGCAACCCACACCTATCCAGCTCGGGAGGGCCCCACCTAGGGCCTAGCTCCGAAACGGCCCCAAACGCGCTTGTAGGAGCTGTATTCTGCAAAGGGAAACTGGGCCCCGGGAACAAACCTCAGCCCCAATGCGGCTTGGCTCAGGATCCCAGCGCTTGCCTAGGTCTCACCTAGCCCTCGCCTCCCCTTAGGGCCAAGGAGGGTCTGGGCTGCCTCTGGCTCCGTGGGCACTGCTGCTTGGCTGGTGGTCTCCACAGCTGGAAACCCACTCCAAACGTCTTCTCCTTCGCGGAGAAGTCTGAATTGGCTTAATGAAGCCCTGTGTGCACTGGCCCTAGCAACCCACCCATCGCCAGCTCGTGCGGGCCCCACTTAGGGCCTAGCTCCGTAATGGCACCAAATGCGCTTGTAGGAGCTGCATTCTGCAGAGGGAAACTGGGCTCGGGGAACAAACCTCAGCCCCAATGCGGCTTGGCTCAGAAACCCAGCGCTTGCCTAGTTCTCACCTAGACCTCGGCTCCTCATAGGGCCAAGGAGAGTCTGGGCTGCCTCTGGCTCCGTGGGCACTGCTGCTTGGCTGGTGGTCTCCGCAGCTGGAAACCAACTCCAAACGTCTTCCCCTTCGCGGAGAAGGGTGATTTGGCCTGAAGAAGCCCTGTGTGCACTGGCCCTAGCAACCCACCCCTAGCCAGCTCGGGCGGGCGTCACCTAGGGCGTAGCGCCGAAACGCACAAAACGCGCTTGTAGGAGCTGCATTCTGCAAAGGGAAACTGGGCTCGGGGAACAAACCTCAACACCAGTGCGGCCTGGCTCAGGATCGCAGCGCTTGCCTAGTTCTCACCTAGGCCTAGGCTCCCCTTAGGGCCAAGGAGCGTCTGGGGTGCCTCTGGCTTCGTGGGCACTGCTGCTTGGCTGGTGGTCTCCGGAGCTGGAAACCAACTCCAAACGTCTTCCACTTCGCGGAGAAGTCTAAATAGGCCAAATGAAGCCCTGTGTGCAAGGGCCGTAGCAACCCATCCCTAGCCAGCTCGGGAGGGCCCCACCTAGGGCCTAGCTCCGAAACGCCACAAAACGCGCTTGTAGGAGCTGCATTCTGCAAAGGGAAACTGGGCTCCGGGAACAAACCTCAGCCCTAATGCGGCTTGGCTCAGGATCGCAGCGCTTGCCTAGTTCTCACCTAGACCTCGGCTCCCCATAGGGCCAAGGAGGGTCTGGGCTGCCTCTGGCTCCGTGGGCACTGCTGCTTGGCTGGTGGTCTCCGCAGCTGGAAACCAACTCCAAACGTCTTACACTTCGCGGAGAAGTCTAAATTGGCCAAATGAAGCCCTGTGTGCAAGGGCCGTAGCAACCCATCCCTAGCCAGCTCGGGAGGGCCCCACCTAGGGCCTACCTCCGAAACGGCCCAAAACGCGCTTGTAGGAGCTGCATTCTGCAAAGGGAAACTGGGCTCGGGGAACAAACCTCAACACCAGTGCGGCCTGGCTCAGGATCGCAGCGCTTGCCTAGTTCTCACCTAGGCCTAGGCTCCCCTTAGGGCCAAGGAGGGTCTGGGCTGCCTCTGGCTCCGTGGGCACTGCTGCTTGGCTGGTGGTCTCCGGAGCTGGAAACCAACTCCAAACGTCTTCCACTTTGCGGAGAAGTCTAAATAGGCCAAATGAAGCCCTGTGTGCAAGGGCCGTAGCAACCCACCCCTAGCCAGCTCGGGAGGGCCCCACCTAGGGCCTAGCTCCGAAACGCCACAAAACGCGCTTGTAGGAGCTGCATTCTGCAAAGGGAAACTGGGCTCGGTGAACAAACCTCAACACCAGTGCGGCTATGCTCAGGATCGCAGCGCTTGCCTAGTTCTCACGTAGCCCTCGGCTCCCCTTTCGGCCAAGGAGGGTCTGGGCTGCCTCTGGCTCCGTGGGCACTGCTGCTTGGCTGGTGGTCTCTGCAGCTGGAAACCAACTCCAAACGTCTTCTCCTTCTCGGAGAAGTCTAAATTGGCCTAGTGAAGCCCTGTGTGCACTGGTCCTAGCAACCCACCCCTAGCCAGCTCGGGAGGGCCCCACCTAGGGCCTAGCTCCCAAACGGTACCAAAGGCGCTTCTAGGAGCTGCATTCTGCAAAGGGAAACTGGGCTCGGGGAACAAACCTCAACACCAGTGCGGCCTTGCTCAGGATCGCAGCGCTTGCCTAGTTCTCACCTAGGCCTAGGCTCCCCTTAGGGCCAAGGAGCGTCTGGGGTGCCTCTGGCTTCGTGGGCACTGCTGCTTGGCTGGTGGTCTCCGGAGCTGGAAACCAACTCCAAACGTCTTCCACTTCGCGGAGAAGTCTAAATAGGCCAAATGAAGCCCTGTGTGCAAGGGCCGTAGCAACCCATCCCTAGCCAGCTCGGAAGGGCCCCACCTAGGGCCTAGCTCCGAAACGCCACAAAACGCGCTTGTAGGAGCTGCATTCTGCAAAGGGAAACTGGGTTCGGTGAACAAACCTCAACACCAGTGCGGCTATGCTCAGGATGGCAGCGCTTGCCTAGTTCTCACCTAGCCCTCGGCTCCCCTTACGGCCAAGGAGGGTCTGGGCTGCCTCTGGCTCCGTGGGCACTGCTGCTTGGCTGGTGGTCTCTGCAGCTGGAAACCACCTCCAAACGTCTTCTCCTTCTCGGAGAAGTCTAAATTGGCCTAATGAAGCCCTGTGTGCACTGGTCCTAGCAACCCACCCCTAGCCAGCTCGGGAAGGCCCCACATAGGGCCTAGCTCGGAAATGGCACAAAACGCGCTTCTAGGAGCTGCATTCTGCAAAGGGAAAATGGGCTCGGTGAACAAACCTCAACACCAGTGCGGCCTGGCTCAGGATCGCAGCGCTTGCCTAGTTCTCACCTAGGCCTAGGCTCCCCTTAGGGCCAAGGAGGGTCTGGGCTGCCTCTGGCTCCGTGGGCACTGCTACTTGGCTGGTGGTCTCCGCAGCTGGAAACCAACTCCAAACGTCTTCTCCTTCGCGGAGAAGGCTGATTTGGCAGGAAGAAGCCCTGTGTGCACTGGCCCTAGCAACCCACCCCTAGCCAGCTCGGGAGGGCCCCACCTAGGGCCTAGCTCCGAAACGGTACCAAAGGCGCTTCTAGGAGCTGCATTCTGCAAAGGGAAACTGGGCTCGGGGAACAAACCTCAGCCCCAATGCGGCTTGGCTCAGAAACCCAGCGCTTGCCTAGTTCTCACCTAGACTTCTGTTCCTCATAGGGCCAAGGAGAGTCTGGGCTGCCTCTGGCTCGTGGGCACTGCTGCTTGGCTGGTGGTCTCCGCAGCTGGAAACCAACTCCAAACGTCTTCCCCTTCGCGGAGAAGGCTGATTTGGCCTGAAGAAGCCCTTTGTGCACTGGCCCTAGCAACCCACCCTTCGCCAGCTCGGGAGGGCCCCACCTAGGGCCTAGCTCCGAAACGGCACCAAACGCACTTGTAGGAGCTACATTCTGCAAAGGGAAACTGGGCTCGGGGAACAAACATCAGCCCCAATGCGGGTATGCTCAGGATCCCAGCGCTTGCCTAGTTCTCACCTAGCCCTCGGCTCCCCATAGGGCCAAGGAGGGTCTGGGGTGCCTCTGGCTCCGTGGGCACTGCTGCTTGGCTGGTGGTCTCCACAGCTGGAAACCCACTCCAAACGTCTTCTCCTTCGCGGAGAAGTCTGAATTGGCTTAATGAAGCCCTGTGTGCACTGGCCCTAGCAACCCACCCCTAGCCAGCTCGGGCGGGCGTCACCTAGGGCCTAGCTCCGAAACGCACAAAACGCGCTTGTAGGAGCTGCATTCTGCAAAGGAAAATTGGGCTCGGGGAACAAACCTCAGCCCCAATGCGGCTTGGCTCAGGATCCCAGCGCTTGCCTAGTTCTCACCTAGCCCTCGGCTCCCCTTAGGGCCAAGGAGGTCTGGGCTGCCTCTGGCTCCGTGGTCACTGGTGCTTGGCTGGTGGTCTCCGCAGCTGGAAACCAACTCCAAACGTCTTCTACTTCGTGGAGAAGGCTGATTTGGCCTGAAGAAGCCCTTTGGGCACTGGCCCTAGCAACCCACACCTATCCAGCTCGGGAGGGCCCCACCTAGGGCCTAGCTCCGAAACGGCCCCAAACGCGCTTGTAGGAGCTGTATTCTGCAAAGGGAAACTGGGCCCCGGGAACAAACCTCAGCCCCAATGCGGCTTGGCTCAGGATCCCAGCGCTTGCCTAGGTCTCACCTAGCCCTCGGCTCCCCTTAGGGCCAAGGAGGGTCTGGGCTGCCTCTGGCTCCGTGGGCACTGCTGCTTGGCTGGTGGTCTCCACAGCTGGAAACCCACTCCAAACGTCTTCTCCTTCGCGGAGAAGTCTGAATTGGCTTAATGAAGCCCTGTGTGCACTGGCCCTAGCAACCCACTCATCGCCAGCTCGTGCGGGCCCCACTTAGGGCCTAGCTCCGTAATGGCACCAAATGCGCTTGTAGGAGCTGCATTCTGCAGAGGGAAACTGGGCTCGGGGAACAAACCTCAGCCCCAATGCGGCTTGGCTCAGAAACCCAGCGCTTGCCTAGTTCTCACCTAGACCTCGGCTCCTCATAGGGCCAAGGAGAGTCTGGGCTGCCTCTGGCTCCGTGGGCACTGCTGCTTGGCTGGTGGTCTCCGCAGCTGGAAACCAACTCCAAACGTCTTCCCCTTCGCGGAGAAGGGTGATTTGGCCTGAAGAAGCCCTGTGTGCACTGGCCCTAGCAACCCACCCCTAGCCAGCTCGGGCGGGCGTCACCTAGGGCGTAGCTCCGAAACGCACAAAACGCGCTTGTAGTAGCTGCATTCTGCAAAGGGAAACTGGGCTCGGGGAACAAACCTCAACACCAGTGCGGCCTGGCTCAGGATCGCAGCGCTTGCCTAGTTCTCACCTAGGCCTAGGCTCCCCTTAGGGCCAAGGAGCGTCTGGGGTGCCTCTGGCTTCGTGGGCACTGCTGCTTGGCTGGTGGTCTCCGGAGCTGGAAACCAACTCCAAACGTCTTCCACTTCGCGGAGAAGTCTAAATAGGCCAAATGAAGCCCTGTGTGCAAGGGCCGTAGCAACCCATCCCTAGCCAGCTCGGGAGGGCCCCACCTAGGGCCTAGCTCCGAAACGCCACAAAACGCGCTTGTAGGAGCTGCATTCTGCAAAGGGAAACTGGGCTCCGGGAACAAACCTCAGCCCTAATGCGGCTTGGCTCAGGATCGCAGCGCTTGCCTAGTTCTCACCTAGACCTCGGCTCCCCATAGGGCCAAGGAGGGTCTGGGCTGCCTCTGGCTCCGTGGGCACTGCTGCTTGGCTGGTGGTCTCCGCAGCTGGAAACCAACTCCAAACGTCTTACACTTCGCGGAGAAGTCTAAATTGGCCCAATGAAGCCCTGTGTGCAAGGGCCGTAGCAACCAATCCCTAGCCAGCTCGGGAGGGCCCCACCTAGGGCCTAGCTCCGAAACGGCCCAAAACGCGCTTGTAGGAGCTGCATTCTGCAAAGGGAAACTGGGCTCGGGGAACAAACCTCAACACCAGTGCGGCCTGGCTCAGGATCGCAGCGCTTGCCTAGTTCTCACTTAGGCCTAGGCTCCCCTTAGGGCCAAGGAGGGTCTGGGCTGCCTCTGGCTCCGTGGGCACTGCTGCTTGGCTGGTGGTCTCCGGAGCTGGAAACCAACTCCAAACGTCTTCCACTTTGCGGAGAAGTCTAAATAGGCCAAATGAAGCCCTGTGTGCAAGGGCCGTAGCAACCCACCCCTAGCCAGCTCGGGAGGGCCCCACCTAGGGCCTAGCTCCGAAACGCCACAAAACGCGCTTGTAGGAGCTGCATTCTGCAAAGGGAAACTGGGCTCGGTGAACAAACCTCAACACCAGTGCGGCTATGCTCAGGATCGCAGCGCTTGCCTAGTTCTCACGTAGCCCTCGGCTCCCCTTTCGGCCAAGGAGGGTCTGGGCTGCCTCTGGCTCCGTGGGCACTGCTGCTTGGCTGGTGGTCTCTGCAGCTGGAAACCAACTCCAAACGTCTTCTCCTTCTCGGAGAAGTCTAAATTGGCCTAGTGAAGCCCTGTGTGCACTGGTCCTAGCAACCCACCCCTCGCCAGCTCGGGAAGGCCCCACATAGGGCCTAGCTCGGAAATGGCACAAAACGCGCTTCTAGGAGCTGCATTCTGCAAAGGGAAAATGGGCTCGGTGAACAATCCTCAACACCAGTGCGGCCTGGCTCAGGATCGCAGCGCTTGCCTAGTTCTCACATAGGCCTAGGCTCCCCTTAGGGCCAAGGAGGGTCTGGGCTGCCTCTGGCTCCGTGGGCACTGCTACTTGGCTGGTGGTCTCCGCAGCTGGAAACCAACTCCAAACGTCTTCTCCTTCGCGGAGAAGGCTGATGTGGCAGGAAGAAGCCCTGTGTGCACTGGCCCTAGCAACCCACCCCTAGCCAGCTCGGGAGGGCCCCACCTAGGGCCTAGCTCCCAAACGGTACCAAAGGCGCTTCTAGGAGCTGCATTCTGCAAAGGGAAACTGGGCTCGGGGAACAAACCTCAGCCCCACTGCGGCTTGGCTCAGGATCGCAGCGCTTGCCTAGTTCTCACCTAGGCCTAGGCTCCCAATAGGGCCAAGGAGGGTCTGGGCTGCCTCTGGCTCCGTGGGCACTGCTGCTTGGCTGGTGGTCTCCGCAGCTGGAAACCAACTCCAAACGTCTTCCACTTCGAGGAGAAGTCTAAATTGGCCAAATGAAGCCCTGTGTGCATGGGCCGTAGCAACCCACCCCTATTCAGCTCGGGAGGGCCCCACCTAGGGCCTAGCTCCGAAACGGCCCAAAACGCGCTTGTAGGAGCTGCATTCTGCAAAGGGAACTGGGCTCGGGGAACAAACCTCAGCCCCAATGCGGCTTGGCTCAGGATCGCAGCGCTTGCCTAGTTCTAACCTAGACCTCGGCTCCCCTTAGGGCCAAGGAGGGTCTGGGCTGCCTCTGGCTCCGTGGGCACTGCTGCTTGGCTGGAGGTCTCCGCAGCTGGAAACCAACTCCAAACGTCTTCCCCTTCGCGGAGAAGGGTGATTTGGCCTGAAGAAGCCCTTTGTGCACTGGCCCTAGCAACCCACCCATCGCCAGCTCGGGAGGGCCCCACCTAGGGCCTAGCTCCGAAACGGCACCAAACGCACTTGTAGGAGCTACATTCTGCAAAGGGAAACTGGGCCCCGGGAACAAACCTCAGCCCCAATGCGGCTATGCTCAGGATCCCAGCGCTTGCCTAGTTCTCACCTAGCCCTCGGCTCCCCATAGGGCCAAGGAGGGTCTGGGCTGCCTCTGGCTCCGTGGGCACTGCTGCTTGGCTGGTGGTCTCCACAGCTGGAAACCCACTCCAAACGTCTTCTCCTTCGCGGAGAAGTCTGAATTGGCTTAATGAAGCCCTGTGTGCACTGGCCCTAGCAACCCACCCCTAGCCAGCTCGGGCGGGCGTCACCTAGGGCCTAGCTCCGAAACGCACAAAACGCGCTTGTAGGAGCTGCATTCTGCAAAGGAAAATTGGGCTCGGGGAACAAACCTCAGCCCCAATGCGGCTTGGCTCAGGATCGCAGCGCTTGCCTAGTTCTCACCTAGGCCTAGGCTCCCAATAGGGCCAAGGAGGGTCTGGGCTGCCTCTGGCTCCGTGGGCACTGCTGCTTGGCTGGTGGTCTCCGCAGCTGGAAACCAACTCCAAACGTCTTCCACTTCGAGGAGAAGTCTAAATTGGCCAAATGAAGCCCTGTGTGCATGGGCCGTAGCAACCCACCCCTATCCAGCTCGGGAGGGCCCCACCTAGGGCCTAGCTCCGAAACGGCCCAAAACGCGCTTGTAGGAGCTGCATTCTGCAAAGGGAAAATGGGCTCGGTGAACAAACCTCAACACCAGTGCGGCCTGGCTCAGGATCGCAGCGCTTGCCTAGTTCTCACCTAGGCCTAGGCTCCCCTTAGGGCCAAGGAAGGTCTGGGCTGCCTCTGGCTCCTTGGGCACTGCTACTTGGCTGGTGGTCTCCGCAGCTGGAAACCAACTCCAAACGTCTTCTCCTTCGCGGAGAAGGCTGATTTGGCAGGAAGAAGCCCTGTGTGCACTGGCCCTAGCAACCCACCCCTAGCCAGCTCGGGAGGGCCCCACCTAGGGCCTAGCTCCGAAACGGTACCAAAGGCGCTTCTAGGAGCTGCATTCTGCAAAGGGAAACTGGGCTCGGGGAACAAACCTCAGCCCCAATGCGGCTTGGCTCAGAAACCCAGCGCTTGCCTAGTTCTCACCTAGACTTCTGTTCCTCATAGGGCCAAGGAGAGTCTGGGCTGCCTCTGGCTCGTGGGCACTGCTGCTTGGCTGGTGGTCTCCGCAGCTGGAAACCAACTCCAAACGTCTTCCCCTTCGCGGAGAAGGCTGATTTGGCCTGAAGAAGCCCTTTGTGCACTGGCCCTTGCAACCCACCCTTCGCCAGCTCGGGAGGGCCCCACCTAGGGCCTAGCTCCGAAACGGCACCAAACGCACTTGTAGGAGCTACATTCTGCAAAGGGAAACTGGGCTCGGGGAACAAACCTCAGCCCCAATGCGGGTATGCTCAGGATCCCAGCGCTTGCCTAGTTCTCACCTAGCCCTCGGCTCCCCATAGGGCCAAGGAGGGTCTGGGGTGCCTCTGGCTCCGTGGGCACTGCTGCTTGGCTGGTGGTCTCCACAGCTGGAAACCCACTCCAAACGTCTTCTCCTTCGCGGAGAAATCTGAATTGGCTTAATGAAGCCCTGTGTGCACTGGCCCTAGCAACCCACCCCTAGCCAGCTCGGGCGGGCGTCACCTAGGGCCTAGCTCCGAAACGCACAAAACGCGCTTGTAGGAGCTGCATTCTGCAAAGGAAAATTGGGCTCGGGGAACAAACCTCAGCCCCAATGCGGCTTGGCTCAGGATCCCAGCGCTTGCCTAGTTCTCACCTAGCCCTCGGCTCCCCTTAGGGCCAAGGAGGTCTGGGCTGCCTCTGGCTCCGTGGTCACTGGTGCTTGGCTGGTGGTCTCCGCAGCTGGAAACCAACTCCAAACGTCTTCTACTTCGTGGAGAAGGCTGATTTGGCCTGAAGAAGCCCTTTGGGCACTGGCCCTAGCAACCCACACCTATCCAGCTCGGGAGGGCCCCACCTAGGGCCTAGCTCCGAAACGGCCCCAAACGCGCTTGTAGGAGCTGTATTCTGCAAAGGGAAACTGGGCCCCGGGAACAAACCTCAGCCCCAATGCGGCTTGGCTCAGGATCCCAGCGCTTGCCTAGGTCTCACCTAGCCCTCGGCTCCCCTTAGGGCCAAGGAGGGTCTGGGCTGCCTCTGGCTCCGTGGGCACTGCTGCTTGGCTGGTGGTCTCCACAGCTGGAAACCCACTCCAAACGTCTTCTCCTTCGCGGAGAAGTCTGAATTGGCTTAATGAAGCCCTGTGTGCACTGGCCCTAGCAACCCACCCATCGCCAGCTCGTGCGGGCCCCACTTAGGGCCTAGCTCCGTAATGGCACCAAATGCGCTTGTAGGAGCTGCATTCTGCAGAGGGAAACTGGGCTCGGGGAACAAACCTCAGCCCCAATGCGGCTTGGCTCAGAAACCCAGCGCTTGCCTAGTTCTCACCTAGACCTCGGCTCCTCATAGGGCCAAGGAGAGTCTGGGCTGCCTCTGGCTCCGTGGGCACTGCTGCTTGGCTGGTGGTCTCCGCAGCTGGAAACCAACTCCAAACGTCTTCCCCTTCGCGGAGAAGGGTGATTTGGCCTGAAGAAGCCCTGTGTGCACTGGCCCTAGCAACCCACCCCTAGCCAGCTCGGGCGGGCGTCACCAAGGGCGTAGCTCCGAAATGCACAAAACGCGCTTGTAGGAGCTGCATTCTGCAAAGGGAAACTGGGCTCGGGGAACAAACCTCAACACCAGTGCGGCCTGGCTCAGGATCGCAGCGCTTGCCTAGTTCTCACCTAGGCCTAGGCTCCCCTTAGGGCCAAGGAGGGTCTGGGCTGCCTCTGGCTCCGTGGGCACTGCTGCTTGGCTGGTGGTCTCCGCAGCTGGAAACCAACTCCAAACGTCTTCCACTTTGCGGAGAAGTCTAAATAGGCCAAATGAAGCCCTGTGTGCAAGGGCCGTAGCAACCCATCCCTAGCCAGCTCGGGAGGGCCCCACCTAGGGCCTAGCTCCGAAACGCCACAAAACGCGCTTGTAGGAGCTGCATTCTGCAAAGGGAAACTGGTCTCGGGGAACAAACCTCAGCCCCACTGCGGCTTGGCTCAGGATCGCAGCGCTTGCCTAGTTCTCACCTAGACCTCGGCTCCCCATAGGGCCAAGGAGGGTCTGGGCTGCCTCTGGCTCCGTGGGCACTGCTGCTTGGCTGGTGGTCTCCGCAGCTGGAAACCAACTCCAAACGTCTTCCACTTCGCGGAGAAGTCTAAATTGGCCAAATGAAGCCCTGTGTGCAAGGGCCGTAGCAACCCATCCCTAGCCAGCTCGGGAGGGCCCCACCTAGGGCCTAGCTCCGAAACGGCCCAAAACGCGCTTGTAGGAGCTGCATTCTGCAAAGGGAAACTGGGCTCGGGGAACAAACCTCAACACCAGTGCGGCCTGGCTCAGGATCGCAGCGCTTGCCTAGTTCTCACCTAGGCCTAGGCTCCCCTTAGGGCCAAGGAGGGTCTGGGCTGCCTCTGGCTCCGTGGGCACTGCTGCTTGGCTGGTGGTCTCCGGAGCTGGAAACCAACTCCAAACGTCTTCCACTTTGCGGAGAAGTCTAAATAGGCCAAATGAAGCCCTGTGTGCAAGGGCCGTAGCAACCCACCCCTAGCCAGCTCGGGAGGGCCCCACCTAGGGCCTAGCTCCGAAACGCCACAAAACGCGCTTGTAGGAGCTGCATTCTGCAAAGGGAAACTGGGCTCGGTGAACAAACCTCAACACCAGTGCGGCTATGCTCAGGATCGCAGCGCTTGCCTAGTTCTCACGTAGCCCTCGGCTCCCCTTTCGGCCAAGGAGGGTCTGGGCTGCCTCTGGCTCCGTGGGCACTGCTGCTTGGCTGGTGGTCTCTGCAGCTGGAAACCAACTCCAAACGTCTTCTCCTTCTCGGAGAAGTCTAAATTGGCCTAGTGAAGCCCTGTGTGCACTGGTCCTAGCAACCCACCCCTAGCCAGCTCGGGAAGGCCCCACATAGGGCCTAGCTCGGAAATGGCACAAAACGCGCTTCTAGGAGCTGCATTCTGCAAAGGGAAAATGGGCTCGGTGAACAATCCTCAACACCAGTGCGGCCTGGCTCAGGATCGCAGCGCTTGCCTAGTTCTCACATAGGCCTAGGCTCCCCTTAGGGCCAAGGAGGGTCTGGGCTGCCTCTGGCTCCGTGGGCACTGCTGCTTGGCTGGAGGTCTCCGCAGCTGGAAACCAACTCCAAACGTCTTCCCCTTCGCGGAGAAGGGTGATTTGGCCTGAAGAAGCCCTGTGTGCACTGGCCCTAGCAACCCACCCATCGCCAGCTCGGGAGGGCCCCACCTAGGGCCTAGCTCCGAAACGGCACCAAACGCACTTGTAGGAGCTACATTCTGCAAAGGGAAACTGGGCCCCGGGAACAAACCTCAGCCCCAATGCGGCTATGCTCAGGATCCCAGCGCTTGCCTAGTTCTCACCTAGCCCTCGGCTCCCCATAGGGCCAAGGAGGGTCTGGGCTGCCTCTGGCTCCGTGGGCACTGCTGCTTGCCTGGTGGTCTCCACAGCTGGAAACCCACTCCAAACGTCTTCTCCTTCGCGGAGAAGTCTGAATTGGCTTAATGAAGCCCTGTGTGCACTGGCCCTAGCAACCCACCCCTAGCCAGCTCGGGCGGGCGTCACCTAGGGCCTAGCTCCGAAACGCACAAAACGCGCTTGTAGGAGCTGCATTCTGCAAAGGAAAATTGGGCTCGGGGAACAAACCTCAGCCCCAATGCGGCTTGGCTCAGGATCGCAGCGCTTGCCTAGTTCTCACCTAGGCCTAGGCTCCCAATAGGGCCAAGGAGGGTCTGGGCTGCCTCTGGCTCCGTGGGCACTGCTGCTTGGCTGGTGGTCTCCGCAGCTGGAAACCAACTCCAAACGTCTTCCACTTCGAGGAGAAGTCTAAATTGGCCAAATGAAGCCCTGTGTGCATGGGCCGTAGCAACCCACCCCTATCCAGCTCGGGAGGGCCCCACCTAGGGCCTAGCTCCGAAACGGCCCCAAACGCGCTTGTAGGAGCTGTATTCTGCAAAGGGAAACTGGGCCCCGGGAACAAAACTCAGCCCCAATGCGGCTTGGCTCAGGATCCCAGCGCTTGCCTAGGTCTCACCTAGACCTCGGCTCCTCATAGGGCCAAGGAGAGTCTGGGCTGCCTCTGGCTCCGTGGGCACTGCTGCTTGGCTGGTGGTCTCCGCAGCTGGAAACCAACTCCAAACGTCTTCCCCTTCGCGGAGAAGGGTGATTTGGCCTGAAGAAGCCCTTTGTGCACTGGCCCTAGCAACCCACCCCTAGCCAGCTCGGGCGGGCCCCACCTAGGGCCTAGCTCCGAAACGCACAAAACGCGCTTGTAGGAGCTGCATTCTGCAAAGGGAAACTGGGCTCGGGGAACAAACCTCAACACCAGTGCGGCCTGGCTCAGGATCGCAGCGCTTGCCTAGTTCTCACCTAGGCCTAGGCTCCCCTTAGGGCCAAGGAGCGTCTGGGGTGCCTCTGGCTTCTTGGGCACTGCTGCTTGGCTGGTGGTCTCCGGAGCTGGAAACCAACTCCAAACGTCTTCCACTTCGCGGAGAAGTCTAAATAGGCCAAATGAAGCCCTGTGTGCAAGGGCCGTAGCAACCCATCCCTAGCCAGCTCGGGAGGGCCCCACCTAGGGCCTAGCTCCGAAACGCCACAAAACGCGCTTGTAGGAGCTGCATTCTGCAAAGGGAAACTGGGCTCGGGGAACAAACCTCAGCCCCACTGCGG
This sequence comes from Sus scrofa, assembly GCF_054392235.1. Taxonomy (NCBI): domain Eukaryota; kingdom Metazoa; phylum Chordata; class Mammalia; order Artiodactyla; family Suidae; genus Sus; species Sus scrofa. Next base: position 50,778,672 of record NC_139385.1, on the reverse strand, counting down.
CTTGGCTCAGGATCGCAGCGCTTGCCTAGTTCTCACCTAGGCCTAGGCTACCCATAGGGCCAAGGAGGGTCTGGGCTGCCTCTGACTCCGTGGGCACTGCTCCTTGGCTGGTGGTCTCCGCAACTGGAAACCAACTCCAAACGTCTTCTACTTCGCGGAGAAGGCTGATTTGGCCTGAAGAAGCCCTTTGGGCACTGGCCCTAGCAACCCACACCTATCCAGCTCGGGAGGGCCCCACCTAGGGCCTAGCTCCGAAACGGCCCCAAACGCGCTTGTAGGAGCTGTTTTCTGCAAAGGGAAACTGGGCCCCGGAACAAACCTCAGCCCCAATGCGGCTATGCTCAGGATCCCAGCGCTTGCCTAGGTCTCACCTAGCCCTCGGCTCCCCTTAGGGCCAAGGAGGGTCTGGGCTGCCTCTGGCTCCGTGGGCACTGCTGCTTGGCTGGTGGTCTCCACAGCTGGAAACCCACTCCAAACGTCTTCTCCTTCGCGGAGAAGTCTGAATTGGCTTAATGAAGCCCTGTGTGCACTGGCCCTAGCAACCCACACATCGCCAGCTCGTGCGGGCCCCACTTAGGGCCTAGCTCCGTAATGGCACCAAATGCGCTTGTAGGAGCTGCATTCTGCAAAGGGAAACTGGGCTCGGGGAACAAACCTCAGCCCCAATGCGGCTTGGCTCAGGATCCCAGCGCTTGCCTAGTTCTCACCTAGCCCTCGGCTCCCCTTAGGGCCAAGGAGGTCTGGGCTGCCTCTGGCTCCGTGGTCACTGGTGCTTGGCTGGTGGTCTCCGCAGCTGGAAACCAACTCCAAACGTCTTCTCCTTCGCGGAGAAGGCTGATGTGGCCTGAAGAAGCCCTTTGGGCACTGGCCCTAGCAACCCACCCCTAGCCAGCTCGGGAGGGCCCCACCTAGGGCCTAGCTCCGAAACGGCCCCAAACGCGCTTGTAGGAGCTCTATTCTGCAAAGGGAAACTGGGCCCCGGGAACAAACCTCAGCCCCAATGCGGCTTCGCTCAGGATCCCAGCGCTTGCCTAGGTCTCACCTAGCCCTCGGCTCCCCTTAGGGCCAAGGAGGGTCTGGGCTGCCTCTGGCTCCGTGGGCACTGCTGCTTGGCTGGTGGTCTCCACAGCTGGAAACCCACTCCAAACGTCATCTCCTTCGCGGAGAAGTCTGAATTGGCTTAATGAAGCCCTGTGTGCACTGGCCCTAGCAACCCACCCATCGCCAGCTCGTGCGGGCCCCACTTAGGGCCTAGCTCCGTAATGGCACCAAATGCGCTTGTAGGAGCTGCATTCTGCAGAGGGAAACTGGGCTCGGGGAACAAACCTCAGCCCCAATGCGGCTTGGCTCAGAAACCCAGCGCTTGCCTAGTTCTCACCTAGACCTCGGCTCCTCATAGGGCCAAGGAGAGTCTGGGCTGCCTCTGGCTCCGTGGGCACTGCTGCTTGGCTGGTGGTCTCCGCAGCTGGAAACCAACTCCAAACGTCTTCCCCTTCGCGGAGAAGGGTGATTTGGCCTGAAGAAGCCCTTTGTGCACTGGCCCTAGCAACCCACCCCTAGCCAGCTCGGGCGGGCGTCACCTAGGGCCTAGCTCCGAAACGCACAAAACGCGCTTGTAGGAGCTGCATTCTGCAAAGGGAAACTGGGCTCGGGGAACAAACCTCAACACCAGTGCGGCCTGGCTCAGGATCGCAGCGCTTGCCTAGTTCTCACCTAGGCCTAGGCTCCCCTTAGGGCCAAGGAGCGTCTGGGGTGCCTCTGGCTTCGTGGGCACTGCTGCTTGGCTGGTGGTCTCCGGAGCTGGAAACCAACTCCAAACGTCTTCCACTTCGCGGAGAAGTCTAAATAGGCCAAATGAAGCCCTGTGTGCAAGGCCGTAGCAACCCATCCCTAGCCAGCTCGGGAGGGCCCCACCTAGGGCCTAGCTCGGAAACGGCACAAAACGCGCTTGTAGGAGCTGCATTCTGCAAAGGGAAACTGGGCTCGGGGAACAAACATCAGCCCCACTGCGGCATGGCTCAGGATCGCAGCGCTTGCCTAGTTCTCACCTAGGCCTAGGCTACCCATAGGGCCAAGGAGGGTCTGGGCTGCCTCTGGCTCCGTGGGCACTGCTGCTTGGCTGGTGGTCTCCGCAGCTGGAAACCAACTCCAAACATCTTCTCCTTCGCGGAGAAGGCTGATTTGGCCTGAAGAAGCCCTTTGTGCACTGGCCCAAGCAACCCACCCCTAGCCAGCTCGGGAGGGCCCCACCTAGGGCCTAGATCGAAAACGGTACCAAAGGCGCTTGTAGGAGCTGTATTCTGCAAAGGGAAACTGGGCCCCGGGAACAAACCTCAGCCCCAATGCGGCTTGGCTCAGGATCCCAGCGCTTGCCTAGGTCTCACCTAGCCCTCGGCTCCCCTTAGGGCCAAGGAGGGTCTGGGCTGCCTCTGGCTCCGTGGGCACTGCTGCTTGGCTGGTGGTCTCCACAGCTGGAAACCCACTCCAAACGTCTTCTCCTTCGCGGAGAAGTCTGAATTGGCTTAATGAAGCCCTGTGTGCACTGGCCCTAGCAACCCACCCATCGCCAGCTCGTGCGGGCCCCACTTAGGGCCTAGCTCCGTAATGGCACCAAATGCGCTTGTAGGAGCTGCATTCTGCAAAGGGAAACTGGGCTCCGGGAACAAACCTCAGCCCCACTGCGGCTTGGCTCAGGATCGCAGCGCTTGCCTAGTTCTCACCTAGACCTCGGCTCCCCATAGGGCCAAGGAGGGTCTGGGCTGCCTCTGGCTCCGTGGGCACTGCTACTTGGCTGGTGGTCTCCGCAGCTGGAAGCCAACTCCAAACGTCTTACACTTCGCGGAGAAGTCTAAATTGGCCAAATGAAGCCCTGTGTGCAAGGGCCGTAGCAACCCATCCCTAGCCAGCTCGGGATGGCCCCACCTAGGGCCTAGCTCCAAAACGGCCCAAAACGCGCTTGTAGGAGCTGCATTCTGCAAAGGGAAACTGGGCTCGGGGAACAAACCTCAACACCAGTGCGGCCTGGCTCAGGATCGCAGCGCTTGCCTAGTTCTCACCTAGGCCTAGGCTCCCCTTAGGGCCAAGGAGCGTCTGGGTTGCCTCTGGCTTCGTGGGCACTGCTGCTTGGCTGGTGGTCTCCGGAGCTGGAAACCAACTCCAAACGTCTTCCACTTCGCGGAGAAGTCTAAATAGGCCAAATGAAGCCCTGTGTGCAAGGGCCGTAGCAACCCATCCCTAGCCACCTCGGGAGGGCCCCACCTAGGGCCTAGCTCCGAAACGCCAAAAAACGCGCTTGTAGGAGCTGCATTCTGCAAAGGGAAACTGGGCTCGGTGAACAAACCTCAACACCAGTGCGGCTATGCTCAGGATGGCAGCGCTTGCCTAGTTCTCACCTAGCCCTCGGCTCCCCTTACGGCCAAGGAGGGTCTGGGCTGCCTCTGGCTCCGTGGTCACTGGTGCTTGGCTGGTGGTCTCCGCAGCTGGAAACCAACTCCAAACGTCTTCCCCTTCGCGGAGAAGGGTGATTTGGCCTGAAGAAGCCCTTTGTGCACTGGCCCTAGCAACCCACCCCTAGCCAGCTCGGGCGGGCGTCACCTTGGGCCTAGCTCCGAAACGCACAAAACGCGCTTGTAGGAGCTGCATTCTGCAAAGGGAAACTGGGCTCGGGGAACAAACCTCAACACCAGTGCGGCCTGGCTCAGGATCGCAGCGCTTGCCTAGTTCTCACCTAGGCCTAGGCTCCCCTTTGGGCCAAGGAGCGTCTGGGGTGCCTCTGGCTTCGTGGGCACTGCTGCTTGGCTGGTGGTCTCCGGAGCTGGAAACCAACTCCAAACGTCTTCCACTTCGCGGAGAAGTCTAAATAGGCCAAATGAAGCCCTGTGTGCAAGGGCCGTAGCAACCCATCCCTAGCCAGCTCGGGAGGGCCCCACCTAGGGCCTAGCTCCGAAACGCCACAAATCGCGCTTGTAGGAGCTGCATTCTGCAAAGGGAAACTGGGCTCGGTGAACAAACCTCAACACCAGTGCGGCTATGCTCAGGATCGCAGCGCTTGCCTAGTTCTCACCTAGCCCTCGGCTCCCCTTACTGCCAAGGAGGGTCTGGGCTGCCTCTGGCTCCGTGGGCACTGCTGCTTGGCTGGTGGTCTCTGCAGCTGGAAACCAACTCCAAACGTCTTCTCCTTCTCGGAGAAGTCTAAATTGGCCTAGTGAAGCCCTGTGTGCACTGGTCCTAGCAACCCACCCCTAGCCAGCTCGGGAAGGCCCCACATAGGGCCTAGCTCGGAAATGGCACAAAACGCGCTTCTAGGAGCTGCATTCTGCAAAGGGAAAATGGGCTCGGTGAACAATCCTCAACACCAGTGCGGCCTGGCTCAGGATCGCAGCGCTTGCCTAGTTCTCACATAGGCCTAGGCTCCCCTTAGGGCCAAGGAGGGTCTGGGCTGCCTCTGGCTCCGGGGGCACTGCTTCTTGGCTGGTGGTCTCCGCAGCTGGAAACCAACTCCAAACGTCTTCTCCTTCGCGGAGAAGGCTGATTTGGCAGGAAGAAGCCCTGTGTGCACTGGCCCTAGCCACCCACCCCTATCCAGCTCGGGAGGGCCCCACCTAGGGCCTAGCTCCGAAACGGTACCAAAGGCGCTTCTAGGAGCTGCATTCTGCAAAGGGAAACTGGGCTCGGGGAACAAACCTCAGCCCCACTGCGGCTTGGCTCAGGATCGCAGCGCTTGCCTAGTTCTCACCTAGGCCTAGGCTCCCCATAGGGCCAAGGAGGGTCTGGGCTGCCTCTGGCTCCGTGGGCACTGCTGCTTGGCTGGTGGTCTCCGCAGCTGGAAACCAACTCCAAACGTCTTCCACTTCGAGGAGAAGTCTAAATTGGCCAAATGAAGCCCTGTGTGCATGGGCCGTAGCAACCCACCCCTATCCAGCTCGGGAGGGCCCCACCTAGGGCCTAGCTCCGAAACGGCCCAAAACGCCCCTGTAGGAGCTGCATTCTGCAAAGGGAAACTGGGCTCGGGGAACAAACCTCAGCCCCAATGCGGCTTGGCTCAGGATCCCAGCGCTTGCCTAGTTCTCACCTAGCCCTAGGCGCCCCTTAGGGCCAAGGAGGGTCTGGGCTGCCTCTAGCTCCGTGGGCACTGCTGCTTGGCTGGTGGTCTCTGCAGCTGGAAACCAACTCCAAACGTCTTCCCCTTCGCGGAGATGGCTGATGTGGCCTGAATAAGCCCTGTGTGCACTGGCCCTAGCAACCCACCCCTAGCCAGCTCGGGAGGGCCCCACCTAGGGCCTACCTCCGAAACGGCCCAAAACGCGCTCGTAGAAGCTGCATTCTGCAAAGGGAACTGGGCTCGGGGAACAAACCTCAGCCCCAATGCGGCTTGGCTCAGGTTCGCCGCGCTTGCCTAGTTCTCACCTAGGCCTAGGCTCCCCTTAGGGCCAAGGAGGGTCTGGGCTGCCTCTGGCTCCGTGGGCACTGCTGCTTGGCTGGAGGTCTCCACAGCTGGAAACCCACTCCAAACGTCTTCTCCTTCGCGGAGAAGTCTGAATTGGCTTAATGAAGCCCTGTGTGCACTGGCCCTAGCAACCCACCCCTAGCCAGCTCGGGCGGGCGTCACCTAGGGCCTAGCTCCGAAACGCACAAAACGCGCTTGTAGGAGCTGCATTCTGCAAAGGAAAATTGGGCTCGGGGAACAAACCTCAGCCCCAATGCGGCTTGGCTCAGATCCCAGCGCTTGCCTAGTTCTCCCCTAGCCCTCGGCTCCCCTTAGGGCCAAGGAGGGTCTGGGCTGCCTCTGGCTCCGTGGGCACTGCTGCTTGGCTGGTGGTCTCTGCAGCTGGAAACCAACTCCAAACGTCTTCTCCTTCTCGGAGAAGTCTAAATTGGCCTAGTGAAGCCCTGTGTGCACTGGTCCTAGCAACCCACCCCTAGCCAGCTCGGGAAGGCCCCACATAGGGCCTAGCTCGGAAATGGCACAAAACGCGCTTCTAGGAGCTGCATTCTGCAAAGGGAAAATGGGCTCGGTGAACAATCCTCAACACCAGTGCGGCCTGGCTCAGGATCGCAGCGCTTGCCTAGTTCTCACATAGGCCTAGGCTCCCCTTAGGGCCAAGGAGGGTCTGGGCTGCCTCTGGCTCCGGGGGCACTGCTACTTGGCTGGTGGTCTCCGCAGCTGGAAACCAACTCCAAACGTCTTCTCCTTCGCGGAGAAGGCTGATTTGGCAGGAAGAAGCCCTGTGTGCACTGGCCCTAGCCACCCACCCCTATCCAGCTCGGGAGGGCCCCACCTAGGGCCTAGCTCCGAAACGGCCCCAAACGCGCTTGTAGGAGCTCTATTCTGCAAAGGGAAACTGGGCCCCGGGAACAAACCTCAGCCCCAATGCGGCTTGGCTCAGGATACCAGCGCTTGCTTAGGTCTCACCTAGCCCTCGGCTCCCCTTAGGGCCAAGGAGGGTCTGGGCTGCCTCTGGCTTCGTTGGCACTGCTGCTTGGCTGGTGGTCTCCACAGCTGGAAACCCACTCCAAACGTCTTCTCCTTCGCGGAGAAGTCTGAATTGGCTTAATGAAGCCCTGTGTGCACTGGCCCTAGCAACCCACCCATCGCCAGCTCGTGCGGGCCCCACTTAGGGCCTAGCTCCGTAATGGCACCAAATGCGCTTGTAGGAGCTGCATTCTGCAGAGGGAAACTGGGCTCGGGGAACAAACCTCAGCCCCAATGCGGCTTGGCTCAGAAACCCAGCGCTTGCCTAGTTCTCACCTAGACCTCGGCTCCTCATAGGGCCAAGGAGAGTCTGGGCTGCCTCTGGCTCCGTGGGCACTGCTGCTTGGCTGGTGGTCTCCGCAGCTGGAAACCAACTCCAAACGTCTTCCCCTTCGCGGAGAAGGGTGATTTGGCCTGAAGAAGCACTTTGTGCACTGGCCCTAGCAACCCACCCCTAGCCAGCTCGGGCGGGCGTCACCTAGGGCCTAGCTCCGAAACGCACAAAACGCGCTTGTAGGAGCTGCATTCTGCAAAGGGAAACTGGGCTCGGGGAACAAACCTCAACACCAGTGCGGCCTGGCTCAGGATCGCAGCGCTTGCCTAGTTCTCACCTAGGCCGTGGCTCCCCTTAGGGCCAAGGAGCGTCTGGGGTGCCTCTGGCTTCGTGGGCACTGCTGCTTGGCTGGTGGTCTCCGGAGCTGGAAACCAACTCCAAACGTCTTCCACTTCGCGGAGAAGTCTAAATAGGCCAAATGAAGCCCTGTGTGCAAGGCCGTAGCAACCCATCCCTAGCCAGCTCGGGAGGGCCCCACCTAGGGCCTAGCTCGGAAACGGCACAAAACGCGCTTGTAGGAGCTGCATTCTGCAAAGGGAAACTGGGCTCGGGGAACAAACATCAGCCCCACTGCGGCATGGCTCAGGATCGCAGCGCTTGCCTAGTTCTCACCTAGGCCTAGGCTACCCATAGGGCCAAGGAGGGTCTGGGCTGCCTCTGGCTCCGTGGGCACTGCTGCTTGGCTGGTGGTCTCCGCAGCTGGAAACCAACTCCAAACATCTTCTCCTTCGCGGAGAAGGCTGATTTGGCCTGAAGAAGCCCTTTGTGCACTGGCCCAAGCAACCCACCCCTAGCCAGCTCGGGAGGGCCCCACCTAGGGCCTAGATCGAAAACGGTACCAAAGGCGCTTGTAGGAGCTGTATTCTGCAAAGGGAAACTGGGCCCCGGGAACAAACCTCAGCCCCAATGCGGCTTGGCTCAGGATCCCAGCGCTTGCCTAGGTCTCACCTAGCCCTCGGCTCCCCTTAGGGCCAAGGAGGGTCTGGGCTGCCTCTGGCTCCGTGGGCACTGCTGCTTGGCTGGTGGTCTCCACAGCTGGAAACCCACTCCAAACGTCTTCTCCTTCGCGGAGAAGTCTGAATTGGCTTAATGAAGCCCTGTGTGCACTGGCCCTAGCAACCCACCCATCGCCAGCTCGTGCGGGCCCCACTTAGGGCCTAGCTCCGTAATGGCACCAAATGCGCTTGTAGGAGCTGCATTCTGCAAAGGGAAACTGAGCTCCGGGAACAAACCTCAGCCCCACTGCGGCTTGGCTCAGGATCGCAGCGCTTGCCTAGTTCTCACCTAGACCTCGGCTCCCCATAGGGCCAAGGAGGGTCTGGGCTGCCTCTGGCTCCGTGGGCACTGCTGCTTGGCTGGTGGTCTCCGCAGCTGGAAACCAACTCCAAACGTCTTACACTTCGCGGAGAAGTCTAAATTGGCCAAATGAAGCCCTGTGTGCAAGGGCCGTAGCAACCCATCCCTAGCCAGCTCGGGAGGGCCCCACCTAGGGCCTAGCTCCGAAACGGCCCAAAACGCGCTTGTAGGAGCTGCATTCTGCAAAGGGAAACTGGGCTCGGGGAACAAACCTCAACACCAGTGCGGCCTGGCTCAGGATCGCAGCGCTTGCCTAGTTCTCACCTAGGCCTAGGCTCCCCTTAGGGCCAAGGATCGTCTGGGGTGCCTCTGGCTTCGTGGGCACTGCTGCTTGGCTGGTGGTCTCCGGAGCTGGAAACCAACTCCAAACGTCTTCCACTTCGCGGAGAAGTCTAAATAGGCCAAATGAAGCCCTGTGTGCAAGGGCCGTAGCAACCCATCCCTAGCCACCTCGGGAGGGCCCCACCTAGGGCCTAGCTCCGAAACGCCAAAAAACGCGCTTGTAGGAGCTGCATTCTGCAAAGGGAAACTGGGCTCGGTGAACAAACCTCAATACCAGTGCGGCTATGCTCAGGATCGCAGCGCTTGCCTAGTTCTCACCTAGCCCTCGGCTCCCCTTACGGCCAAGGAGGGTCTGGGCTGCCTCTGGCTCCGTGGTCACTGGTGCTTGGCTGGTGGTCTCCGCAGCTGGAAACCAACTCCAAACGTCTTCCCCTTCGCGGAGAAGGGTGATTTGGCCTGAAGAAGCCCTTTGTGCACTGGCCCTAGCAACCCACCCCTAGCCAGCTCGGGCGGGCGTCACCTAGGGCCTAGCTCCGAAACGCACAAAACGCGCTTGTAGGAGCTGCATTCTGCAAAGGGAAACTGGGCTCGGGGAACAAACCTCAACACCAGTGCGGCCTGGCTCAGGATCGCAGCGCTTGCCTAGTTCTCACCTAGGCCTAGGCTCCCCTTTGGGCCAAGGAGCGTCTGGGGTGCCTCTGGCTTCGTGGGCACTGCTGCTTGGCTGGTGGTCTCCGGAGCTGGAAACCAACTCCAAACGTCTTCCACTTCGCGGAGAAGTCTAAATAGGCCAAATGAAGCCCTGTGTGCAAGGGCCGTAGCAACCCACCCCTAGCCAGCTCGGGAGGGCCCCACCTAGGGCCTAGCTCCGAAACGCCACAAATCGCGCTTGTAGGAGCTGCATTCTGCAAAGGGAAACTGGGCTCGGTGAACAAACCTCAACACCAGTGCGGCTATGCTCAGGATCTCAGCGCTTGCCTAGTTCTCACCTAGCCCTCGGCTCCCCTTACTGCCAAGGAGGGTCTGGGCTGCCTCTGGCTCCGTGGGCACTGCTGCTTGGCTGGTGGTCTCTGCAGCTGGAAACCAACTCCAAACGTCTTCTCCTTCTCTGAGAAGTCTAAATTGGCCTAGTGAAGCCCTGTGTGCACTGGTCCTAGCAACCCACCCCTAGCCAGCTCGGGAAGGCCCCACATAGGGCCTAGCTCGGAAATGGCACAAAACGCGCTTCTAGGAGCTGCATTCTGCAAAGGGAAAATGGGCTCGGTGAACAATCCTCAACACCAGTGCGGCCTGGCTCAGGATCGCAGCGCTTGCCTAGTTCTCACATAGGCCTAGGCTCCCCTTAGGGCCAAGGAGGGTCTGGGCTGCCTCTGGCTCCGGGGGCACTGCTACTTGGCTGGTGGTCTCCGCAGCTGGAAACCAACTCCAAACGTCTTCTCCTTCGCGGAGAAGGCTGATTTGGCAGGAAGAAGCCCTGTGTGCACTGGCCCTAGCCACCCACCCCTATCCAGCTCGGGAGGGCCCCACTTAGGGCCTAGCTCCGAAACGGTACCAAAGGCGCTTCTAGGAGCTGCATTCTGCAAAGGGAAACTGGGCTCGGGGAACAAACCTCAGCCCCACTGCGGCTTGGCTCAGGATCGCAGCGCTTGCCTAGTTCTCACCTAGGCCTAGGCTCCCCATAGGGCCAAGGAGGGTCTGGGCTGCCTCTGGCTCCGTGGGCACTGCTGCTTGGCTGGTGGTCTCCGCAGCTGGAAACCAACTCCAAACGTCTTCCACTTCGAGGAGAAGTCTAAATTGGCCAAATGAAGCCCTGTGTGCATGGGCCGTAGCAACCCACCCCTATCCAGCTCGGGAGGGCCCCACCTAGGGCCTAGCTCCGAAACGGCCCAAAACGCCCCTGTAGGAGCTGCATTCTGCAAAGGGAAACTGGGCTCGGGGAACAAACCTCAGCCCCAATGCAGCTTGGCTCAGGATCCCAGCGCTTGCCTAGTTCTCACCTAGCCCTAGGCGCCCCTTAGGGCCAAGGAGGGTCTGGGCTGCCTCTGGCTCCGTGGGCACTGCTGCTTGGCTGGTGGTCTCCGCAGCTGGAAACCAACTCCAAACGTCTTCCCCTTCGCGGAGATGGCTGATGTGGCCTGAATAAGCCCTGTGTGCACTGGCCCGAGCAACCCACCCCTAGCCAGCTCGGGAGGGCCCCACCTAGGGCCTACCTCCGAAACGGCCCAAAACGCGCTCGTAGGAGCTGCATTCTGCAAAGGGAACTGGGCTCGGGGAACAAACCTCAGCCCCAATGCGGCTTGGCTCAGGATCGCCGCGCTTGCCTAGTTCTCACCTAGGCCTAGGCTCCCCTTAGGGCCAAGGAGGGTCTGGGCTGCCTCTGGCTCCGTGGGCACTGCTGCTTGGCTGGAGGTCTCCACAGCTGGAAACCCACTCCAAACGTCTTCTCCTTCGCGGAGAAGTCTGAATTGGCTTAATGAAGCCCTGTGTGCACTGGCCCTAGCAACCCACCCCTAGCCAGCTCGGGCGGGCGTCACCTAGGGCCTAGCTCCGAAACGCACAAAACGCGCTTGTAGGAGCTGCATTCTGCAAAGGAAAATTGGGCTCGGGGAACAAACCTCAGCCCCAATGCGGCTTGGCTCAGATCCCAGCGCTTGCCTAGTTCTCCCCTAGCCCTCGGCTCCCCTTAGGGCCAAGGAGGGTCTGGGCTGCCTCTGGCTCCGTGGGCACTGCTGCTTGGCTGGTGGTCTCTGCAGCTGGAAACCAACTCCAAACGTCTTCTCCTTCTCGGAGAAGTCTAAATTGGCCTAGTGAAGCCCTGTGTGCACTGGTCCTAGCAACCCACCCCTCGCCAGCTCGGGAAGGCCCCACATAGGGCCTAGCTCGGAAATGGCACAAAACGCGCTTCTAGGAGCTGCATTCTGCAAAGGGAAAATGGGCTCGGTGAACAATCCTCAACACCAGTGCGGCCTGGCTCAGGATCGCAGCGCTTGCCTAGTTCTCACATAGGCCTAGGCTCCCCTTAGGGCCAAGGAGGGTCTGGGCTGCCTCTGGCTCCGGGGGCACTGCTACTTGGCTGGTGGTCTCCGCAGCTGGAAACCAACTCCAAACGTCTTCTCCTTCGCGGAGAAGGCTGATTTGGCAGGAAGAAGCCCTGTGTGCACTGGCCCTAGCCACCCACCCCTATCCAGCTCGGGAGGGCCCCACCTAGGGCCTAGCTCCGAAACGGTACCAAAGGCGCTTCTAGGAGCTGCATTCTGCAAAGGGAAACTGGGCTCGGGGAACAAACCTCAGCCCCACTGCGGCTTGGCTCAGGATCGCAGCGCTTGCCTAGTTCTCACCTAGGCCTAGGCTCCCCATAGGGCCAAGGAGGGTCTGGGCTGCCTCTGGCTCCGTGGGCACTGCTGCTTGGCTGGTGGTCTCCGCAGCTGGAAACCAACTCCAAACGTCTTCCCCTTCGCGGAGAAGTCTAAATTGGCCAAATGAAGCCCTGTGTGCATGGGCCGTAGCAACCCACCCCTATCCAGCTCGGGAGGGCCCCACCTAGGGCCTAGCTCCGAAACGGCCCAAAACGCCCCTGTAGGAGCTGCATTCTGCAAAGGGAAACTGGGCTCGGGGAACAAACCTCAGCCCCAATGCGGCTTGGCTCAGGATCCCAGCGCTTGCCTAGTTCTCACCTAGCCCTAGGCGCCCCTTAGGGCCAAGGAGGGTCTGGGCTGCCTCTGGCTCCGTGGGCACTGCTGCTTGGCTGGTGGTCTCCGCAGCTGGAAACCAACTCCAAACGTCTTCCCCTTCGCGGAGATGGCTGATGTGGCCTGAATAAGCCCTGTGTGCACTGGCCCTAGCAACCCACCCCTAGCCAGCTCGGGAGGGCCCCACCTAGGGCCTAGCTCCGAAACGGCCCAAAACGCGCTTGTAGGAGCAGCATTCTGCAAAGGGAACTGGGCTCGGGGAACAAACCTCAGCCCCAATGCGGCTTGGCTCAGGATCGCCGCGCTTGCCTAGTTCTCACCTAGGCCTAGGCTCCCCTTAGGGCCAAGGAGGGTCTGGGCTGCCTCTGGCTCCGTGGGCACTGCTGCTTGGCTGGAGGTCTCCACAGCTGGAAACCCACTCCAAACGTCTTCTCCTTCGCGGAGAAGTCTGAATTGGCTTAATGAAGCCCTGTGTGCACTGGCCCTAGCAACCCACCCCTAGCCAGCTCGGGCGGGCGTCACCTAGGGCCTAGCTCCGAAACGCACAAAACGCGTTTGTAGGAGCTGCATTCTGCAAAGGAAAATTGGGCTCGGGGAACAAACCTCAGCCCCAATGCGGCTTGGCTCAGATCCCAGCGCTTGCCTAGTTCTCCCCTAGCCCTCGGCTCCCCTTAGGGCCAAGGAGGGTCTGGGCTGCCTCTGGCTCCGTGGTCACTGGGGCTTGGCTGGTGGTCTCCGCAGCTGGAAACCAACTCCAAACGTCTTCTCCTTCGCGGAGAAGGCTGATTTGGCCTGAAGAAGCCCTTTGGGCACTTGCCCTAGCAACCCACCCCTATCCAGCTTGGGAGGGCCCCACCTAGGGCCTAGCTCCGAAACGGCCCCAAACGCGCTTGTAGGAGCTGTATTCTGCAAAGGGAAACTGGGCTCGGGGAACAAACCTCAGCCCCAATGCGGCTTGGCTCAGGATCCCAGCGCTTGCCTAGGTCTCACCTAGCCCTCGGCTCCCCTTAGGGCCAAGGAGGGTCTGGGCTGCCTCTGGCTCCGTGGGCACTGCTGCTTGGCTGGTGGTCTCCGCAGCTGGAAACCAACTCCAAACGTCTTCTCCTTCGCGGAGAAGTCTGAATTGGCTTAATGAAGCCCTGTGTGCACTGGCCCTAGCAACCCACCCCTAGCCAGCTCGGGAGGGCCCCACCTAGGGCCTAGCTCCCAAACGCACAAAACGCGCTTGTAGGTGCTGCATTCTGCAAAGGGAAACTGGGCTCGGGGAACAAACCTCAGCACCAATGCGGCTTGGCTCAGGATCCCAGCGCTTGCCTAGTTCTCACCTAGCCCTCGGCTCCCCATAGGCCCAAGGAGGGGCTGGGCTGCCTCTGGCTCCGTGGGCACTGCCGCTTGGCTGGTGGTCTCCGCAGCTGGAAACCAACTCCAAACGTCTTCTCCTTCGCGGAGAAGGCTGATTTGGCCTGAGGAAGCCCTGTGTGCACTGGCCCTAGCAACCCACCCATCGCCAGCTCGGGAGGGCCCCACCTAGGGCCTAGCTCCGAAACCGCACAAAACGCGCTCGTAGGAGCTGCATTCTGCAAAGGAAAATTGGGCTCGGGGAACAAACCTCAGCCCCAATGCGGCTTGGCTCAGGATCCCAGCGCTTGCCTAGTTCTCCCCTAGCCCTCGGCTCCCCTTAGGGCCAAGGTGGGTCTGGGCTGCCTCTGGCTCCGTGGGCACTGCCGCTTGGCTGGTGGTCTCCGCAGCTGGAAACCAACTCCAAACGTCTTCCCCTTCGCGGAGAAGGCTGATGTGGCCTGAAGAAGCCCTTTGGGCACTGGCCCTAGCAACCCACCCCTATCCAGCTTGGAAGGGCCCCACCTAGGGCCTAGCTCCGAAACGGCCCCAAACGCGCTTGTAGGAGCTGTATTCTGCAAAGGGAAACTGGGCTCGGGGAACAAACCTCAGCCCCAATGCGGCTTGGCTCAGGATCCCAGCGCTTGCCTAGGTCTCACCTAGGCCTCGGCTCCCCTTCGGGCCAAGGAGGGTCTTGGCTGCCTCTGGCTCCGTGGGCACTGCTGCTTGGCTGGTGGTCTCCGCAGCTGGAAACCAACTCCAAACGTCTTCTCCTTCGCGGAGAAGTCTGAATTGGCTTAATGAAGCCCTGTGTGCACTGGCCCTAGCAACCCACCCCTAGCCAGCTCGGGAGGGCCCCACCTAGGGCCTAGCTCCCAAACGCACAAAACGCGCTTGTAGGAGCTGCATTCTGCAAAGGGAAACTGGGCTCGGGGAACAAACCTCAGCACCAATGCGGCTTGGCTCAGGATCCCAGCGCTTGCCTAGTTCTCACCTAGCCCTCGGCTCCCCATAGGCCCAAGGAGGGGCTGGGCTGCCTCTGGCTCCGTGGGCACTGCCGCTTGGCTGGTGGTCTCCGCAGCTGGAAACCAACTCCAAACGTCTTCCCCTTCGCGGAGAAGGCTGATGTGGCCTGAAGAAGCCCTGTGTGCACTGGCCCTAGCAACCCACCCCTATCCAGCTCGGGAGGGCCCCACCTAGGGCCTAGCTCCGAAACGGCCCAAAACGCGCTTGTAGGAGCTGCATTCTGCAAAGGGAACTGGGCTCGGGGAACAAACCTCAGCCCCAATGCGGCTTGGCTCAGGATCGCAGCGCTTGCCTAGTTCTCACCTAGCCCTAGGCGCCCCTTAGGGCCAAGGAGGGTCTGGGCTGCCTCTGGCTCCGTGGGCACTGCCGCTTGGCTGGTGGTCTCCGCAGCTGGAAACCAACTCCAAACGTCTTCTCCTTCGCGGAGAAGGCTGATTTGGCCTGAGGAAGCCCTGTGTGCACTGGCCCTAGCAACCCACCCATCGCCAGCTCGGGAGGGCCCCACCTAGGGCCTAGCTCCGCAACGGCAGAAAGCGCGCTCGTAGGAGCTGCATTCTGCAAAGGAAAATTGGGCTCGGGGAACAAACCTCAGCCCCAATGCGGCTTGGCTCAGGATCCCAGCGCTTGCCTAGTTCTCCCCTAGCCCTCGTCTCCCCTTAGGGCCAAGGTGGGTCTGGGCTGCCTCTGGCTCCGTGGGCACTGCCGCTTGGCTGGTGGTCTCCGCAGCTGGAAACCAACTCCAAACGTCTTCCCCTTCGCGGAGAAGGCTGATGTGGCCTGAAGAAGCCCTTTGGGCACTGGCCCTAGCAACCCACCCCTATCCAGCTTGGGAGGGCCCCACCTAGGGCCTAGCTCCGAAACGGCCACAAACGCGCTTGTAGGAGCTGTATTCTGCAAAGGGAAACTGGGCTCGGGGAACAAACCTCAGCCCCAATGCGGCTTGGCTCAGGATCCCAGCGCTTGCCTAGTTCTCACCTAGTCCTCGGCTCCCCATAGGCCCAAGGAGGGGCTGGGCTGCCTCTGGCTCCGTGGGCACTGCCGCTTGGCTGGTGGTCTCCGCAGCTGGAAACCAACTCCAAACGTCTTCCCCTTCGCGGAGAAGGCTGATGTGGCCTGAAGAAGCCCTGTGTGCACTGGCCCTAGCAACCCACCCCTAGCCAGCTCGGGAGGGCCCCACCTAGGGCCTACCTCCGAAACGGCCCAAAACGCGCTTGTAGGAGCTGCATTCTGCAAAGGGAACTGGGCTCGGGGAACAAACCTCAGCCCCAATGCGGCTTGGCTCAGGATCGCCGCGCTTGCCTAGTTCTCACCTAGGCCTAGGCTCCCCTTAGGGCCAAGGAGGGTCTGGGCTGCCTCTGGCTCCGTGGGCACTGCTGCTTGGCTGGAGGTCTCCGCAGCTGGAAACCCACTCCAAACGTCTTCTCCTTCGCGGAGAAGTCTGAATTGGCTTAATGAAGCCCTGTGTGCACTGGCCCTAGCAACCCACCCCTAGCCAGCTCGGGCGGGCGTCACCTAGGGCCTAGCTCCGAAACGCACAAAACGCGCTTGTAGGAGCTGCATTCTGCAAAGGGAAACTGGGCTCGGGGAACAAACCTCAGCCCCAATGCGGCTTGGCTCAGATCCCAGCGCTTGCCTAGTTCTCCCCTAGCCCTCGGCTCCCCTTAGGGCCAAGGAGGGTCTGGGCTGACTCTGGCTCCGTGGGCACTGGTGCTTGGCTGGTGGTCTCCGCAGCTGGAAACCAACTCCAAACGTCTTCTCCTTCGCGGAGAAGGCTGATTTGGCCTGAAGAAGCCCTTTGGGCACTGGCCCTAGCAACCCACCCCTATCCAGCTTGGGAGGGCCCCACCTAGGGCCTAGCTCCGAAACGGCCCCAAACGCGCTTGTAGGAGCTGTATTCTGCAAACGGAAACTGGGCTCGGGGAACAAACCTCAGCCCCAATGCGGCTTGGCTTAGGATCGCAGCGCTTGCCTAGGTCTCACCTAGCCCTCGGCTCCCCTTAGGGCCAAGGAGGGTCTGGGCTGCCTCTGGCTCCGTGGGCACTGCTGCTTGGCTGGTGGTCTCCGCAGCTGGAAACCAACTCCAAACGTCTTCTCCTTCGCGGAGAAGTCTGAATTGGCTTAATGAAGCCCTGTGTGCACTGGCCCTAGCAACCCACCCCTAGCCAGCTCGGGAGGGCCCCACCTAGGGCCTAGCTCTGAAACGGCCCAAAACGCGCTTGTTGGAGCTGCATTCTGCAAAGGGAAACTGGGCTCGGGGAACAAACCTCAGCACCAATGCGGCTATGCTCAGGATCCCAGCGCTTGCCTAGTTCTCACCTAGCCCTCGGCTCCCCATAGGCCCAAGGAGGGTCTGGGCTGCCTCTGGCTCCGTGGGCACTGCCGCTTGGCTGGTGGTCTCCGCAGCTGGAAACCAACTCCAAACGTCTTCTCCTTCGCGGAGAAGTCTGAATTGGCTTAAT
The DNA here is from genome assembly GCF_054392235.1 of Sus scrofa. Taxonomy (NCBI): domain Eukaryota; kingdom Metazoa; phylum Chordata; class Mammalia; order Artiodactyla; family Suidae; genus Sus; species Sus scrofa. Next base: position 50,761,716 of record NC_139385.1, on the reverse strand, counting down.
GAAGCCCTGTGTGCACTGGCCCTAGCAACCCACCCCTAGCCAGCTCGGGAGGGCCCCACCTAGGGCCTAGCTCCCAAACGCACAAAACGCGCTTGTAGGAGCTGCATTCTGCAAAGGGAAACTGGGCTCGGGGAACAAACCTCAGCACCAATGCGGCTTGGCTCAGGATCCCAGCGCTTGCCTAGTTCTCCCCTAGCCCTCGGCTCCCCTTAGGGCCAAGGTGGGTCTGGGCTGCCTCTGGCTCCGTGGTCACTGATGCTTGGCTGGTGGTCTCCGCAGCTGGAAACCAACTCCAAACGTCTTCTCCTTCGCGGAGAAGGCTGATGTGGCCTGAAGAAGCCCTTTGGGCACTGGCCCTAGCAACCCACCCCTATCCAGCTTGGGAGGGCCCCACCTAGGGCCTAGCTCCGAAACGGCCACAAACGCGCTTGTAGGAGCTGTATTCTGCAAAGGGAAACTGGGCTCGGGGAACAAACCTCAGCCCCAATGCGGCTTGGCTCAGGATCGCAGCGCTTGCCTAGGTCTCACCTAGCCCTCGGCTCCCCTTAGGGCCAAGGAGGGTCTGGGCTGCCTCTGGCTCCGTGGGCACTGCTGCTTGGCTGGTGGTCTCCGCAGCTGGAAACCAACTCCAAACGTCTTCTCCTTCGCGGAGAAGTCTGAATTGGCTTAATGAAGCCCTGTGTGCACTGGCCCTCGCAACCCACCCCTAGCCAGCTCGGGAGGGCCCCACCTAGGGCCTAGCTCCCAAACGCACAAAACGCGCTTGTAGGTGCTGCATTCTGCAAAGGTAAACTGGGCTCGGGGAACAAACCTCAGCACCAATGCGGCTTGGCTCAGGATCCCAGCGCTTGCCTAGTTCTCACCTAGCCCTCGGCTCCCCATAGGCCCAAGGAGGGGCTGGGCTGCCTCTGGCTCCGTGGGCACTGCCGCTTGGCTGGTGGTCTCCGCAGCTGGAAACCAACTCCAAACGTCTTCTCCTTCGCGGAGAAGGCTGATTTGGCCTGAGGAAGCCCTGTGTGCACTGGCCCTAGCAACCCACCCATCGCCAGCTCGGGAGGGCCCCACCTAGGGCCTAGCTCCGCAACGGCAGAAAGCGCGCTCGTAGGAGCTGCATTCTGCAAAGGAAAATTGGGCTCGGGGAACAAACCTCAGCCCCAATGCGGCTTGGCTCAGGATCCCAGCGCTTGCCTAGTTCTCCCCTAGCCCTCGGCTCCCCTTAGGGCCAAGGTGGGTCTGGGCTGCCTCTGGCTCCGTGGGCACTGCCGCTTGGCTGGTGGTCTCCGCAGCTGGAAACCAACTCTAAACGTCTTCCCCTTCGCGGAGAAGGCTGATGTGGCCTGAAGAAGCCCTTTGGGCACTGGCCCTAGCAACCCACCCCTATCCAGCTTGGGAGGGCCCCACCTAGGGCCTAGCTCCCAAACGCACAAAACGCGCTTGTAGGAGCTGCATTCTGCAAAGGGAAACTGGGCTCGGGGAACAAACCTCAGCACCAATGCGGCTTGGCTCAGGATCCCAGCGCTTGCCTAGTTCTCACCTAGCCCTCGGCTCCCCATAGGCCCAAGGAGGGGCTGGGCTGCCTCTGGCTCCGTGGGCACTGCCGCTTGGCTGGTGGTCTCCGCAGCTGGAAACCAACTCCAAACGTCTTCCCCTTCGCGGAGAAGGCTGATGTGGCCTGAAGAAGCCCTGTGTGCACTGGCCCTAGCAACCCACCCCTATCCAGCTCGGGAGGGCCCCACCTAGGGCCTAGCTCCGAAACGGCCCAAAACGCGCTTGTAGGAGCTGCATTCTGCAAAGGGAACTGGGCTCGGGGAACAAACCTCAGCCCCAATGCGGCTTGGCTCAGGATCCCAGCGCTTGCCTAGTTCTCACCTAGGCCTAGGCGCCCCTTAGGGCCAAGGAGCGTCTGGGCTGCCTCTGGCTCCGTGGGCACTGCTGCTTGGCTGGTGGTCTCCGCAGCTGGAAACCAACTCCAAACGTCTTCCCCTTCGCGGAGATGGCTGATGTGGCCTGAATAATCCCTGTGTGCACTGGCCCTAGCAACCCACCCATCGCCAGCTCGGGAGGGCCCCACCTAGGGCCTACCTCCGAAACGGCCCAAAACGCGCTTGTAGGAGCTGCATTCTGCAAAGGGAACTGGGCTCGGGGAACAAACCTCAGCCCCAATGCGGCTTGGCTCAGGATCGCCGCGCTTGCCTAGTTCTCACCTAGGCCTAAGCTCCCCTTAGGGCCAAGGAGGGTCTGGGCTGCCTCTGGCTCCGTGGGCACTGCTGCTTGGCTGGAGGTCTCCGCAGCTGGGAACCCACTCCAAACGTTTTCTCCTTCGTGGAGAAGTCTGAATTGGCTTAATGAAGCCCTGTGTGCACTGGCCCTAGCAACCCACCCCTAGCCAGCTCGGGCGGGCGTCACCTAGGGCCTAGCTCCGAAACGCACAAAACGCGCTTGTAGGAGCTGCATTCTGCAAAGGAAAATTGGGCTCGGGGAACAAACCTCAGCCCCAATGCGGCTTGGCTCAGATCCCAGCGCTTGCCTAGTTCTCAGCTAGCCCTCGGCTCCCCTTAGGGCCAAGGAGGGTCTGGGCTGCCTCTGGCTCCGTGGGCACTGGTGCTTGGCTGGTGGTCTCCGCAGCTGGAAACCAACTCCAAACGTCTTCTCCTTCGCGGAGAAGGCTGATTTGGCCTGAAGAAGCCCTTTGGGCACTGGCCCTAGCAACCCACCCCTATCCAGCTTGGGAGTGCCCCACCTAGGGCCTAGCTCTGAAACGGCCCCAAACGCGCTTGTAGGAGCTGTATTCTGCAAAGGGAAACTGGGCTCGGGGAACAAACCTCAGCCCCAATGCGGCTTGGCTCAGGATCGCAGCGCTTGCCTAGGTCTCACCTAGCCCTCGGCTCCCCTTAGGGCCAAGGAGGGTCTGGGCTGCCTCTGGCTCCGTGGGCACTGCTGCTTGGCTGGTGGTCTCCGCAGCTGGAAACCAACTCCAAACGTCTTCTCCTTCGCGGAGAAGTCTGAATTGGCTTAATGAAGCCCTGTGTGCACTGGCCCTAGCAACCCACCCCTAGCCAGCTCGAGCGGGCGTCACCTAGGGCCTAGCTCAGAAACGCACAAAACGCGCTTGTAGGAGCTGCATTCTGCAAAGTAAAATTGGGCTCGGGGAACAAACCTCAGCCCCAATGCGGCTTGGCTCAGGATCGCAGCGCTTGCCTAGGTCTCACCTAGCCCTCGGCTCCCCTTAGGGCCAAGGAGGGTCTGGGCTGCCTCTGGCTCCGTGGTCACTGGTACTTGGCTGGTGGTCTCCGCAGCTGGAAACCAACTCCAAACGTCTTCTCCTTCGCGGAGAAGGCTGATTTGGCCTGAGGAAGCCCTGTGTGCACTGGCCCTAGCAACCCACCCATCGCCAGCTCGGGAGGGCCCCACCTAGGGCCTAGCTCCGCAACGGCACAAAGCGCGCTCGTAGGAGCTGCATTCTGCAAAGGAAAATTGGGCTCGGGGAACAAACCTCAGCCCCAATGCGGCTTGGCTCAGGATCCCAGCGCTTGCCTAGTTCTCCCCTAGCCCTCGGCTCCCCTTAGGGCCAAGGTGGGTCTGGGCTGCCTATGGCTCCGTGGTCACTGATGCTTGGCTGGTGGTCTCCGCAGCTGGAAACCAACTCCAAACGTCTTCTCCTTCGCGGAGAAGGCTGATGTGGCCTGAAGAAGCCCTTTGGGCACTGGCCCTAGCAACCCACCCCTATCCAGCTTGGGAGGGCCCCACCTAGGGCCTAGCTCCGAAACGGCCACAAACGCGCTTGTAGGAGCTGTATTCTGCAAAGGGAAACTGGGCTCGGGGAACAAACCTCAGCCCCAATGCGGCTTGGCTCAGGATCGCAGCGCTTGCCTAGGTCTCACCTAGCCCTCGGCTCCCCTTAGGGCCAAGGAGGGTCTGGGCTGCCTCTGGCTCCGTGGGCACTGCTGCTTGGCTGGTGGTCTCCGCAGCTGGAAACCAACTCCAAACGTCTTCTCCTTCGCGGAGAAGTCTGAATTGGCTTAATGAAGCCCTGTGTGCACTGGCCCTAGCAACCCACCCCTAGCCAGCTCGGGAGGGCCCCACCTAGGGCCTAGCTCCCAAACGCACAAAACGCGCTTGTAGGTGCTGCATTCTGCAAAGGGAAACTGGGCTCGGGGAACAAACCTCAGCACCAATGCGGCTTGGCTCAGGATCCCAGCGCTTGCCTAGTTCTCACCTAGCCCTCGGCTCCCCATAGGCCCAAGGAGGGGCTGGGCTGCCTCTGGCTCCGTGGGCACTGCCGCTTGGCTGGTGGTCTCCGCAGCTGGAAACCAACTCCAAACGTCTTCCCCTTCGCGGAGAAGGCTGATGTGGCCTGAAGAAGCCCTGTGTGCACTGGCCCTAGCAACCCACCCCTATCCAGCTCGGGAGGGCCCCACCTAGGGCCTAGCTCCGAAACGGCCCAAAACGCGCTTGTAGGAGCTGCATTCTGCAAAGGGAACTGGGCTCGGGGAACAAACCTCAGCCCCAATGCGGCTTGGCTCAGGATCCCAGCGCTTGCCTAGTTCTCACCTAGGCCTAGGCGCCCCTTAGGGCCAAGGAGCGTCTGGGCTGCCTCTGGCTCCGTGGGCACTGCTGCTTGGCTGGTGGTCTCCGCAGCTGGAAACCAACTCCAAACGTCTTCCCCTTCGCGGAGATGGCTGATGTGGCCTGAATAATCCCTGTGTGCACTGGCCCTAGCAACCCACCCATCGCCAGCTCGGGAGGGCCCCACCTAGGGCCTACCTCCGAAACGGCCCAAAACGCGCTTGTAGGAGCTGCATTCTGCAAAGGGAACTGGGCTCGGGGAACAAACCTCAGCCCCAATGCGGCTTGGCTCAGGATCGCCGCGCTTGCCTAGTTCTCACCTAGGCCTAGGCTCCCCTTAGGGCCAAGGAGGGTCTGGGCTGCCTCTGGCTCCGTGGGCACTGCTGCTTGGCTGGAGGTCTCCGCAGCTGGAAACCAACTCCAAACGTCTTCTCCTTCGCGGAGAAGTCTGAATTGGCTTAATGAAGCCCTGTGTGCACTGGCCCTAGCAACCCACCCCTAGCCAGCTCGGGCGGGCGTCACCTAGGGCCTAGCTCCGAAACGCACAAAACGCGCTTGTAGGAGCTGCATTCTGCAAAGGAAAATTGGGCTCGGGGAACAAACCTCAGCCCCAATGCGGCTTGGCTCAGATCCCAGCGCTTGCCTAGTTCTCCCCTAGCCCTCGGCTCCCCTTAGGGCCAAGGAGGGTCTGGGCTGACTCTGGCTCCGTGGGCACTGGTGCTTGGCTGGTGGTCTCCGCAGCTGGAAACCAACTCCAAACGTCTTCTCCTTCGCGGAGAAGGCTGATTTGGCCTGAAGAAGCCCTTTGGGCACTGGCCCTAGCAACCCACCCCTATCCAGCTTGGGAGGGCCCCACCTAGGGCCTAGCTCCGAAACGGCCCCAAACGCGCTTGTAGGAGCTGTATTCTGCAAAGGGAAACTGGGCTCGGGGAACAAACCTCAGCCCCAATGCGGCTTGGCTCAGGATCGCAGCGCTTGCCTAGGTCTCACCTAGCCCTCGGCTCCCCTTAGGGCCAAGGAGGGTCTGGTCTGCCTCTGGCTCCGTGGGCACTGCTGCTTGGCTGGTGGTCTCCGCAGCTGGAAACCAACTCCAAACGTCTTCTCCTTCGCGGAGAAGTCTGAATTGGCTTAATGAAGCCCTGTGTGCACTGGCCCTAGCAACCCACCCCTAGCCAGCTCGGGAGGGCCCCACCAAGGGCCTAGCTCCCAAACGCACAAAACGCGCTTGTAGGTGCTGCATTCTGCAAAGGGAAACTGGGCTCGGGGAACAAACCTCAGCACCAATGCGGCTATGCTCAGGATCCCAGCGCTTGCCTAGTTCTCACCTAGCCCTCGGCTCCCCATAGGCCCAAGGAGGGTCTGGGCTGCCTCTGGCTCCGTGGGCACTGCCGCTTGGCTGGTGGTCTCCGCAGCTGGAAACCAACTCCAAACGTCTTCTCCTTCGCGGAGAAGTCTGAATTGGCTTAATGAAGCCCTGTGTGCACTGGCCCTAGCAACCCACCCCTAGCCAGCTCGGGAGGGCCCCACCTAGGGCCTAGCTCCCAAACGCACAAAACGCGCTTGTAGGAGCTGCATTCTGCAAAGGGAAACTGGGCTCGGGGAACAAACCTCAGCACCAATGCGGCTATGCTCAGGATCCCAGCGCTTGCCTAGTTCTCACCTAGCCCTCGGCTCCCCATAGGCCCAAGGAGGGTCTGGGCTGCCTCTGGCTCCGTGGGCACTGCCGCTTGGCTGGTGGTCTCCGCAGCTGGAAACCAACTCCAAACGTCTTCTCCTTCGCGGAGAAGTCTGAATTGGCTTAATGAAGCCCTGTGTGCACTGGCCCTAGCAACCCACCCCTAGCCAGCTCGGGCGGGCGTCACCTAGGGCCTAGCTCCGAAACGCACAAAACGCGCTTGTAGGAGCTGCATTCTGCAAAGGAAAATTGGGCTCGGGGAACAAACCTCAGCCCCAATGCGGCTTGGCTCAGATCCCAGCGCTTGCCTAGTTCTCCCCTAGCCCTCGGCTCCCCTTAGGGCCAAGGAGTGTCTGGGCTGACTCTGGCTCCGTGGGCACTGGTGCTTGGCTGGTGGTCTCCGCAGCTGGAAACCAACTCCAAACGTCTTCTCCTTCGCGGAGAAGGCTGATTTGGCCTGAAGAAGCCCTTTGGGCACTGGCCCTAGCAACCCACCCATAGCAAGCACGGGAGGGCCCCACCTAGGGCCTAGCTCCGAAACGGCCCCAAACGCGCTTGTAGGAGCTGTATTCTGCAAAGGGAAACTGGGCTCGGGGAACAAACCTCAGCCCCAATGCGGCTTGGCTCAGGATCGCAGCGCTTGCCTAGGTCTCACCTAGCCCTCGGCTCCCCTTAGGGCCAAGGAGGGTCTGGGCTGCCTCTGGCTCCGTGGGCACTGCTGCTTGGCTGGTGGTCTCCGCAGCTGGAAACCAACTCCAAACGTCTTCTCCTTCGCGGAGAAGTCTGAATTGGCTTAATGAAGCCCTGTGTGCACTGGCCCTAGCAACCCACCCCTAGCCAGCTCGGGAGGGCCCCACCTAGGGCCTAGCTCCCAAACGCACAAAACGCGCTTGTAGGTGCTGCATTCTGCAAAGGGAAACTGGGCTCGGGGAACAAACCTCAGCACCAATGCGGCTATGCTCAGGATCCCAGCGCTTGCCTAGTTCTCACCTAGCCCTCGGCTCCCCATAGGCCCAAGGAGGGTCTGGGCTGCCTCTGGCTCCGTGGGCACTGCCGCTTGGCTGGTGGTCTCCGCAGCTGGAAACCAACTCCAAACGTCTTCTCCTTCGCGGAGAAGTCTGAATTGGCTTAATGAAGCCCTGTGTGCACTGGCCCTAGCAACCCACCCCTAGCCAGCTCGGGAGGGCCCCACCTAGGGCCTAGCTCCCAAACGCACAAAACGCGCTTGTAGGAGCTGCATTCTGCAAAGGGAAACTGGGCTCGGGGAACAAACCTCAGCCCCAATGCGGCTTGGCTCAGGATTGCAGCGCTTGCCTAGTTCTCACCTAGCCCTCGGCTCCCCTTAGAGCCAAGGAGGGTCTGGGCTGCCTCTGGCTCCGTGGGCACTGCCGCTTGGCTGGTGGTCTCCGCAGCTGGAAACCAACTCCAAACGTCTTCCCCTTCGCGGAGAAGGCTGATGTGGCCTGAAGAAGCCCTGTGTGCACTGGCCCTAGCAACCCACCCCTATCCAGCTCGTGCGGGCCCCACCTAGGGCCTAGCTCCGAAACGGCCCAAAACGCGCTTGTAGGAGCTGCATTCTGCAAAGGGAACTGGGCTCGGGGAACAAACCTCAGCCCCAATGCGGCTTGGCTCAGGATCCCAGCGCTTGCCTAGTTCTCACCTAGCCCTAGGCGCCCCTTAGGGCCAAGGAGCGTCTGGGCTGCCTCTGGCTCCGTGGGCACTGCTGCTTGGCTGGTGGTCTCCGCAGCTGGAAACCAACTCCAAACGTCTTCCCCTTCGCGGAGATGGCTGATTTGGCCTGAATAAGCCCTGTGTGCACTGGCCCTAGCAACCCACCCCTATCCAGCTCGGGAGGGCCCCACCTAGGGCCTAGCTCCGAAACGGCCCAAAACGCGCTTGTAGGAGCAGCATTCTGCAAAGGGAACTGGGCTCGGGGAACAAACCTCAGCCCCAATGCGGCTTGGCTCAGGATCGCCGCGCTTGCCTAGTTCTCACCTAGGCCTAGGCTCCCCTTAGGGCCAAGGAGGGTCTGGGCTGCCTCTGGCTCCGTGGGCACTGCTGCTTGGCTGGAGGTCTCCACAGCTGGAAACCCACTCCAAACGTCTTCTCCTTCGCGGAGAAGTCTGAATTGGCTTAATGAAGCCCTGTGTGCACTGGCCCTAGCAACCCACCCCTAGCCAGCTCGGGAGGGCCCCACCTAGGGCCTAGCTCCCAAACGCACAAAACGCGCTTGTAGGAGCTGCATTCTGCAAAGGGAAACTGGGCTCGGGGAACAAACCTCAGCACCAATGCGGCTTGGCTCAGGATCCCAGCGCTTGCCTAGTTCTCACCTAGCCCTCGGCTCCCCATAGGCCCAAGGAGGGGCTGGGCTGCCTCTGGCTCCGTGGGCACTGCCGCTTGGCTGGTGGTCTCCGCAGCTGGAAACCAACTCCAAACGTCTTCCCCTTCGCGGAGAAGGCTGATGTGGCCTGAAGAAGCCCTGTGTGCACTGGCCCTAGCAACCCACCCCTATCCAGCTCGTGCGGGCCCCACCTAGGGCCTAGCTCCGAAACGGCCCAAAACGCGCTTGTAGGAGCTGCATTCTGCAAAGGGAACTGGGCTCGGGGAACAAACCTCAGCCCCAATGCGGCTTGGCTCAGGATCCCAGCGCTTGCCTAGTTCTCACCTAGCCCTAGGCCCCCCTTAGGGCCAAGGAGCGTCTGGGCTGCCTCTGGCTCCGTGGGCACTGCTGCTTGGCTGGTGGTCTCCGCAGCTGGAAACCAACTCCAAACGTCTTCCCCTTCGCGGAGATGGCTGATGTGGCCTGAATAAGCCCTGTGTGCACTGGCCCTAGCAACCCACCCCTATCCAGCTCGGGAGGGCCCCACCTAGGGCCTAGCTCCGAAACGGCCCAAAACGCGCTTGTAGGAGCAGCATTCTGCAAAGGGAACTGGGCTCGGGGAACAAACCTCAGCCCCAATGCGGCTTGGCTCAGGATCGCCGCGCTTGCCTAGTTCTCACCTAGGCCTAGGCTCCCCTTAGGGCCAAGGAGGGTCTGGGCTGCCTCTGGCTCCGTGGGCACTGCTGCTTGGCTGGAGGTCTCCACAGCTGGAAACCCACTCCAAACGTCTTCTCCTTCGCGGAGAAGTCTGAATTGGCTTAATGAAGCCCTGTGTGCACTGGCCCTAGCAACCCACCCCTAGCCAGCTCGAGCGGGCGTCACCTAGGGCCTAGCTCAGAAACGCACAAAACGCGCTTGTAGGAGCTGCATTCTGCAAAGTAAAATTGGGCTCGGGGAACAAACCTCAGCCCCAATGCGGCTTGGCTCAGATCCCAGCGCTTGCCTAGTTCTCCCCTAGCCCTCGGCTCCCCTTACGGCCAAGGAGGGTCTGGGCTGCCTCTGGCTCCGTGGTCACTGGTGCTTGGCTGGTGGTCTCCGCAGCTGGAAACCAACTCCAAATGTCTTCTCCTTCGCGGAGAAGGCTGATTTGGCCTGAAGAAGCCCTTTGGGCACTGGCCCTAGCAACCCACCCCTATCCAGCTTGGGAGGGCCCCACCTAGGGCCTAGCTCCGAAACGGCCCCAAATGCGCTTGTAGGAGCTGTATTCTGCAAAGGGAAACTGGGCTCGGGGAACAAACCTCAGCCCCAATGCGGCTTGGCTCCGGATCCCAGCGCTTGCCTAGGTCTCACCTAGCCCTCGGCTCCCCTTAGGGCCAAGGAGGGTCTGGGCTGCCTCTGGCTCCGTGGGCACTGCTGCTTGGCTGGTGGTCTCCGCAGCTGGAAACCAACTCCAAACGTCTTCTCCTTCGCGGAGAAGTCTGAATTGGCTTAATGAAGCCCTGTGTGCACTGGCCCTAGCAACCCACCCCTAGCCAGCTCGGGAGGGCCCCACATAGGGCCTACCTCCGAAACGGCCCAAAACGCGCTTGTAGGAGCTGCATTCTGCAAAGGGAACTGGGCTCGGGGAACAAACCTCAGCCCCAATGCGGCTTGGCTCAGGATCCCAGCGCTTGCCTAGTTCTCACCTAGGCCTAGGCGCCCCTTAGGGCCAAGGAGCGTCTGGGCTGCCTCTGGCTCCGTGGGCACTGCTGCTTGGCTGGTGGTCTCCGCAGCTGGAAACCAACTCCAAACGTCTTCCCCTTCGCGGAGATGGCTGATGTGGCCTGAATAATCCCTGTGTGCACTGGCCCTAGCAACCCACCCATCGCCAGCTCGAGAGGACCCCACCTAGGGCCTACCTCCGAAACGGCCCAAAACGCGCTTGTAGGAGCTGCATTCTGCAAAGGGAACTGGGCTCGGGGAACAAACCTCAGCCCCAATGCGGCTTGGCTCAGGATCGCCGCGCTTGCCTAGTTCTCACCTAGGCCTAAGCTCCCCTTAGGGCCAAGGAGGGTCTGGGCTGCCTCTGGCTCCGTGGGCACTGCTGCTTGGCTGGAGGTCTCCGCAGCTGGAAACCCACTCCAAACGTCTTCTCCTTCGCGGAGAAGTCTGAATTGGCTTAATGAAGCCCTGTGTGCACTGGCCCTAGCAACCCACCCCTAGCCAGCTCGGGCGGGCGTCACCTAGGGCCTAGCTCCGAAACGCACAAAACGCGCTTGTAGGAGCTGCATTCTGCAAAGGAAAATTGGGCTCGGGGAACAAACCTCAGCCCCAATGCGGCTTGGCTCAGATCCCAGCGCTTGCCTAGTTCTCAGCTAGCCCTCGGCTCCCCTTAGGGCCAAGGAGGGTCTGGGCTGCCTCTGGCTCCGTGGGCACTGCCGCTTGGCTGGTGGTCTCCGCAGCTGGAAACCAACTCCAAACGTCTTCTCCTTCGCGGAGAAGGCTGATTTGGCCTGAAGAAGCCCTTTGGGCACTGGCCCTAGCAACCCACCCCTATCCAGCTTGGGAGGGCCCCACCTAGGGCCTAGCTCCGAAACGGCCCCAAACGCGCTTGTAGGAGCTGTATTCTGCAAAGGGAAACTGGGCTCGGGGAACAAACCTCAGCCCCAATGCGGCTTGGCTCAGGATCGCAGCGCTTGCCTAGGTCTCACCTAGCCCTCGGCTCCCCTTAGGGCCAAGGAGGGTCTGGGCTGCCTCTGGCTCCGTGGGCACTGCTGCTTGGCTGGTGGTCTCCGCAGCTGGAAACCAACTCCAAACGTCTTCTCCTTCGCGGAGAAGTCTGAATTGGCTTAATGAAGCCCTGTGTGCACTGGCCCTAGCAACCCACCCCTAGCCAGCTCGGGAGGGCCCCACCTAGGGCCTAGCTCCCAAACGCACAAAACGCGCTTGTAGGTGCTGCATTCTGCAAAGGGAAACTGGGCTCGGGGAACAAACCTCAGCACCAATGCGGCTTGGCTCAGGATCCCAGCGCTTGCCTAGTTCTCACCTAGCCCTCGGCTCCCCATAGGCCCAAGGAGGGGCTGGGCTGCCTCTGGCTCCGTGGGCACTGCCGCTTGGCTGGTGGTCTCCGCAGCTGGAAACCAACTCCAAACGTCTTCCCCTTCGCGGAGAAGGCTGATTTGGCCTGAAGAAGCCCTGTGTGCACTGGCCCTAGCAACCCACCCCTAGCCAGCTCGGGAGGGCCCCACCTAGGGCCTAGCTCGGAAACGGCACAAAACGCGCTTCTAGGAGCTGCATTCTGCAAAGGGAAACTGCGCTCGGGGAACAAACCTCAACACCAGTGCGGCCTGGCTCAGGATCGCAGCGCTTGCCTAGTTCTCACCTAGGCCTAGGCTCCCCATAGGGCCAAGGAGGGTCTGCGCTTCCTCTGGCTCCGTGGGCACTGCTGCTTGGCTGGTGGTCTCCGCAGCTGGAAACCAACTCCAAACGTCTTCTCCTTCGCGGAGAAGGCTGATGTGGCCTGAATAAGCCCTGTGTGCACTGGCCCTTGCAACCCACCCCTAGCCAGCTCGGGAGGGCCCCACCTAGGGCCTAGCCTGGAAATGGCACAAAACGCGCTTCTAGGAGCTGCATTCTGCAAAGGGAAACTGGGCTCGGGGAACAAACCTCAGCCCCACTGCGGCTTGGCTCAGGATCGCAGCGCTTGCCTAGTTCTCACCTAGGCCTAGGCTCCCCATAGGGCCATGGAGGGTCTGGGCTGCCTCTGGCTCCGTGGGCACTGCTACTTGGCTGGTGGTCTCCGCAGCTGGAAAACAACTCCAAACGTCTTCTCCTTCGCGGAGAAGGCTGATGTGGCCTGAATAAGCCCTGTGTGCACTGGCCCTTGCAACCCACCCCTAGCCAGCTCGGGAGGGCCCCACGTAGTGCCTAGCTCGGTAACGGCACAAAACGCACTTCTAGGAGCTGCATTCTGCAAAGGGAAACTGGGCTCGGGGAACAAACTTCAGCCCCAATGCGGCTTGGCTCAGGATCGCAGCGCTTGCCTAGTTCTCACATAGCCCTCGGTTCCACATAGGGCCAAGGGGGGTCTGGGTTGCCTCGGGCTCCGTGGGCACTGCTGCTTGGCTGGTGGTCTCCGCAGCTGGAAACCAACTCCAAAGGTCTTCTCCTTCGTGGAGAAGGCTGATTTGGCCGTAAGAAGCCCTGTGTGCACTGGCCCTAGCAACACACCCATAGCAAGCACGGGAGGGCCCCACCTAGGGCCTAGCTCGGAAACGGCACAAAACGCCCTTGTAGGAGCTGCATTCTGCAAAGGGAAACTGGGCTCGGGGAACAAACCTCAGCCCCAATGCGGCTTGGCTCAGGATTGCAGCGCTTGCCTAGTTCTCACCTAGCCCTCGGCTCCCCTTAGAGCCAAGGAGGGTCTGGGCTGCCTCTGGCTCCGTGGGCGGTGCTGGTTGGCTGGTGGTCTCCGCAGCTGGAAACCAACTCCAAACGTCTTCCCCTTCGCGGAGAAGGCTGATTTGGCCTGAAGAAGCCCTGTGTGCACTGGCCCTAGCAACCCACCCCTAGCCAGCTCGGGAGGGCCCCACCTAGGGCCTAGCTCGGAAACGGCACAAAACGCGCTTCTAGGAGCTGCATTCTGCAAAGGGAAACTGCGCTCGGGGAACAAACCTCAACACCAGTGCGGCCTGGCTCAGGATCGCAGCGCTTGCCTAGTTCTCACCTAGGCCTAGGCTCCCCATAGGGCCAAGGAGGGTCTGCGCTGCCTCTGGCTCCGTGGGCACTGCTGCTTGGCTGGTGGTCTCCGCAGCTGGAAACCAACTCCAAACGTCTTACACTTCGCGGAGAAGTCTAAATTGGCCAAATGAAGCCCTGTGTGCAAGGGCCGTAGCAACCCATCCCTAGCCAGCTCGGGAGGGCCCCACCTAGGGCCTAGCTCCGAAACGGCCCAAAACGCGCTTGTAGGAGCTGCATTCTGCAAAGGGAAACTGGGCTCGGGGAACAAACCTCAGACCCAATACGGCTTGGCTCAGGATCGCAGCGCTTGCCTAGTTCTCACCTAGGCCTAGGCTCCCCATAGGGCCAAGGAGGGTCTGGGCTGCCTCTGGCTCCGTGGGCACTGCTACTTGGCTGGTGGTCTCCGCAGCTGGAAAACAACTCCAAACGTCTTCTCCTTCGCGGAGAAGGCTGATGTGGCCTGAATAAGCCCTGTGTGCACTGGCCCTTGCAACCCACCCCTAGCCAGCTCGGGAGGGCCCCACGTAGTGCCTAGCTCGGTAACGGCACAAAACGCACTTCTAGGAGCTGCATTCTGCAAAGGGAAACTGGGCTCGGGGAACAAACCTCAGCCCCAATGCGGCTTGGCTCAGGATCGCAGCGCTTGCCTAGTTCTCACATAGCCCTCGGTTCCACATAGGGCCAAGGAGGGTCTGGGCTGCCTCGGGCTCCGTGGGCACTGCTGCTTGGCTGGTGGTCTCCGCAGCTGGAAACCAACTCCAAACGTCTTCTCCTTCGCGGAGAAGGCTGATTTGGCCTTAAGAAGCCCTGTGTGCACTGGCCCTAGCCACCCACCCCTATCAAGCTCGGGAGGGCACCACCTAGGGCCTAGCTCGGAAACGGCACAAAACGCGCTTGTAGGAGCTGCATTCTGCAAAGGGAAACTGGGCTCGGGGAACAAACCTCAGCCCCAATGCGGCTTGGCTCAGGATGGCAGCTCTTGCCTAGTTCTCACCTAGCCCTCGGCTCCCCTTAGGGCCAAGGAGGGTCTGGGCTGCCTCTGGCTCCGTGGGCACTGCTGCTTGGCTGGTGGTCTCCGCAGCTGGAAACCAACTCCAAACGTCTTCTCCTTCGCGGAGAAGTCTAAATTAGCGTAATGAAGCCCTGTGTGCACTGGCCCTAGCAACACACCCATAGCAAGCACGGGAGGGCCCCACCTAGGGCCTAGCTCGGAAACGGCACAAAACGCCCTTGTAGGAGCTGCATTCTGCAAAGGGAAACTGGGCTCGGGGAACAAACCTCAGCCCCAATGCGGCTTGGCTCAGGATTGCAGCGCTTGCCTAGTTCTCACCTAGCCCTCGGCTCCCCTTAGAGCCATGGAGGGTCTGGGCTGCCTCTGGCTCCGTGGGCACTGCTGCTTGGCTGGTGGTCTCCGCAGCTGGAAACCAACTCCAAACGTCTTCCCCTTCGCGGAGAAGGCTGATTTGGCCTGAAGAAGCCCTGTGTGCACTGGCCCTAGCAACCCACCCCTAGCCAGCTCGGGAGGGCCCCACCTAGGGCCTAGCTCGGAAACGGCACAAAACGCGCTTGTAGGAGCTGCATTCTGCAAAGGGAACTGGGCTCGGGGAACAAACCTCAGCCCCAATGCGGCTTGGCTCAGGATCGCAGCGCTTGCCTAGTTCTCACCTAGCCCTCGGCTACCCATAGGGCCAAGGAGGGTCTGGGGTGCCTCTGGCTCCGTGGGCACTGCTGCTTGGCTGGTGGTCTCCGCAGCTGGAAACCAACTCCAAACATCTTCTCTTTCGCGGAGAAGTCTGAATTGGCTTAATGAAGCCCTGTGTGCACTGGCCCTAGCAACCCACCCATCGCCAGCTCGGGCGGGCCCCACCTAGGGCCTAGCTCCGTAATGGCACCAAATGCGCTTGAAGGAGCTGCATTCTGCAGAGGGAAACTGGGCTCGGGGAACAAACCTCAGCCCCAATGCGGCTTGGCTCAGGATCGCAGCGCTTGCCTAGTTCTCACCTAGACCTCGGCTCCTCATAGGGCCAAGGCGGGTCTGGGCTGCCTTGGGCTCCGTGGGCACTGCTGCTTGGCTGATGGTCTCCGCAGCTGGAAACCAACTCCAAACGTCGTCCCCTTCGCGGAGAAGGGTGATTTGGCCTGAAGAAGCCCTTTGTGCACTGGCCCTAGCAACCCACCCCTAGCCAGCTCGGGAGGGCCCCACCTAGGGCCTAGATCGAAAACAGTACCAAAGGCGCTTCTAGGAGCTGCATTCTGCAAAGGGAAACTGGGCTCCGGGAACAAACCTCAGCCCCACTGCGGCTTGGCTCAGGATCGCAGCGCTTGCCTAGTTCTCACCTAGGCCTAGGCTCCCCATAGGGCCAAGGAGGGTCTGGGCTGCCTCTGGCTCCGTGGGCACTGCTGCTTGACTTGTGGTCTCCGCAGCTGGAAACCAACTCCAAACGTCTTACACTTCGCGGAGAAGTCTAAATTGGCCAAATGAAGCCCTGTGTGCAAGGGCCGTAGCAACCCATCCCTAGCCAGCTCGGGAGGGCCCCACCTAGGGCATAGCTCCGAAACGGCCCAAAACGCGCTTGTAGGAGCTGCATTCTGCAAAGGGAAACTGGGGTCGGGGAACAAAGCTCAGCCCCAATACGGCTTGGCTCAGGATCGCAGCGCTTGCCTAGTTCTCACCTAGGCCTAGGCTCCCCATAGGGCCAAGGAGGGTCTGGGCTGCCTCTGGCTCCGTGGGCACTGCTACTTGGCTGGTGGTCTCCGCAGCTGGAAAACAACTCCAAACGTCTTCTCCTTCGCGGAGAAGGCTGATGTGGCCTGAATAAGCCCTGTGTGCACTGGCCCTTGCAACCCACCCCTAGCCAGCTCGGGAGGGCCCCACGTAGTGCCTAGCTCGGTAACGGCACAAAACGCACTTCTAGGAGCTGCATTCTGCAAAGGGAAACTGGGCTCGGGGAACAAACCTCAGCCCCAATGCGGCTTGGCTCAGGATCGCAGCGCTTGCCTAGTTCTCACATAGCCCTCGGTTCCACATAGGGCCAAGGAGGGTCTGGGCTGCCTCGGGCTCCGTGGGCACTGCTGCTTGGCTGGTGGTCTCCGCAGCTGGAAACCAACTCCAAACGTCTTCTCCTTCGCGGAGAAGGCTGATTTGGCCTTAAGAAGCCCTGTGTGCACTGGCCCTAGCCACCCACCCCTATCAAGCTCGGGAGGGCACCACCTAGGGCCTAGCTCGGAAACGGCACAAAACGCGCTTGTAGGAGCTGCATTCTGCAAAGGGAAACTGGGCTCGGGGAACAAACCTCAGCCCCAATGCGGCTTGGCTCAGGATTGCAGCTCTTGCCTAGTTCTCACCTAGCCCTCGGCTCCCCTTAGGGCCAAGGAGGGTCTGGGCTGCCTCTGGCTCCGTGGGCACTGCTGCTTGGCTGGTGGTCTCCGCAGCTGGAAACCAACTCCAAACGTCTTCTCCTTCGCGGAGAAGTCTAAATTAGCGTAATGAAGCCCTGTGTGCACTGGCCCTAGCAACACACCCATAGCAAGCACGGGAGGGCCCCACCTAGGGCCTAGCTCGGAAACGGCACAAAACGCCCTTGTAGGAGCTGCATTCTGCAAAGGGAAACTGGGCTCGGGGAACAAACCTCAGCCCCAATGCGGCTTGGCTCAGGATTGCAGCGCTTGCCTAGTTCTCACCTAGCCCTCGGCTCCCCTTAGAGCCAAGGAGGGTCTGGGCTGCCTCTGGCTCCGTGGGCACTGCTGCTTGGCTGGTGGTCTCCGCAGCTGGAAACCAACTCCAAACGTCTTCCCCTTCGCGGAGAAGGCTGATTTGGCCTGAAGAAGCCCTGTGTGCACTGGCCCTAGCAACCCACCCCTAGCCAGCTCGGGAGGGCCCCACCTAGGGCCTAGCTCGGAAACGGCACAAAACGCGCTTCTAGGAGCTGCATTCTGCAAAGGGAAACTGCGCTCGGGGAACAAACCTCAACACCAGTGCGGCCTGGCTCAGGATCGCAGCGCTTGCCTAGTTCTCACCTAGGCCTAGGCTCCCCATAGGGCCAAGGAGGGTCTGCGCTTCCTCTGGCTCCGTGGGCACTGCTGCTTGGCTGGTGGTCTCCGCAGCTGGAAACCAACTCCAAACGTCTTCTCCTTCGCGGAGAAGGCTGATGTGGCCTGAAGAAGCCCTGTGTGCACTGGCCCTTGCAACCCACCCCTAGCCAGCTCGGGAGGGCCCCACCTAGGCCCTAGCCTGGAAATGGCACAAAACGCGCTTGTAGGAGCTGCATTCTGCAAAGGGAAACTGGGCTCGGGGAACAAACCTCAGCCCCACTTCGGCTTGGCTCAGGATCGCAGCGCTTGCCTAGTTCTCACCTAGGCCTAGGCTCCCCATAGGGCCATGGAGGGTCTGGGCTGCCTCTGGCTCCGTGGGCACTGCTACTTGGCTGGTGGTCTCCGCAGCTGGAAAACAACTCCAAACGTCTTCTCCTTCGCGGAGAAGGCTGATGTGGCCTGAATAAGCCCTGTGTGCACTGGCCCTTGCAACCCACCCCTAGCCAGCTCGGGAGGGCCCCACGTAGTGCCTAGCTCGGTAACGGCACAAAACGCACTTCTAGGAGCTGCATTCTGCAAAGGGAAACTGGGCTCGGGGAACAAACTTCAGCCCCAATGCGGCTTGGCTCAGGATCGCAGCGCTTGCCTAGTTCTCACATAGCCCTCGGTTCCACATAGGGCCAAGGGGGGTCTGGGCTGCCTCGGGCTCCGTGGGCACTGCTGCTTGGCTGGTGGTCTCCGCAGCTGGAAACCAACTCCAAAGGTCTTCTCCTTCGTGGAGAAGGCTGATTTGGCCGTAAGAAGCCCTGTGTGCACTGGCCCTAGCAACACACCCATAGCAAGCACGGGAGGGCCCCACCTAGGGCCTAGCTCGGAAACGGCACAAAACGCCCTTGTAGGAGCTGCATTCTGCAAAGGGAAACTGGGCTCGGGGAACAAACCTCAGCCCCAATGCGGCTTGGCTCAGGATTGCAGCGCTTGCCTAGTTCTCACCTAGCCCTCGGCTCCCCTTAGAGCCAAGGAGGGTCTGGGCTGCCTCTGGCTCCGTGGGCGGTGATGGTTGGCTGGTGGTCTCCGCAGCTGGAAACCAACTCCAAACGTCTTCCCCTTCGCGGAGAAGGCTGATTTGGCCTGAAGAAGCCCTGTGTGCACTGGCCCTAGCAACCCACCCCTAGCCAGCTCGGGAGGGCCCCACCTAGGGCCTAGCTCGGAAACGGCACAAAACGCGCTTCTAGGAGCTGCATTCTGCAAAGGGAAACTGCGCTCGGGGAACAAACCTCAACACCAGTGCGGCCTGGCTCAGGATCGCAGCGCTTGCCTAGTTCTCACCTAGGCCTAGGCTCCCCATAGGGCCAAGGAGGGTCTGCGCTGCCTCTGGCTCCGTGGGCACTGCTGCTTGGCTGGTGGTCTCCGCAGCTGGAAACCAACTCCAAACGTCTTCTCTTTCGCGGAGAAGGCTGATGTGGCCTGAATAAGCCCTGTGTGCACTGGCCCTTGCAACCCACCCCTAGCCAGCTCGGGAGGGCCCCACCTAGGGCCTAGCCTGGAAATGGCACAAAACGCGCTTCGAGGAGCTGCATTCTGCAAAGGGAAACTGGGCTCGGGGAACAAACCTCAGCCCCACTGCGGCTTGGCTCAGGATCGCAGCGCTTGCCTAGTTCTCACCTAGGCCTAGGCTCCCCATAGGGCCATGGAGGGTCTGGGCTGCCTCTGGCTCCGTGGGCACTGCTACTTGGCTGGTGGTCTCCGAGGCTGGAAAACAACTCCAAACGTCTTCTCCTTCCCGGAGAAGGCTGATGTGGCCTGAATAAGCCCTGTGTGCACTGGCCCTTGCAACCCACCCCTAGCCAGCTCGGGAGGGCCCCACGTAGTGCCTAGCTCGGTAACGGCACAAAACGCACTTCTAGGAGCTGCATTCTGCAAAGGGAAACTGGGCTCGGGGAACAAACCTCAGCCCCAATGCGGCTTGGCTCAGGATCGCAGCGCTTGCCTAGTTCTCACATAGCCCTCGGTTCCACATAGGGCCAAGGGGGGTCTGGGCTGCCTCGGGCTCCGTGGGCACTGCTGCTTGGCTGGTGGTCTCCGCAGCTGGAAACCAACTCCAAAGGTCTTCTCCTTCGCGGAGAAGGCTGATTTGGCCGTAAGAAGCCCTGTGTGCACTGGCCCTAGCAACACACCCATAGCAAGCACGGGAGGGCCCCACCTAGGGCCTAGCTCGGAAACGGCACAAAACGCCCTTGTAGGAGCTGCATTCTGCAAAGGGAAACTGGGCTCGGGGAACAAACCTCAGCCCCAATGCGGCTTGGCTCAGGATTGCAGCGCTTGCCTAGTTCTCACCTAGCCCTCGGCTCCCCTTAGAGCCAAGGAGGGTCTGGGCTGCCTCTGGCTCCGTGGGCGGTGATGGTTGGCTGGTGGTCTCCGCAGCTGGAAACCAACTCCAAACGTCTTCCCCTTCGCGGAGAAGACTGATTTGGCCTGAAGAAGCCCTGTGTGCACTGGCCCTAGCAACCCACCCCTAGCCAGCTCGGGAGGGCCCCACCTAGGGCCTAGCTCGGAAACGGCACAAAACGCGCTTCTAGGAGCTGCATTCTGCAAAGGGAAACTGCGCTCGGGGAACAAACCTCAACACCAGTGCGGCCTGGCTCAGGATCGCAGCGCTTGCCTAGTTCTCACCTAGGCCTAGGCTCCCCATAGGGCCAAGGAGGGTCTGCGCTGCCTCTGGCTCCGTGGGCACTGCTGCTTGGCTGGTGGTCTCCGCAGCTGGAAACCAACTCCAAACGTCTTCTCTTTCGCGGAGAAGGCTGATGTGGCCTGAATAAGCCCTGTGTGCACTGGCCCTTGCAACCCACCCCTAGCCAG
The DNA here is from genome assembly GCF_054392235.1 of Sus scrofa. Taxonomy (NCBI): domain Eukaryota; kingdom Metazoa; phylum Chordata; class Mammalia; order Artiodactyla; family Suidae; genus Sus; species Sus scrofa. The sequence continues at coordinate 50,741,545 of NC_139385.1, read as the reverse complement.
CTCGGGAGGGCCCCACCTAGGGCCTAGCCTGGAAATGGCACAAAACGCGCTTCTAGGAGCTGCATTCTGCAAAGGGAAACTGGGCTCGGGGAACAAACCTCAGCCCCACTGCGGCTTGGCTCAGGATCGCAGCGCTTGCCTAGTTTTCACCTAGGCCTAGGCTCCCCATAGGGCCATGGAGGGTCTGGGCTGCCTCTGGCTCCGTGGGCACTGCTACTTGGCTGGTGGTCTCCGAGGCTGGAAAACAACTCCAAACGTCTTCTCCTTCCCGGAGAAGGCTGATGTGGCCTGAATAAGCCCTGTGTGCACTGGCCCTTGCAACCCACCCCTAGCCAGCTCGGGAGGGCCCCACGTAGTGCCTAGCTCGGTAACGGCACAAAACGCACTTCTAGGAGCTGCATTCTGCAAAGGGAAACTGGGCTCGGGGAACAAACCTCAGCCCCAATGCGGCTTGGCTCAGGATCGCAGCGCTTGCCTAGTTCTCACATAGCCCTCGGTTCCACATAGGGCCAAGGGGGGTCTGGGCTGCCTCGGGCTCCGTGGGCACTGCTGCTTGGCTGGTGGTCTCCGCAGCTGGAAACCAACTCCAAAGGTCTTCTCCTTCGCGGAGAAGGCTGATTTGGCCGTAAGAAGCCCTGTGTGCACTGGCCCTTGCAACCCACCCCTATCCAGCTCTGGAGGGCCCCACCTAGGGCCTAGCTCGGAAACGGCACAAAACGCGCTTGTAGGAGCTGCATTCTGCAAAGGGAAACTGGGCTCGGGGAACAAACCTCAGCCCCAATGCGGCTTGGCTCAGGATTGCAGCTCTTGCCTAGTTCTCACCTAGCCCTCGGCTCCCCTTAGGGCCAAGGAGGGTCTGGGCTGCCTCTGGCTCCGTGGGCACTGCTGCTTGGCTGGTGGTCTCCGCAGCTGGAAACCAACTCCAAACGTCTTCTCCTTCGCGGAGAAGTCTAAATTAGCGTAATGAAGCCCTGTGTGCACTGGCCCTAGCAACACACCCATAGCAAGCACGGGAGGGCCCCACCTAGGGCCTAGCTCGGAAACGGCACAAAACGCCCTTGTAGGAGCTGCATTCTGCAAAGGGAAACTGGGCTCGGGGAACAAACCTCAGCCCCAATGCGGCTTGGCTCAGGATTGCAGCGCTTGCCTAGTTCTCACCTAGCCCTCGGCTCCCCTTAGAGCCAAGGAGGGTCTGGGCTGCCTCTGGCTCCGTGGGCGGTGCTGGTTGGCTGGTGGTCTCCGCAGCTGGAAACCAACTCCAAACGTCTTCTCTTTCGCGGAGAAGGCTGATTTGGCCTGAAGAAGCCCTGTGTGCACTGGCCCTAGAAACCCACCCCTAGCCAGCTCGGGAGGGCCCCACCTAGGGCCTAGCTCGGAAACGGCACAAAACGCGCTTCTAGGAGCTGCATTCTGCAAAGGGAAACTGCGCTCGGGGAACAAACCTCAACACCAGTGCGGCCTGGCTCAGGATCGCAGCGCTTGCCTAGTTCTCACCTAGGCCTAGGCTCCCCATAGGGCCAAGGAGGGTCTGGGCTGCCTCTGGCTCCGTGGGCACTGCTGCTTGGCTGGTGGTCTCCGCAGCTGGAAACCAACTCCAAACGTCTTCTCCTTCGCGGAGAAGGCTGATGTGGCCTGAAGAAGCCCTGTGTGCACTGGCCCTTGCAACCCACCCCTAGCCAGCTCGGGAGGGCCCCACCTAGTGCCTAGCCTGGAAATGGCACAAAACGCGCTTGTAGGAGCTGCATTCTGCAAAGGGAAACTGGGCTCGGGGAACAAACCTCAGCCCCACTGCGGCTTGGCTCAGGATCGCAGCGCTTGCCTAGTTCTCACCTAGGCCTAGGCTCCCCATAGGGCCATGGAGGGTCTGGGCTGCCTCTGGCTCCGTGGGCACTGCTAATTGGCTGGTGGTCTCCGCAGCTGGAAAACAACTCCAAACGTCTTCTCCTTCGCGGAGAAGGCTGATGTGGCCTGAATAAGCCTTGTGTGCACTGGCCCTTGCAACCCAACCCTAGCCAGCTCGGGAGGGCCCCACGTAGTGCCTAGCTCGGTAACGGCACAAAACGCACTTCTAGGAGCGGCATTCTGCAAAGGGAAACTGGGCTCGGGGAACAAACTTCAGCCCCAATGCGGCTTGGCTCAGGATCGCAGCGCTTGCCTAGTTCTCACATAGCCCTCGGTTCCACATAGGGCCAAGGGGGGTCTGGGCTGCCTCGGGCTCCGTGGGCACTGCTGCTTGGCTGGTGGTCTCCGCAGCTGGAAACCAACTCCAAAGGTCTTCTCCTTCGCGGAGAAGGCTGATTTGGCCGTAAGAAGCCCTGTGTGCACTGGCCCTAGCCACCCACCCCTATCCAGCTCTGGAGGGCCCCACCTAGGGCCTAGCTCGGAAACGGCACAAAACGCGCTTGTAGGAGCTGCATTCTGCAAAGGGAAACTGGGCTCGGGGAACAAACCTCAGCCCCAATGCGGCTTGGCTCAGGATTGCAGCTCTTGCCTAGTTCTCACCTAGCCCTCGGCTCCCCTTAGGGCCAAGGAGGGTCTGGGCTGCCTCTGGCTCCGTGGGCACTGCTGCTTGGCTGGTGGTCTCCGCAGCTGGAAACCAACTCCAAACGTCTTCTCCTTCGCGGAGAAGTCTAAATTAGCGTAATGAAGCCGTGTGTGCACTGGCCCTAGCAACACACCCATAGCAAGCACGGGAGGGCCCCACCTAGGGCCTAGCTCGGAAACGGCACAAAACGCCCTTGTAGGAGCTGCATTCTGCAGAGGGAAACTGGGCTCGGGGAACAAACCTCAGCCCCAATGCGGCTTGGCTCAGGATTGCAGCGCTTGCCTAGTTCTCACCTAGCCCTCGGCTCCATTTAGAGCCAAGGAGGGTCTGGGCTGCCTCTGGCTCCGTGGGCGGTGCTGGTTGGCTGGTGGTCTCCGCAGCTGGAAACCAACTCCAAACGTCTTCCCCTTCGCGGAGAAGGCTGATGTGTCCTGAATAAGCCCTGTGTGCACTGGCCCTTGCACCCACCCCTAGCCAGCTCGGGAGGGCCCCACCTAGGGCCTAGCCTGGAAATGGCACAAAACGCGCTTCTAGGAGCTGCATTCTGCAAAGGGAAACTGGGCTCGGGGAACAAACCTCAGCCCCACTGCGGCTTGGCTCAGGATCGCAGCGCTTGCCTAGTTCTCACCTAGGCCTAGGCTCCCCATAGGGCCATGGAGGGTCTGGGCTGCCTCTGGCTCCGTGGGCACTGCTACTTGGCTGGTGGTCTCCGAGGCTGGAAAACAACTCCAAACGTCTTCTCCTTCGCGGAGAAGGCTGATGTGGCCTGAATAAGCCATGTGTGCACTGGCCCTTGCAACCCACCCCTAGCCAGCTGGGGAGGGCCCCACGTAGTGCCTAGCTCGGTAACGGCACAAAACGCACTTCTAGGAGCTGCATTCTGCAAAGAGAAACTGGGCTCGGGGAACAAACCTCAGCCCCAATGCGGCTTGGCTCAGGATCGCAGCGCTTGCCTAGTTCTCACATAGCCCTCGGTTCCACATAGGGCCAAGGGGGGTCTGGGCTGCCTCGGGCTCCGTGGGCACTGCTGCTTGGCTGGTGGTCCTCGCAGCTGGAAACCCACTCCAAACGTCTTCTCCTTCGCGGAGAAGGCTGATTTGGCCGTAAGAAGCCCTTTGTGCACTGGCCCTAGCCACCCACCCCTATCCAGCTCGGGAGGGCCCCACCTAGGGCCTAGCTCGGAAACGGCACAAAACGCGCTTGTAGGAGCTGCATTCTGCAAAGGGAAACTGGGCTCGGGGAACAAACCTCAGCCCCAATGCGGCTTGGCTCAGGATTGCAGCGCTTGCCTAGTTCTCACATAGCCCTCGGCTCCCCTTAGAGCCAAGGAGGGTCTGGGCTGCCTCTGGCTCCGTGGGCGGTGCTGGTTGGCTGGTGGTCTCCGCAGCTGGAAACCAACTCCAAACGTCTTCCCATTCGCGGAGAAGGCTGATTTGGCCTGAAGAAGCCCTGTGTGCACTGGCCCTAGCAACCCACCCCTATCCAGCTCGGGAGGGCCCCACCTAGGGCCTAGCTCGGAAACGGCACAAAACGCGCTTCTAGGAGCTGCATTCTGCAAAGGGAAACTGCGCTCGGGGAACAAACCTCAACACCAGTGCGGCCTGGCTCAGGATCGCAGCGCTTGCCTAGTTCTCACCTAGGCCTAGGCTCCCCTTAGGGCCAAGGAGCGTCTGGGCTGCCTCTGGCTCCGTGGGCACTGGTGCTTGGCTGGTGGTCTCTCTAGCTGGAAACCAACTCCAAACGTCTTCCACTTCGCGGAGAAGTCTAAATTGGCCTAATGAAGCCCTGTGTGCAAGGGCCGTAGCAACCCATCCCTAGCCACCTCGGGAGGGCCCCACCTAGGGCCTAGCTCCGAAACGGCACCAAACGCGCTTGTAGGAGCTGCATTCTGCAAAGGGAAACTGGGCTCGGGGAACAAACCTCAGCCCCAATGCGGCTTGGCTCAGGATCGCAGCGCTTGCCTAGTTCTCACCTAGCCCTCGGCTCCCCTTAGAGCCAAGGAGGGTCTGGGCTGCCTCTGGCTCCGTGGGCACTGCTCCTTGGCTGGTGGTCTCCTCAGCTGGAAACCAACTCCAAACGTCTTCCCCTTCGCGGAGAAGGCTGATTTGGCCTGAAGAATCCCTTTGTGCACTGGCCCTAGCAACCCACCCCTAGCCAGCTCGGGAGGGACCCACCTAGGGCCTAGCTTGGAAACGGCACAAAACGCGCTTGTAGGAGCTGCATTCTGCAAAGGGAAACTGGGCTCGGGGAACAAACCTCAGCCCCACTGCGGCTTGGCTCAGAAACCCAGCGCTTGCCTAGTTCTCACCTAGCCCTCGGCTCCCCATAGGGCCAAGGAGGGTCTGGGCTGCCTCTGGCTCCGTGGGCACTGCTGCTTGGCTGGTGGTCTCTGTAGCCGGACACCAACTCCAAACGTCTTCTCCTTCCGGGAGAAGGCTGATGTGGCCTGAAGAAGCCCTTTGTGCAATGGCCCTAGCAACCCACCCATCGCCAGCTCCGGAGGGCCCCACCTAGGGCCTAGCTCCGTAACGGCACCAAACGCACTTGTAGGAGCTGCATTCTGCAAAGGGAAACTGGGCTCGGTGAACAAACCTCAACACCAGTGCGGCTATGCTCAGGATCGCAGCGCTTGCCTAGTTCTCACCTAGCCCTCGGCTCCCCTTACGGCCAAGGAGGGTCTGGGCCGCCTCTGGCTCCCTGGGCACTGCTGCTTGGCTGGTGGTCTCTGCAGCTGGAAACCAACTCCAATCGTCTTCTCCTTCTCGGAGAAGTCTAAATTGGCCTAATGAAGCCCTGTGTGCACTGGTCCTAGCAACCCACCCCTAGCCAGCTCGGGAAGGCCCCACATAGGGCCTAGCTCGGAAATGGCACAAAACGCGCTTCTAGGAGCTGCATTCTGCAAAGGGAAAATGGGCTCGGTGAACAAACCTCAACACCAGTGCGGCCTGGCTCAGGATCGCAGCGCTTGCCTAGTTCTCACCTAGGCCTAGGCTCCCCTTAGGGCCAAGGAGGGTCTGGGCTGCCACTGGCTCCGTGGGCACTGCTGCTTGGCTGGTGGTCTCCGCAGCTGGAAACCAACTCCAAACGTCATCTCCTTCGCGGAGAAGGCTGATGTGGCCTGAATAAGCCCTGTGTGCACTGGCCCTTGCAACCCACCCCTACCCAGCTCGGGAGGGCCCCACGTAGTGCCTAGCTTGGTAACGGCACAAAACGCACTTCTAGGAGCTGCATTCTGCAAAGGGAAACTGGGCTCGGGGAACAAACCTCAGCCCCAATGCGGCTTGGCTCAGGATCCCAGCGCTTGCCTAGTTCTCACATAGCCCTCGGTTCCACATAGGGCCAAGGAGGGTCTGGGCTGCCTCTGGCTCCGTGGGCACGGCTGCTTGGCTGGTGTCTCCGCAGCTGGAATCCAACTCCAAACGTCTTCTCCTTCGCGGAGAAGGCTGATTTGGCCTTAAGAAGCCCTTTGTGCACTGGCCCTAGCAACCCACCCCTAGCCAGCTCGGGAGGGCCCCACCTAGGGCCTAGCTCCGAAACGGTACCAAAGGCGCTTCTAGGAGCTGCATTCTGCAAAGGGAAACTGGGCTCGGGGAACAAACCTCAGCCCCAATGCGGCTTGGCTCAGGATCGCAGCGCTTGCCTAGTTCTCACCTAGGCCTAGTCTCCACATAGGGCCAAGGAGGGTCTGGGCTGCCTCTGGCTCCGTGGCCGCTGCTGCTTGGCTGGTGGTCTCCGCAGCTAGAAACCAACTCCAAACGTCTTCTCCTTCGCGGAGTAGTCTAAATTGGCCTAATGAAGCCCTGTGTGCACTGTCCCTAACAACCCACCCCTATCCAGCTCGGGAGGGACCCACCTAGGGCCTAGCTTGGAAACGGCACAAAACGCGCTTGTAGGAGCTGCATTCTGCAAAGGGAAACTGGGCTCGGGGAACAAACCTCAGCCCCAATGCGGCTTGGCTCAGGATCCCAGCGCTTGCCTAGTTCTCACATAGCCCTCGGTTCCACATAGGGCCAAGGAGGGTCTGGGCTGCCTCTGGCTCCGTGGGCACTGCTGCTTGGCTGGTGGTCTCCGCAGCTGGAAACCAACTCCAAACGTCTTCTCCTTCGCGGAGAAGTCTAAATTAGCGTAATGAAGCCCTGTGTGCACTGGCCCTAGCCACCCACCCCTATCCAGCTCGGGAGGGCCCCACCTAGGGCCTAGCTCGGAAACGGCACAAAACGCGCTTGTAGGAGCTGCATTCTGCAAAGGGAAACTGGGCTCGGGGAACAAACCTCAGCCCCAATGCGGCTTGGCTCAGGATTGCAGCTCTTGCCTAGTTCTCACCTAGCCCTCGGCTCCCCTTAGGGCCAAGGAGGGTCTGGGCTGCCTCTGGCTCCGTGGGCACTGCTGCTTGGCTGGTGGTCTCCGCAGCTGGAAACCAACTCCAAACGTCTTCCCCTTCGCGGAGAAGGCTGATTTGGCCTGAAGAAACCCTGTGTGCACTGTCCCTAACAACCCACCCCTATCCAGCTCGGGAGGGACCCACCTAGGGCCTAGCTTGGAAACGGCACAAAACGCGCTTGTAGGAGCTGCATTCTGCAAAGGGAAACTGGGCTCGGGGAACAAACCTCAGCCCCACTGCGGCTTGGCTCAGAAACCCAGCGCTTGCCTAGTTCTCACCTAGCCCTCGGCTCCCCATAGGGCCAAGGAGGGTCTGGGCTGCCTCTGGCTCCGTGGGCACTGCTGCTTGGCTGGTGGTCTCTGTAGCCGGACACCAACTCCAAACGTCTTCTCCTTCGCGGAGAAGGCTGATGTGGCCTGAAGAAGCCCTTTGTGCAATGGCCCTAGCAACCCACCCATCGCCAGCTCCGGAGGGCCCCACCTAGGGCCTAGCTCCGTAACGGCACCAAACGCACTTGTAGGAGCTGCATTCTGCAAAGGGAAACTGGGCTCGGTGAACAAACCTCAACACCAGTGCGGCTATGCTCAGGATCGCAGCGCTTGCCTAGTTCTCACCTAGCCCTCGGCTCCCCTTACGGCCAAGGAGGGTCTGGGCCGCCTCTGGCTCCCTGGGCACTGCTGCTTGGCTGGTGGTCTCTGCAGCTGGAAACCAACTCCAAACGTCTTCTCCTTCTCGGAGAAGTCTAAATTGGCCTAATGAAGCCCTGTGTGCACTGGTCCTAGCAACCCACCCCTAGCCAGCTCGGGAAGGCCCCACATAGGGCCTAGCTCGGAAATGGCACAAAACGCGCTTCTAGGAGCTGCATTCTGCAAAGGGAAAATGGGCTCGGGGAACAAACCTCAACACCAGTGCGGCCTGGCTCAGGATCGCAGCGCTTGCCTAGTTCTCACCTAGGCCTAGGCTCCCCTTAGGGCCAAGGAGGGTCTGGGCTGCCTCTGGCTCCGTGGGCACTGCTGCTTGGCTGGTGGTCTCCGCAGCTGGAAACCAACTCCAAACGTCATCTCCTTCGCGGAGAAGGCTGATGTGGCCTGAATAAGCCCTGTGTGCACTGGCCCTTGCAACCCACCCCTACCCAGCTCGGGAGGGCCCCACGTAGTGCCTAGCTTGGTAACGGCACAAAACGCACTTCTAGGAGCTGCATTCTGCAAAGGGAAACTGGGCTCGGGGAACAAACCTCAGCCCCAATGCGGCTTGGCTCAGGATCACAGCGCTTGCCTAGTTCTCACATAGCCCTCGGTTCCACATAGGGCCAAGGAGGGTCTGGGCTGCCTCTGGCTCCGTGGGCACGGCTGCTTGGCTGGTGTCTCCGCAGCTGGAATCCAACTCCAAACGTCTTCTCCTTCGCGGAGAAGGCTGATTTGGCCTTAAGAAGCCCTTTGTGCACTGGCCCTAGCAACCCACCCCTAGCCAGCTCGGGAGGGCCCCACCTAGGGCCTAGCTCCGAAACGGTACCAAAGGCGCTTCTAGGAGCTGCATTCTGCAAAGGGAAACTGGGCTCGGGGAACAAACCTCAGCCCCAATGCGGCTTGGCTCAGGATCGCAGCGCTTGCCTAGTTCTCACCTAGGCCTAGTCTCCACATAGGGCCAAGGAGGGTCTGGGCTGCCTCTGGCTCCGTGGCCGCTGCTGCTTGGCTGGTGGTCTCCGCAGCTAGAAACCAACTCCAAACGTCTTCTCCTTCGCGGAGTAGTCTAAATTGCCCTAATGAAGCCCTGTGTGCACTGTCCCTAACAACCCACCCCTATCCAGCTCGGGAGGGACCCACCTAGGGCCTAGCTTGGAAACGGCACAAAACGCGCTTGTAGGAGCTGCATTCTGCAAAGGGAAACTGGGCTCGGGGAACAAACCTCAGCCCCAATGCGGCTTGGCTCAGGATCCCAGCGCTTGCCTAGTTCTCACATAGCCCTCGGTTCCACATAGGGCCAAGGAGGGTCTGGGCTGCCTCTGGCTCCGTGGGCACTGCTGCTTGGCTGGTGGTCTCCGCAGCTGGAAACCAACTCCAAACGTCTTCTCCTTCGCGGAGAAGTCTAAATTAGCGTAATGAAGCCCTGTGTGCACTGGCCCTAGCCACCCACCCCTATCCAGCTCGGGAGGGCCCCACCTAGGGCCTAGCTCGGAAACGGCACAAAACGCGCTTGTAGGAGCTGCATTCTGCAAAGGGAAACTGGGCTCGGGGAACAAACCTCAGCCCCAATGCGGCTTGGCTCAGGATTGCAGCTCTTGCCTAGTTCTCACCTAGCCCTCGGCTCCCCTTAGGGCCAAGGAGGGTCTGGGCTGCCTCTGGCTCCGTGGGCACTGCTGCTTGGCTGGTGGTCTCCGCAGCTGGAAACCAACTCCAAACGTCTTCTCCTTCGCGGAGAAGTCTAAATTAGCGTAATGAAGCCCTGTGTGCACTGGCCCTAGCAACACACCCATAGCAAGCACGGGAGGGCCCCACCTAGGGCCTAGCTCGGAAACGGCACAAAACGCCCTTGTAGGAGCTGCATTCTGCAAAGGGAAACTGGGCTCGGGGAACAAACCTCAGCCCCAATGCGGCTTGGCTCAGGATTGCAGCGCTTGCCTAGTTCTCACCTAGCCCTCGGCTCCCCTTAGAGCCAAGGAGGGTCTGGGCTGCCTCTGGCTCCGTGGGCGGTGCTGGTTGGCTGGTGGTCTCCGCAGCTGGAAACCAACTCCAAACGTCTTCCCCTTCGCGGAGAAGGCTGATTTGGCCTGAAGAAGCCCTGTGTGCACTGGCCCTAGCAACCCACCCCTAGCCAGCTCGGGAGGGCCCCACCTAGGGCCTAGCTCGGAAACGGCACAAAACGCGCTTCTAGGAGCTGCATTCTGCAAAGGGAAACTGCGCTCGGTGAACAAACCTCAACACCAGTGCGGCCTGGCTCAGGATCGCAGCGCTTGCCTAGTTCTCACCTAGGCCTAGGCTCCCCTTAGGGCCAAGGAGCGTCTGGGCTGCCTATGGCTCCGTGGGCACTGGTGCTTGGCTGGTGGTCTCCGGAGCTGGAAACCAACTCCAAACGTCTTCCACTTCGCGGAGAAGTCTAAATTGGCCTAATGAAGCCCTGTGTGCAAGGGCCGTAGCAACCCATCCCTAGCCACCTCGGGAGGGCCCCACCTAGGGCCTAGCTCCGAAACGGCACCAAACGCGCTTGTAGGAGCTGCATTCTGCAAAGGGAAACTGGGCTCGGGGAACAAACCTCAGCCCCAATGCGGCTTGGCTCAGGATCGCAGCGCTTGCCTAGTTCTCACCTAGCCCTCGCCTCCCCTTATGGCCAAGGAGGGTCTGGGCTGCCTCTGGCTCCGTGGGCACTGCTGCTTGGCTGGTGGTCTCCTCAGCTGGAAACCAACTCCAAACGTCTTCCCCTTCGCGGGGAAGGCTGATTTGGCCTGAAGAAGCCCTGTGTGCATGGGCCGTAGCAACCCACCCCTATCCAGCTCGGGAGGGCCCCACCTAGGGCCTAGCTCCGAAACGGTACCAAAGGCGCTTCTAGGAGCTGCATTCTGCAAAGGGAAACTGGGCTCTGGGAAAAAACCTCAGCCCCAATGCGGCTTGGCTCAGGATCGCAGCGCTTGCCTAGTTCTCACCTAGGCCTAGTCTCCACATAGGGCCAAGGAGGGTCTGGGCTGCCTCTGGCTCCGTGGCCGCTGCTGCTTGGCTGGTGGTCTCCGCAGCTGGAAACCAACTCCAAACGTCTTCTCCTTCGCGGAGAAGTCTAAATTAGCGTAATGAAGCCCTGTGTGCACTGGCCCTAGCCACCCACCCCTATCCAGCTCGGGAGGGCCCCACCTAGGGCCTAGCTCGGAAACGGCACAAAACGCGCTTGTAGGAGCTGCATTCTGCAAAGGGAAACTGGGCTCGGGGAACAAACCTCAGCCCCAATGCGGCTTGGCTCAGGATTGCAGCTCTTGCCTAGTTCTCACCTAGCCCTCGGCTCCCCTTAGGGCCAAGGAGGGTCTGGGCTGCCTCTGGCTCCGTGGGCACTGCTGCTTGGCTGGTGGTCTCCGCAGCTGGAAACCAACTCCAAACGTCTTCTCCTTCGCGGAGAAGTCTAAATTAGCGTAATGAAGCCCTGTGTGCACTGGCCCTAGCAACACACCCATAGCAAGCACGGGAGGGCCCCACCTAGGGCCTAGCTCGAAAACGGCACAAAACGCCCTTGTAGGAGCTGCATTCTGCAAAGGGAAACTGGGCTCGGGGAACAAACCTCAGCCCCAATGCGGCTTGGCTCAGGATTGCAGCGCTTGCCTAGTTCTCACCTAGCCCTCGGCTCCCCTTAGAGCCAAGGAGGGTCTGGGCTGCCTCTGGCTCCGTGGGCGGTGCTGGTTGGCTGGTGGTCTCCGCAGCTGGAAACCAACTCCAAACGTCTTCCCCTTCGCGGAGAAGGCTGATTTGGCCTGAAGAAGCCCTGTGTGCACTGGCCCTAGCAACCCACCCCTAGCCAGCTCGGGAGGGCCCCACCTAGGGCCTAGCTCGGAAACGGCACAAAACGCGCTTCTAGGAGCTGCATTCTGCAAAGGGAAACTGCGCTCGGTGAACAAACCTCAACACCAGTGCGGCCTGGCTCAGGATCGCAGCGCTTGCCTAGTTCTCACCTAGGCCTAGGCTCCCCTTAGGGCCAAGGAGCGTCTGGGCTGCCTATGGCTCCGTGGGCACTGGTGCTTGGCTGGTGGTCTCCGGAGCTGGAAACCAACTCCAAACGTCTTCCACTTCGCGGAGAAGTCTAAATTGGCCTAATGAAGCCCTGTGTGCAAGGGCCGTAGCAACCCATCCCTAGCCACCTCGGGAGGGCCCCACCTAGGGCCTAGCTCCGAAACGGCACCAAACGCGCTTGTAGGAGCTGCATTCTGCAAAGGGAAACTGGGCTCGGGGAACAAACCTCAGCCCCAATGCGGCTTGGCTCAGGATCGCAGCGCTTGCCTAGTTCTCACCTAGCCCTCGGCTCCCCATAGGGCCAAGGAGGGTCTGGGCTGCCTCTGGCTCCGTGGGCACTGCTCCTTGGCTGGTGGTCTCCTCAGCTGGAAACCAACTCCAAACGTCTTCCCCTTCGCGGAGAAGGCTGATTTGGCCTGAAGAAGCCCTTTGTGCACTGGCCCTAGCAACCCACCCCTAGCCAGCTCGGGAGGGCCCCACCTAGGGCCTAGCTCCGAAACGGTACCAAAGGCGCTTCTAGGAGCTGCATTCTGCAAAGGGAAACTGGGCTCGGGGAACAAACCTCAGCCCCAATGCGGCTTGGCTCAGGATCGCAGCGCTTGCCTAGTTCTCACCTAGGCCTAGTCTCCACATAGGGCCAAGGAGGGTCTGGGCTGCCTCTGGCTCCGTGGCCGCTGCTGCTTGGCTGGTGGTCTCCGCAGCTAGAAACCAACTCCAAACGTCTTCTCCTTCGCGGAGCAGTCTAAATTGGCCTAATGAAGCCCTGTGTGCACTGTCCCTAACAACCCACCCCTATCCAGCTCGGGAGGGACCCACCTAGGGCCTAGCTTGGAAACGGCACAAAACGCGCTTGTAGGAGCTGCATTCTGCAATGGGAAACTGGGCTCGGGGAACAAACCTCAGCCCCAATGCGGCTTGGCTCAGAAACCCAGCGCTTGCCTAGTTCTCACCTAGCCCTCGGCTCCCCATAGGGCCAAGGAGGGTCTGGGCTGCCTCTGGCTCCGTGGGCACTGCTGCTTGGCTGGTGGTCTCTGCAGCTGGAAACCAACTCCAAACGTCTTCTCCTTCGCGGAGAGGCTGATGCGGCCTGAAGAAGCCCTTTGTGCAATGGCCCTAGCAACCCACCCATCGCCAGCTCCGGAGGGCCCCACCTAGGGCCTAGCTCCGTAACGGCAGAATGCGCGCTTGTAGGAGCTGCATTCTGCAAAGGGAAACTGGGCTCGGTGAACAAACCTCAACACCAGTGCGGCTATGCTCAGGATCGCAGCGCTTGCCTAGTTCTCACCTAGCCCTCGGCTCCCCTTACGGCCAAGGAGGGTCTGGGCTGCCTCTGGCTCCGTGGGCACTGCTGCTTGGCTGGTGGTCTCTGCAGCTGGAAACCAACTCCAAACGTCTTCTCCTTCTCGGAGAAGTCTAAATTGGCCTAATGAAGCCCTGTGTGCACTGGTCCTAGCAACCCACCCCTAGCCAGCTCGGGAAGGCCCCACATAGGGCCTAGCTCGGAAATGGCACAAAACGCGCTTCTAGGAGCTGCATTCTGCAAAGGGAAAATGGGATCGGTGAACAACCCTCAACACCAGTGCGGCCTGGCTCAGGATCGCAGCGCTTGCCTAGTTCTCACCTAGGCCTAGGCTCCCCTTAGGGCCAAGGAGGGTCTGGGCTGCCTCTGGCTCCGTGGGCACTGCTGCTTGGCTGGTGGTCTCCGCAGCTGGAAACCAACTCCAAACGTCTTCTCCTTCGCGGAGAAGTCTAAATTAGCGTAATGAAGCCCTGTGTGCACTGGCCCTAGCCACCCACCCCTATCCAGCTCGGGAGGGCCCCACCTAGGGCCTAGCTCGGAAACGGCACAAAACGCGCTTGTAGGAGCTGCATTCTGCAAAGGGAAACTGGGCTCGGGGAACAAACCTCAGCCCCAATGCGGCTTGGCTCAGGATTGCAGCTCTTGCCTAGTTCTCACCTAGCCCTCGGCTCCCCTTAGGGCCAAGGAGGGTCTGGGCTGCCTCTGGCTCCGTGGGCACTGCTGCTTGGCTGGTGGTCTCCGCAGCTGGAAACCAACTCCAAACGTCTTCTCCTTCGCGGAGAAGTCTAAATTAGCGTAATGAAGCCCTGTGTGCACTGGCCCTAGCAACACACCCATAGCAAGCACGGGAGGGCCCCACCTAGGGCCTAGCTCGGAAACGGCACAAAACGCCCTTGTAGGAGCTGCATTCTGCAAAGGGAAACTGGGCTCGGGGAACAAACCTCAGCCCCAATGCGGCTTGGCTCAGGATTGCAGCGCTTGCCTAGTTCTCACCTAGCCCTCGGCTCCCCTTAGGGCCAAGGAGGGTCTGGGCTGCCTCTGGCTCCGTGGGCACTGGTGCTTGGCTGGTGGTCTCCGGAGCTGGAAACCAACTCCAAACGTCTTCCCCTTCGCGGAGAAGGATGATTTGGCCTGAAGAAGCCCTTTGTGCACTGGCCCTAGCAACCCACCCCTAGCCAGCTCGGGAGGGCCCCACCTAGGGCCTAGCTCCGAAACGGTACCAAAGGCGCTTCTAGGAGCTGCATTCTGCAAAGGGAAACTGGGCTCGGGGAACAAACCTCAGCCCCAATGCGGCTTGGCTCAGGATCGCAGCGCTTGCCTAGTTCTCACCTAGGCCTAGTCTCCACATAGGGCCAAGGAGGGTCTGGGCTGCCTCTGGCTCCGTGGCCGCTGCTGCTTGGCTGGTGGTCTCCGCAGCTAGAAACCAACTCCAAACGTCTTCTCCTTCGCGGAGTAGTCTAAATTGGCCTAATGAAGCCCTGTGTGCACTGTCCCTAACAACCCACCCCTATCCAGCTCGGGAGGGACCCACCTAGGGCCTAGCTTGGAAACGGCACAAAACGCGCTTGTAGGAGCTGCATTCTGCAAAGGGAAACAGGGCTCGGGGAACAAACCTCAGCCCCAATGCGGCTTGGCTCAGGATCCCAGCGCTTGCCTAGTTCTCACATAGCCCTCGGTTCCACATAGGGCCAAGGAGGGTCTGGGCTGCCTCTGGCTCCGTGGGCACTGCTGCTTGGCTGGTGGTCTCCGCAGCTGGAAACCAACTCCAAACGTCTTCTCCTTCGCGGAGAAGTCTAAATTAGCGTAATGAAGCCCTGTGTGCACTGGCCCTAGCCACCCACCCCTATCCAGCTCGGGAGGGCCCCACCTAGGGCCTAGCTCGGAAACGGCACAAAACGCGCTTGTAGGAGCTGCATTCTGCAAAGGGAAACTGGGCTCGGGGAACAAACCTCAGCCCCAATGCGGCTTGGCTCAGGATTGCAGCTCTTGCCTAGTTCTCACCTAGCCCTCGGCTCCCCTTAGGGCCAAGGAGGGTCTGGGCTGCCTCTGGCTCCGTGGGCACTGCTGCTTGGCTGGTGGTCTCCGCAGCTGGAAACCAACTCCAAACGTCTTCTCCTTCGCGGAGAAGTCTAAATTAGCGTAATGAAGCCCTGTGTGCACTGGCCCTAGCAACACACCCATAGCAAGCACGGGAGGGCCCCACCTAGGGCCTAGCTCGGAAACGGCACAAAACGCCCTTGTAGGAGCTGCATTCTGCAAAGGGAAACTGGGCTCGGGGAACAAACCTCAGCCCCAATGCGGCTTGGCTCAGGATTGCAGCGCTTGCCTAGTTCTCACCTAGCCCTCGGCTCCCCTTAGAGCCAAGGAGGGTCTGGGCTGCCTCTGGCTCCGTGGGCGGTGCTGGTTGGCTGGTGGTCTCCGCAGCTGGAAACCAACTCCAAACGTCTTCCCCTTCGCGGAGAAGGCTGATTTGGCCTGAAGAAGCCCTGTGTGCACTGGCCCTAGCAACCCACCCCTATCCAGCTCGGGAGGGCCCCACCTAGGGCCTAGCTCGGAAACGGCACAAAACGCGCTTCTAGGAGCTGCATTCTGCAAAGGGAAACTGCGCTCGGGGAACAAACCTCAACACCAGTGCGGCCTGGCTCAGGATCGCAGCGCTTGCCTAGTTCTCACCTAGGCCTAGGCTCCCCTTAGGGCCAAGGAGCGTCTGGGCTGCCTATGGCTCCGTGGGCACTGGTGCTTGGCTGGTGGTCTCCGGAGCTGGAAACCAACTCCAAACGTCTTCCACTTCGCGGAGAAGTCTAAATTGGCCTAATGAAGCCCTGTGTGCAAGGGCCGTAGCAACCCATCCCTAGCCACCTCGGGAGGGCCCCACCTAGGGCCTAGCTCCGAAACGGCACCAAACGCGCTTGTAGGAGCTGCATTCTGCAAAGGGAAACTGGGCTCGGGGAACAAACCTCAGCCCCAATGCGGCTTGGCTCAGGATCGCAGCGCTTGCCTAGTTCTCACCTAGCCCTTGGCTCCCCTTATGGCCAAGGAGGGTCTGGGCTGCCTCTGGCTCCGTGGGCACTGCTCCTTGGCTGGTGGTCTCCTCAGCTGGAAACCAACTCCAAACGTCTTCCACTTCGCGGAGAAGGCTGATTTGGCCTGAAGAAGCCCTTTGGGCACTGGCCCTAGCAACCCACCCCTAGCCATCTCGGGAGGGCCCAACCTAGGGCCTAGCTCCGAAACGGTACCAAAGGCGCTTCTAGGAGCTGCATTCTGCAAAGGGAAACTGGGCTCGGGGAACAAACCTCAGCCCCAATGCGGCTTGGCTCAGGATCGCAGCGCTTGCCTAGTTCTCACCTAGGCCTAGTCTCCACATAGGGCCAAGGAGGGTCTGGGCTGCCTCTGGCTCCGTGGCCGCTGCTGCTTGGCTGGTGGTCTCCGCAGCTAGAAACCAACTCCAAACGTCTTCTCCTTCGCGGAGCAGTCTAAATTGGCCTAATGAAGCCCTGTGTGCACTGTCCCTAACAACCCACCCCTATCCAGCTCGGGAGGGACCCACCTAGGGCCTAGCTTGGAAACGGCACAAAACGCGCTTGTAGGAGCTGCATTCTGCAATGGGAAACTGGGCTCGGGGAACAAACCTCAGCCCCAATGCGGCTTGGCTCAGAAACCCAGCGCTTGCCTAGTTCTCACCTAGCCCTCGGCTCCCCATAGGGCCAAGGAGGGTCTGGGCTGCCTATGGCTCCGTGGGCACTGCTGCTTGGCTGGTGGTCTCTGCAGCTGGAAACCAACTCCAAACGTCTTCTCCTTCGCGGAGAAGGCTGATGTGGCCTGAAGAAGCCCTTTGTGCAATGGCCCTAGCAACCCACCCATCGCCAGCTCCGGAGGGCCCCACCTAGGGCCTAGCTCCGTAACGGCAGAAAGCGCGCTTGTAGGAGCTGCATTCTGCAAAGGGAAACTGGGCTCGGTGAACAAACCTCAACACCAGTGCGGCTATGCTCAGGATCGCAGCGCTTGCCTAGTTCTCACCTAGCCCTCGGCTCCCCTTACGGCCAAGGAGGGTCTGGGCTGCCTCTGGCTCCGTGGGCACTGCTGCTTGGCTGGTGGTCTCCGCAGCTGGAAACCAACTCCAAACGTCTTCTCCTTCTCGGAGAAGTCTAAATTGGCCTAATGAAGCCCTGTGTGCACTGGTCCTAGCAACCCACCCCTAGCCAGCTCGGGAAGGCCCCACATAGGGCCTAGCTCGGAAATGGCACAAAACGCGCTTCTAGGAGCTGCATTCTGCAAAGGGAAATTGGGCTCGGTGAACAAACCTCAACACCAGTGCGGCCTGGCTCAGGATCGCAGCGCTTGCCTAGTTCTCACCTAGGCCTAGGCTCCCCTTAGGGCCAAGGAGGGTCTGGGCTGCCTCTGGCTCCGTGGGCACTGCTGCTTGGCTGGTGGTCTCCGCAGCTGGAAACCAACTCCAAACGTCATCTCCTTCGCGGAGAAGGCTGATGTGGCCTGAACAAGCCCTGTGTGCACTGGCCCTTGCAACCCACCCCTACCCAGCTCGGGAGGGCCCCACGTAGTGCCTAGCTTGGTAACGGCACAAAACGCACTTCTAGGAGCTGCATTCTGCAAAGGGAAACTGGGCTCGGGGAACAAACCTCAGCCCCAATGCGGCTTGGCTCAGGATCACAGCGCTTGCCTAGTTCTCACATAGCCCTCGGTTCCACATAGGGCCAAGGAGGGTCTGGGCTGCCTCTGGCTCCGTGGGCACGGCTGCTTGGCTGGTGGTCTCTGCAGCTGGAAACCAACTCCAAACGTCTTCTCCTTCGCGGAGAAGGCTGATTTGGCCTTAAGAAGCCCTTTGTGCACTGGCCCTAGCAACCCACCCATCGCCAGCTCGGGAGGGCCCCACCTAGGGCCTAGCTCGGAAACGGCACAAAACGCGCTTGTAGGAGCTGCATTCTGCAAAGGGAAACTGGGCTCGGGGAACAAACCTCAGCCCCAATGCGGCTTGGCTCAGGATCGCAGCGCTTGCCTAGTTCTCACCTAGCCCTCGACTTCCCTTATGGCCAAGGAGGGTCTGGGCTGCCTCTGGCTCCGTGGGCACTGCTGCTTGGCTGGTGGTCTCCGCAGCTGGAAACCAACTCCAAACGTCTTCTCCTTCGCGGAGAAGGCTGATTTGGCCTTAAGAAGCCCTGTGTGCACTGGCCCTAGCCACCCACCCCTATCCAGCTCGGGAGGGCCCCACCTAGGGCCTAGCTCGGAAACGGCACAAAACGCGCTTGTAGGAGCTGCATTCTGCAAAGGGAAACTGGGCTCGGGGAACAAACCTCAGCCCCAATGCGGCTTGACTCAGGATTGCAGCTCTTGCCTAGTTCTCACCTAGCCCTCGGCTCCCCTTAGGGCCAAGGAGGGTCTGGGCTGCCTCTGGCTCCGTGGGCACTGCTGCTTGGCTGGTGGTCTCCGCAGCTGGAAACCAACTCCAAACGTCTTCTCCTTCGCGGAGAAGTCTAAATGAGCGTAATGAAGCCCTGTGTGCACTGGCCCTAGCAACACACCCATAGCAAGCACGGGAGGGCCCCACCTAGGGCCTAGCTCGGAAACGGCACAAAACGCGCTTCTAGGAGCTGCATTCTGCAAAGGGAAACTGCGCTCGGGGAACAAACCTCAACACCAGTGCGGCCTGGCTCAGGATCGCAGCGCTTGCCTAGTTCTCACCTAGGCCTAGGCTCCCCTTAGGGCCAAGGAGCATCTGGGCTGCCTATGGCTCCGTGGGCACTGGTGCTTGGCTGGTGGTCTCCGCAGCTGGAAACCAACTCCAAACGTCTTCTCCTTCGCGGAGAAGTCTAAATTAGCGTAATGAAGCCCTGTGTGCACTGGCCCTAGCCACCCACCCCTATCCAGCTCGGGAGGGCCCCACCTAGGGCCTAGCTCGGAAACGGCACAAAACGCGCTTGTAGGAGCTGCATTCTGCAAAGGGAAACTGGGCTCGGGGAACAAACCTCAGCCCCAATGCGGCTTGGCTCAGGATTGCAGCTCTTGCCTAGTTCTCACCTAGCCCTCGGCTCCCCTTAGGGCCAAGGAGGGTCTGGGCTGCCTCTGGCTCCGTGGGCGGTGCTGGTTGGCTGGTGGTCTCCGCAGCTGGAAACCAACTCCAAACGTCTTCCCCTTCGCGGAGAAGGCTGATTTGGCCTGAAGAAGCCCTGTGTGCACTGGCCCTAGCAACCCACCCCTAGCCAGCTCGGGAGGGCCCCACCTAGGGCCTAGCTCGGAAACGGCACAAAACGCGCTTCTAGGAGCTGCATTCTGCAAAGGGAAACTGCGCTCGGTGAACAAACCTCAACACCAGTGCGGCCTGGCTCAGGATCGCAGCGCTTGCCTAGTTCTCACCTAGGCCTAGGCTCCC
Organism: Sus scrofa; assembly: GCF_054392235.1. NCBI lineage: Eukaryota > Metazoa > Chordata > Mammalia > Artiodactyla > Suidae > Sus > Sus scrofa. The sequence continues at coordinate 50,722,231 of NC_139385.1, read as the reverse complement.
CTTAGGGCCAAGGAGCGTCTGGGCTGCCTATGGCTCCGTGGGCACTGGTGCTTGGCTGTTGGTCTCCGGAGCTGGAAACCAACTCCAAACGTCTTCCACTTCGCGGAGAAGTCTAAATTGGCCTAATGAAGCCCTGTGTGCAAGGGCCGTAGCAACCCATCCCTAGCCACCTCGGGAGGGCCCCACCTAGGGCCTAGCTCCGAAACGGCACGAAACGCGCTTGTAGGAGCTGCATTCTGCAAAGGGAAACTGGGCTCGGGGAACAAACCTCAGCCCCAATGCGGCTTGGCTCAGGATCGCAGCGCTTGCCTAGTTCTCACCTAGCCCTCGGCTCCCCTTATGGCCAAGGAGGGTCTGGGCTGCCTCTGGCTCCGTGGGCACTGCTGCTTGGCTGGTGGTCTCCTCAGCTGGAAACCAACTCCAAACGTCTTCCCCTTCGCGGAGAAGGCTGATTTGGCCTGAAGAAGCCCTTTGTGCACTGGCCCTAGCAACCCACCCCTAGCCAGCTCGGGAGGGCCCCACCTAGGGCCTAGCTCCGAAACGGTACCAAAGGCGCTTCTAGGAGCTGCATTCTGCAAAGGGAAACTGGGCTCGGGGAACAAACCTCAGCCCCAATGCGGCTTGGCTCAGGATCGCAGCGCTTGCCTAGTTCTCACCTAGGCCTAGTCTCCACATAGGGCCAAGGAGGGTCTGGGCTGCCTCTGGCTCCGTGGCCGCTGCTGCTTGGCTGGTGGTCTCCACAGCTAGAAACCAACTCCAAACGTCTTCTCCTTCGCGGAGCAGTCTAAATTGGCCTAATGAAGCCCTGTGTGCACTGTCCCTAACAACCCACCCCTATCCAGCTCGGGAGGGACCCACCTAGGGCCTAGCTCGGAAACGGCACAAAACGCGCTTGTAGGAGCTGCATTCTGCAAAGGGAAACTGGGCTCGGGGAACAAACCTCAGCCCCAATGCAGCTTGGCTCAGAAACCCAGCGCTTGCCTAGTTCTCACCTAGCCCTCGGCTCCCCATAGGGCCAAGGAGGGTCTGGGCTGCCTCTGGCTCCGTGGGCACTGCTGCTTGGCTGGTGGTCTCTGCAGCTGGAAACCAACTCCAAACGTCTTCTCCTTCGTGGAGAAGGCTGATGTGGCCTGAAGAAGCCCTTTGTGCAATGGCCCTAGCAACCCACCCATCGCCAGCTCCGGAGGGCCCCACCTAGGGCCTAGCTCCGTAACGGCAGAAAGCGCGCTTGTAGGAGCTGCATTCTGCAAAGGGAAACTGGGCTCGGGGAACAAACCTCAACACCAGTGCGGCTATGCTCAGGATCGCAGCGCTTGCCTAGTTCTCACCTAGCCCTCGGCTCCCCTTACGGCCAAGGAGGGTCTGGGCTGCCTCTGGCTCCGTGGGCACTGCTGCTTGGCTGGTGGTCTCTGCAGCTGGAAACCAACTCCAAACGTCTTCTCCTTCTCGGAGAAGTCTAAATTGGCCTAATGAAGCCCTGTGTGCACTGGTCCTAGCAACCCACCCCTAGCCAGCTCGGGAAGGCCCCACATAGGGCCTAGCTCGGAAATGGCACAAAACGCGCTTCTAGGAGCTGCATTCTGCAAAGGGAAAATGGGCTCGGTGAACAAACCTCAACACCAGTGCGGCCTGGCTCAGGATCGCAGCGCTTGCCTAGTTCTCACCTAGGCCTAGGCTCCCCTTAGGGCCAAGGAGGGTCTGGGCTGCCTCTGGCTCCGTGGGCACTGCTGCTTGGCTGGTGGTCTCCGCAGCTGGAAACCAACTCCAAACGTCATCTCCTTCGCGGAGAAGGCTGATGTGGCCTGAACAAGCCCTGTGTGCACTGGCCCTTGCAACCCACCCCTACCCAGCTCGGGAGGGCCCCACGTAGTGCCTAGCTTGGTAACGGCACAAAACGCACTTCTAGGAGCTGCATTCTGCAAAGGGAAACTGGGCTCGGGGAACAAACCTCAGCCCCAATGCGGCTTGGCTCAGGATCACAGCGTTTGCCTAGTTCTCACATAGCCCTCGGTTCCACATAGGGCCAAGGAGGGTCTGGGCTGCCTCTGGCTCCGTGGGCACGGCTACTTGGCTGGTGTCTCCGCAGCTGGAATCCAACTCCAAACGTCTTCTCCTTCGCGGAGAAGGCTGATTTGGCCTTAAGAAGCCCTTTGTGCACTGGCCCTAGCAACCCACCCATCGCCAGCTCGGGAGGGCCCCACCTAGGGCCTAGCTCGGAAACGGCACAAAACGCGCTTGTAGGAGCTGCATTCTGCAAAGGGAAACTGGGCTCGGGGAACAAACCTCAGCCCCAATGCGGCTTGGCTCAGGATCGCAGCGCTTGCCTAGTTCTCACCTAGCCCTCGGCTTCCCTTATGGCCAAGGAGGGTCTGGGCTGCCTCTGGCTCCGTGGGCACTGCTGCTTGGCTGGTGGTCTCCGCAGCTGGAAACCAACTCCAAACGTCTTCTCCTTCGCGGAGAAGGCTGATTTGGCCTTAAGAAGCCCTGTGTGCACTGGCCCTAGCCACCCACCCCTATCCAGCTCGGGAGGGCCCCACCTAGGGCCTAGCTCGGAAACGGCACAAAACGCGCTTGTAGGAGCTGCATTCTGCAAAGGGAAACTGGGCTCGGGGAACAAACCTCAGCCCCAATGCGGCTTGGCTCAGGATTGCAGCTCTTGCCTAGTTCTCACCTAGCCCTCGGCTCCCCTTAGGGCCAAGGAGGGTCTGGGCTGCCTCTGGCTCCGTGGGCACTGCTGCTTGGCTGGTGGTCTCCGCAGCTGGAAACCAACTCCAAACGTCTTCTCCTTCGCGGAGAAGTCTAAATGAGCGTAATGAAGCCCTGTGTGCACTGGCCCTAGCAACACACCCATAGCAAGCACGGGAGGGCCCCACCTAGGGCCTAGCTCGGAAACGGCACAAAACGCGCTTCTAGGAGCTGCATTCTGCAAAGGGAAACTGCGCTCGGGGAACAAACCTGAACACCAGTGCGGCCTGGCTCAGGATCGCAGCGCTTGCCTAGTTCTCACCTAGGCCTAGGCTCCCCTTAGGGCCAAGGAGCGTCTGGGCTGCCTATGGCTCCGTGGGCACTGCTGCTTGGCTGGTGGTCTCCGCAGCTGGAAACCAACTCCAAACATCTTCCACTTCGCGGAGAAGTCTAAATTGGCCTAATGAAGCCCTGTGTGCAAGGGCCGTAGCAACCCATCCCTAACCAGCTCGGGAGGGCCCCACCTAAGGCCTAGCTCCGAAACGGCACCAAACGCGCTTGTAGGAGCTGCATTCTGCAAAGGGAAACTGGGCTCGGGGAACAAACCTCAGCCCCAATGCGGCTTGGCTCAGGATCGCAGCGCTTGCCTAGTTCTCACCTAGCCCTCGGCTCCCCTTATGGCCAAGGAGGGTCTGGGCTACCTCTGGCTCCGTGGGCACTGCTCCTTGGCTGGTGGTCTCCTCAGCTGGAAACCAACTCCAAACGTCTTCCCCTTCGCGGAGAAGGCTGATTTGGCCTGAAGAAGCCCTTTGTGCACTGGCCCTAGCAACCCACCCCTAGCCAGCTCGGGAGGGCCCCACCTAGGGCCTAGCTCCGAAACGGTACCAAAGGCGCTTCTAGGAGCTGCATTCTGCAAAGGGAAACTGGGCTCGGGGAACAAACCTCAGCCCCAATGCGGCTTGGCTCAGGATCGCAGCGCTTGCCTAGTTCTCACCTAGGCCTAGTCTCCACATAGGGCCAAGGAGGGTCTGGGCTGCCTCTGGCTCCGTGGCCGCTGCTGCTTGGCTGGTGGTCTCCGCAGCTAGAAACCAACTCCAAACGTCTTCTCCTTCGCGGAGCAGTCTAAATTGGCCTAATGAAGCCCTGTGTGCACTGTCCCTAACAACCCACCCCTATCCAGCTCGGGAGGGACCCACCTAGGGCCTAGCTTGGAAACGGCACAAAACGCGCTTGTAGGAGCTGCATTCTGCAAAGGGAAACTGGGCTCGGGGAACAAACCTCAGCCCCAATGCGGCTTGGCTCAGAAACCCAGCGCTTGCCTAGTTCTCACCTAGCCCTCGGCTCCCCATAGGGCCAAGGAGGGTCTGGGCTGCCTCTGGCTCCGTGGGCACTGCTGCTTGGCTGGTGGTCTCTGCAGCTGGAAACCAACTCCAAACGTCTTCTCCTTCGCGGAGAAGGCTGATGTGGCCTGAAGAAGCCCTTTGTGCAATGGCCCTAGCAACCCACCCATCGCCAGCTCCGGAGGGCCCCACCTAGGGCCTAGCTCCGTAACGGCAGAAAGCGCGCTTGTAGGAGCTGCATTCTGCAAAGGGAAACTGGGCTCGGTGAACAAACCTCAACACCAGTGCGGCTATGCTCAGGATCGCAGCGCTTGCCTAGTTCTCACCTAGCCCTCGGCTCCCCTTACGGCCAAGGAGGGTCTGGGCTACCTCTGGCTCCGTGGGCACTGCTGCTTGGCTGGTGGTCTCTGCAGCTGGAAACCAACTCCAAACGTCTTCTCCTTCTCGGAGAAGTCTAAATTGGCCTAATGAAGCCCTGTGTGCACTGGTCCTAGCAACCCACCCCTAGCCAGCTCGGGAAGGCCCCACATAGGGCCTAGCTCGGAAATGGCACAAAACGCGCTTCTAGGAGCTGCATTCTGCAAAGGGAAAATGGGCTCGGTGAACAAACCTCAACACCAGTGCGGCCTGGCTCAGGATCGCAGCGCTTGCCTAGTTCTCACCTAGGCCTAGGCTCCCCTTAGGGCCAAGGAGGGTCTGGGCTGCCTCTGGCTCCGTGGGCACTGCTGCTTGGCTGGTGGTCTCCGCAGCTGGAAACCAACTCCAAACGTCATCTCCTTCGCGGAGAAGGCTGATGTGGCCTTAAGAAGCCCTTTGTGCACTGGCCCTAGCAACCCACCCCTACCCAGCTCGGGAGGGCCCCACGTAGTGCCTAGCTTGGTAACGGCACAAAACGCACTTCTAGGAGCTGCATTCTGCAAAGGGAAACTGGGCTCGGGGAACAAACCTCAGCCCCAATGCGGCTTGGCTCAGGATCACAGCGCTTGCCTAGTTCTCACCTAGGCCTAGGCTCCCCATAGGGCCAAGGAGGGTCTGGGCTGCCTCTGGCTCCGTGGGCACGGCTGCTTGGCTGGTGTCTCCGCAGCTGGAAACCAACTCCAAATGTCTTCTCCTTCGCGGAGAAGGCTGATTTGGCCTTAAGAAGCCCTTTGTGCACTGGCCCTAGCAACCCACCCATCGCCAGCTCGGGAGGGCCCCACCTAGGGCCTAGCTCGGAAACGGCACAAAACGCGCTTGTAGGAGCTGCATTCTGCAAAGGGAAACTGGGCTCGGGGAACAAACCTCAGCCCCAATGCGGCTTGGCTCAGGATCGCAGCGCTTGCCTAGTTCTCACCTAGCCCTCGGCTCCCCTTAAGGCCAAGGAGGGTCTGGGCTGCCTCTGGCTCCGTGGGCACTGCTGCTTGGCTGGTGGTCTCCTCAGCTGGAAACCAACTCCAAACGTCTTCCCCTTCGCGGAGAAGGCTGATTTGGCCTGAAGAAGCCCTTTGTGCACTGGCCCTAGCAACCCACCCCTAGCCAGCTCGGGAGGGCCCCAACTAGGGCCTAGCTCCGAAACGGTACCAAAGGCGCTTCTAGGAGCTGCATTCTGCAAAGGGAAACTGGGCTCGGGGAACAAACCTCAGCCCCAATGCGGCTTGGCTCAGGATCGCAGCGCTTGCCTAGTTCTCACCTAGGCCTAGGCTCCCCATAGGGCCAAGGAGGGTCTGGGCTGCCTCTGGCTCCGTGGCCGCTGCTGCTTGGCTGGTGGTCTCCGCAGCTAGAAACCAACTCCAAACGTCTTCTCCTTCGCGGAGTAGTCTAAATTGGCCTAATGAAGCCCTGTGTGCACTGTCCCTAGCAACCCACCCCTATCCAGCTCGGGAGGGACCCACCTAGGGCCTAGCTTGGAAACGGCACAAAACGCGCTCGTAGGAGCTGCATTCTGCAAAGGGAAACTGGGCTCGGGGAACAAACCTCAGCCCCAATGCGGCTTGGCTCAGAAACCCAGCGCTTGCCTAGTTCTCACCTAGCCCTCGGCTCCCCATAGGGCCAAGGAGGGTCTGGGCTGCCTCTGGCTCCGTGGGCACTGCTGCTTGGCTGGTGGTCTCTGCAGCTGGAAACCAACTCCAAACGTCTTCTCCTTCGCGGAGAAGGCTGATGTGGCCTGAAGAAGCCCTTTGTGCAATGGCCCTAGCAACCCACCCATCGCCAGCTCCGGAGGGCCCCACCTAGGGCCTAGCTCCGTAACGGCAGAAAGCGCACTTGTAGGAGCTGCATTCTGCAAAGGGAAACTGGGCTCGGGGAACAAACCTCAGCCCCAATGCGGCTTGGCTCAGGATCCCAGCGCTTGCCTAGTTCTCACATAGCCCTCGGTTCCACATAGGGCCAAGGAGGGTCTGGGCTGCCTCTGGCTCCGTGGGCACGGCTGCTTGGCTGGTGTCTCCGCAGCTGGAATCCAACTCCAAACGTCTTCTCCTTCGCGGAGAAGGATGATTTGGCCTTAAGAAGCCCTTTGTGCACTGGCCCTAGCAACCCACCCCTAGCCAGCTCGGGAGGGCCCCACCTAGGGCCTAGCTCCGAAACGGTACCAAAGGCGCTTCTAGGAGCTGCATTCTGCAAAGGGAAACTGGGCTCGGGGAACAAACCTCAGCCCCACTGGGGCTTGGCTCAGGATCGCAGCGCTTGCCTAGTTCTCACCTAGGCCTAGTCTCCACATAGGGCCAAGGAGGGTCTGGGCTGCCTCTGGCTCCGTGGCCGCTGCTGCTTGGCTGGTGGTCTCCGCAGCTAGAAACCAACTCCAAACGTCTTCTCCTTCGCGGAGTAGTCTAAATTGGCCTAATGAAGCCCTGTGTGCACTGTCCCTAACAACCCACCCCTATCCAGCTCGGGAGGGACCCACCTAGGGCCTAGCTTGGAAACGGCACAAAACGCGCTTGTAGGAGCTGCATTCTGCAAAGGGAAACTGGGCTCGGGGAACAAACCTCAGCCCCAATGCGGCTTGGCTCAGGATCCCAGCGCTTGCCTAGTTCTCACCTAGGCCTCGGCTCCCCTTAGGGCCAAGGAGGGTCTGGGCTGCCTCTGGCTCCGTGGGCACTGCTGCTTGGCTGGTGGTCTCCGCAGCTGGAAACCAACTCCAAACGTCTTCTCCTTCGCGGAGAAGTCTAAATTAGCGTAATGAAGCCCTGTGTGCACTGGCCCTAGCCACCCACCCCTATCCAGCTCGGGAGGGCCCCACCTAGGGCCTAGCTCGGAAACGGCACAAAACGCGCTTGTAGGAGTTGCATTCTGCAAAGGGAAACTGGGCTCGGGGAACAAACCTCAGCCCCAATGCGGCTTGGCTCAGGATCCCAGCGCTTGCCTAGTTCTCACCTAGCCCTCGGCTCCCCTTAGGGCCAAGGAGGGTCTGGGCTGCCTCTGGCTCCGTGGGCGGTGCTGGTTGGCTGGTGGTCTCCGCAGCTGGAAACCAACTCCAAACGTCTTCCCCTTCGCGGAGAAGGCTGATTTGGCCTGAAGAAGCCCTGTGTGCACTGGCCCTAGCAACCCACCCCTAGCCAGCTCGGGAGGGCCCCACCTAGGGCCTAGCTCGGAAACGGCACAAAACGCGCTTCTAGGAGCTGCATTCTGCAAAGGGAAACTGCGCTCGGGGAACAAACCTCAACACCAGTGCGGCCTGGCTCAGGATCGCAGCGCTTGCCTAGTTCTCACCTAGGCCTAGGCTCCCCTTAGGGCCAAGGAGCGTCTGGGCTGCCTCTGGCTCCGTGGGCACTGGTGCTTGGCTGGTGGTCTCTGTAGCTGGAAACCAACTCCAAACGTCTTCCACTTCGCGGAGAAGTCTAAATTGGCCTAATGAAGCCCTGTGTGCAAGGGCCGTAGCAACCCATCCCTAGCCACCTCGGGAGGGCCCCACCTAGGGCCTAGCTCCGAAACGGCACCAAACGCGCTTGTAGGAGCTGCATTCTGCAAAGGGAAACTGGGCTCGGGGAACAAACCTCAGCCCCAATGCGGCTTGGCTCAGGATCGCAGCGCTTGCCTAGTTCTCACCTAGCCCTCGGCTCCCCTTATGGCCAAGGAGGGTCTGGGCTGCCTCTGGCTCCGTGGGCACTGCTGCTTGGCTGGTGGTCTCCTCAGCTGGAAACCAACTCCAAACGTCTTCCCCTTCGCGGAGAAGGCTGATTTGGCCTGAAGAAGCCCTTTGTGCACTGGCCCTAGCAACCCACCCCTAGCCAGCTCGGGAGGGCCCCACCTAGGGCCTAGCTCCGAAACGGTACCAAAGGCGCTTCTAGGAGCTGCATTCTGCAAAGGGAAACTGGGCTCGGGGAACAAACCTCAGCCCCAATGCGGCTTGGCTCAGGATCGCAGCGCTTGCCTAGTTCTCACCTAGGCCTAGTCTCCACATAGGGCCAAGGAGGGTCTGGGCTGCCTCTGGCTCCGTGGCCGCTGCTGCTTGGCTGGTGGTCTCCGCAGCTAGAAACCAACTCCAAACGTCTTCTCCTTCGCGGAGCAGTCTAAATTGGCCTAATGAAGCCCTGTGTGCACTGTCCCTAACAACCCACCCCTATCCAGCTCGGGAGGGACCCACCTAGGGCCTAGCTTGGAAACGGCACAAAACGCGCTTGTAGGAGCTGCATTCTGCAAAGGGAAACTGGGCTCGGGGAACAAACCTCAGCCCCAATGCGGCTTGGCTCAGGATCACAGCGCTTGCCTAGTTCTCACATAGCCCTCGGTTCCACATAGGGCCAAGGAGGGTCTGGGCTGCCTCTGGCTCCGTGGGCACTGCTACTTGGCTGGTGTCTCCGCAGCTGGAATCCAACTCCAAACGTCTTCTCCTTCGCGGAGAAGGCTGATTTGGCCTTAAGAAGCCCTTTGTGCACTGGCCCTAGCAACCCACCCATCGCCAGCTCGGGAGGGCCCCACCTAGGGCCTAGCTCGGAAACGGCACAAAACGCGCTTGTAGGAGCTGCATTCTGCAAAGGGAAACTGGGCTCGGGGAACAAACCTCAGCCCCAATGCGGCTTGGCTCAGGATCGCAGCGCTTGCCTAGTTCTCACCTAGCCCTCGGCTTCCCTTATGGCCAAGGAGGGTCTGGGCTGCCTCTGGCTCCGTGGGCACTGCTGCTTGGCTGGTGGTCTCCGCAGCTGGAAACCAACTCCAAACGTCTTCTCCTTCGCGGAGAAGGCTGATTTGGCCTTAAGAAGCCCTGTGTGCACTGGCCCTAGCCACCCACCCCTATCCAGCTCGGGAGGGCCCCACCTAGGTCCTAGCTCGGAAACGGCACAAAACGCGCTTGTAGGAGCTGCATTCTGCAAAGGGAAACTGGGCTCGGGGAACAAACCTCAGCCCCAATGCGGCTTGGCTCAGGATTGCAGCTCTTGCCTAGTTCTCACCTAGCCCTCGGCTCCCCTTAGGGCCAAGGAGGGTCTGGGCTGCCTCTGGCTCCGTGGGCACTGCTGCTTGGCTGGTGGTCTCCGCAGCTGGAAACCAACTCCAAACGTCTTCTCCTTCGCGGAGAAGTCTAAATGAGCGTAATGAAGCCCTGTGTGCACTGGCCCTAGCAACACACCCATAGCAAGCACGGGAGGGCCCCACCTAGGGCCTAGCTCGGAAACGGCACAAAACGCGCTTCTAGGAGCTGCATTCTGCAAAGGGAAACTGCGCTCGGGGAACAAACCTGAACACCAGTGCGGCCTGGCTCAGGATCGCAGCGCTTGCCTAGTTCTCACCTAGGCCTAGGCTCCCCTTAGGGCCAAGGAGCGTCTGGGCTGCCTATGGCTCCGTGGGCACTGCTGCTTGGCTGGTGGTCTCCGCAGCTGGAAACCAACTCCAAACATCTTCCACTTCGCGGAGAAGTCTAAATTGGCCTAATGAAGCCCTGTGTGCAAGGGCCGTAGCAACCCATCCCTAGCCAGCTCGGGAGGGCCCCACCTAAGGCCTAGCTCCGAAACGGCACCAAACGCGCTTGTAGGAGCTGCATTCTGCAAAGGGAAACTGGGCTCGGGGAACAAACCTCAGCCCCAATGCGGCTTGGCTCAGGATCGCAGCGCTTGCCTAGTTCTCACCTAGCCCTCGGCTCCCCTTATGGCCAAGGAGGGTCTGGGCTGCCTCTGGCTCCGTGGGCACTGCTCCTTGGCTGGTGGTCTCCTCAGCTGGAAACCAACTCCAAACGTCTTCCCCTTGGCGGAGAAGGCTGATTTGGCCTGAAGAAGCCCTTTGTGCACTGGCCCTAGCAACCCACCCCTAGCCAGCTCGGGAGGGCCCCACCTAGGGCCTAGCTCCGAAACGGTACCAAAGGCGCTTCTAGGAGCTGCATTCTGCAAAGGGAAACTGGGCTCGGGGAACAAACCTCAGCCCCAATGCGGCTTGGCTCAGGATCGCAGCGCTTGCCTAGTTCTCACCTAGGCCTAGTCTCCACATAGGGCCAAGGAGGGTCTGGGCTGCCTCTGGCTCCGTGGCCGCTGCTGCTTGGCTGGTGGTCTCCGCAGCTAGAAACCAACTCCAAACGTCTTCTCCTTCGCGGAGCAGTCTAAATTGGCCTAATGAAGCCCTGTGTGCACTGTCCCTAACAACCCACCCCTATCCAGCTCGGGAGGGACCCACCTAGGGCCTAGCTTGGAAACGGCACAAAACGCGCTTGTAGGAGCTGCATTCTGCAAAGGGAAACTGGGCTCGGGGAACAAACCTCAGCCCCAATGCGGCTTGGCTCAGAAACCCAGCGCTTGCCTAGTTCTCACCTAGCCCTCGGCTCCCCATAGGGCCAAGGAGGGTCTGGGCTGCCTCTGGCTCCGTGGGCACTGCTGCTTGGCTGGTGGTCTCTGCAGCTGGAAACCAACTCCAAACGTCTTCTCCTTCGCGGAGAAGGCTGATGTGGCCTGAAGAAGCCCTTTGTGCAATGGCCCTAGCAACCCACCCATCGCCAGCTCCGGAGGGCCCCACCTAGGGCCGAGCTCCGTAACGGCAGAAAGCGCGCTTGTAGGAGCTGCATTCTGCAAAGGGAAACTGGGCTCGGTGAACAAACCTCAACACCAGTGCGGCTATGCTCAGGATCGCAGCGCTTGCCTAGTTCTCACCTAGCCCTCGGCTCCCCTTACGGCCAAGGAGGGTCTGGGCTACCTCTGGCTCCGTGGGCACTGCTGCTTGGCTGGTGGTCTCTGCAGCTGGAAACCAACTCCAAACGTCTTCTCCTTCTCGGAGAAGTCTAAATTGGCCTAATGAAGCCCTGTGTGCACTGGTCCTAGCAACCCACCCCTAGCCAGCTCGGGAAGGCCCCACATAGGGCCTAGCTCGGAAATGGCACAAAACGCGCTTCTAGGAGCTGCATTCTGCAAAGGGAAAATGGGCTCGGTGAACAAACCTCAACACCAGTGCGGCCTGGCTCAGGATCGCAGCGCTTGCCTAGTTCTCACCTAGGCCTAGGCTCCCCTTAGGGCCAAGGAGGGTCTGGGCTGCCTCTGGCTCCGTGGGCACTGCTGCTTGGCTGGTGGTCTCCGCAGCTGGAAACCAACTCCAAACGTCATCTCCTTCGCGGAGAAGGCTGATGTGGCCTTAAGAAGCCCTTTGTGCACTGGCCCTAGCAACCCACCCCTACCCAGCTCGGGAGGGCCCCACGTAGTGCCTAGCTTGGTAACGGCACAAAACGCACTTCTAGGAGCTGCATTCTGCAAAGGGAAACTGGGCTCGGGGAACAAACCTCAGCCCCAATGCGGCTTGGCTCAGGATCACAGCGCTTGCCTAGTTCTCACCTAGCCCTCGGCTCCCCTTAAGGCCAAGGAGGGTCTGGGCTGCCTCTGGCTCCGTGGGCACTGCTGCTTGGCTGGTGGTCTCCTCAGCTGGAAACCAACTCCAAACGTCTTCCCCTTCGCGGAGAAGGCTGATTTGGCCTGAAGAAGCCCTTTGTGCACTGGCCCTAGCAACCCACCCCTAGCCAGCTCGGGAGGGCCCCAACTAGGGCCTAGCTCCGAAACGGTACCAAAGGCGCTTCTAGGAGCTGCATTCTGCAAAGGGAAACTGGGCTCGGGGAACAAACCTCAGCCCCAATGCGGCTTGGCTCAGGATCGCAGCGCTTGCCTAGTTCTCACCTAGGCCTAGGCTCCCCATAGGGCCAAGGAGGGTCTGGGCTGCCTCTGGCTCCGTGGCCGCTGCTGCTTGGCTGGTGGTCTCCGCAGCTAGAAACCAACTCCAAACGTCTTCTCCTTCGCGGAGTAGTCTAAATTGGCCTAATGAAGCCCTGTGTGCACTGTCCCTAGCAACCCACCCCTATCCAGCTCGGGAGGGACCCACCTAGGGCCTAGCTTGGAAACGGCACAAAACGCGCTCGTAGGAGCTGCATTCTGCAAAGGGAAACTGGGCTCGGTGAACAAACCTCAGCCCCAATGCGGCTTGGCTCAGAAACCCAGCGCTTGCCTAGTTCTCACCTAGCCCTCGGCTCCCCATAGGGCCAAGGAGGGTCTGGGCTGCCTCTGGCTCGGTGGGCACTGCTGCTTGGCTGGTGGTCTCTGCAGCTGGAAACCAACTCCAAACGTCTTCTCCTTCGCGGAGAAGGCTGATGTGGCCTGAAGAAGCCCTTTTTGCAATGGCCCTAGCAACCCACCCATTGCCAGCTCCGGAGGGCCCCACCTAGGGCCTAGCTCCGTAACGGCAGAAAGCGCACTTGTAGGAGCTGCATTCTGCAAAGGGAAACTGGGCTCGGGGAACAAACCTCAGCCCCAATGCGGCTTGGCTCAGGATCCCAGCGCTTGCCTAGTTCTCACATAGCCCTCGGTTCCACATAGGGCCAAGGAGGGTCTGGGCTGCCTCTGGCTCCGTGGGCACGGCTGCTTGGCTGGTGTCTCCGCAGCTGGAATCCAACTCCAAACGTCTTCTCCTTCGCGGAGAAGGCTGATTTGGCCTTAAGAAGCCCTTTGTGCACTGGCCCTAGCAACCCACCCCTAGCCAGCTCGGGAGGGCCCCACCTAGGGCCTAGCTCCGAAACGGTACCAAAGGCGCTTCTAGGAGCTGCATTCTGCAAAGGGAAACTGGGCTCGGGGAACAAACCTCAGCCCCACTGGGGCTTGGCTCAGGATCGCAGCGCTTGCCTAGTTCTCACCTAGGCCTAGTCTCCACATAGGGCCAAGGAGGGTCTGGGCTGCCTCTGGCTCCGTGGCCGCTGCTGCTTGGCTGGTGGTCTCCGCAGCTAGAAACCAACTCCAAACGTCTTCTCCTTCGCGGAGTAGTCTAAATTGGCCTAATGAAGCCCTGTGTGCACTGTCCCTAACAACCCACCCCTATCCAGCTCGGGAAGGACCCACCTAGGGCCTAGCTTGGAAACGGCACAAAACGCGCTTGTAGGAGTTGCATTCTGCAAAGGGAAACTGGGCTCGGGGAACAAACCTCAGCCCCAATGCGGCTTGGCTCAGGATCCCAGCGCTTGCCTAGTTCTCACCTAGCCCTCGGCTCCCCTTAGGGCCAAGGAGGGTCTGGGCTGCCTCTGGCTCCGTGGGCGGTGCTGGTTGGCTGGTGGTCTCCGCAGCTGGAAACCAACTCCAAACGTCTTCCCCTTCGCGGAGAAGGCTGATTTGGCCTGAAGAAGCCCTGTGTGCACTGGCCCTAGCAACCCACCCCTAGCCAGCTCGGGAGGGCCCCACCTAGGGCCTAGCTCGGAAACGGCACAAAACGCGCTTCTAGGAGCTGCATTCTGCAAAGGGAAACTGCGCTCGGGGAACAAACCTCAACACCAGTGCGGCCTGGCTCAGGATCGCAGCGCTTGCCTAGTTCTCACCTAGGCCTAGGCTCCCCTTAGGGCCAAGGAGCGTCTGGGCTGCCTCTGGCTCCGTGGGCACTGGTGCTTGGCTGGTGGTCTCTGTAGCTGGAAACCAACTCCAAACGTCTTCCACTTCGCGGAGAAGTCTAAATTGGCCTAATGAAGCCCTGTGTGCAAGGGCCGTAGCAACCCATCCCTAGCCACCTCGGGAGGGCCCCACCTAGGGCCTAGCTCCGAAACGGCACCAAACGCGCTTGTAGGAGCTGCATTCTGCAAAGGGAAACTGGGCTCGGGGAACAAACCTCAGCCCCAATGCGGCTTGGCTCAGGATCGCAGCGCTTGCCTAGTTCTCACCTAGCCCTCGGCTCCCCTTATGGCCAAGGAGGGTCTGGGCTGCCTCTGGCTCCGTGGGCACTGCTGCTTGGCTGGTGGTCTCCTCAGCTGGAAACCAACTCCAAACGTCTTCCCCTTCGCGGAGAAGGCTGATTTGGCCTGAAGAAGCCCTTTGTGCACTGGCCCTAGCAACCCACCCCTAGCCAGCTCGGGAGGGCCCCACCTAGGGCCTAGCTCCGAAACGGTACCAAAGGCGCTTCTAGGAGCTGCATTCTGCAAAGGGAAACTGGGCTCGGGGAACAAACCTCAGCCCCAATGCGGCTTGGCTCAGGATCGCAGCGCTTGCCTAGTTCTCACCTAGGCCTAGTCTCCACATAGGGCCAAGGAGGGTCTGGGCTGCCTCTGGCTCCGTGGCCGCTGCTGCTTGGCTGGTGGTCTCCGCAGCTAGAAACCAACTCCAAACGTCTTCTCCTTCGCGGAGCAGTCTAAATTGGCCTAATGAAGCCCTGTGTGCACTGTCCCTAACAACCCACCCCTATCCAGCTCGGGAGGGACCCACCTAGGGCCTAGCTTGGAAACGGCACAAAACGCGCTTGTAGGAGCTGCATTCTGCAAAGGGAAACTGGGCTCGGGGAACAAACCTCAGCCCCAATGCGGCTTGGCTCAGGATCACAGCGCTTGCCTAGTTCTCACATAGCCCTCGGTTCCACATAGGGCCAAGGAGGGTCTGGGCTGCCTCTGGCTCCGTGGGCACTGCTACTTGGCTGGTGTCTCCGCAGCTGGAATCCAACTCCAAACGTCTTCTCCTTCGCGGAGAAGGCTGATTTGGCCTTAAGAAGCCCTTTGTGCACTGGCCCTAGCAACCCACCCATCGCCAGCTCGGGAGGGCCCCACCTAGGGCCTAGCTCGGAAACGGCACAAAACGCGCTTGTAGGAGCTGCATTCTGCAAAGGGAAACTGGGCTCGGGGAACAAACCTCAGCCCCAATGCGGCTTGGCTCAGGATCGCAGCGCTTGCCTAGTTCTCACCTAGCCCTCGGCTTCCCTTATGGCCAAGGAGGGTCTGGGCTGCCTCTGGCTCCGTGGGCACTGCTGCTTGGCTGGTGGTCTCCGCAGCTGGAAACCAACTCCAAACGTCTTCTCCTTCGCGGAGAAGGCTGATTTGGCCTTAAGAAGCCCTGTGTGCACTGGCCCTAGCCACCCACCCCTATCCAGCTCGGGAGGGCCCCACCTAGGTCCTAGCTCGGAAACGGCACAAAACGCGCTTGTAGGAGCTGCATTCTGCAAAGGGAAACTGGGCTCGGGGAACAAACCTCAGCCCCAATGCGGCTTGGCTCAGGATTGCAGCTCTTGCCTAGTTCTCACCTAGCCCTCGGCTCCCCTTAGGGCCAAGGAGGGTCTGGGCTGCCTCTGGCTCCGTGGGCACTGCTGCTTGGCTGGTGGTCTCCGCAGCTGGAAACCAACTCCAAACGTCTTCTCCTTCGCGGAGAAGTCTAAATGAGCGTAATGAAGCCCTGTGTGCACTGGCCCTAGCAACACACCCATAGCAAGCACGGGAGGGCCCCACCTAGGGCCTAGCTCGGAAACGGCACAAAACGCGCTTCTAGGAGCTGCATTCTGCAAAGGGAAACTGCGCTCGGGGAACAAACCTGAACACCAGTGCGGCCTGGCTCAGGATCGCAGCGCTTGCCTAGTTCTCACCTAGGCCTAGGCTCCCCTTAGGGCCAAGGAGCGTCTGGGCTGCCTATGGCTCCGTGGGCACTGCTGCTTGGCTGGTGGTCTCCGCAGCTGGAAACCAACTCCAAACATCTTCCACTTCGCGGAGAAGTCTAAATTGGCCTAATGAAGCCCTGTGTGCAAGGGCCGTAGCAACCCATCCCTAGCCAGCTCGGGAGGGCCCCACCTAAGGCCTAGCTCCGAAACGGCACCAAACGCGCTTGTAGGAGCTGCATTCTGCAAAGGGAAACTGGGCTCGGGGAACAAACCTCAGCCCCAATGCGGCTTGGCTCAGGATCGCAGCGCTTGCCTAGTTCTCACCTAGCCCTCGGCTCCCCTTATGGCCAAGGAGGGTCTGGGCTGCCTCTGGCTCCGTGGGCACTGCTCCTTGGCTGGTGGTCTCCTCAGCTGGAAACCAACTCCAAACGTCTTCCCCTTGGCGGAGAAGGCTGATTTGGCCTGAAGAAGCCCTTTGTGCACTGGCCCTAGCAACCCACCCCTAGCCAGCTCGGGAGGGCCCCACCTAGGGCCTAGCTCCGAAACGGTACCAAAGGCGCTTCTAGGAGCTGCATTCTGCAAAGGGAAACTGGGCTCGGGGAACAAACCTCAGCCCCAATGCGGCTTGGCTCAGGATCGCAGCGCTTGCCTAGTTCTCACCTAGGCCTAGTCTCCACATAGGGCCAAGGAGGGTCTGGGCTGCCTCTGGCTCCGTGGCCGCTGCTGCTTGGCTGGTGGTCTCCGCAGCTAGAAACCAACTCCAAACGTCTTCTCCTTCGCGGAGCAGTCTAAATTGGCCTAATGAAGCCCTGTGTGCACTGTCCCTAACAACCCACCCCTATCCAGCTCGGGAGGGACCCACCTAGGGCCTAGCTTGGAAACGGCACAAAACGCGCTTGTAGGAGCTGCATTCTGCAAAGGGAAACTGGGCTCGGGGAACAAACCTCAGCCCCAATGCGGCTTGGCTCAGAAACCCAGCGCTTGCCTAGTTCTCACCTAGCCCTCGGCTCCCCATAGGGCCAAGGAGGGTCTGGGCTGCCTCTGGCTCCGTGGGCACTGCTGCTTGGCTGGTGGTCTCTGCAGCTGGAAACCAACTCCAAACGTCTTCTCCTTCGCGGAGAAGGCTGATGTGGCCTGAAGAAGCCCTTTGTGCAATGGCCCTAGCAACCCACCCATCGCCAGCTCCGGAGGGCCCCACCTAGGGCCGAGCTCCGTAACGGCAGAAAGCGCGCTTGTAGGAGCTGCATTCTGCAAAGGGAAACTGGGCTCGGTGAACAAACCTCAACACCAGTGCGGCTATGCTCAGGATCGCAGCGCTTGCCTAGTTCTCACCTAGCCCTCGGCTCCCCTTACGGCCAAGGAGGGTCTGGGCTACCTCTGGCTCCGTGGGCACTGCTGCTTGGCTGGTGGTCTCTGCAGCTGGAAACCAACTCCAAACGTCTTCTCCTTCTCGGAGAAGTCTAAATTGGCCTAATGAAGCCCTGTGTGCACTGGTCCTAGCAACCCACCCCTAGCCAGCTCGGGAAGGCCCCACATAGGGCCTAGCTCGGAAATGGCACAAAACGCGCTTCTAGGAGCTGCATTCTGCAAAGGGAAAATGGGCTCGGTGAACAAACCTCAACACCAGTGCGGCCTGGCTCAGGATCGCAGCGCTTGCCTAGTTCTCACCTAGGCCTAGGCTCCCCTTAGGGCCAAGGAGGGTCTGGGCTGCCTCTGGCTCCGTGGGCACTGCTGCTTGGCTGGTGGTCTCCGCAGCTGGAAACCAACTCCAAACGTCATCTCCTTCGCGGAGAAGGCTGATGTGGCCTTAAGAAGCCCTTTGTGCACTGGCCCTAGCAACCCACCCCTACCCAGCTCGGGAGGGCCCCACGTAGTGCCTAGCTTGGTAACGGCACAAAACGCACTTCTAGGAGCTGCATTCTGCAAAGGGAAACTGGGCTCGGGGAACAAACCTCAGCCCCAATGCGGCTTGGCTCAGGATCACAGCGCTTGCCTAGTTCTCACCTAGCCCTCGGCTCCCCTTAAGGCCAAGGAGGGTCTGGGCTGCCTCTGGCTCCGTGGGCACTGCTGCTTGGCTGGTGGTCTCCTCAGCTGGAAACCAACTCCAAACGTCTTCCCCTTCGCGGAGAAGGCTGATTTGGCCTGAAGAAGCCCTTTGTGCACTGGCCCTAGCAACCCACCCCTAGCCAGCTCGGGAGGGCCCCAACTAGGGCCTAGCTCCGAAACGGTACCAAAGGCGCTTCTAGGAGCTGCATTCTGCAAAGGGAAACTGGGCTCGGGGAACAAACCTCAGCCCCAATGCGGCTTGGCTCAGGATCGCAGCGCTTGCCTAGTTCTCACCTAGGCCTAGGCTCCCCATAGGGCCAAGGAGGGTCTGGGCTGCCTCTGGCTCCGTGGCCGCTGCTGCTTGGCTGGTGGTCTCCGCAGCTAGAAACCAACTCCAAACGTCTTCTCCTTCGCGGAGTAGTCTAAATTGGCCTAATGAAGCCCTGTGTGCACTGTCCCTAGCAACCCACCCCTATCCAGCTCGGGAGGGACCCACCTAGGGCCTAGCTTGGAAACGGCACAAAACGCGCTCGTAGGAGCTGCATTCTGCAAAGGGAAACTGGGCTCGGTGAACAAACCTCAGCCCCAATGCGGCTTGGCTCAGAAACCCAGCGCTTGCCTAGTTCTCACCTAGCCCTCGGCTCCCCATAGGGCCAAGGAGGGTCTGGGCTGCCTCTGGCTCGGTGGGCACTGCTGCTTGGCTGGTGGTCTCTGCAGCTGGAAACCAACTCCAAACGTCTTCTCCTTCGCGGAGAAGGCTGATGTGGCCTGAAGAAGCCCTTTTTGCAATGGCCCTAGCAACCCACCCATTGCCAGCTCCGGAGGGCCCCACCTAGGGCCTAGCTCCGTAACGGCAGAAAGCGCACTTGTAGGAGCTGCATTCTGCAAAGGGAAACTGGGCTCGGGGAACAAACCTCAGCCCCAATGCGGCTTGGCTCAGGATCCCAGCGCTTGCCTAGTTCTCACATAGCCCTCGGTTCCACATAGGGCCAAGGAGGGTCTGGGCTGCCTCTGGCTCCGTGGGCACGGCTGCTTGGCTGGTGTCTCCGCAGCTGGAATCCAACTCCAAACGTCTTCTCCTTCGCGGAGAAGGCTGATTTGGCCTTAAGAAGCCCTTTGTGCACTGGCCCTAGCAACCCACCCCTAGCCAGCTCGGGAGGGCCCCACCTAGGGCCTAGCTCCGAAACGGTACCAAAGGCGCTTCTAGGAGCTGCATTCTGCAAAGGGAAACTGGGCTCGGGGAACAAACCTCAGCCCCACTGGGGCTTGGCTCAGGATCGCAGCGCTTGCCTAGTTCTCACCTAGGCCTAGTCTCCACATAGGGCCAAGGAGGGTCTGGGCTGCCTCTGGCTCCGTGGCCGCTGCTGCTTGGCTGGTGGTCTCCGCAGCTAGAAACCAACTCCAAACGTCTTCTCCTTCGCGGAGTAGTCTAAATTGGCCTAATGAAGCCCTGTGTGCACTGTCCCTAACAACCCACCCCTATCCAGCTCGGGAAGGACCCACCTAGGGCCTAGCTTGGAAACGGCACAAAACGCGCTTGTAGGAGCTGCATTCTGCAAAGGGAAACTGGGCTCGGGGAACAAACCTCAGCCCCAATGCGGCTTGGCTCAGGATCCCAGCGCTTGCCTAGTTCTCACATAGCCCTCGGTTCCCCTTAGGGCCAAGGAGGGTCTGGGCTGCCTCTGGCTCCGTGGGCACTGCTGCTTGGCTGGTGGTCTCCGCAGCTGGAAACCAACTCCAAACGTCTTCTCCTTCGCGGAGAAGTCTAAATTAGCGTAATGAAGCCCTGTGTGCACTGGCCCTAGCCACCCACCCCTATCCAGCTCGGGAGGGCCCCACCTAGGGCCTAGCTCGGAAACGGCACAAAACGCGCTTGTAGGAGCTGCATTCTGCAAAGGGAAACTGGGCTCGGGGAACAAACCTCAGCCCCAATGCGGCTTGGCTCAGGATCCCAGCGCTTGCCTAGTTCTCACCTAGCCCTCGGCTCCCCTTAGGGCCAAGGAGGGTCTGGGCTGCCTCTGGCTCCGTGGGCGGTGCTGGTTGGCTGGTGGTCTCCGCAGCTGGAAACCAACTCCAAACGTCTTCCCCTTCGCGGAGAAGGCTGATTTGGCCTGAAGAAGCCCTGTGTGCACTGGCCCTAGCAACCCACCCCTAGCCAGCTCGGGAGGGCCCCACCTAGGGCCTAGCTCGGAAACGGCACAAAACGCGCTTCTAGGAGCTGCATTCTGCAAAGGGAAACTGCGCTCGGGGAACAAACCTCAACACCAGTGCGGCCTGGCTCAGGATCGCAGCGCTTGCCTAGTTCTCACCTAGGCCTAGGCTCCCCTTAGGGCCAAGGAGCGTCTGGGCTGCCTCTGGCTCCGTGGGCACTGGTGCTTGGCTGGTGGTCTCTGTAGCTGGAAACCAACTCCAAACGTCTTCCACTTCGCGGAGAAGTCTAAATTGGCCTAATGAAGCCCTGTGTGCAAGGGCCGTAGCAACCCATCCCTAGCCACCTCGGGAGGGCCCCACCTAGGGCCTAGCTCCGAAACGGCACCAAACGCGCTTGTAGGAGCTGCATTCTGCAAAGGGAAACTGGGCTCGGGGAACAAACCTCAGCCCCAATGCGGCTTGGCTCAGGATCGCAGCGCTTGCCTAGTTCTCACCTAGCCCTCGGCTCCCCTTATGGCCAAGGAGGGTCTGGGCTGCCTCTGGCTCCGTGGGCACTGCTGCTTGGCTGGTGGTCTCCTCAGCTGGAAACCAACTCCAAACGTCTTCCCCTTCGCGGAGAAGGCTGATTTGGCCTGAAGAAGCCCTTTGTGCACTGGCCCTAGCAACCCACCCCTAGCCAGCTCGGGAGGGCCCCACCTAGGGCCTAGCTCCGAAACGGTACCAAAGGCGCTTCTAGGAGCTGCATTCTGCAAAGGGAAACTGGGCTCGGGGAACAAACCTCAGCCCCAATGCGGCTTGGCTCAGGATCGCAGCGCTTGCCTAGTTCCCACCTAGGCCTAGTCTCCACATAGGGCCAAGGAGGGTCTGGGCTGCCTCTGGCTCCGTGGCCGCTGCTGCTTGGCTGGTGGTCTCCGCAGCTAGAAACCAACTCCAAACGTCTTCTCCTTCGCGGAGTAGTCTAAATTGGCCTAATGAAGCCCTGTGTGCACTGTCCCTAACAACCCACCCCTAGCCAGCTCGGGAGGGCCCCACCTAGGGCCTAGCCTGGAAATGGCACAAAACGCGCTTGTAGGAGCTGCATTCTGCAAAGGGAAACTGGGCTCGGGGAACAAACCTCAGCCCCACTGCGGCTTGGCTCAGGATCGCAGCGCTTGCCTAGTTCTCACCTAGGCCTAGGCTCCCCATAGGGCCATGGAGGGTCTGGGCTGCCTCTGGCTCCGTGGGCACTGCTAATTGGCTGGTGGTCTCCGCAGCTGGAAAACAACTCCAAACGTCTTCTCCTTCGCGGAGAAGGCTGATGTGGCCTGAATAAGCCCTGTGTGCACTGGCCCTTGCAACCCAACCCTAGCCAGCTCGGGAGGGCCCCACGTAGTGCATAGCTCGGTAACGGCACAAAACGCACTTCTAGGAGCTGCATTCTGCAAAGGGAAACTGGGCTCGGGGAACAAACCTCAGCCCCAATGCGGCTTGGCTCAGGATCGCAGCGCTTGCCTAGTTCTCACCTAGCCCTCGGTTCCACATAGGGCCAAGGAGGGTCTGGGCTGCCTCTGGCTCCGTGGGCACTGCTGCTTGGCTGGTGGTCTCCGCAGCTGGAAACCAACTCCAAACGTCTTCTCCTTCGCGGAGAAGTCTAAATTAGCGTAATGAAGCCCTGTGTGCACTGGCCCTAGCCACCCACCCCTATCCAGCTCGGTAGGGCCCCACCTAGGGCCTAGCTCGGAAACGGCACAAAACGCGCTTGTAGGAGCTGCATTCTGCAAAGGGAAACTGGGCTCGGGGAACAAACCTCAGCCCCAATGCGGCTTGGCTCAGGATTGCAGCTCTTGCCTAGTTCTCACCTAGCCCTCGGCTCCCCTTAGGGCCAAGGAGGGTCTGGGCTGCCTCTGGCTCCGTGGGCACTGCTGCTTGGCTGGTGGTCTCCGCAGCTGGAAACCAACTCCAAACGTCTTCTCCTTCGCGGAGAAGTCTAAATGAGCGTAATGAAGCCCTGTGTGCACTGGCCCTAGCAACACACCCATAGCAAGCACGGGAGGGCCCCACCTAGGGCCTAGCTCGGAAACGGCACAAAACGCCCTTGTAGGAGCTGCATTCTGCAAAGGGAAACTGGGCTCGGGGAACAAACCTCAGCCCCAATGCGGCTTGGCTCAGGATTGCAGCGCTTGCCTAGTTCTCACCTAGCCCTCGGCTCCCCTTAGAGCCAAGGAGGGTCTGGGCTGCCTCTGGCTCCGTGGGCGGTGCTGGTTGGCTGGTGGTCTCCGCAGCTGGAAACCAACTCCAAACGTCTTCCCCTTCGCGGAGAAGGCTGATTTGGCCTGAAGAAGCCCTGTGTGCACTGGCCCTAGCAACCCACCCCTAGCCAGCTCGGGAGGGCCCCACCTAGGGCCTAGCTCGGAAACGGCACAAAACGCGCTTCTAGGAGCTGCATTCTGCAAAGGGAAACTGCGCTCGGTGAACAAACCTCAACACCAGTGCGGCCTGGCTCAGGATCGCAGCGCTTGCCTAGTTCTCACCTAGGCCTAGGCTCCCCTTAGGGCCAAGGAGCGTCTGGGCTGCCTATGGCTCCGTGGGCACTGGTGCTTGGCTGGTGGTCTCCGGAGCTGGAAACCAACTCCAAACGTCTTCCACTTCGCGGAGAAGTCTAAATTGGCCTAATGAAGCCCTGTGTGCAAGGGCCGTAGCAACCCATCCCTAGCCACCTCGGGAGGGCCCCACCTAGGGCCTAGCTCCGAAACGACACCAAACGCGCTTGTAGGAGCTGCATTCTGCAAAGGGAAACTGGGCTCGGGGAACAAACCTCAGCCCCAATGCGGCTTGGCTCAGGATCGCAGCGCTTGCCTAGTTCTCACCTAGCCCTCGGCTCCCCTTATGGCCAAGGAGGGTCTGGGCTGCCTCTGGCTCCGTGGGCACTGCTGCTTGGCTGGTGGTCTCCTCAGCTGGAAACCAACTCCAAACGTCTTCCCCTTCGCGGAGAAGGCTGATTTGGCCTGAAGAAGCCCTTTGTGCACTGGCCCTAGCAACCCACCCCTAGCCAGCTCGGGAGGGCCCCACCTAGGGCCTAGCTCCGAAACGGTACCAAAGGCGCTTCTAGGAGCTGCATTCTGCAAAGGGAAACTGGGCTCGGGGAACAAACCTCAGCCCCAATGCGGCTTGGCTCAGGATCGCAGCGCTTGCCTAGTTCTCACCTAGGCCTAGTCTCCACATAGGGCCAAGGAGGGTCTGGGCTGCCTCTGGCTCCGTGGCCGCTGCTGCTTGGCTGGTGGTCTCCGCAGCTAGAAACCAACTCCAAACGTCTTCTCCTTCGCGGAGCAGTCTAAATTGGCCTAATGAAGCCCTGTGTGCACTGTCCCTAACAACCCACCCCTATCCAGCTCGGGAGGGACCCACCTAGGGCCTAGCTTGGAAACGGCACAAAACGCGCTTGTAGGAGCTGCATTCTGCAAAGGGAAACTGGGCTCGGGGAACAAACCTCAGCACCAATGCGGCTTGGCTCAGAAACCCAGCGCTTGCCTAGTTCTCACCTAGCCCTCGGCTCCCCATAGGGCCAAGGAGGGTCTGGGCTGCCTCTGGCTCCGTGGGCACTGCTGCTTGGCTGGTGGTCTCTGCAGCTGGAAACCAACTCCAAACGTCTTCTCCTTCTCGGAGAAGTCTAAATTGGCCTAATGAAGCCCTGTGTGCACTGGTCCTAGCAACCCACCCCTAGCCAGCTCGGGAAGGCCCCACATAGGGCCTAGCTCGGAAATGGCACAAAACGCGCTTCTAGGAGCTGCATTCTGCAAAGGGAAAATGGGCTCGGTGAACAACCCTCAACACCAGTGCGGCCTGGCTCAGGATCGCAGCGCTTGCCTAGTTCTCACCTAGGCCTAGGCTCCCCTTAGGGCCAAGGAGGGTCTGGGCTGCCTCTGGCTCCGTGGGCACTGCTGCTTGGCTGGTGGTCTCCGCAGCTGGAAACCAACTCCAAACGTCATCTCCTTCGCGGAGAAGGCTGATGTGGCCTGAACAAGCCCTGTGTGCACTGGCCCTTGCAACCCACCCCTACCCAGCTCGGGAGGGCCCCACGTAGTGCCTAGCTTGGTAACGGCACAAAACGCACTTCTAGGAGCTGCATTCTGCAAAGGGAAACTGGGCTCGGGGAACAAACCTCAGCCCCAATGCGGCTTGGCTCAGGATCACAGCGCTTGCCTAGTTCTCACATAGCCCTCGGTTCCACATAGGGCCAAGGAGGGTCTGGGCTGCCTCTGGCTCCGTG
This sequence comes from Sus scrofa, assembly GCF_054392235.1. NCBI lineage: Eukaryota > Metazoa > Chordata > Mammalia > Artiodactyla > Suidae > Sus > Sus scrofa. The sequence continues at coordinate 50,698,006 of NC_139385.1, read as the reverse complement.
GGCACGGCTGCTTGGCTGGTGTCTCCGCAGCTGGAATCCAACTCCAAACGTCTTCTCCTTCGCGGAGAAGGCTGATTTGGCCTGAAGAAGCCCTTTGTGCACTGGCCCTAGCAACCCACCCATCGCCAGCTCGGGAGGGCCCCACCTAGGGCCTAGCTCGGAAACGGCACAAAACGCGCTTGTAGGAGCTGCATTCTGCAAAGGGAAACTGGGCTCGGGGAACAAACCTCAGCCCCAATGCGGCTTGGCTCAGGATTGCAGCTCTTGCCTAGTTCTCACCTAGCCCTCGGCTCCCCTTAGGGCCAAGGAGGGTCTGGGCTGCCTCTGGCTCCGTGGGCACTGCTGCTTGGCTGGTGGTCTCCGCAGCTGGAAACCAACTCCAAACGTCTTCTCCTTCGCGGAGAAGTCTAAATGAGCGTAATGAAGCCCTGTGTGCACTGGCCCTAGCAACACACCCATAGCAAGCACGGGAGGGCCCCACCTAGGGCCTAGCTCGGAAACGGCACAAAACGCCCTTGTAGGAGCTGCATTCTGCAAAGGGAAACTGGGCTCGGGGAATAAACCTCAGCCCCAATGCGGCTTGGCTCAGGATTGCAGCGCTTGCCTAGTTCTCACCTAGCCCTCGGCTCCCCTTAGAGCCAAGGAGGGTCTGGGCTGCCTCTGGCTCCGTGGGCGGTGCTGGTTGGCTGGTGGTCTCCGCAGCTGGAAACCAACTCCAAACGTCTTCCCCTTCGCGGAGAAGGCTGATTTGGCCTGAAGAAGCCCTGTGTGCACTGGCCCCAGCAACCCACCCCTATCCAGCTCGGGAGGGCCCCACCTAGGGCCTAGCTCGGAAACGGCACAAAACGCGCTTCTAGGAGCTGCATTCTGCAAAGGGAAACTGCGCTCGGTGAACAAACCTCAACACCAGTGCGGCCTGGCTCAGGATCGCAGCGCTTGCCTAGTTCTCACCTAGGCCTAGGCTCCCCTTAGGGCCAAGGAGCGTCTGGGCTGCCTATGGCTCCGTGGGCACTGGTGCTTGGCTGGTGGTCTCCGGAGCTGGAAACGAACTCCAAACGTCTTCCACTTCGAGGAGAAGTCTAAATTGGCCTAATGAAGCCCTGTGTGCAAGGGCCGTAGCAACCCATCCCTAGCCAGCTCGGGCGGGCCCCACCTAGGGCCTAGCTCCGTAATGGCACCAAACGCGCTTGTAGGAGCTGCATTCTGCAAAGGGAAACTGGGCTCGGGGAACAAACCTCAGCCCCAATGCGGCTTGGCTCAGGATCGCAGCGCTTGCCTAGTTCTCACCTAGCCCTCGGCTCCCCTTATGGCCAAGGAGGGTCTGGGCTGCCTCTGGCTCCGTGGGCACTGCTGCTTGGCTGGTGGTCTCCTCAGCTGGAAACCAACTCCAAACGTCTTCCCCTTCGCGGAGAAGGCTGATTTGGCCTGAAGAAGCCCTTTGTGCACTGGCCCTAGCAACCCACCCCTAGCCAGCTCGGGAGGGCCCCACCTAGGGCCTAGCTCCGAAACGGTACCAAAGGCGCTTCTAGGAGCTGCATTCTGCAAAGGGAAACTGGGCTCGGGGAACAAACCTCAGCCCCAATGCGGCTTGGCTCAGGATCGCAGCGCTTGCCTAGTTCTCACCTAGGCCTAGGCTCCCCTTAGGGCCAAGGAGGGTCTGGGCTGCCTCTGGCTCCGTGGGCACTGCTGCTTGGCTGGTGGTCTCCGCAGCTGGAAACCAACTCCAAACGTCATCTCCTTCGCGGAGAAGGCTGATGTGGCCTGAACAAGCCCTGTGTGCACTGGCCCTTGCAACCCACCCCTACCCAGCTCGGGAGGGCCCCACGTAGTGCCTAGCTTGGTAACGGCACAAAACGCACTACTAGGAGCTGCATTCTGCAAAGGGAAACTGGGCTCGGGGAACAAACCTCAGCCCCAATGCGGCTTGGCTCAGGATCACAGCGCTTGCCTAGTTCTCACATAGCCCTCGGTTCCACATAGGGCCAAGGAGGGTCTGGGCTGCCTCTGGCTCCGTGGGCACGGCTGCTTGGCTGGTGTCTCCGCAGCTGGAATCCAACTCCAAACGTCTTCTCCTTCGCGGAGAAGGCTGATTTGGCCTTAAGAAGCCCTTTGTGCACTGGCCCTAGCAACCCACCCATCGCCAGCTCGGGAGGGCCCCACCTAGGGCCTAGCTCGGAAACGGCACAAAACGCGCTTGTAGGAGCTGCATTCTGCAAAGGGAAACTGGGCTCGGGGAACAAACCTCAGCCCCAATGCGGCTTGGCTCAGGATCGCAGCGCTTGCCTAGTTCTCACCTAGCCCTCGGCTTCCCTTATGGCCAAGGAGGGTCTGGGCTGCCTCTGGCTCCGTGGGCACTGCTGCTTGGCTGGTGGTCTCCGCAGCTGGAAACCAACTCCAAACGTCTTCTCCTTCGCGGAGAAGGCTGATTTGGCCTGAAGAAGCCCTGTGTGCACTGGCCCTAGCCACCCACCCCTATCCAGCTCGGGAGGGCCCCACCTAGGGCCTAGCTCGGAAACGGCACAAAACGCGCTTGTAGGAGCTGCATTCTGCAAAGGGAAACTGGGCTCGGGGAACAAACCTCAGCCCCAATGCGGCTTGGCTCAGGATTGCAGCTCTTGCCTAGTTCTCACCTAGCCCTCGGCTCCCCTTAGGACCAAGGAGGGTCTGGGCTGCCTCTGGCTCCGTGGGCACTGCTGCTTGGCTGGTGGTCTCCGCAGCTGGAAACCAACTCCAAACGTCTTCTCCTTCGCGGAGAAGTCTAAATGAGCGTAATGAAGCCCTGTGTGCACTGGCCCTAGCAACACACCCATAGCAAGCACGGGAGGGCCCCAACTAGGGCCTAGCTCGGAAACGGCACAAAACGCGCTTCTAGGAGCTGCATTCTGCAAAGGGAAACTGCGCTCGGGGAACAAACCTCAACACCAGTGCGGCCTGGCTCAGGATCGCAGCGCTTGCCTAGTTCTCACCTAGGCCTAGGCTCCCCTTAGGGCCAAGGAGCGTCTGGGCTGCCTATGGCTCCGTGGGCACTGGTGCTTGGCTGGTGGTCTCCGGAGCTGGAAACCAACTCCAAACGTCTTCCACTTCGCGGAGAAGTCTAAATTGGCCTAATGAAGCCCTGTGTGCAAGGGCCGTAGCAACCCATCCCTAGCCACCTCGGGAGGGCCCACCTAGGGCCTAGCTCCGAAACGGCACCAAACGCGCTTGTAGGAGCTGCATTCTGCAAAGGGAAACTGGGCTCGGGGAACAAACCTCAGCCCCAATGCGGCTTGGCTCAGGATCGCAGCGCTTGCCTAGTTCTCACCTAGCCCTCGGCTCCCCTTATGGCCAAGGAGGGTCTGGGCTGCCTCTGGCTCCGTGGGCACTGCTGCTTGGCTGGTGGTCTCCTCAGCTGGAAACCAACTCCAAACGTCTTCCCCTTCGCGGAGAAGGCTGATTTGGCCTGAAGAAGCCCTTTGTGCACTGGCCCTAGCAACCCACCCCTAGCCAGCTCGGGAGGGCCCCACCTAGGGCCTAGCTCCGAAACGGTACCAAAGGCGCTTCTAGGAGCTGCATTCTGCAAAGGGAAACTGGGCTCGGGGAACAAACCTCAGCCCCAATGCGGCTTGGCTCAGGATCGCAGCGCTTGCCTAGTTCTCACCTAGGCCTAGGCTCCCCTTAGGGCCAAGGAGGGTCTGGGCTGCCTCTGGCTCCGTGGGCACTGCTGCTTGGCTGGTGGTCTCCGCAGCTGGAAACCAACTCCAAACGTCATCTCCTTCGCGGAGAAGGCTGATGTGGCCTGAACAAGCCCTGTGTGCACTGGCCCTTGCAACCCACCCCTACCCAGCTCGGGAGGGCCCCACGTAGTGCCTAGCTTGGTAACGGCACAAAACGCACTTCTAGGAGCTGCATTCTGCAAAGGGAAACTGGGCTCGGGGAACAAACCTCAGCCCCAATGCGGCTTGGCTCAGGATCGCAGCGCTTGCCTAGTTCTCACATAGCCCTCGGTTCCACATAGGGCCAAGGAGGGTCTGGGCTGCCTCTGGCTCCGTGGGCACGGCTGCTTGGCTGGTGTCTCCGCAGCTGGAATCCAACTCCAAACGTCTTCTCCTTCGCGGAGAAGGCTGATTTGGCCTTAAGAAGCCCTGTGTGCACTGGCCCTAGCCACCCACCCCTATCCAGCTCGGGAGGGCCCCACCTAGGGCCTAGCTCGGAAACGGCACAAAACGCGCTTGTAGGAGCTGCATTCTGCAAAGGGAAACTGGGCTCGGGGAACAAACCTCAGCCCCAATGCGGCTTGGCTCAGGATTGCAGCTCTTGCCTAGTTCTCACCTAGCCCTCGGCTCCCCTTAGGACCAAGGAGGGTCTGGGCTGCCTCTGGCTCCGTGGGCACTGCTGCTTGGCTGGTGGTCTCCGCAGCTGGAAACCAACTCCAAACGTCTTCTCCTTCGCGGAGAAGTCTAAATGAGCGTAATGAAGCCCTGTGTGCACTGGCCCTAGCAACACACCCATAGCAAGCACGGGAGGGCCCCACCTAGGGCCTAGCTCGGAAATGGCACAAAACACGCTTCTAGGAGCTGCATTCTGCAAAGGGAAACTGCGCTCGGGGAACAACCTCAACACAAGTGCGGCCTGGCTCAGGATCGCAGCGCTTGCCTAGTTCTCACCTAGGCCTAGGCTCCCCTTAGGGCCAAGGAGCGTCTGGGCTGCCTATGGCTCCGTGGGCACTGGTGCTTGGCTGGTGGTCTCCGCAGCTGGAAACCAACTCCAAACGTCTTCTCCTTCGCGGAGAAGTCTAAATTAGCGTAATGAAGCCCTGTGTGCACTGGCCCTTGCAACCCACCCCTATCCAGCTCGGGAGGGCCCCACCTAGGGCCTAGCTCGGAAACGGCACAAAACGCGCTTGTAGGAGCTGCATTCTGCAAAGGGAAACTGGGCTCGGGGAACAAACCTCAGCCCCAATGCGGCTTGGCTCAGGATTGCAGCTCTTGCCTAGTTCTCACCTAGCCCTCGGCTCCCCTTAGGGCCAAGGAGGGTCTGGGCTGCCTCTGGCTCCGTGGGCACTGCTGCTTGGCTGGTGGTCTCTGCAGCTGGAAACCAACTCCAAACGTCTTCTCCTTCGCGGAGAAGGCTGATGTGGCCTGAAGAAGCCCTTTGTGCAATGGCCTTAGCAACCCACCCATCGCCAGCTCCGGAGGGCCCCACCTAGGGCCTAGCTCCGTAACGGCAGAAAGCGCGCTTGTAGGAGCTGCATTCTGCAAAGGGAAAATGGGCTCGGGGAACAAACCTCAGCCCCAATGCGGCTTGGCTCAGGATCGCAGCGCTTGCCTAGTTCTCACCTAGCCCTCGGCTCCCCTTAAGGCCAAGGAGGGTCTGGGCTGCCTCTGGCTCCGTGGGCACTGCTGCTTGGCTGGTGGTCTCCGCAGCTGGAAACCAACTCCAAACGTCTTCTCCTTCTCGGAGAAGTCTAAATTGGCCTAATGAAGCCCTGTGTGCACTGGTCCTAGCAACCCACCCCTAGCCAGCTCGGGAAGGCCCCACATAGGGCCTAGCTCGGAAATGGCACAAAACGCGCTTCTAGGAGCTGCATTCTGCAAAGGGAAAATGGGCTCGGTGAACAAACCTCAACACCAGTGCGGCCTGGCTCAGGAACGCAGCGCTTGCCTAGTTCTCACCTAGGCCTAGGCTCCCCTTAGGGCCAAGGAGGGTCTGGGCTGCCTCTGGCTCCGTGGGCACTGCTGCTTGGCTGGTGGTCTCCGCAGCTGGAAACCAACTCCAAACGTCATCTCCTTCGCGGAGAAGGCTGATGTGGCCTGAACAAGCCCTGTGTGCACTGGCCCTTGCAACCCACCCCTACCCAGCTCGGGAGGGCCCCACGTAGTGCCTAGCTTGGTAACGGCACAAAACGCACTTCTAGGAGCTGCATTCTGCAAAGGGAAACTGGGCTCGGGGAACAAACCTCAGCCCCAATGCGGCTTGGCTCAGGATCACAGCGCTTGCCTAGTTCTCACATAGCCCTCGGTTCCACATAGGGCCAAGGAGGGTCTGGGCTGCCTCTGGCTCCGTGGGCACGGCTGCTTGGCTGGTGTCTCCGCAGCTGGAATCCAACTCCAAACGTCTTCTCCTTCGCGGAGAAGGCTGATTTGGCCTTAAGAAGCCCTTTGTGCACTGGCCCTAGCAACCCACCCATCGCCAGCTCGGGAGGGCCCCACCTAGGGCCTAGCTCGGAAACGGCACAAAACGCGCTTGTAGGAGCTGCATTCTGCAAAGGGAAACTGGGCTCGGGGAACAAACCTCAGCCCCAATGCGGCTTGGCTCAGGATTGCAGCTCTTGCCTAGTTCTCACCTAGCCCTCGGCTCCCCTTAGGACCAAGGAGGGTCTGGGCTGCCTCTGGCTCCGTGGGCACTGCTGCTTGGCTGGTGGTCTCCGCAGCTGGAAACCAACTCCAAACGTCTTCTCCTTCGCGGAGAAGTCTAAATGAGCGTAATGAAGCCCTGTGTGCACTGGCCCTAGCAACACACCCATAGCAAGCACGGGAGGGCCCCACCTAGGGCCTAGCTCGGAAACGGCACAAAACGCGCTTCTAGGAGCTGCATTCTGCAAAGGGAAACTGCGCTCGGGGAACAAACCTCAACACCAGTGCGGCCTGGCTCAGGATCACAGCGCTTGCCTAGTTCTCACCAAGGCCTAGGCTCCCCTTAGGGCCAAGGAGCGTCTGGGCTGCCTATGGCTCCGTGGGCACTGGTGCTTGGCTGGTGGTCTCCGGAGCTGGAAACCAACTCCAAACATCTTCCACTTCGCGGAGAAGTCTAAATTGGCCTAATGAAGCCCTGTGTGCAAGGGCCGTAGCAACCCATCCCTAGCCACCTCGGGAGGGCCCCACCTAGGGCCTAGCTCCGAAACGGCACCAAACGCGCTTGTAGGAGCTGCATTCTGCAAAGGGAAACTGGGCTCGGGGAACAAACCTCAGCCCCAATGCGGCTTGGCTCAGGATGGCAGCGCTTGCCTAGTTCTCACCTAGCCCTCGGCTCCCCTTATGGCCAAGGAGGGTCTGGGCTGCCTCTGGCTCCGTGGGCACTGCTCCTTGGCTGGTGGTCTCCTCAGCTGGAAACCAACTCCAAACGTCTTCCCCTTCGCGGAGAAGGCTGATTTGGCCTGAAGAAGCCCTTTGTGCACTGGCCCTAGCAACCCACCCCTAGCCAGCTCGGGAGGGCCCCACCTAGGGCCTAGCTCCGAAACGGTACCAAAGGCGCTTCTAGGAGCTGCATTCTGCAAAGGGAAACTGGGCTCGGGGAACAAACCTCAGCCCCACTGCGGCTTGGCTCAGGATCGCAGCGCTTGCCTAGTTCTCACCTAGGCCTAGTCTCCACATAGGGCCAAGGAGGGTCTGGGCTGCCTCTGGCTCCGTGGCCGCTGCTGCTTGGCTGGTGGTCTCCGCAGCTAGAAACCAACTCCAAACGTCTTCTCCTTCGCGGAGTAGTCTAAATTGGCCTAATGAAGCCCTGTGTGCACTGTCCCTAACAACCCACCCCTATCCAGCTCGGGAGGGACCCAACTAGGGCCTAGCTTGGAAACGGCACAAAACGCGCTTCTAGGAGCTGCATTCTGCAAAGGGAAACTGGGCTCGGGGAACAAACCTCAGCCCCAATGCGGCTTGGCTCAGAAACCCAGCGCTTGCCTAGTTCTCACCTAGCCCTCGGCTCCCCATAGGGCCAAGGAGGGTCTGGGCTGCCTCTGGCTCCGTGGGCACTGCTGCTTGGCTGGTGGTCTCTGCAGCTGGAAACCAACTCCAAACGTCTTCTCCTTCGCGGAGAAGGCTGATGTGGCCTGAAGAAGCCCTTTGTGCAATGGCCCTAGCAACCCACCCATCGCCAGCTCCGGAGGGCCCCACCTAGGGCCTAGCTCCGTAACGGCAGAAAGCGCGCTTGTAGGAGCTGCATTCTGCAAAGGGAAACTGGGCTCGGTGAACAAACCTCAACACCAGTGCGGCTATGCTCAGGATCGCAGCGCTTGCCTAGTTCTCACCTAGCCCTCGGCTCCCCATAGGGCCAAGGAGGGTCTGGGCTGCCTCTGGCTCCGTGGGCACTGCTGCTTGGCTGGTGGTCTCCGCAGCTGGAAACCAACTCCAAACGTCATCTCCTTCGCGGAGAAGGCTGATGTGGCCTTAAGAAGCCCTTTGTGCACTGGCCCTAGCAACCCACCCCTACCCAGCTCAGGAGGGCCCCACGTAGTGCCTAGCTTGGTAACGGCACAAAACGCACTTCTAGGAGCTGCATTCTGCAAAGGGAAACTGGGCTCGGGGAACAAACCTCAGCCCCAATGCGGCTTGGCTCAGGATCACAGCGCTTGCCTAGTTCTCACATAGCCCTCGGTTCCACATAGGGCCAAGGAGGGTCTGGGCTGCCTCTGGCTCCGTGGGCACGGCTGCTTGGCTGGTGTCTCCGCAGCTGGAATCCAACTCCAAACGTCTTCTCCTTCGCGGAGAAGGCTGATTTGGCCTTAAGAAGCCCTTTGTGCACTGGCCCTAGCAACCCACCCATCGCCAGCTCGGGAGGGCCCCACCTAGGGCCTAGCTCGGAAACGGCACAAAACGCGCTTGTAGAAGCTGCATTCTGCAAAGGGAAACTGGGCTCGGGGAACAAACCTCAGCCCCAATGCGGCTTGGCTCAGGATCGCAGCGCTTGCCTAGTTCTCACCTAGCCCTCGGCTTCCCTTATGGCCAAGGAGGGTCTGGGCTGCCTCTGGCTCCGTGGGCACTGCTGCTTGGCTGGTGGTCTCCGCAGCTGGAAACCAACTCCAAACGTCTTCTCCTTCGCGGAGAAGGCTGAGTTGGCCTTAAGAAGCCCTGTGTGCACTGGCCCTAGCCACCCACCCCTATCCAGCTCGGGAGGGCCCCACCTAGGGCCTAGCTTGGAAACGGCACAAAACGCGCTTGTAGGAGCTGCATTCTGCAAAGGGAAACTGGGCTCGGGGAACAAACCTCAGCCCCAATGCGGCTTGGCTCAGGATTGCAGCTCTTGCCTAGTTCTCACCTAGCCCTCGGCTCCCCTTAGGGCCAAGGAGGGTCTGGGCTGCCTCTGGCTCCGTGGGCACTGCTGCTTGGCTGGTGGTCTCCGCAGCTGGAAACCAACTCCAAACGTCTTCTCCTTCGCGGAGAAGTCTAAATGAGCGTAATGAAGCCCTGTGTGCACTGGCCCTAGCAACACACCCATAGCAAGCACGGGAGGGCCCCACCTAGGGCCTAGCTCGGAAACGGCACAAAACGCGCTTCTAGGAGCTGCATTCTGCAAAGGGAAACTGCGCTCGGGGAACAAACCTCAACACCAGTGCGGCCTGGCTCAGGATCGCAGCGCTTGCCTAGTTCTCACCTAGGCCTAGGCTCCCCTTAGGGCCAAGGAGCGTCTGGGCTGCCTATGGCTCCGTGGGCACTGGTGCTTGGCTGGTGGTCTCTGCAGCTGGAAACCAACTCCAAACGTCTTCTCCTTCGCGGAGAAGTCTAAATTAGCGTAATGAAGCCCTGTGTGCACTGGCCCTAGCCACCCACCCCTATCCAGCTCGGGAGGGCCCCACCTAGGGCCTAGCTCGGAAACGGCACAAAACGCGCTTGTAGGAGCTGCATTCTGCAAAGGGAAACTGGGCTCGGGGAACAAACCTCAGCCCCAATGCGGCTTGGCTCAGGATTGCAGCTCTTGCCTAGTTCTCACCTAGCCCTCGGCTCCCCTTAGGGCCAAGGAGGGTCTGGGCTGCCTCTGGCTCCGTGGGCACTGCTGCTTGGCTGGTGGTCTCCGCAGCTGGAAACCAACTCCAAACGTCTTCTCCTTCGCGGAGAAGTCTAAATGAGCGTAATGAAGCCCTGTGTGCACTGGCCCTAGCAACACACCCATAGCAAGCACGGGAGGGCCCCACCTAGGGCCTAGCTCGGAAACGGCACAAAACGCGCTTCTAGGAGCTGCATTCTGCAAAGGGAAACTGCGCTCGGGGAACAAACCTCAACACCAGTGCGGCCTGGCTCAGGATCGCAGCGCTTGCCTAGTTCTCACCTAGGCCTAGGCTCCCCTTAGGGCCAAGGAGCGTCTGGGCTGCCTATGGCTCCGTGGGCACTGGTGCTTGGCTGGTGGTCTCCGCAGCTGGAAACCAACTCCAAACGTCTTCTCCTTCGCGGAGAAGTCTAAATTAGCGTAATGAAGCCCTGTGTGCACTGGCCCTAGCAACACACCCATAGCAAGCACGGGAGGGCCCCACCTAGGGCCTAGCTCGGAAACGGCACAAAACGCCCTTGTAGGAGCTGCATTCTGCAAAGGGAAACTGGGCTCGGGGAACAAACCTCAGCCCCAATGCGGCTTGGCTCAGGATTGCAGCGCTTGCCTAGTTCTCACCTAGCCCTCGGCTCCCCTTAGAGCCAAGGAGGGTCTGGGCTGCCTCTGGCTCCGTGGGCGGTGCTGGTTGGCTGGTGGTCTCCGCAGCTGGAAACCAACTCCAAACGTCTTCCCCTTCGCGGAGAAGGCTGATTTGGCCTGAAGAAGCCCTGTGTGCACTGGCCCTAGCAACCCACCCCTACCCAGCTCGGGAGGGCCCCACCTAGGACCTAGCTCGGAAACGGCACAAAACGCGCTTCTAGGAGCTGCATTCTGCAAAGGGAAACTGCGCTCGGTGAACAAACCTCAACACCAGTGCGGCCTGGCTCAGGATCGCAGCGCTTGCCTAGTTCTCACCTAGGCCTAGGCTCCCTTTAGGGCCAAGGAGCGTCTGGGCTGCCTATGGCTCCGTGGGCACTGGTGCTTGGCTGGTGGTCTCCGGAGCTGGAAACCAACTCCAAACGTCTTCCACTTCGCGGAGAAGTCTAAATTGGCCTAATGAAGCCCTGTGTGCAAGGGCCATAGCAACCCATCCCTAGCCACCTCGGGAGGGCCCCACCTAGGGCCTAGCTCCGAAACGGCACCAAACGCGCTTGTAGGAGCTGCATTCTGCAAAGGGAAACTGGGCTCGGGGAACAAACCTCAGCCCCAATGCGGCTTGGCTCAGGATCGCAGCGCTTGCCTAGTTCTCACCTAGCCCTCGGCTCCCCTTATGGCCAAGGAGGGTCTGGGCTGCCTCTGGCTCCGTGGGCACTGCTGCTTGGCTGGTGGTCTCCTCAGCTGGAAACCAACTCCAAACGTCTTCCCCTTCGCGGAGAAGGCTGATTTGGCCTGAAGAAGCCCTTTGTGCACTGGCCCTAGCAACCCACCCCTAGCCAGCTCGGGAGGGCCCCACCTAGGGCCTAGCTCCGAAACGGTACCAAAGGCGCTTCTAGGAGCTGCATTCTGCAAAGGGAAACTGGGCTCGGGGAACAAACCTCAGCCCCAATGCGGCTTGGCTCAGGATCGCAGCGCTTGCCTAGTTCTCACCTAGGCCTAGTCTCCACATAGGGCCAAGGAGGGTCTGGGCTGCCTCTGGCTCCGTGGCCGCTGCTGCTTGGCTGGTGGTCTCCGCAGCTAGAAACCAACTCCAAACGTCTTCTCCTTCGCGGAGCAGTCTAAATTGGCCTAATGAAGCCCTGTGTGCACTGTCCCTAACAACCCACCCCTATCCAGCTCGGGAGGGACCCACCTAGGGCCTAGCTTGGAAACGGCACAAAACGCGCTTGTAGGAGCTGCATTCTGCAAAGGGAAACTGGGCTCGGGGAACAAACCTCAGCCCCAATGCGGCTTGGCTCAGAAACCCAGCGCTTGCCTAGTTCTCACCTAGCCCTCGGCTCCCCATAGGGCCAAGGAGGGTCTGGGCTGCCTCTGGCTCCGTGGGCACTGCTGCTTGGCTGGTGGTCTCTGCAGCTGGAAACCAACTCCAAACGTCTTCTCCTTCGCGGAGAAGGCTGATGTGGCCTGAAGAAGCCCTTTGTGCAATGGCCCTAGCAACCCACCCATCGCCAGCTCCGAAGGGCCCCACCTAGGGCCTAGCTCCGTAACGGCAGAAAGCGCGCTTGTAGGAGCTGCATTCTGCAAAGGGAAACTGGGCTCGGTGAACAAACCTCAACACCAGTGCGGCTATGCTCAGGATCGCAGCGCTTGCCTAGTTCTCACCTAGCCCTCGGCTCCCCTTACGGCCAAGGAGGGTCTGGGCTGCCTCTGGCTCCGTGGGCACTGCTGCTTGGCTGGTGGTCTCTGCAGCTGGAAACCAACTCCAAACGTCTTCTCCTTCTCGGAGAAGTCTAAATTGGCCTAATGAAGCCCTGTGTGCACTGGTCCTAGCAACCCACCCCTAGCCAGCTCGGGAAGGCCCCACATAGGGCCTAGCTCGGAAATGGCACAAAACGCGCTTCTAGGAGCTGCATTCTGCAAAGGGAAACTGGGCTCGGTGAACAAACCTCAACACCAGTGCGGCCTGGCTCAGGATCGCAGCGCTTGCCTAGTTCTCACCTAGGCCTAGGCTCCCCTTAGGGCCAAGGAGGGTCTGGGCTGCCTCTGGCTCCGTGGGCACTGCTGCTTGGCTGGTGGTCTCCGCAGCTGGAAACCAACTCCAAACGTCATCTCCTTCGCGGAGAAGGCTGATGTGGCCTGAACAAGCCCTGTGTGCACTGGCCCTTGCAACCCACCCCTACCCAGCTCGGGAGGGCCCCACGTAGTGCCTAGCTTGGTAACGGCACAAAACGCACTTCTAGGAGCTGCATTCTGCAAAGGGAAACTGGGCTCGGGGAACAAACCTCAGCCCCAATGCGGCTTGGCTCAGGATCACAGCGCTTGCCTAGTTCTCACATAGCCCTCGGTTCCACATAGGGCCAAGGAGGGTCTGGGCTGCCTCTGGCTCCGTGGGCACGGCTGCTTGGCTGGTGTCTCCGCAGCTGGAAACCAACTCCAAACGTCTTCTCCTTCGCGGAGAAGGCTGATTTGGCCTTAAGAAGCCCTGTGTGCACTGGCCCTAGCAACCCACCCATCGCCAGCTCGGGAGGGCCCCACCTAGGGCCTAGCTCGGAAACGGCACAAAACGCGCTTGTAGGAGCTGCATTCTGCAAAGGGAAACTGGGCTCGGGGAACAAACCTCAGCCCCAATGCGGCTTGGCTCAGGATCGCAGCGCTTGCCTAGTTCTCACCTAGCCCTCGGCTTCCCTTATGGCCAAGGAGGGTCTGGGCTGCCTCTGGCTCCGTGGGCACTGCTGCTTGGCTGGTGGTCTCCTCAGCTGGAAACCAACTCCAAACGTCTTCTCCTTCGCGGAGAAGGCTGATTTGGCCTTAAGAAGCCCTGTGTGCACTGGCCCTAGCCACCCACCCCTATCCAGCTCGGGAGGGCCCCACCTAGGGCCTAGCTCGGAAACGGCACAAAACGCGCTTGTAGGAGCTGCATTCTGCAAAGGGAAACTGGGCTCGGGGAAAAAACCTCAGCCCCAATGCGGCTTGGCTCAGGATGGCAGCTCTTGCCTAGTTCTCACCTAGCCCTCGGCTCCCCTTAGGGCCAAGGAGGGTCTGGGCTGCCTCTGGCTCCGTGGGCACTGCTGCTTGGCTGGTGGTCTCCGCAGCTGGAAACCAACTCCAAACGTCTTCTCCTTCGCGGAGAAGTCTAAATGAGCGTAATGAAGCCCTGTGTGCACTGGCCCTAGCAACACACCCATAGCAAGCACGGGAGGGCCCCACCTAGGGCCTAGCTCGGAAACGGCACAAAACGCGCTTCTAGGAGCTGCATTCTGCAAAGGGAAACTGCGCTCGGGGAACAAACCTCAACACCAGTGCGGCCTGGCTCACGATCGCAGCGCTTGCCTAGTTCTCACCAAGGCCTAGGCTCCCCTTAGGGCCAAGGAGCGTCTGGGCTGCCTATGGCTCCGTGGGCACTGGTGCTTGGCTGGTGGTCTCCGGAGCTGGAAACCAACTCCAAACATCTTCCACTTCGCGGAGAAGTCTAAATTGGCCTAATGAAGCCCTGTGTGCAAGGGCCGTAGCAACCCATCCCTAGCCACCTCGGGAGGGCCCCACCTAGGGCCTAGCTCGGAAACGGCACAAAACGCGCTTGTAGGAGCTGCATTCTGCAAAGGGAAACTGGGCTCGGGGAACAAACCTCAGCCCCAATGCGGCTTGGCTCAGGATCGCAGCGCTTGCCTAGTTCTCACCTAGCCCTCGGCTCCCCTTATGGCCAAGGAGGGTCTGGGCTGCCTCTGGCTCCGTGGGCACTGCTGCTTGGCTGGTGGTCTCCTCAGCTGGAAACCAACTCCAAACGTCTTCCCCTTCGCGGAGAAGGCTGATTTGGCCTGAAGAAGCCCTTTGTGCACTGGCCCTAGCAACCCACCCCTAGCCAGCTCGGGAGGGCCCCACCTAGGGCCTAGCTCCGAAACGGTACCAAAGGCGCTTCTAGGAGCTGCATTCTGCAAAGGGAAACTGGGCTCGGGGAACAAACCTCAGCCCCAATGCGGCTTGGCTCAGGATCGCAGCGCTTGCCTAGTTCTCACCTAGGCCTAGTCTCCACATAGGGCCAAGGAGGGTCTGGGCTGCCTCTGGCTCCGTGGCCGCTGCTGCTTGGCTGGTGGTCTCCGCAGCTAGAAACCAACTCCAAACGTCTTCTCCTTCGCGGAGTAGTCTAAATTGGCCTAATGAAGCCCTGTGTGCACTGTCCCTAACAACCCACCCCTATCCAGCTCGGGAGGGCCCCACCTAGGGCCTAGCTTGGAAACGGCACAAAACGTGCTTGTAGGAGCTGCATTCTGCAAAGGGAAACTGGGCTCGGGGAACAAACCTCAGCCCCAATGCGGCTTGGCTCAGAAACCCAGCGCTTGCCTAGTTCTCACCTAGCCCTCGGCTCCCCATAGGGCCAAGGAGGGTCTGGGCTGCCTCTGGCTCCGTGGGCACTGCTGCTTGGCTGGTGGTCTCTGCAGCTGGAAACCAACTCCAAACGTCTTCTCCTTCGCGGAGAAGGCTGATGTGGCCTGAAAAAGCCCTTTGTGCAATGGCCCTAGCAACCCACCCATCGCCAGCTCGGGAGGGCCCCACCTAGGGCCTAGCTCCGTAACGGCAGAAAGCGCGCTTGTAGGAGCTGCATTCTGCAAAGGGAAACTGGGCTCGGTGAACAAACCTCAACACCAGTGCGGCTATGCTCAGGATCGCAGCGCTTGCCTAGTTCTCACCTAGCCCTCGGCTCCCCTTACGGCCAAGGAGGGTCTGGGCTGCCTCTGGCTCCGTGGGCACTGCTGCTTGGCTGGTGGTCTCTGCAGCTGGAAACCAACTCCAAACGTCTTCTCCTTCTCGGAGAAGTCTAAATTGGCCTAATGAAGCCCTGTGTGCACTGGTCCTAGCAACCCACCCCTAGCCAGCTCGGGAAGGCCCCACATAGGGCCTAGCTCGGAAATGGCACAAAACGCGCTTCTAGGAGCTGCATTCTGCAAAGGGAAAATGGGCTCGGTGAACAAACCTCAACACCAGTGCGGCCTGGCTCAGGATCGCAGCGCTTGCCTAGTTCTCACCTAGGCCTAGGCTCCCCTTAGGGCCAAGGAGGGTCTGGGCTGCCTCTGGCTCCGTGGGCACTGCTGCTTGGCTGGTGGTCTCCGCAGCTGGAAACCAACTCCAAACGTCATCTCCTTCGCGGAGAAGGCTGATGTGGCCTTAAGAAGCCCTTTGTGCACTGGCCCTAGCAACCCACCCCTACCCAGCTCGGGAGGGCCCCACGTAGTGCCTAGCTTGGTAACGGCACAAAACGCACTTCTAGGAGCTGCATTCTGCAAAGGGAAACTGGGCTCGGGGAACAAACCTCAGCCCCAATGCGGCTTGGCTCAGGATCACAGCGCTTGCCTAGTTCTCACATAGCCCTCGGTTCCACATAGGGCCAAGGAGGGTCTGGGCTGCCTCTGGCTCCGTGGGCACGGCTGCTTGGCTGGTGTCTCCGCAGCTGGAATCCAACTCCAAACGTCTTCTCCTTCGCGGAGAAGGCTGATTTGGCCTTAAGAAGCCCTTTGTGCACTGGCCCTAGCAACCCACCCATCGCCAGCTCGGGAGGGCCCTACCTAGGGCCTAGCTCGGAAACGGCACAAAACGCGCTTGTAGGAGCTGCATTCTGCAAAGGGAAACTGGGCTCGGGGAACAAACCTCAGCCCCAATGCGGCTTGGCTCAGGATTGCAGCTCTTGCCTAGTTCTCACCTAGCCCTCGGCTCCCCTTAGGACCAAGGAGGGTCTGGGCTGCCTCTGGCTCCGTGGGCACTGCTGCTTGGCTGGTGGTCTCCGCAGCTGGAAACCAACTCCAAACGTCTTCTCCTTCGCGGAGAAGTCTAAATGAGCGTAATGAAGCCCTGTGTGCACTGGCCCTAGCAACACACCCATAGCAAGCACGGGAGGGCCCCACCTAGGGCCTAGCTCGGAAACGGCACAAAACGCGCTTCTAGGAGCTGCATTCTGCAAAGGGAAACTGCGCTCGGGGAACAAACCTCAACACCAGTGCGGCCTGGCTCAGGATCGCAGCGCTTGCCTAGTTCTCACCAAGGCCTAGGCTCCCCTTAGGGCCAAGGAGCGTCTGGGCTGCCTATGGCTCCGTGGGCACTGGTGCTTGGCTGGTGGTCTCCGGAGCTGGAAACCAACTCCAAACATCTTCCACTTCGCGGAGAAGTCTAAATTGGCCTAATGAAGCCCTGTGTGCAAGGGCCGTAGCAACCCATCCCTAGCCAGCTCGGGAGGGCCCCACCTAGGGCCTAGCTCCGAAACGGCACCAAACGCGCTTGTAGGAGCTGCATTCTGCAAAGGGAAACTGGGCTCGGGGAACAAACCTCAGCCCCAATGCGGCTTGGCTCAGAAACCCAGCGCTTGCCTAGTTCTCACCTAGCCCTCGGCTCCCCTTATGGCCAAGGAGGGTCTGGGCTGCCTCTGGCTCCGTGGGCACTGCTCCTTGGCTGGTGGTCTCCTCAGCTGGAAACCAACTCCAAACGTCTTCCCCTTCGCGGAGAAGGCTGATTTGGCCTGAAGAAGCCCTTTGTGCACTGGCCCTAGCAACCCACCCCTAGCCAGCTCGGGAGGGCCCCACCTAGGGCCTAGCTCCGAAACGGTACCAAAGGCGCTTCTAGGAGCTGCATTCTGCAAAGGGAAACTGGGCTCGGGGAACAAACCTCAGCCCCACTGCGGCTTGGCTCAGGATCGCAGCGCTTGCCTAGTTCTCACCTAGGCCTAGTCTCCACATAGGGCCAAGGAGGGTCTGGGCTGCCTCTGGCTCCGTGGCCGCTGCTGCTTGGCTGGTGGTCTCCGCAGCTAGAAACCAACTCCAAACGTCTTCTCCTTCGCGGAGTAGTCTAAATTGGCCTAATGAAGCCCTGTGTGCACTGTCCCTAACAACCCACCCCTATCCAGCTCGGGAGGGACCCACCTAGGGCCTAGCTTGGAAACGGCACAAAACGCGCTTGTAGGAGCTGCATTCTGCAAAGGGAAACTGGGCTCGGGGAACAAACCTCAGCCCCAATGCGGCTTGGCTCAGAAACCCAGCGCTTGCCTAGTTCTCACCTAGCCCTCGGCTCCCCATAGGGCCAAGGAGGGTCTGGGCTGCCTCTGGCTCCGTGGGCACTGCTGCTTGGCTGGTGGTCTCTGCAGCTGGAAACCAACTCCAAACGTCTTCTCCTTCGCGGAGAAGGCTGATGTGGCCTGAAAAAGCCCTTTGTGCAATGGCCCTAGCAACCCACCCATCGCCAGCTCGGGAGGGCCCCACCTAGGGCCTAGCTCCGTAACGGCAGAAAGCGCGCTTGTAGGAGCTGCATTCTGCAAAGGGAAACTGGGCTCGGTGAACAAACCTCAACACCAGTGCGGCTATGCTCAGGATCGCAGCGCTTGCCTAGTTCTCACCTAGCCCTCGGCTCCCCTTACGGCCAAGGAGGGTCTGGGCTACCTCTGGCTCCGTGGGCACTGCTGCTTGGCTGGTGGTCTCTGCAGCTGGAAACCAACTCCAAACGTCTTCTCCTTCTCGGAGAAGTCTAAATTGGCCTAATGAAGCCCTGTGTGCACTGGTCCTAGCAACCCACCCCTAGCCAGCTCGGGAAGGCCCCACATAGGGCCTAGCTCGGAAATGGCACAAAACGCGCTTCTAGGAGCTGCATTCTGCAAAGGGAAACTGGGCTCGGTGAACAAACCTCAACACCAGTGCGGCCTGGCTCAGGATCGCAGCGCTTGCCTAGTTCTCACCTAGGCCTAGGCTCCCCTTAGGGCCAAGGAGGGTCTGGGCTGCCTCTGGCTCCGTGGGCACTGCTGCTTGGCTGGTGGTCTCCGCAGCTGGAAACCAACTCCAAACGTCATCTCCTTCGCGGAGAAGGCTGATGTGGCCTTAAGAAGCCCTTTGTGCACTGGCCCTAGCAACCCACCCCTACCCAGCTCGGGAGGGCCCCACGTAGTGCCTAGCTTGGTAACGGCACAAAACGCACTTCTAGGAGCTGCATTCTGCAAAGGGAAACTGGGCTCGGGGAACAAACCTCAGCCCCAATGCGGCTTGGCTCAGGATTGCAGCGCTTGCCTAGTTCTCACCTAGCCCTCGGCTCCCCTTAGAGCCAAGGAGGGTCTGGGCTGCCTCTGGCTCCGTGGGCGGTGCTGGTTGGCTGGTGGTCTCCGCAGCTGGAAACCAACTCCAAACGTCTTCCCCTTCGCGGAGAAGGCTGATTTGGCCTGAAGAAGCCCTGTGTGCACTGGCCCTAGCAACCCACCCCTAGCCAGCTCGGGAGGGCCCCACCTAGGACCTAGCTCGGAAACGGCACAAAACGCGCTTCTAGGAGCTGCATTCTGCAAAGGGAAACTGCGCTCGGTGAACAAACCTCAACACCAGTGCGGCCTGGCTCAGGATCGCAGCGCTTGCCTAGTTCTCACCTAGGCCTAGGCTCCCTTTAGGGCCAAGGAGCGTCTGGGCTGCCTCTGGCTCCGTGGGCACTGGTGCTTGGCTGGTGGTCTCCGGAGCTGGAAACCAACTCCAAACGTCTTCCACTTCGCGGAGAAGTCTAAATTGGCCTAATGAAGCCCTGTGTGCAAGGGCCGTAGCAACCCATCCCTAGCCACCTCGGGAGGGCCCCACCTAGGGCCTAGCTCCGAAACGGCACCAAACGCGCTTGTAGGAGCTGCATTCTGCAAAGGGAAACTGGGCTCGGGGAACAAACCTAAGCCCCAATGCGGCTTGGCTCAGGATCGCAGCGCTTGCCTAGTTCTCACCTAGCCCTCGGCTCCCCTTATGGCCAAGGAGGGTCTGGGCTGCCTCTGGCTCCGTGGGCACTGCTGCTTGGCTGGTGGTCTCCTCAGCTGGAAACCAACTCCAAACGTCTTCCCCTTCGCGGAGAAGGCTGATTTGGCCTGAAGAAGCCCTTTGTGCACTGGCCCTAGCAACCCACCCCTAGCCAGCTCGGGAGGGCCCCACCTAGGGCCTAGCTCCGAAACGGTACCAAAGGCGCTTCTAGGAGCTGCATTCTGCAAAGGGAAACTGGGCTCGGGGAACAAACCTCAGCCCCAATGCGGCTTGGCTCAGGATCGCAGCGCTTGCCTAGTTCTCACCTAGGCCTAGTCTCCACATAGGGCCAAGGAGGGTCTGGGCTGCCTCTGGCTCCGTGGCCGCTGCTGCTTGGCTGGTGGTCTCCGCAGCTAGAAACCAACTCCAAACGTCTTCTCCTTCGCGGAGCAGTCTAAATTGGCCTAATGAAGCCCTGTGTGCACTGTCCCTAACAACCCACCCCTATCCAGCTCGGGAGGGACCCACCTAGGGCCTAGCTTGGAAACGGCACAAAACGCGCTTGTAGGAGCTGCATTCTGCAAAGGGAAACTGGGCTCGGGGAACAAACCTCAGCCCCAATGCGGCTTGGCTCAGAAACCCAGCGCTTGCCTAGTTCTCACCTAGCCCTCGGCTCCCCATAGGGCCAAGGAGGGTCTGGGCTGCCTCTGGCTCCGTGGGCACTGCTGCTTGGCTGGTGGTCTCTGCAGCTGGAAACCAACTCCAAACGTCTTCTCCTTCGCGGAGAAGGCTGATGTGGCCTGAAGAAGCCCTTTGTGCAATGGCCCTAGCAACCCACCCATCGCCAGCTCCGGAGGGCCCCACCTAGGGCCTAGCTCCGTAACGGCAGAAAGCGCGCTTGTAGGAGCTGCATTCTGCAAAGGGAAACTGGGCTCGGTGAACAAACCTCAACACCAGTGCGGCTATGCTCAGGATCGCAGCGCTTGCCTAGTTCTCACCTAGCCCTCGGCTCCCCTTACGGCCAAGGAGGGTCTGGGCTGCCTCTGGCTCCGTGGGCACTGCTGCTTGGCTGGTGGTCTCTGCAGCTGGAAACCAACTCCAAACGTCTTCTCCTTCTCGGAGAAGTCTAAATTGGCCTAATGAAGCCCTGTGTGCACTGGTCCTAGCAACCCACCCCTAGCCAGCTCGGGAAGGCCCCACATAGGGCCTAGCTCGGAAATGGCACAAAACGCGCTTCTAGGAGCTGCATTCTGCAAAGGGAAAATGGGCTCGGTGAACAAACCTCAACACCAGTGCGGCCTGGCTCAGGATCGCAGCGCTTGCCTAGTTCTCACCTAGGCCTAGGCTCCCCTTAGGGCCAAGGAGGGTCTGGGCTGCCTCTGGCTCCGTGGGCACTGCTGCTTGGCTGGTGGTCTCCGCAGCTGGAAACCAACTCCAAACGTCATCTCCTTCGCGGAGAAGGCTGATGTGGCCTGAACAAGCCCTGTGTGCACTGGCCCTTGCACCCCACCCCTACCCAGCTCGGGAGGGCCCCACGTAGTGCCTAGCTTGGTAACAGCACAAAACGCACTTCTAGGAGCTGCATTCTGCAAAGGGAAACTGGGCTCGGGGAACAAACCTCAGCCCCAATGCGGCTTGGCTCAGGATCACAGCGCTTGCCTAGTTCTCACATAGCCCTCGGTTCCACATAGGGCCAAGGAGGGTCTGGGCTGCCTCTGGCTCCGTGGGCACGGCTGCTTGGCTGGTGTCTCCGCAGCTGGAAACCAGCTCCAAACGTCTTCTCCTTCGCGGAGAAGGCTGATTTGGCCTTAAGAAGCCCTTTGTGCACTGGCCCTAGCAACCCACCCATCGCCAGCTCGGGAGGGCCCCACCTAGGGCCTAGCTCCGAAACGGCACAAAACGCGCTTGTAGGAGCTGCATTCTGCAAAGGGAAACTGGGCTCGGGGAACAAACCTCAGCCCCAATGCGGCTTGGCTCAGGATCGCAGCGCTTGCCTAGTTCTCACCTAGCCCTCGGCTTCCCTTATGGCCAAGGAGGGTCTGGGCTGCCTCTGGCTCCGTGGGCACTGCTGCTTGGCTGGTGGTCTCCTCAGCTGGAAACCAACTCCAAACGTCTTCTCCTTCGCGGAGAAGGCTGATTTGGCCTTAAGAAGCCCTGTGTGCACTGGCCCTAGCCACCCACCCCTATCCAGCTCGGGAGGGCCCCACCTAGGGCCTAGCTCGGAAACGGCACAAAACGCGCTTGTAGGAGCTGCATTCTGCAAAGGGAAACTGGGCTCGGGGAAAAAACCTCAGCCCCAATGCGGCTTGGCTCAGGATGGCAGCTCTTGCCTAGTTCTCACCTAGCCCTCGGCTCCCCTTAGGGCCAAGGAGGGTCTGGGCTGCCTCTGGCTCCGTGGGCACTGCTGCTTGGCTGGTGGTCTCCTCAGCTGGAAACCAACTCCAAACGTCTTCCCCTTCGCGGAGAAGGCTGATTTGGCCTGAAGAAGCCCTTTGTGCACTGGCCCTAGCAACCCACCCCTAGCCAGCTCGGGAGGGCCCCACCTAGGGCCTAGCTCCGAAACGGTACCAAAGGCGCTTCTAGGAGCTGCATTCTGCAAAGGGAAACTGGGCTCGGGGAACAAACCTCAGCCCCAATGCGGCTTGGCTCAGGATCGCAGCGCTTGCCTAGTTCTCACCTAGGCCTAGTCTCCACATAGGGCCAAGGAGGGTCTGGGCTGCCTCTGGCTCCGTGGCCGCTGCTGCTTGGCTGGTGGTCTCCGCAGCTAGAAACCAACTCCAAACGTCTTCTCCTTCGCGGAGTAGTCTAAATTGGCCTAATGAAGCCCTGTGTGCACTGTCCCTAACAACCCACCCCTATCCAGCTCGGGAGGGCCCCACCTAGGGCCTAGCTTGGAAACGGCACAAAACGCGCTTGTAGGAGCTGCATTCTGCAAAGGGAAACTGGGCTCGGGGAACAAACCTCAGCCCCAATGCGGCTTGGCTCAGAAACCCAGCGCTTGCCTAGTTCTCACCTAGCCCTCGGCTCCCCATAGGGCCAAGGAGGGTCTGGGCTGCCTCTGGCTCCGTGGGCACTGCTGCTTGGCTGGTGGTCTCTGCAGCTGGAAACCAACTCCAAACGTCTTCTCCTTCGCGGAGAAGGCTGATGTGGCCTGAAAAAGCCCTTTGTGCAATGGCCCTAGCAACCCACCCATCGCCAGCTCGGGAGGGCCCCACCTAGGGCCTAGCTCCGTAACGGCAGAAAGCGCGCTTGTAGGAGCTGCATTCTGCAAAGGGAAACTGGGCTCGGTGAACAAACCTCAACACCAGTGCGGCTATGCTCAGGATCGCAGCGCTTGCCTAGTTCTCACCTAGCCCTCGGCTCCCCTTACGGCCAAGGAGGGTCTGGGCTGCCTCTGGCTCCGTGGGCACTGCTGCTTGGCTGGTGGTCTCTGCAGCTGGAAACCAACTCCAAACGTCTTCTCCTTCTCGGAGAAGTCTAAATTGGCCTAATGAAGCCCTGTGTGCACTGGTCCTAGCAACCCACCCCTAGCCAGCTCGGGAAGGCCCCACATAGGGCCTAGCTCGGAAATGGCACAAAACGCGCTTCTAGGAGCTGCATTCTGCAAAGGGAAAATGGGCTCGGTGAACAAACCTCAACACCAGTGCGGCCTGGCTCAGGATCGCAGCGCTTGCCTAGTTCTCACCTAGGCCTAGGCTCCCCTTAGGGCCAAGGAGGGTCTGGGCTGCCTCTGGCTCCGTGGGCACTGCTGCTTGGCTGGTGGTCTCCGCAGCTGGAAACCAACTCCAAACGTCTTCTCCTTCGCGGAGAAGGCTGATGTGGCCTGAAGAAGCCCTTTGTGCACTGGCCCTAGCAACCCACCCCTACCCAGCTCGGGAGGGCCCCACGTAGTGCCTAGCTTGGTAACGGCACAAAACGCACTTCTAGGAGCTGCATTCTGCAAAGGGAAACTGGGCTCGGGGAACAAACCTCAGCCCCAATGCGGCTTGGCTCAGGATCACAGCGCTTGCCTAGTTCTCACATAGCCCTCGGTTCCACATAGGGCCAAGGAGGGTCTGGGCTGCCTCTGGCTCCGTGGGCACGGCTGCTTGGCTGGTGTCTCCGCAGCTGGAATCCAACTCCAAACGTCTTCTCCTTCGCGGAGAAGGCTGATTTGGCCTTAAGAAGCCCTTTGTGCACTGGCCCTAGCAACCCACCCATCGCCAGCTCGGGAGGGCCCTACCTAGGGCCTAGCTCGGAAAAGGCACAAAACGCGCTTGTAGGAGCTGCATTCTGCAAAGGGAAACTGGGCTCGGGGAACAAACCTCAGCCCCAATGCGGCTTGGCTCAGGATTGCAGCTCTTGCCTAGTTCTCACCTAGCCCTCGGCTCCCCTTAGGACCAAGGAGGGTCTGGGCTGCCTCTGGCTCCGTCGGCACTGCTGCTTGGCTGGTGGTCTCCGCAGCTGGAAACCAACTCCAAACGTCTTCTCCTTCGCGGAGAAGTCTAAATGAGCGTAATGAAGCCCTGTGTGCACTGGCCCTAGCAACACACCCATAGCAAGCACGGGAGGGCCCCACCTAGGGCCTAGCTCGGAAACGGCACAAAACGCGCTTCTAGGAGCTGCATTCTGCAAAGGGAAACTGCGCTCGGGGAACAAACCTCAACACCAGTGCGGCCTGGCTCAGGATCGCAGCGCTTGCCTAGTTCTCACCAAGGCCTAGGCTCCCCTTAGGGCCAAGGAGCGTCTGGGCTGCCTATGGCTCCGTGGGCACTGGTGCTTGGCTGGTGGTCTCCGGAGCTGGAAACCAACTCCAAACATCTTCCACTTCGCGGAGAAGTCTAAATTGGCCTAATGAAGCCCTGTGTGCAAGGGCCGTAGCAACCCATCCCTAGCCAGCTCGGGAGGGCCCCACCTAGGGCCTAGCTCCGAAACGGCACCAAACGCGCTTGTAGGAGCTGCATTCTGCAAAGGGAAACTGGGCTCGGGGAACAAACCTCAGCCCCAATGCGGCTTGGCTCAGAAACCCAGCGCTTGCCTAGTTCTCACCTAGCCCTCGGCTCCCCTTATGGCCAAGGAGGGTCTGGGCTGCCTCTGGCTCCGTGGGCACTGCTCCTTGGCTGGTGGTCTCCTCAGCTGGAAACCAACTCCAAACGTCTTCCCCTTCGCGGAGAAGGCTGATTTGGCCTGAAGAAGCCCTTTGTGCACTGGCCCTAGCAACCCACCCCTAGCCAGCTCGGGAGGGCCCCACCTAGGGCCTAGCTCCGAAACGGTACCAAAGGCGCTTCTAGGAGCTGCATTCTGCAAAGGGAAACTGGGCTCGGGGAACAAACCTCAGCCCCACTGCGGCTTGGCTCAGGATCGCAGCGCTTGCCTAGTTCTCACCTAGGCCTAGTCTCCACATAGGGCCAAGGAGGGTCTGGGCTGCCTCTGGCTCCGTGGCCGCTGCTGCTTGGCTGGTGGTCTCCGCAGCTAGAAACCAACTCCAAACGTCTTCTCCTTCGCGGAGTAGTCTAAATTGGCCTAATGAAGCCCTGTGTGCACTGTCCCTAACAACCCACCCCTATCCAGCTCGGGAGGGACCCACCTAGGGCCTAGCTTGGAAACGGCACAAAACGCGCTTGTAGGAGCTGCATTCTGCAAAGGGAAACTGGGCTCGGGGAACAAACCTCAGCCCCAATGCGGCTTGGCTCAGAAACCCAGCGCTTGCCTAGTTCTCACCTAGCCCTCGGCTCCCCATAGGGCCAAGGAGGGTCTGGGCTGCCTCTGGCTCCGTGGGCACTGCTGCTTGGCTGGTGGTCTCTGCAGCTGGAAACCAACTCCAAACGTCTTCTCCTTCGCGGAGAAGGCTGATGTGGCCTGAAAAAGCCCTTTGTGCAATGGCCCTAGCAACCCACCCATCGCCAGCTCCGGAGGGCCCCACCTAGGGCCTAGCTCCGTAACGGCAGAAAGCGCGCTTGTAGGAGCTGCATTCTGCAAAGGGAAACTGGGCTCGGTGAACAAACCTCAACACCAGTGCGGCTATGCTCAGGATCGCAGCGCTTGCCTAGTTCTCACCTAGCCCTCGGCTCCCCTTACGGCCAAGGAGGGTCTGGGCTACCTCTGGCTCCGTGGGCACTGCTGCTTGGCTGGTGGTCTCTGCAGCTGGAAACCAACTCCAAACGTCTTCTCCTTCTCGGAGAAGTCTAAATTGGCCTAATGAAGCCCTGTGTGCACTGGTCCTAGCAACCCACCCCTAGCCAGCTCGGGAAGGCCCCACATAGGGCCTAGCTCGGAAATGGCACAAAACGCGCTTCTAGGAGCTGCATTCTGCAAAGGGAAACTGGGCTCGGTGAACAAACCTCAACACCAGTGCGGCCTGGCTCAGGATCGCAGCGCTTGCCTAGTTCTCACCTAGGCCTAGGCTCCCCTTAGGGCCAAGGAGGGTCTGGGCTGCCTCTGGCTCCGTGGGCACTGCTGCTTGGCTGGTGGTCTCCGCAGCTGGAAACCAACTCCAAACGTCATCTCCTTCGCGGAGAAGGCTGATGTGGCCTTAAGAAGCCCTTTGTGCACTGGCCCTAGCAACCCACCCCTACCCAGCTCGGGAGGGCCCCACGTAGTGCCTAGCTTGGTAACGGCACAAAACGCACTTCTAGGAGCTGCATTCTGCAAAGGGAAACTGGGCTCGGGGAACAAACCTCAGCCCCAATGCGGCTTGGCTCAGGATCACAGCGCTTGCCTAGTTCTCACATAGCCCTCGGTTCCACATAGGGCCAAGGAGGGTCTGGGCTGCCTCTGGCTCCGTGGGCACGGCTGCTTGGCTGGTGTCTCCGCAGCTGGAATCCAACTCCAAACGTCTTCTCCTTCGCGGAGAAGGCTGATTTGGCCTTAAGAAGCCCTTTGTGCACTGGCCCTAGCAACCCACCCATCGCCAGCTCGGGAGGGCCCCACCTAGGGCCTAGCTCGGAAACGGCACAAAACGCGCTTGTAGGAGCTGCATTCTGCAAAGGGAAACTGGGCTCGGGGAACAAACCTCAGCCCCAATGCGGCTTGGCTCAGAAACCCAGCGCTTGCCTAGTTCTCACCTAGCCCTCGGCTCCCCTTATGGCCAAGGAGGGTCTGGGCTGCCTCTGGCTCCGTGGGCACTGCTCCTTGGCTGGTGGTCTCCTCAGCTGGAAACCAACTCCAAACGTCTTCCCCTTCGCGGAGAAGGCTGATTTGGCCTGAAGAAGCCCTTTGTGCACTGGCCCTAGCAACCCACCCCTAGCCAGCTCGGGAGGGCCCCACCTAGGGCCTAGCTCCGAAACGGTACCAAAGGCGCTTCTAGGAGCTGCATTCTGCAAAGGGAAACTGGGCTCGGGAAACAAACCTCAGCCCCACTGCGGCTTGGCTCAGGATCGCAGCGCTTGCCTAGTTCTCACCTAGGCCTAGTCTCCACATAGGGCCAAGGAGGGTCTGGGCTGCCTCTGGCTCCGTGGCCGCTGCTGCTTGGCTGGTGGTCTCCGCAGCTAGAAACCAACTCCAAACGTCTTCTCCTTCGCGGAGTAGTCTAAATTGGCCTAATGAAGCCCTGTGTGCACTGTCCCTAACAACCCACCCCTATCCAGCTCGGGAGGGACCCACCTAGGGCCTAGCTTGGAAACGGCACAAAACGCGCTTGTAGGAGCTGCATTCTGCAAAGGGAAACTGGGCTCGGGGAACAAACCTCAGCCCCAATGCGGCTTGGCTCAGAAACCCAGCGCTTGCCTAGTTCTCACCTAGCCCTCGGCTCCCCATAGGGCCAAGGAGGGTCTGGGCTGCCTCTGGCTCCGTGGGCACTGCTGCTTGGCTGGTGGTCTCTGCAGCTGGAAACCAACTCCAAACGTCTTCTCCTTCGCGGAGAAGGCTAATGTGGCCTGAAGAAGCCCTTTGTGCAATGGCCCTAGCAACCCACCCATCGCCAGCTCCGGTGGGCCCCACCTAGGGCCTAGCTCCGTAACGGCAGAAAGCGCGCTTGTAGGAGCTGCATTCTGCAAAGGGAAACTGGGCTCGGTGAACAAACCTCAACACCAGTGCGGCCTGGCTCAGGATCGCAGCGCTTGCCTAGTTCTCACCTAGCCCTCGGCTCCCCTTACGGCCAAGGAGGGTCTGGGCTACCTCTGGCTCCGTGGGCACTGCTGCTTGGCTGGTGGTCTCCGCAGCTGGAAACCAACTCCAAACGTCATCTCCTTCGCGGAGAAGGCTGATGTGGCCTTAAGAAGCCCTTTGTGCACTGGCCCTAGCAACCCACCCCTACCCAGCTCGGGAGGGCCCCACGTAGTGCCTAGCTTGGTAACGGCACAAAACGCACTTGTAGGAGCTGCATTCTGCAAAGGGAAACTGGGCTCGGGGAACAAACCTCAGCCCCACTGCGGCTTGGCTCAGGATCGCAGCGCTTGCCTAGTTCTCACCTAGGCCTAGTCTCCACATAGGGCCAAGGAGGGTCTGGGCTGCCTCTGGCTCCGTGGCCGCTGCTGCTTGGCTGGTGGTCTCCGCAGCTAGAAACCAACTCCAAACGTCTTCTCCTTCGCGGAGTAGTCTAAATTGGCCTAATGAAGCCCTGTGTGCACTGTCCCTAACAACCCACCCCTATCCAGCTCGGGAGGGACCCACCTAGGGCCTAGCTTGGAAACGGCACAAAACGCGCTTGTAGGAGCTGCATTCTGCAAAGGGAAACTGGGCTCGGGGAACAAACCTCAGCCCCAATGCGGCTTGGCTCAGAAACCCAGCGCTTGCCTAGTTCTCACCTAGCCCTCGGCTCCCCATAGGGCCAAGGAGGGTCTGGGCTGCCTCTGGCTCCGTGGGCACTGCTGCTTGGCTGGTGGTCTCTGCAGCTGGAAACCAACTCCAAACGTCTTCTCCTTCGCGGAGAAGGCTGATGTGGCCTGAAAAAGCCCTTTGTGCAATGGCCCTAGCAACCCACCCATCGCCAGCTCCGGAGGGCCCCACCTAGGGCCTAGCTCCGTAACGGCAGAAAGCGCGCTTGTAGGAGCTGCATTCTGCAAAGGGAAACTGGGCTCGGTGAACAAACCTCAACACCAGTGCGGCTATGCTCAGGATCGCAGCGCTTGCCTAGTTCTCACCTAGCCCTCGGCTCCCCTTACGGCCAAGGAGGGTCTGGGCTACCTCTGGCTCCGTGGGCACTGCTGCTTGGCTGGTGGTCTCTGCAGCTGGAAACCAACTCCAAACGTCTTCTCCTTCTCGGAGAAGTCTAAATTGGCCTAATGAAGCCCTGTGTGCACTGGTCCTAGCAACCCACCCCTAGCCAGCTCGGGAAGGCCCCACATAGGGCCTAGCTCGGAAATGGCACAAAACGCGCTTCTAGGAGCTGCATTCTGCAAAGGGAAACTGGGCTCGGTGAACAAACCTCAACACCAGTGCGGCCTGGCTCAGGATCGCAGCGCTTGCCTAGTTCTCACCTAGGCCTAGGCTCCCCTTAGGGCCAAGGAGGGTCTGGGCTGCCTCTGGCTCCGTGGGCACTGCTGCTTGGCTGGTGGTCTCCGCAGCTGGAAACCAACTCCAAACGTCATCTCCTTCGCGGAGAAGGCTGATGTGGCCTTAAGAAGCCCTTTGTGCACTGGCCCTAGCAACCCACCCCTACCCAGCTCGGGAGGGCCCCACGTAGTGCCTAGCTTGGTAACGGCACAAAACGCACTTCTAGGAGCTGCATTCTGCAAAGGGAAACTGGGCTCGGGGAACAAACCTCAGCCCCAATGCGGCTTGGCTCAGGATCACAGCGCTTGCCTAGTTCTCACATAGCCCTCGGTTCCACATAGGGCCAAGGAGGGTCTGGGCTGCCTCTGGCTCCGTGGGCACGGCTGCTTGGCTGGTGTCTCCGCAGCTGGAATCCAACTCCAAACGTCTTCTCCTTCGCGGAGAAGGCTGATTTGGCCTTAAGAAGCCCTTTGTGCACTGGCCCTAGCAACCCACCCATCGCCAGCTCGGGAGGGCCCCACCTAGGGCCTAGCTCGGAAACGGCACAAAACGCGCTTGTAGGAGCTGCATTCTGCAAAGGGAAACTGGGCTCGGGGAACAAACCTCAGCCCCAATGCGGCTTGGCTCAGGATCGCAGCGCTTGCCTAGTTCTCACCTAGCCCTCGGCTTCCCTTATGGCCAAGGAGGGTCTGGGCTGCCTCTGGCTCCGTGGGCACTGCTGCTTGGCTGGTGGTCTCCGCAGCTGGAAACCAACTCCAAACGTCTTCTCCTTCGCGGAGAAGGCTGATTTGGCCTGAAGAAGCCCTGTGTGCACTGGCCCTAGCCACCCACCCCTATCCAGCTCGGGAGGGCCCCACCTAGGGCCTAGCTCGGAAACGGCACAAAACGCGCTTGTAGGAGCTGCATTCTGCAAAGGGAAACTGGGCTCGGGGAACAAACCTCAGCCCCAATGCGGCTTGGCTCAGGATTGCAGCTCTTGCCTAGTTCTCACCTAGCCCTCGGCTCCCCTTAGGACCAAGGAGGGTCTGGGCTGCCTCTGGCTCCGTGGGCACTGCTGCTTGGCTGGTGGTCTCCGCAGCTGGAAACCAACTCCAAACGTCTTCTCCTTCGCGGAGAAGTCTAAATGAGCGTAATGAAGCCCTGTGTGCACTGGCCCTAGCAACACACCCATAGCAAGCACGGGAGGGCCCCACCTAGGGCCTAGCTCGGAAACGGCACAAAACGCGCTTCTAGGAGCTGCATTCTGCAAAGGGAAACTGCGCTCGGGGAACAAACCTCAACACCAGTGCGGCCTGGCTCAGGATCGCAGCGCTTGCCTAGTTCTCACCTAGGCCTAGGCTCCCCTTAGGGCCAAGGAGCGTCTGGGCTGCCTATGGCTCCGTGGGCACTGGTGCTTGGCTGGTGGTCTCCGGAGCTGGAAACCAACTCCAAACATCTTCCACTTCGCGGAGAAGTCTAAATTGGCCTAATGAAGCCCTGTGTGCAAGGGCCGTAGCAACCCATCCCTAGCCAGCTCGGGAGGGCCCCACCTAGGGCCTAGCTCCGAAACGGCACCAAACGCGCTTGTAGGAGCTGCATTCTGCAAAGGGAAACTGGGCTCGGGGAACAAACCTCAGCCCCAATGCGGCTTGGCTCAGAAACCCAGCGCTTGCCTAGTTCTCACCTAGCCCTCGGCTCCCCTTATGGCCAAGGAGGGTCTGGGCTGCCTCTGGCTCCGTGGGCACTGCTCCTTGGCTGGTGGTCTCCTCAGCTGGAAACCAACTCCAAACGTCTTCCCCTTCGCGGAGAAGGCTGATTTGGCCTGAAGAAGCCCTTTGTGCACTGGCCCTAGCAACCCACCCCTAGCCAGCTCGGGAGGGCCCCACCTAGGGCCTAGCTCCGAAACGGTACCAAAGGCGCTTCTAGGAGCTGCATTCTGCAAAGGGAAACTGGGCTCGGGGAACAAACCTCAGCCCCACTGCGGCTTGGCTCAGGATCGCAGCGCTTGCCTAGTTCTCACCTAGGCCTAGTCTCCACATAGGGCCAAGGAGGGTCTGGGCTGCCTCTGGCTCCGTGGCCGCTGCTGCTTGGCTGGTGGTCTCCGCAGCTAGAAACCAACTCCAAACGTCTTCTCCTTCGCGGAGTAGTCTAAATTGGCCTAATGAAGCCCTGTGTGCACTGTCCCTAACAACCCACCCCTATCCAGCTCGGGAGGGACCCACCTAGGGCCTAGCTTGGAAACGGCACAAAACGCGCTTGTAGGAGCTGCATTCTGCAAAGGGAAACTGGGCTCGGGGAACAAACCTCAGCCCCAATGCGGCTTGGCTCAGAAACCCAGCGCTTGCCTAGTTCTCACCTAGCCCTCGGCTCCCCATAGGGCCAAGGAGGGTCTGGGCTGCCTCTGGCTCCGTGGGCACTGCTGCTTGGCTGGTGGTCTCTGCAGCTGGAAACCAACTCCAAACGTCTTCTCCTTCGCGGAGAAGGCTGATGTGGCCTGAAAAAGCCCTTTGTGCAATGGCCCTAGCAACCCACCCATCGCCAGCTCGGGAGGGCCCCACCTAGGGCCTAGCTCCGTAACGGCAGAAAGCGCGCTTGTAGGAGCTGCATTCTGCAAAGGGAAACTGGGCTCGGTGAACAAACCTCAACACCAGTGCGGCTATGCTCAGGATCGCAGCGCTTGCCTAGTTCTCACCTAGCCCTCGGCTCCCCTTACGGCCAAGGAGGGTCTGGGCTACCTCTGGCTCCGTGGGCACTGCTGCTTGGCTGGTGGTCTCTGCAGCTGGAAACCAACTCCAAACGTCTTCTCCTTCTCGGAGAAGTCTAAATTGGCCTAATGAAGCCCTGTGTGCACTGGTCCTAGCAACCCACCCCTAGCCAGCTCGGGAAGGCCCCACATAGGGCCTAGCTCGGAAATGGCACAAGACGCGCTTCTAGGAGCTGCATTCTGCAAAGGGAAACTGGGCTCGGTGAACAAACCTCAACACCAGTGCGGCCTGGCTCAGGATCGCAGCGCTTGCCTAGTTCTCACCTAGGCCTAGGCTCCCCTTAGGGCCAAGGAGGGTCTGGGCTGCCTCTGGCTCCGTGGGCACTGCTGCTTGGCTGGTGGTCTCCGCAGCTGGAAACCAACTCCAAACGTCATCTCCTTCGCGGAGAAGGCTGATGTGGCCTTAAGAAGCCCTTTGTGCACTGGCCCTAGCAACCCACCCCTACCCAGCTCGGGAGGGCCCCACGTAGTGCCTAGCTTGGTAACGGCACAAAACGCACTTCTAGGAGCTGCATTCTGCAAAGGGAAACTGGGCTCGGGGAACAAACCTCAGCCCCAATGCGGCTTGGCTCAGGATCACAGTGCTTGCCTAGTTCTCACATAGCCCTCGGTTCCACATAGGGCCAAGGAGGGTCTGGGCTGCCTCTGGCTCCGTGGGCACGGCTGCTTGGCTGGTGTCTCCGCAGCTGGAATCCAACTCCAAACGTCTTCTCCTTCGCGGAGAAGGCTGATTTGGCCTTAAGAAGCCCTTTGTGCACTGGCCCTAGCAACCCACCCATCGCCAGCTCGGGAGGGCCCCACCTAGGGCCTAGCTCGGAAACGGCACAAAACGCGCTTGTAGGAGCTGCATTCTGCAAAGGGAAACTGGGCTCGGGGAACAAACCTCAGCCCCAATGCGGCTTGGCTCAGAAACCCAGCGCTTGCCTAGTTCTCACCTAGCCCTCGGCTCCCCTTATGGCCAAGGAGGGTCTGGGCTGCCTCTGGCTCCGTGGGCACTGCTCCTTGGCTGGTGGTCTCCTCAGCTGGAAACCAACTCCAAACGTCTTCCCCTTCGCGGAGAAGGCTGATTTGGCCTGAAGAAGCCCTTTGTGCACTGGCCCTAGCAACCCACCCCTAGCCAGCTCGGGAGGGCCCCACCTAGGGCCTAGCTCCGAAACGGTACCAAAGGCGCTTCTAGGAGCTGCATTCTGCAAAGGGAAACTGGGCTCGGGGAACAAACCTCAGCCCCACTGCGGCTTGGCTCAGGATCGCAGCGCTTGCCTAGTTCTCACCTAGGCCTAGTCTCCACATAGGGCCAAGGAGGGTCTGGGCTGCCTCTGGCTCCGTGGCCGCTGCTGCTTGGCTGGTGGTCTCCGCAGCTAGAAACCAACTCCAAACGTCTTCTCCTTCGCGGAGTAGTCTAAATTGGCCTAATGAAGCCCTGTGTGCACTGTCCCTAACAACCCACCCCTATCCAGCTCGGGAGGGACCCACCTAGGGCCTAGCTTGGAAACGGCACAAAACGCGCTTGTAGGAGCTGCATTCTGCAAAGGGAAACTGGGCTCGGGGAACAAACCTCAGCCCCAATGCGGCTTGGCTCAGAAACCCAGCGCTTGCCTAGTTCTCACCTAGCCCTCGGCTCCCCATAGGGCCAAGGAGGGTCTGGGCTGCCTCTGGCTCCGTGGGCACTGCTGCTTGGCTGGTGGTCTCTGCAGCTGGAAACCAACTCCAAACGTCTTCTCCTTCGCGGAGAAGGCTGATGTGGCCTGAAAAAGCCCTTTGTGCAATGGCCCTAGCAACCCACCCATCGCCAGCTCGGGAGGGCCCCACCTAGGGCCTAGCTCCGTAACGGCAGAAAGCGCGCTTGTAGGAGCTGCATTCTGCAAAGGGAAACTGGGCTCGGTGAACAAACCTCAACACCAGTGCGGCTATGCTCAGGATCGCAGCGCTTGCCTAGTTCTCACCTAGCCCTCGGCTCCCCTTACGGCCAAGGAGGGTCTGGGCTACCTCTGGCTCCGTGGGCACTGCTGCTTGGCTGGTGGTCTCTGCAGCTGGAAACCAACTCCAAACGTCTTCTCCTTCTCGGAGAAGTCTAAATTGGCCTAATGAAGCCCTGTGTGCACTGGTCCTAGCAACCCACCCCTAGCCAGCTCGGGAAGGCCCCACATAGGGCCTAGCTCGGAAATGGCACAAGACGCGCTTCTAGGAGCTGCATTCTGCAAAGGGAAACTGGGCTCGGTGAACAAACCTCAACACCAGTGCGGCCTGGCTCAGGATCGCAGCGCTTGCCTAGTTCTCACCTAGGCCTAGGCTCCCCTTAGGGCCAAGGAGGGTCTGGGCTGCCTCTGGCTCCGTGGGCACTGCTGCTTGGCTGGTGGTCTCCGCAGCTGGAAACCAACTCCAAACGTCATCTCCTTCGCGGAGAAGGATGATGTGGCCTTAAGAAGCCCTTTGTGCACTGGCCCTAGCAACCCACCCCTACCCAGCTCGGGAGGGCCCCACGTAGTGCCTAGCTTGGTAACGGCACAAAACGCACTTCTAGGAGCTGCATTCTGCAAAGGGAAACTGGGCTCGGGGAACAAACCTCAGCCCCAATGCGGCTTGGCTCAGGATCACAGCGCTTGCCTAGTTCTCACATAGCCCTCGGTTCCACATAGGGCCAAGGAGGGTCTGGGCTGCCTCTGGCTCCGTGGGCACGGCTGCTTGGCTGGTGTCTCCGCAGCTGGAATCCAACTCCAAACGTCTTCTCCTTCGCGGAGAAGGCTGATTTGGCCTTAAGAAGCCCTTTGTGCACTGGCCCTAGCAACCCACCCATCGCCAGCTCGGGAGGGCCCCACCTAGGGCCTAGCTCGGAAACGGCACAAAACGCGCTTGTAGGAGCTGCATTCTGCAAAGGGAAACTGGGCTCGGGGAACAAACCTCAGCCCCAATGCGGCTTGGCTCAGGATCGCAGCGCTTGCCTAGTTCTCACCTAGCCCTCGGCTTCCCTTATGGCCAAGGAGGGTCTGGGCTGCCTCTGGCTCCGTGGGCACTGCTGCTTGGCTGGTGGTCTCCGCAGCTGGAAACCAACTCCAAACGTCTTCTCCTTCGCGGAGAAGGCTGATTTGGCCTGAAGAAGCCCTGTGTGCACTGGCCCTAGCCACCCACCCCTATCCAGCTCGGGAGGGCCCCACCTAGGGCCTAGCTCGGAAACGGCACAAAACGCGCTTGTAGGAGCTGCATTCTGCAAAGGGAAACTGGGCTCGGGGAACAAACCTCAGCCCCAATGCGGCTTGGCTCAGGATTGCAGCTCTTGCCTAGTTCTCACCTAGCCCTCGGCTCCCCTTAGGACCAAGGAGGGTCTGGGCTGCCTCTGGCTCCGTGGGCACTGCTGCTTGGCTGGTGGTCTCCGCAGCTGGAAACCAACTCCAAACGTCTTCTCCTTCGCGGAGAAGTCTAAATGAGCGTAATGAAGCCCTGTGTGCACTGGCCCTAGCAACACACCCATAGCAAGCACGGGAGGGCCCCACCTAGGGCCTAGCTCGGAAACGGCACAAAACGCGCTTCTAGGAGCTGCATTCTGCAAAGGGAAACTGCGCTCGGGGAACAAACCTCAACACCAGTGCGGCCTGGCTCAGGATCGCAGCGCTTGCCTAGTTCTCACCTAGGCCTAGGCTCCCCTTAGGGCCAAGGAGCGTCTGGGCTGCCTATGGCTCCGTGGGCACTGGTGCTTGGCTGGTGGTCTCCGGAGCTGGAAACCAACTCCAAACATCTTCCACTTCGCGGAGAAGTCTAAATTGGCCTAATGAAGCCCTGTGTGCAAGGGCCGTAGCAACCCATCCCTAGCCAGCTCGGGAGGGCCCCACCTAGGGCCTAGCTCCGAAACGGCACCAAACGCGCTTGTAGGAGCTGCATTCTGCAAAGGGAAACTGGGCTCGGGGAACAAACCTCAGCCCCAATGCGGCTTGGCTCAGAAACCCAGCGCTTGCCTAGTTCTCACCTAGCCCTCGGCTCCCCTTATGGCCAAGGAGGGTCTGGGCTGCCTCTGGCTCCGTGGGCACTGCTCCTTGGCTGGTGGTCTCCTCAGCTGGAAACCAACTCCAAACGTCTTCCCCTTCGCGGAGAAGGCTGATTTGGCCTGAAGAAGCCCTTTGTGCACTGGCCCTAGCAACCCACCCCTAGCCAGCTCGGGAGGGCCCCACCTAGGGCCTAGCTCCGAAACGGTACCAAAGGCGCTTCTAGGAGCTGCATTCTGCAAAGGGAAACTGGGCTCGGGGAACAAACCTCAGCCCCACTGCGGCTTGGCTCAGGATCGCAGCGCTTGCCTAGTTCTCACCTAGGCCTAGTCTCCACATAGGGCCAAGGAGGGTCTGGGCTGCCTCTGGCTCCGTGGCCGCTGCTGCTTGGCTGGTGGTCTCCGCAGCTAGAAACCAACTCCAAACGTCTTCTCCTTCGCGGAGTAGTCTAAATTAGCCTAATGAAGCCCTGTGTGCACTGTCCCTAACAACCCACCCCTATCCAGCTCGGGAGGGACCCACCTAGGGCCTAGCTTGGAAACGGCACAAAACGCGCTTGTAGGAGCTGCATTCTGCAAAGGGAAACTGGGCTCGGGGAACAAACCTCAGCCCCAATGCGGCTTGGCTCAGAAACCCAGCGCTTGCCTAGTTCTCACCTAGCCCTCGGCTCCCCATAGGGCCAAGGAGGGTCTGGGCTGCCTCTGGCTCCGTGGGCACTGCTGCTTGGCTGGTGGTCTCTGCAGCTGGAAACCAACTCCAAACGTCTTCTCCTTCGCGGAGAAGGCTGATGTGGCCTGAAGAAGCCCTTTGTGCAATGGCCCTAGCAACCCACCCATCGCCAGCTCCGGTGGGCCCCACCTAGGGCCTAGCTCCGTAACGGCAGAAAGCGCGCTTGTAGGAGCTGCATTCTGCAAAGGGAAACTGGGCTCGGTGAACAAACCTCAACACCAGTGCGGCTATGCTCAGGATCGCAGCGCTTGCCTAGTTCTCACCTAGCCCTCGGCTCCCCTTACGGCCAAGGAGGGTCTGGGCTACCTCTGGCTCCGTGGGCACTGCTGCTTGGCTGGTGGTCTCTGCAGCTGGAAACCAACTCCAAACGTCTTCTCCTTCTCGGAAAAGTCTTAATTGGCCTAATGAAGCCCTGTGTGCACTGGTCCTAGCAACCCACCCCTAGCCAGCTCGGGAAGGCCCCACATAGGGCCTAGCTCGGAAATGGCACAAAACGCGCTTCTAGGAGCTGCATTCTGCAAAGGGAAACTGGGCTCGGTGAACAAACCTCAACACCAGTGCGGCCTGGCTCAGGATCGCAGCGCTTGCCTAGTTCTCACCTAGGCCTAGGCTCCCCTTAGGGCCAAGGAGCGTCTGGGCTGCCTCTGGCTCCGTGGGCACTGCTGCTTGGCTGGTGGTCTCCGCAGCTGGAAACCAACTCCAAACGTCATCTCCTTCGCGGAGAAGGCTGATGTGGCCTTAAGAAGCCCTTTGTGCACTGGCCCTAGCAACCCACCCCTACCCAGCTCGGGAGGGCCCCACGTAGTGCCTAGCTTGGTAACGGCACAAAACGCACTTCTAGGAGCTGCATTCTGCAAAGGGAAACTGGGCTCGGGGAACAAACCTCAGCCCCAATGCGGCTTGGCTCAGGATCACAGCGCTTGCCTAGTTCTCACATAGCCCTCGGTTCCACATAGGGCCAAGGAGGGTCTGGGCTGCCTCTGGCTCCGTGGGCACGGCTGCTTGGCTGGTGTCTCCGCAGCTGGAATCCAACTCCAAACGTCTTCTCCTTCGCGGAGAAGGCTGATTTGGCCTTAAGAAGCCCTTTGTGCACTGGCCCTAGCAACCCACCCATCGCCAGCTCGGGAGGGCCCCACCTAGGGCCTAGCTCGGAAACGGCACAAAACGCGCTTGTAGGAGCTGCATTCTGCAAAGGGAAACTGGGCTCGGGGAACAAACCTCAGCCCCAATGCGGCTTGGCTCAGGATCGCAGCGCTTGCCTAGTTCTCACCTAGCCCTCGGCTTCCCTTATGGCCAAGGAGGGTCTGGGCTGCCTCTGGCTCCGTGGGCACTGCTGCTTGGCTGGTGGTCTCCGCAGCTGGAAACCCACTCCAAACATCTTCCACTTCGCGGAGAAGTCTAAATTGGCCTAATGAAGCCCTGTGTGCAAGGGCCGTAGCAACCCATCCCTAGCCAGCTCGGGAGGGCCCCACCTACGGCATAGCTCCGAAACGGCACCAAACGCGCTTGTAGGAGCTGCATTCTGCAAAGGGAAACTGGGCTCGGGGAACAAACCTCAGCCCCAATGCGGCTTGGCTCAGAAACCCAGCGCTTGCCTAGTTCTCACCTAGCCCTCGGCTCCCCTTATGGCCAAGGAGGGTCTGGGCTGCCTCTGGCTCCGTGGGCACTGCTCCTTGGCTGGTGGTCTCCTCAGCTGGAAACCAACTCCAAACGTCTTCCCCTTCGCGGAGAAGGCTGATTTGGCCTGAAGAAGCCCTTTGTGCACTGGCCCTAGCAACCCACCCCTAGCCAGCTCGGGAGGGCCCCACCTAGGGCCTAGCTCCGAAACGGTACCAAAGGCGCTTCTAGGAGCTGCATTCTGCAAAGGGAAACTGGGCTCGGGGAACAAACCTGAGCCCCACTGCGGCTTGGCTCAGGATCGCAGCGCTTGCCTATTTCTCACCTAGGCCTAGTCTCCACATAGGGCCAAGGAGGGTCTGGGCTGCCTCTGGCTCCGTGGCCGCTGCTGCTTGGCTGGTGGTCTCCGCAGCTAGAAACCAACTCCAAACGTCTTCTCCTTCGCGGAGTAGTCTAAATTGGCCTAATGAAGCCCTGTGTGCACTGTCCCTAACAACCCACCCCTATCCAGCTCGGGAGGGACCCACCTAGGGCCTAGCTTGGAAACGGCACAAAACGCGCTTGTAGGAGCTGCATTCTGCAAAGGGAAACTGGGCTCGGGGAACAAACCTCAGCCCCAATGCGGCTTGGCTCAGAAACCCAGCGCTTGCCTAGTTCTCACCTAGCCCTCGGCTCCCCATAGGGCCAAGGAGGGTCTGGGCTGCCTCTGGCTCCGTGGGCACTGCTGCTTGGCTGGTGGTCTCTGCAGCTGGAAACCAACTCCAAACGTCTTCTCCTTCGCGGAGAAGGCTGATGTGGCCTGAAGAAGCCCTTTGTGCAATGGCCCTAGCAACCCACCCATCGCCAGCTCCGGAGGGCCCCACCTAGGGCCTAGCTCCGTATCGGCAGAAAGCGCGCTTGTAGGAGCTGCATTCTGCAAAGGGAAACTGGGCTCGGTGAACAAACCTCAACACCAGTGCGGCTATGCTCAGGATCGCAGCGCTTGCCTAGTTCTCACCTAGCCCTCGGCTCCCCTTACGGCCAAGGAGGGTCTGGGCTACCTCTGGCTCCGTGGGCACTGCTGCTTGGCTGGTGGTCTCTGCAGCTGGAAACCAACTCCAAACGTCTTCTCCTTCTCGGAGAAGTCTTAATTGGCCTAATGAAGCCCTGTGTGCACTGGTCCTAGCAACCCACCCCTAGCCAGCTCGGGAAGGCCCCACATAGGGCCTAGCTCGGAAATGGCACAAAACGCGCTTCTAGGAGCTGCATTCTGCAAAGGGAAACTGGGCTCGGTGAACAAACCTCAACACCAGTGCGGCCTGGCTCAGGATCGCAGCGCTTGCCTAGTTCTCACCTAGGCCTAGGCTCCCCTTAGGGCCAAGGAGGGTCTGGGCTGCCTCTGGCTCCGTGGGCACTGCTGCTTGGCTGGTGGTCTCCGCAGCTGGAAACCAACTCCAAACGTCATCTCCTTCGCGGAGAAGGCTGATGTGGCCTTAAGAAGCCCTTTGTGCACTGGCCCTAGCAACCCACCCCTACCCAGCTCGGGAGGGCCCCACGTAGTGCCTAGCTTGGTAACGGCACAAAACGCACTTCTAGGAGCTGCATTCTGCAAAGGGAAACTGGGCTCTGGGAACAAACCTCAGCCCCAATGCGGCTTGGCTCAGGATCACAGCGCTTGCCTAGTTCTCACATAGCCCTCGGTTCCACATAGGGCCAAGGAGGGTCTGGGCTGCCTCTGGCTCCGTGGGCACGGCTGCTTGGCTGGTGTCTCCGCAGCTGGAATCCAACTCCAAACGTCTTCTCCTTCGCGGAGAAGGCTGATTTGGCCTTAAGAAGCCCTTTGTGCACTGGCCCTAGCAACCCACCCATCGCCAGCTCGGGAGGGCCCCACCTAGGGCCTAGCTCGGAAACGGCACAAAACGCGCTTGTAGGAGCTGCATTCTGCAAAGGGAAACTGGGCTCGGGGAACAAACCTCAGCCCCAATGCGGCTTGGCTCAGGATCGCAGCGCTTGCCTAGTTCTCACCTAGCCCTCGGCTTCCCTTATGGCCAAGGAGGGTCTGGGCTGCCTCTGGCTCCGTGGGCACTGCTGCTTGGCTGGTGGTCTCCGCAGCTGGAAACCAACTCCAAACGTCTTCTCCTTCGCGGAGAAGGCTGATTTGGCCTTAAGAAGCCCTGTGTGCACTGGCCCTAGCCACCCACCCCTATCCAGCTCGGGAGGGCCCCACCTAGGGCCTAGCTCGGAAACGACACAAAACGCGCTTGTAGGAGCTGCATTCTGCAAAGGGAAACTGGGCTCGGGGAACAAACCTCAGCCCCAATGCGGCTTGGCTCAGGATTGCAGCTCTTGCCTAGTTCTCACCTAGCCCTCGGCTCCCCTTAGGGCCAAGGAGGGTCTGGGCTGCCTCTGGCTCCGTGGGCACTGCTGCTTGGCTGGTGGTCTCCGCAGCTGGAAACCAACTCCAAACGTCTTCTCCTTCGCGGAGAAGTCTAAATGAGCGTAATGAAGCCCTGTGTGCACTGGCCCTAGCAACACACCCATAGCAAGCACGGGAGGGCCCCACCTAGGGCCTAGCTCGGAAACGGCACAAAACGCGCTTCTAGGAGCTGCATTCTGCAAAGGGAAACTGCGCTCGGGGAACAAACCTCAACACCAGTGCGGCCTGGCTCAG
Source organism: Sus scrofa (assembly GCF_054392235.1). NCBI lineage: Eukaryota > Metazoa > Chordata > Mammalia > Artiodactyla > Suidae > Sus > Sus scrofa. The sequence continues at coordinate 50,657,785 of NC_139385.1, read as the reverse complement.
GATCGCAGCGCTTGCCTAGTTCTCACCTAGGCCTAGGCTCCCCTTAGGGCCAAGGAGCGTCTGGGCTGCCTATGGCTCCGTGGGCACTGGTGCTTGGCTGGTGGTCTCCGCAGCTGGAAACCAACTCCAAACGTCTTCTCCTTCGCGGAGAAGTCTAAATTAGCGTAATGAAGCCCTGTGTGCACTGGCCCTAGCCACCCACCCCTATCCAGCTCGGGAGGGCCCCACCTAGGGCCTAGCTCGGAAACGGCACAAAACGCGCTTGTAGGAGCTGCATTCTGCAAAGGGAAACTGGGCTCGGGGAACAAACCTCAGCCCCAATGCGGCTTGGCTCAGGATGGCAGCTCTTGCCTAGTTCTCACCTAGCCCTCGGCTCCCCTTAGGGCCAAGGAGGGTCTGGGCTGCCTCTGGCTCCGTGGGCACTGCTGCTTGGCTGGTGGTCTCCGCAGCTGGAAACCAACTCCAAACGTCTTCTCCTTCGCGGAGAAGTCTAAATGAGCGTAATGAAGCCCTGTGTGCACTGGCCCTAGCAACACACCCATAGCAAGCACGGGAGGGCCCCACCTAGGGCCTAGCTCGGAAACGGCACAAAACGCCCTTGTAGGAGCTGCATTCTGCAAAGGGAAACTGGGCTCGGGGAACAAACCTCAGCCCCAATGCGGCTTGGCTCAGGATTGCAGCGCTTGCCTAGTTCTCACCTAGCCCTAGGCTCCCCTTAGAGCCAAGGAGGGTCTGGGCTGCCTCTGGCTCCGTGGGCGGTGCTGGTTGGCTGGTGGTCTCCGCAGCTGGAAACCAACTCCAAACGTCTTCCCCTTCGCGGAGAAGGCTGATTTGGCCTGAAGAAGCCCTGTGTGCACTGGCGCTAGCAACCCACCCCTAGCCAGCTCGGGAGGGCCCCACCTAGGGCCTAGCTCGGAAACGGCACAAAACGCGCTTCTAGGAGCTGCATTCTGCAAAGGGAAACTGCGCTCGGTGAACAAACCTCAACACCAGTGCGGCCTGGCTCAGGATCGCAGCGCTTGCCTAGTTCTCACCTAGGCCTAGGCTCCCTTTAGGGCCAAGGAGCGTCTGGGCTGCCTATGGCTCCGTGGGCACTGGTGCTTGGCTGGTGGTCTCCGGAGCTGGAAACCAACTCCAAACGTCTTCCACTTCGCGGAGAAGTCTAAATTGGCCTAATGAAGCCCTGTGTGCAAGGGCCGTAGCAACCCATCCCTAGCCACCTCGGGAGGGCCCCACCTAGGGCCTAGCTCCGAAACGGCACCAAAGGCGCTTCTAGGAGCTGCATTCTGCAAAGGGAAACTGGGCTCGGGGAACAAACCTCAGCCCCAATGCGGCTTGGCTCAGGATCGCAGCGCTTGCCTAGTTCTCACCTAGGCCTAGTCTCCACATAGGGCCAAGGAGGGTCTGGGCTGCCTCTGGCTCCGTGGCCGCTGCTGCTTGGCTGGTGGTCTCCGCAGCTAGAAACCAACTCCAAACGTCTTCTCCTTCGCGGAGCAGTCTAAATTGGCCTAATGAAGCCCTGTGTGCACTGTCCCTAACAACCCACCCCTATCCAGCTCGGGAGGGACCCACCTAGGGCCTAGCTTGGAAACGGCACAAAACGCGCTTCTAGGAGCTGCATTCTGCAAAGGGAAACTGGGCTCGGGGAACAAACCTCAGCCCCAATGCGGCTTGGCTCAGAAACCCAGCGCTTGCCTAGTTCTCACCTAGCCCTCGGCTCCCCATAGGGCCAAGGAGGGTCTGGGCTGCCTCTGGCTCCGTGGGCACTGCTGCTTGGCTGGTGGTCTCTGCAGCTGGAAACCAACTCCAAACGTCTTCTCCTTCGCGGAGAAGGCTGATGTGGCCTGAAGAAGCCCTTTGTGCAATGGCCCTAGCAACCCACCCATCGCCAGCTCCGGAGGGCCCCACCTAGGGCCTAGCTCCGTATCGGCAGAAAGCGCGCTTGTAGGAGCTGCATTCTGCAAAGGGAAACTGGGCTCGGTGAACAAACCTCAACACCAGTGCGGCTATGCTCAGGATCGCAGCGCTTGCCTAGTTCTCACCTAGCCCTCGGCTCCCCTTACGGCCAAGGAGGGTCTGGGCTACCTCTGGCTCCGTGGGCACTGCTGCTTGGCTGGTGGTCTCTGCAGCTGGAAACCAACTCCAAACGTCTTCTCCTTCTCGGAAAAGTCTTAATTGGCCTAATGAAGCCCTGTGTGCACTGGTCCTAGCAACCCACCCCTAGCCAGCTCGGGAAGGCCCCACATAGGGCCTAGCTCGGAAATGGCACAAAACGCGCTTCTAGGAGCTGCATTCTGCAAAGGGAAACTGGGCTCGGTGAACAAACCTCAACACCAGTGCGGCCTGGCTCAGGATCGCAGCGCTTGCCTAGTTCTCACCTAGGCCTAGGCTCCCCTTAGGGCCAAGGAGCGTCTGGGCTGCCTCTGGCTCCGTGGGCACTGCTGCTTGGCTGGTGGTCTCCGCAGCTGGAAACCAACTCCAAACGTCATCTCCTTCGCGGAGAAGGCTGATGTGGCCTTAAGAAGCCCTTTGTGCACTGGCCCTAGCAACCCACCCCTACCCAGCTCGGGAGGGCCCCACGTAGTGCCTAGCTTGGTAACGGCACAAAACGCACTTCTAGGAGCTGCATTCTGCAAAGGGAAACTGGGCTCGGGGAACAAACCTCAGCCCCAATGCGGCTTGGCTCAGGATCACAGCGCTTGCCTAGTTCTCACATAGCCCTCGGTTCCACATAGGGCCAAGGAGGGTCTGGGCTGCCTCTGGCTCCGTGGGCACGGCTGCTTGGCTGGTGTCTCCGCAGCTGGAATCCAACTCCAAACGTCTTCTCCTTCGCGGAGAAGGCTGATTTGGCCTTAAGAAGCCCTTTGTGCACTGGACCTAGCAACCCACCCATCGCCAGCTCGGGAGGGCCCCACCTAGGGCCTAGCTCGGAAACGGCACAAAACGCGCTTGTAGGAGCTGCATTCTGCAAAGGGAAACTGGGCTCGGGGAACAAACCTCAGCCCCAATGCGGCTTGGCTCAGGATCGCAGCGCTTGCCTAGTTCTCACCTAGCCCTCGGCTTCCCTTATGGCCAAGGAGGGTCTGGGCTGCCTCTGGCTCCGTGGGCACTGCTGCTTGGCTGGTGGTCTCCGCAGCTGGAAACCCACTCCAAACATCTTCCACTTCGCGGAGAAGTCTAAATTGGCCTAATGAAGCCCTGTGTGCAAGGGCCGTAGCAACCCATCCCTAGCCAGCTCGGGAGGGCCCCACCTAGGGCCTAGCTCCGAAACGGCACCAAACGCGCTTGTAGGAGCTGCATTCTGCAAAGGGAAACTGGGCTCGGGGAACAAACCTCAGCCCCAATGCGGCTTGGCTCAGAAACCCAGCGCTTGCCTAGTTCTCACCTAGCCCTCGGCTCCCCTTATGGCCAAGGAGGGTCTGGGCTGCCTCTGGCTCCGTGGGCACTGCTCCTTGGCTGGTGGTCTCCTCAGCTGGAAACCAACTCCAAACGTCTTCCCCTTCGCGGAGAAGGCTGATTTGGCCTGAAGAAGCCCTTTGTGCACTGGCCCTAGCAACCCACCCCTAGCCAGCTCGGGAGGGCCCCACCTAGGGCCTAGCTCCGAAACGGTACCAAAGGCGCTTCTAGGAGCTGCATTCTGCAAAGGGAAACTGGGCTCGGTGAACAAACCTCAGCCCCACTGCGGCTTGGCTCAGGATCGCAGCGCTTGCCTATTTCTCACCTAGGCCTAGTCTCCACATAGGGCCAAGGAGGGTCTGGGCTGCCTCTGGCTCCGTGGCCGCTGCTGCTTGGCTGGTGGTCTCCGCAGCTAGAAACCAACTCCAAACGTCTTCTCCTTCGCGGAGTAGTCTAAATTGGCCTAATGAAGCCCTGTGTGCACTGTCCCTAACAACCCACCCCTATCCAGCTCGGGAGGGACACACCTAGGGCCTAGCTTGGAAACGGCACAAAACGCGCTTCTAGGAGCTGCATTCTGCAAAGGGAAACTGGGCTCGGGGAACAAACCTCAGCCCCAATGCGGCTTGGCTCAGAAACCCAGCGCTTGCCTAGTTCTCACCTAGCCCTCGGCTCCCCATAGGGCCAAGGAGGGTCTGGGCTGCCTCTGGCTCCGTGGGCACTGCTGCTTGGCTGGTGGTCTCTGCAGCTGGAAACCAACTCCAAACGTCTTCTCCTTCGCGGAGAAGGCTGATGTGGCCTGAAGAAGCCCTTTGTGCAATGGCCCTAGCAACCCACCCATCGCCAGCTCCGGAGGGCCCCACCTAGGGCCTAGCTCCGTATCGGCAGAAAGCGCGCTTGTAGGAGCTGCATTCTGCAAAGGGAAACTGGGCTCGGTGAACAAACCTCAACACCAGTGCGGCTATGCTCAGGATCGCAGCGCTTGCCTAGTTCTCACCTAGCCCTCGGCTCCCCTTACGGCCAAGGAGGGTCTGGGCTACCTCTGGCTCCGTGGGCACTGCTGCTTGGCTGGTGGTCTCTGCAGCTGGAAACCAACTCCAAACGTCTTCTCCTTCTCGGAGAAGTCTTAATTGGCCTAATGAAGCCCTGTGTGCACTGGTCCTAGCAACCCACCCCTAGCCAGCTCGGGAAGGCCCCACATAGGGCCTAGCTCGGAAATGGCACAAAACGCGCTTCTAGGAGCTGCATTCTGCAAAGGGAAACTGGGCTCGGTGAACAAACCTCAACACCAGTGCGGCCTGGCTCAGGATCGCAGCGCTTGCCTAGTTCTCACCTAGGCCTAGGCTCCCCTTAGGGCCAAGGAGGGTCTGGGCTGCCTCTGGCTCCGTGGGCACTGCTGCTTGGCTGGTGGTCTCCGCAGCTGGAAACCAACTCCAAACGTCATCTCCTTCGCGGAGAAGGCTGATGTGGCCTTAAGAAGCCCTTTGTGCACTGGCCCTAGCAACCCACCCCTACCCAGCTCGGGAGGGCCCCACGTAGTGCCTAGCTTGGTAACGGCACAAAACGCACTTCTAGGAGCTGCATTCTGCAAAGGGAAACTGGGCTCGGGGAACAAACCTCAGCCCCAATGCGGCTTGGCTCAGGATCACAGCGCTTGCCTAGTTCTCACATAGCCCTCGGTTCCACATAGGGCCAAGGAGGGTCTGGGCTGCCTCTGGCTCCGTGGGCACTGCTGCTTGGCTGGTGTCTCCGCAGCTGGAATCCAACTCCAAACGTCTTCTCCTTCGCGGAGAAGGCTGATTTGGCCTTAAGAAGCCCTTTGTGCACTGGCCCTAGCAACCCACCCATCGCCAGCTCGGGAGGGCCCCACCTAGGGCCTAGCTCGGAAACGGCACAAAACGCGCTTGTAGGAGCTGCATTCTGCAAAGGGAAACTGGGCTCGGGGAACAAACCTCAGCCCCAATGCGGCTTGGCTCAGGATCGCAGCGCTTGCCTAGTTCTCACCTAGCCCTCGGCTTCCCTTATGGCCAAGGAGGGTCTGGGCTGCCTCTGGCTCCGTGGGCACTGCTGCTTGGCTGGTGGTCTCCGCAGCTGGAAACCAACTCCAAACGTCTTCTCCTTCGCGGAGAAGGCTGATTTGGCCTTAAGAAGCCCTGTGTGCACTGGCCCTAGCCACCCACCCCTATCCAGCTCGGGAGGGCCCCACCTAGGGCCTAGCTCGGAAACGGCACAAAACGCGCTTGTAGGAGCTGCATTCTGCAAAGGGAAACTGGGCTCGGGGAACAAACCTCAGCCCCAATGCGGCTTGGCTCAGGATTGCAGCTCTTGCCTAGTTCTCACCTAGCCCTCGGCTCCCCTTAGGGCCAAGGAGGGTCTGGGCTGCCTCTGGCTCCGTGGGCACTGCTGCTTGGCTGGTGGTCTCCGCAGCTGGAAACCAACTCCAAACGTCTTCTCCTTCGCGGAGAAGTCTAAATGAGCGTAATGAAGCCCTGTGTGCACTGGCCCTAGCAACACACCCATAGCAAGCACGGGAGGGCCCCACCTAGGGCCTAGCTCGGAAACGGCACAAAACGCGCTTCTAGGAGCTGCATTCTGCAAAGGGAAACTGCGCTCGGGGAACAAACCTCAACACCAGTGCGGCCTGGCTCAGGATCGCAGCGCTTGCCTAGTTCTCACCTAGGCCTAGGCTCCCCTTAGGGCCAAGGAGCGTCTGGGCTGCCTATGGCTCCGTGGGCACTGGTGCTTGGCTGGTGGTCTCCGCAGCTGGAAACCAACTCCAAACGTCTTCTCCTTCGCGGAGAAGTCTAAATTAGCGTAATGAAGCCCTGTGTGCACTGGCCCTAGCCACCCACCCCTATCCAGCTCGGGAGGGCCCCACCTAGGGCCTAGCTCGGAAACGGCACAAAACGCGCTTGTAGGAGCTGCATTCTGCAAAGGGAAACTGGGCTCGGGGAACAAACCTCAGCCCCAATGCGGCTTGGCTCAGGATGGCAGCTCTTGCCTAGTTCTCACCTAGCCCTCGGCTCCCCTTAGGGCCAAGGAGGGTCTGGGCTGCCTCTGGCTCCGTGGGCACTGCTGCTTGGCTGGTGGTCTCCGCAGCTGGAAACCAACTCCAAACGTCTTCTCCTTCGCGGAGAAGTCTAAATGAGCGTAATGAAGCCCTGTGTGCACTGGCCCTAGCAACACACCCATAGCAAGCACGGGAGGGCCCCACCTAGGGCCTAGCTCGGAAACGGCACAAAACGCCCTTGTAGGAGCTGCATTCTGCAAAGGGAAACTGGGCTCGGGGAACAAACATCAGCCCCAATGCGGCTTGGCTCAGGATTGCAGCGCTTGCCTAGTTCTCACCTAGCCCTCGGCTCCCCTTAGAGCCAAGGAGGGTCTGGGCTGCCTCTGGCTCCGTGGGCGGTGCTGGTTGGCTGGTGGTCTCCGCAGCTGGAAACCAACTCCAAACGTCTTCCCCTTCGCGGAGAAGGCTGATTTGGCCTGAAGAAGCCCTGTGTGCACTGGCGCTAGCAACCCACCCCTAGCCAGCTCGGGAGGGCCCCACCTAGGGCCTAGCTCGGAAACGGCACAAAACGCGCTTCTAGGAGCTGCATTCTGCAAAGGGAAACTGCGCTCGGTGAACAAACCTCAACACCAGTGCGGCCTGGCTCAGGATCGCAGCGCTTGCCTAGTTCTCACCTAGGCCTAGGCTCCCTTTAGGGCCAAGGAGCGTCTGGGCTGCCTATGGCTCCGTGGGCACTGGTGCTTGGCTGGTGGTCTCCGGAGCTGGAAACCAACTCCAAACGTCTTCCACTTCGCGGAGAAGTCTAAATTGGCCTAATGAAGCCCTGTGTGCAAGGGCCGTAGCAACCCATCCCTAGCCACCTCGGGAGGGCCCCACCTAGGGCCTAGCTCCGAAACGGCACCAAAGGCGCTTCTAGGAGCTGCATTCTGCAAAGGGAAACTGGGCTCGGGGAACAAACCTCAGCCCCAATGCGGCTTGGCTCAGGATCGCAGCGCTTGCCTAGTTCTCACCTAGGCCTAGTCTCCACATAGGGCCAAGGAGGGTCTGGGCTGCCTCTGGCTCCGTGGGCACTGCTGCTTGGCTGGTGGTCTCCGCAGCTGGAAACCAACTCCAAACGTCTTCTCCTTCGCGGAGAAGGCTGATTTGGCCTTAAGAAGCCCTGTGTGCACTGGCCCTAGCCACCCACCCCTATCCAGCTCGGGAGGGCCCCACCTAGGGCCTAGCTCAGAAACGGCACAAAACGCGCTTGTAGGAGCTGCATTCTGCAAAGGGAAACTGGGCTCGGGGAACAAACCTCAGCCCCAATGCGGCTTGGCTCAGGATGGCAGCTCTTGCCTAGTTCTCACCTAGCCCTCGGCTCCCCTTAGGGCCAAGGAGGGTCTGGGCTGCCTCTGGCTCCGTGGGCACTGCTGCTTGGCTGGTGGTCTCCGCAGCTGGAAACCAACTCCAAACGTCTTCTCCTTCGCGGAGAAGTCTAAATGAGCGTAATGAAGCCCTGTGTGCACTGGCCCTAGCAACACACCCATAGCAAGCACGGGAGGGCCCCACCTAGGGCCTAGCTCGGAAACGGCACAAAACGCGCTTCTAGGAGCTGCATTCTGCAAAGGGAAACTGCGCTCGGGGAACAAACCTCAACACCAGTGCGGCCTGGCTCAGGATCGCAGCGCTTGCCTAGTTCTCACCTAGCCCTCGGCTCCCCTTAGGGCCAAGGAGCGTCTGGGCTGCCTATGGCTCCGTGGGCACTGGTGCTTGGCTGGTGGTCTCCGGAGCTGGAAACGAACTCCAAACATCTTCCACTTCGCGGAGAAGTCTAAATTGGCCTAATGAAGCCCTGTGTGCAAGGGCCGTAGCAACCCATCCCTAGCCACCTCGGGAGGGCCCCACCTAGGGCCTAGCTCCGAAACGGCACCAAACGCGCTTGTAGGAGCTGCATTCTGCAAAGGGAAACTGGGCTCGGGGAACAAACCTCAGCCCCAATGCGGCTTGGCTCAGGATCGCAGCGCTTGCCTAGTTCTCACCTAGGCCTAGTCTCCACATAGGGCCAAGGAGGGTCTGGGCTGCCTCTGGCTCCGTGGCCGCTGCTGCTTGGCTGGTGGTCTCCGCAGCTAGAAACCAACTCCAAACGTCTTCTCCTTCGCGGAGTAGTCTAAATTGGCCTAATGAAGCCCTGTGTGCACTGTCCCTAACAACCCACCCCTTTCCAGCTCGGGAGGGACCCACCTAGGGCCTAGCTTGGAAACGGCACAAAACGCGCTTGTAGGAGCTGCATTCTGCAAAGGGAAACTGGGCTCGGGGAACAAACCTCAGCCCCAATGCGGCTTGGCTCAGAAACCCAGCGCTTGCCTAGTTCTCACCTAGCCCTCGGCTCCCCATAGGGCCAAGGAGGGTCTGGGCTGCCTCTGGCTCCGTGGGCACTGCTGCTTGGCTGGTGGTCTCTGCAGCTGGAAACCAACTCCAAACGTCTTCTCCTTCGCGGAGAAGGCTGATGTGGCCTGAAAAAGCCCTTTGTGCACTGGCCCTAGCAACCCACCCATCGCCAGCTCGGGAGGGCCCCACCTAGGGCCTAGCTCGGAAACGGCACAAAACGCGCTTGTAGGAGCTGCATTCTGCAAAGGGAAACTGGGCTCGGGGAACAAACCTCAGCCCCAATGCGGCTTGGCTCAGGATCGCAGCGCTTGCCTAGTTCTCACCTAGCCCTCGGCTTCCCTTATGGCCAAGGAGGGTCTGGGCTGCCTCTGGCTCCGTGGGCACTGCTGCTTGGCTGGTGGTCTCCGCAGCTGGAAACCAACTCCAAACGTCTTCTCCTTCGCGGAGAAGGCTGATTTGGCCTTAAGAAGCCCTGTGTGCACTGGCCCTAGCCACCCACCCCTATCCAGCTCGGGAGGGCCCCACCTAGGGCCTAGCTCAGAAACGGCACAAAACGCGCTTGTAGGAGCTGCATTCTGCAAAGGGAAACTGGGCTCGGGGAACAAACCTCAGCCCCAATGCGGCTTGGCTCAGGATGGCAGCTCTTGCCTAGTTCTCACCTAGCCCTCGGCTCCCCTTAGGGCCAAGGAGGGTCTGGGCTGCCTCTGGCTCCGTGGGCACTGCTGCTTGGCTGGTGGTCTCCGCAGCTGGAAACCAACTCCAAACGTCTTCTCCTTCGCGGAGAAGTCTAAATGAGCGTAATGAAGCCCTGTGTGCACTGGCCCTAGCAACACACCCATAGCAAGCACGGGAGGGCCCCACCTAGGGCCTAGCTCGGAAACGGCACAAAACGCGCTTCTAGGAGCTGCATTCTGCAAAGGGAAATTGCGCTCGGGGAACAAACCTCAACACCAGTGCGGCCTGGCTCAGGATCGCAGCGCTTGCCTAGTTCTCACCAAGGCCTAGGCTCCCCTTAGGGCCAAGGAGCGTCTGGGCTGCCTATGGCTCCGTGGGCACTGCTGCTTGGCTGGTGGTCTCCGGAGCTGGAAACCAACTCCAAACATCTTCCACTTCGCGGAGAAGTCTAAATTGGCCTAATGAAGCCCTGTGTGCAAGGGCCGTAGCAACCCATCCCTAGCCACCTCGGGAGGGCCCCACCTAGGGCCTAGCTCCGAAACGGCACCAAACGCGCTTGTAGGAGCTGCATTCTGCAAAGGGAAACTGGGCTCGGGGAACAAACCTCAGCCCCAATGCGGCTTGGCTCAGGATGGCAGCGCTTGCCTAGTTCTCACCTAGCCCTCGGCTCCCCTTATGGCCAAGGAGGGTCTGGGCTGCCTCTGGCTCCGTGGGCACTGCTCCTTGGCTGGTGGTCTCCTCAGCTGGAAACCAACTCCAAACGTCTTCCCCTTCGCGGAGAAGGCTGATTTGGCCTGAAGAAGCCCTTTGTGCACTGGCCCTAGCAACCCACCCCTAGCCAGCTCGGGAGGGCCCCACCTAGGGCCTAGCTCCGAAACGGTACCAAAGGCGCTTCTAGGAGCTGCATTCTGCAAAGGGAAACTGGGCTCGGGGAACAAACCTCAGCCCCAATGCGGCTTGGCTCAGGATCGCAGCGCTTGCCTAGTTCTCACCTAGGCCTAGTCTCTACATAGGGCCAAGGAGGGTCTGGGCTGCCTCTGGCTCCGTGGCCGCTGCTGCATGGCTGGTGGTCTCCGCAGCTAGAAACCAACTCCAAACGTCTTCTCCTTCGCGGAGTAGTCTAAATTGGCCTAATGAAGCCCTGTGTGCACTGTCCCTAACAACCCACCCCTATCCAGCTCGGGAGGGACCCACCTAGGGCCTAGCTTGGAAACGGCACAAAACGCGCTTGTAGGAGCTGCATTCTGCAAAGGGAAACTGGGCTCGGGGAACAAACCTCAGCCCCAATGCGGCTTGGCTCAGAAACCCAGCGCTTGCCTAGTTCTCACCTAGCCCTCGGCTCCCCATAGGGCCAAGGAGGGTCTGGGCTGCCTCTGGCTCCGTGGGCACTGCTGCTTGGCTGGTGGTCTCTGCAGCTGGAAACCAACTCCAAACGTCTTCTCCTTCGCGGAGAAGGCTGATGTGGCCTGAAAAAGCCCTTTGTGCAATGGCCCTAGCAACCCACCCATCGCCAGCTCCGGAGGGCCCCACCTAGGGCCTAGCTCCGTAACGGCAGAAAGCGCGCTTGTAGGAGCTGCATTCTGCAAAGGGAAACTGGGCTCGGTGAACAAACCTCAACACCAGTGCGGCCTGGCTCAGGATCGCAGCGCTTGCCTAGTTCTCACCTAGGCCTAGGCTCCCCTTAGGGCCAAGGAGGGTCTGGGCTGCCTCTGGCTCCGTGGGCACTGCTGCTTGGCTGGTGGTTTCCGCAGCTGGAAACCAACTCCAAACGTCATCTCCTTCGCGGAGAAGGCTGATGTGGCCTGAACAAGCCCTGTGTGCACTGGCCCTTGCAACCCACCCCTACCCAGCTCGGGAGGGCCCCACGTAGTGCCTAGCTTGGTAACGGCACAAAACGCACTTCTAGGAGCTGCATTCTGCAAAGGGAAACTGGGCTCGGGGAACAAACCTCAGCCCCAATGCGGCTTGGCTCAGGATCACAGCGCTTGCCTAGTTCTCACATAGCCCTCGGTTCCACATAGGGCCAAGGAGGGTCTGGGCTGCCTCTGGCTCCGTGGGCACGGCTGCTTGGCTGGTGTCTCCGCAGCTGGAAACCAGCTCCAAACGTCTTCTCCTTCGCGGAGAAGGCTGATTTGGCCTTAAGAAGCCCTTTGTGCACTGGCCCTAGCAACCCACCCATCGCCAGCTCGGGAGGGCCCCACCTAGGGCCTAGCTCGGAAACGGCACAAAACGCGCTTGTAGGAGCTGCATTCTGCAAAGGCAAACTGGGCTCGGGGAACAAACCTCAGCCCCAATGCGGCTTGGCTCAGAAACCCAGCGCTTGCCTAGTTCTCACCTAGCCCTCGGCTCCCCATAGGGCCAAGGAGGGTCTGGGCTGCCTCTGGCTCCGTGGGCACTGCTGCTTGGCTGGTGGTCTCTGCAGCTGGAAACCAACTCCAAACGTCTTCTCCTTCGCGGAGAAGGCTGATGTGGCCTGAAAAAGCCCTTTGTGCAATGGCCCTAGCAACCCACCCATCGCCAGCTCCGGAGGGCCCCACCTAGGGCCTAGCTCCGTAACGGCAGAAAGCGCGCTTGTAGGAGCTGCATTCTGCAAAGGGAAACTGGGCTCGGTGAACAAACCTCAACACCAGTGCGGCCTGGCTCAGGATCGCAGCGCTTGCCTAGTTCTCACCTAGGCCTAGGCTCCCCTTAGGGCCAAGGAGGGTCTGGGCTGCCTCTGGCTCCGTGGGCACTGCTGCTTGGCTGGTGGTCTCCGCAGCTGGAAACCAACTCCAAACGTCATCTCCTTCGCGGAGAAGGCTGATGTGGCCTGAACAAGCCCTGTGTGCACTGGCCCTTGCAACCCACCCCTACCCAGCTCGGGAGGGCCCCACGTAGTGCCTAGCTTGGTAACGGCACAAAACGCACTTCTAGGAGCTGCATTCTGCAAAGGGAAACTGGGCTCGGGGAACAAACCTCAGCCCCAATGCGGCTTGGCTCAGGATCACAGCGCTTGCCTAGTTCTCACATAGCCCTCGGTTCCACATAGGGCCAAGGAGGGTCTGGGCTGCCTCTGGCTCCGTGGGCACGGCTGCTTGGCTGGTGTCTCCGCAGCTGGAAACCAACTCCAAACGTCTTCTCCTTCGCGGAGAAGGCTGATTTGGCCTTAAGAAGCCCTTTGTGCACTGGCCCTAGCAACCCACCCATCGCCAGCTCGGGAGGGCCCCACCTAGGGCCTAGCTCGGAAACGGCACAAAACGCGCTTGTAGGAGCTGCATTCTGCAAAGGCAAACTGGGCTCGGGGAACAAACCTCAGCCCCAATGCGGCTTGGCTCAGAAACCCAGCGCTTGCCTAGTTCTCACCTAGCCCTCGGCTCCCCATAGGGCCAAGGAGGGTCTGGGCTGCCTCTGGCTCCGTGGGCACTGCTGCTTGGCTGGTGGTCTCTGCAGCTGGAAACCAACTCCAAACGTCTTCTCCTTCGCGGAGAAGGCTGATGTGGCCTGAAAAAGCCCTTTGTGCAATGGCCCTAGCAACCCACCCATCGCCAGCTCCGGAGGGCCCCACCTAGGGCCTAGCTCCGTAACGGCAGAAAGCGCGCTTGTAGGAGCTGCATTCTGCAAAGGGAAACTGGGCTCGGTGAACAAACCTCAACACCAGTGCGGCTATGCTCAGGATCGCAGCGCTTGCCTAGTTCTCACCTAGCCCTCGGCTCCCCTTACGGCCAAGGAGGGTCTGGGCTACCTCTGGCTCCGTGGGCACTGCTGCTTGGCTGGTGGTCTCTGCAGCTGGAAACCAACTCCAAACGTCTTCTCCTTCTCGGAGAAGTCTAAATTGGCCTAATGAAGCGCTGTGTGCACTGGTCCTAGCAATCCACCCCTAGCCAGCTCGGGAAGGCCCCACATAGGGCCTAGCTCGGAAATGGCACAAAACGCGCTTCTAGGAGCTGCATTCTGCAAAGGGAAAATGGGCTCGGTGAACAAACCTCAACACCAGTGCGGCCTGGCTCAGGATCGCAGCGCTTGCCTAGTTCTCACCTAGGCCTAGGCTCCCCTTAGGGCCAAGGAGGGTCTGGGCTGCCTCTGGCTCCGTGGGCACTGCTGCTTGGCTGGTGGTCTCCGCAGCTGGAAACCAACTCCAAACGTCATCTCCTTCGCGGAGAAGGCTGATGTGGCCTTAAGAAGCCCTTTGTGCACTGGCCCTAGCAACCCACCCCTACCCAGCTCGGGAGGGCCCCACGTAGTGCCTAGCTTGGTAACGGCACAAAACGCACTTCTAGGAGCTGCATTCTGCAAAGGGAAACTGGGCTCGGGGAACAAACCTCAGCCCCAATGCGGCTTGGCTCAGGATCACAGCGCTTGCCTAGTTCTCACATAGCCCTCGGTTCCACATAGGGCCAAGGAGGGTCTGGGCTGCCTCTGGCTCCGTGGGCACTGCTGCTTGGCTGGTGTCTCCGCAGCTGGAATCCAACTCCAAACGTCTTCTCCTTCGCGGAGAAGGCTGATTTGGCCTTAAGAAGCCCTTTGTGCACTGGCCCTAGCAACCCACCCATCGCCAGCTCGGGAGGGCCCCACCTAGGGCCTAGCTCGGAAACGGCACAAAACGCGCTTGTAGGAGCTGCATTCTGCAAAGGGAAACTGGGCTCGGGGAACAAACCTCAGCCCCAATGCGGCTTGGCTCAGGATCGCAGCGCTTACCTAGTTCTCACCTAGCCCTCGGCTTCCCTTATGGCCAAGGAGGGTCTGGGCTGCCTCTGGCTCCGTGGGCACTGCTGCTTGGCTGGTGGTCTCCGCAGCTGGAAACCAACTCCAAACGTCTTCTCCTTCGCGGAGAAGGCTGATTTGGCCTTAAGAAGCCCTGTGTGCACTGGCCCTAGCCACCCACCCCTATCCAGCTCGGGAGGGCCCCACCTAGGGCCTAGCTCGGAAACGGCACAAAACGCGCTTGTAGGAGCTGCATTCTGCAAAGGGAAACTGGGCTCGGGGAACAAACCTCAGCCCCAATGCGGCTTGGCTCAGGATTGCAGCTCTTGCCTAGTTCTCACCTAGCCCTCGGCTCCCCTTAGGGCCAAGGAGGGTCTGGGCTGCCTCTGGCTCCGTGGGCACTGCTGCTTGGCTGGTGGTCTCCGCAGCTGGAAACCAACTCCAAACGTCTTCTCCTTCGCGGAGAAGTCTAAATGAGCGTAATGAAGCCCTGTGTGCACTGGCCCTAGCAACACACCCATAGCAAGCACGGGAGGGCCCCACCTAGGGCCTAGCTCGGAAACGGCACAAAACGCGCTTCTAGGAGCTGCATTCTGCAAAGGGAAACTGCGCTCGGGGAACAAACCTCAACACCAGTGCGGCCTGGCTCAGGATCGCAGCGCTTGCCTAGTTCTCACCTAGGCCTAGGCTCCCCTTAGGGCCAAGGAGCGTCTGGGCTGCCTATGGCTCCGTGGGCACTGGTGCTTGGCTGGTGGTCTCCGCAGCTGGAAACCAACTCCAAACGTCTTCTCCTTCGCGGAGAATTCTAAATTAGCGTAATGAAGCCCTGTGTGCACTGGCCCTAGCCACCCACCCCTATCCAGCTCGGGAGGGCCCCACCTAGGGCCTAGCTCGGAAACGGCACAAAACGCGCTTGTAGGAGCTGCATTCTGCAAAGGGAAACTGGGCTCGGGGAACAAACCTCAGCCCCAATGCGGCTTGGCTCAGGATCCCAGCGCTTGCCTACTTCTCACCTAGCCCTCGGCTCCCCTTATGGCCAAGGAGGGTCTGGGCTGCCTCTGGCTCCGTGGGCACTGCTGCTTGGCTGGTGGTCTCCTCAGCTGGAAACCAACTCCAAACGTCTTCCCCTTCGCGGAGAAGGCTGATTTGGCCTGAAGAAGCCCTTTGTGCACTGGCCCTAGCAACCCACCCCTAGCCAGCTCGGGAGGGCCCCACCTAGGGCCTAGCTCCGAAACGGTACCAAAGGCGCTTCTAGGAGCTGCATTCTGCAAAGGGAAACTGGGCTCGGGGAACAAACCTCAGCCCCAATGCGGCTTGGCTCAGGATCGCAGCGCTTGCCTAGTTCTCACCTAGGCCTAGTCTCCACATAGGGCCAAGGAGGGTCTGGGCTGCCTCTGGCTCCGTGGCCGCTGCTGCTTGGCTGGTGGTCTCCGCAGCTAGAAACCAACTCCAAACGTCTTCTCCTTCGCGGAGTAGTCTAAATTGGCCTAATGAAGCCCTGTGTGCACTGTCCCTAACAACCCACCCCTATCCAGCTCGGGAGGGACCCACCTAGGGCCTAGCTTGGAAACGGCACAAAACGCGCTTGTAGGAGCTGCATTCTGCAAAGGGAAACTGGGCTCGGGGAACAAACCTCAGCCCCAATGCGGCTTGGCTCAGAAACCCAGCGCTTGCCTAGTTCTCACCTAGCCCTCGGCTCCCCATAGGGCCAAGGAGGGTCTGGGCTGCCTCTGGCTCCGTGGGCACTGCTGCTTGGCTGGTGGTCTCTGCAGCTGGAAACCAACTCCAAACGTCTTCTCCTTCGCGGAGAAGGCTGATGTGGCCTGAAAAAGCCCTTTGTGCAATGGCCCTAGCAACCCACCCATCGCCAGCTCGGGAGGGCCCCACCTAGGGCCTAGCTCCGTAACGGCAGAAAGCGCGCTTGTAGGAGCTGCATTCTGCAAAGGGAAACTGGGCTCGGTGAACAAACCTCAACACCAGTGCGGCTATGCTCAGGATCGCAGCGCTTGCCTAGTTCTCACCTAGCCCTCGGCTCCCCTTACGGCCAAGGAGGGTCTGGGCTACCTCTGGCTCCGTGGGCACTGCTGCTTGGCTGGTGGTCTCTGCAGCTGGAAACCAACTCCAAACGTCTTCTCCTTCTCGGAGAAGTCTAAATTGGCCTAATGAAGCCCTGTGTGCACTGGTCCTAGCAATCCACCCCTAGCCAGCTCGGGAAGGCCCCACATAGGGCCTAGCTCGGAAATGGCACAAAACGCGCTTCTAGGAGCTGCATTCTGCAAAGGGAAAATGGGCTCGGTGAACAAACCTCAACACCAGTGCGGCCTGGCTCAGGATCGCAGCGCTTGCCTAGTTCTCACCTAGGCCTAGGCTCCCCTTAGGGCCAAGGAGGGTCTGGGCTGCCTCTGGCTCCGTGGGCACTGCTGCTTGGCTGGTGGTCTCCGCAGCTGGAAACCAACTCCAAACGTCATCTCCTTCGCGGAGAAGGCTGATGTGGCCTTAAGAAGCCCTTTGTGCACTGGCCCTAGCAACCCACCCCTACCCAGCTCGGGAGGGCCCCACGTAGTGCCTAGCTTGGTAACGGCACAAAACGCACTTCTAGGAGCTGCATTCTGCAAAGGGAAACTGGGCTCGGGGAACAAACCTCAGCCCCAATGCGGCTTGGCTCAGGATCCCAGCGCTTGCCTAGTTCTCACATAGCCCTCGGTTCCACATAGGGCCAAGGAGGGTCTGGGCTGCCTCTGGCTCCGTGGGCACTGCTGCTTGGCTGGTGTCTCCGCAGCTGGAATCCAACTCCAAACGTCTTCTCCTTCGCGGAGAAGGCTGATTTGGCCTTAAGAAGCCCTTTGTGCACTGGCCCTAGCAACCCACCCATCGCCAGCTCGGGAGGGCCCCACCTAGGGCCTAGCTCGGAAACGGCACAAAACGCGCTTGTAGGAGCTGCATTCTGCAAAGGGAAACTGGGCTCGGGGAACAAACCTCAGCCCCAATGCGGCTTGGCTCAGGATCGCAGCGCTTGCCTAGTTCTCACCTAGCCCTCGGCTTCCCTTATGGCCAAGGAGGGTCTGGGCTGCCTCTGGCTCCGTGGGCACTGCTGCTTGGCTGGTGGTCTCCGCAGCTGGAAACCAACTCCAAACGTCTTCTCCTTCGCGGAGAAGGCTGATTTGGCCTTAAGAAGCCCTGTGTGCACTGGCCCTAGCCACCCACCCCTATCCAGCTCGGGAGGGCCCCACCTAGGGCCTAGCTCGGAAACGGCACAAAACGCGCTTGTAGGAGCTGCATTCTGCCAAGGGAAACTGGGCTCGGGGAACAAACCTCAGCCCCAATGCGGCTTGGCTCAGGATTGCAGCTCTTGCCTAGTTCTCACCTAGCCCTCGGCTCCCCTTAGGGCCAAGGAGGGTCTGGGCTGCCTCTGGCTCCGTGGGCACTGCTGCTTGGCTGGTGGTCTCCGCAGCTGGAAACCAACTCCAAACGTCTTCTCCTTCGCGGAGAAGTCTAAATGAGCGTAATGAAGCCCTGTGTGCACTGGCCCTAGCAACACACCCATAGCAAGCACGGGAGGGCCCCACCTAGGGCCTAGCTCGGAAACGGCACAAAACGCGCTTCTAGGAGCTGCATTCTGCAAAGGGAAATTGCGCTCGGGGAACAAACCTCAACACCAGTGCGGCCTGGCTCAGGATCGCAGCGCTTGCCTAGTTCTCACCAAGGCCTAGGCTCCCCTTAGGGCCAAGGAGCGTCTGGGCTGCCTATGGCTCCGTGGGCACTGCTGCTTGGCTGGTGGTCTCCGGAGCTGGAAACCAACTCCAAACATCTTCCACTTCGCGGAGAAGTCTAAATTGGCCTAATGAAGCCCTGTGTGCAAGGGCCGTAGCAACCCATCCCTAGCCACCTCGGGAGGGCCCCACCTAGGGCCTAGCTCCGAAACGGCACCAAACGCGCTTGTAGGAGCTGCATTCTGCAAAGGGAAACTGGGCTCGGGGAACAAACCTCAGCCCCAATGCGGCTTGGCTCAGGATGGCAGCGCTTGCCTAGTTCTCACCTAGCCCTCGGCTCCCCTTATGGCCAAGGAGGGTCTGGGCTGCCTCTGGCTCCGTGGGCACTGCTCCTTGGCTGGTGGTCTCCTCAGCTGGAAACCAACTCCAAACGTCTTCCCCTTCGCGGAGAAGGCTGATTTGGCCTGAAGAAGCCCTTTGTGCACTGGCCCTAGCAACCCACCCCTAGCCAGCTCGGGAGGGCCCCACCTAGGGCCTAGCTCCGAAACGGTACCAAAGGCGCTTCTAGGAGCTGCATTCTGCAAAGGGAAACTGGGCTCGGGGAACAAACCTCAGCCCCAATGCGGCTTGGCTCAGGATCGCAGCGCTTGCCTAGTTCTCACCTAGGCCTAGTCTCTACATAGGGCCAAGGAGGGTCTGGGCTGCCTCTGGCTCCGTGGCCGCTGCTGCATGGCTGGTGGTCTCCGCAGCTAGAAACCAACTCCAAACGTCTTCTCCTTCGCGGAGTAGTCTAAATTGGCCTAATGAAGCCCTGTGTGCACTGTCCCTAACAACCCACCCCTATCCAGCTCGGGAGGGACCCACCTAGGGCCTAGCTTGGAAACGGCACAAAACGCGCTTGTAGGAGCTGCATTCTGCAAAGGGAAACTGGGCTCGGGGAACAAACCTCAGCCCCAATGCGGCTTGGCTCAGAAACCCAGCGCTTGCCTAGTTCTCACCTAGCCCTCGGCTCCCCATAGGGCCAAGGAGGGTCTGGGCTGCCTCTGGCTCCGTGGGCACTGCTGCTTGGCTGGTGGTCTCTGCAGCTGGAAACCAACTCCAAACGTCTTCTCCTTCGCGGAGAAGGCTGATGTGGCCTGAAAAAGCCCTTTGTGCAATGGCCCTAGCAACCCACCCATCGCCAGCTCCGGAGGGCCCCACCTAGGGCCTAGCTCCGTAACGGCAGAAAGCGCGCTTGTAGGAGCTGCATTCTGCAAAGGGAAACTGGGCTCGGTGAACAAACCTCAACACCAGTGCGGCCTGGCTCAGGATCGCAGCGCTTGCCTAGTTCTCACCTAGGCCTAGGCTCCCCTTAGGGCCAAGGAGGGTCTGGGCTGCCTCTGGCTCCGTGGGCACTGCTGCTTGGCTGGTGGTCTCCGCAGCTGGAAACCAACTCCAAACGTCATCTCCTTCGCGGAGAAGGCTGATGTGGCCTGAATAAGCCCTGTGTGCACTGGCCCTTGCAACCCACCCCTACCCAGCTCGGGAGGGCCCCACGTAGTGCCTAGCTTGGTAACGGCACAAAACGCACTTCTAGGAGCTGCATTCTGCAAAGGGAAACTGGGCTCGGGGAACAAACCTCAGCCCCAATGCGGCTTGGCTCAGGATCACAGCGCTTGCCTAGTTCTCACATAGCCCTCGGTTCCACATAGGGCCAAGGAGGGTCTGGGCTGCCTCTGGCTCCGTGGGCACGGCTGCTTGGCTGGTGTCTCCGCAGCTGGAAACCAACTCCAAACGTCTTCTCCTTCGCGGAGAAGGCTGATTTGGCCTTAAGAAGCCCTTTGTGCACTGGCCCTAGCAACCCACCCATCGCCAGCTCGGGAGGGCCCCACCTAGGGCCTAGCTCGGAAACGGCACAAAACGCGCTTGTAGGAGCTGCATTCTGCAAAGGGAAACTGGGCTCGGGGAACAAACCTCAGCCCCAATGCGGCTTGGCTCAGAAACCCAGCGCTTGCCTAGTTCTCACCTAGCCCTCGGCTCCCCATAGGGCCAAGGAGGGTCTGGGCTGCCTCTGGCTCCGTGGGCACTGCTGCTTGGCTGGTGGTCTCCGCAGCTGGAAACCAACTCCAAACGTCTTCTCCTTCGCGGAGAAGTCTAAATGAGCGTAATGAAGCCCTGTGTGCACTGGCCCTAGCAACACACCCATAGCAAGCACGGGAGGGCCCCACCTAGGGCCTAGCTCGGAAACGGCACAAAACGCGCTTCTAGGAGCTGCATTCTGCAAAGGGAAATTGCGCTCGGGGAACAAACCTCAACACCAGTGCGGCCTGGCTCAGGATCGCAGCGCTTGCCTAGTTCTCACCAAGGCCTAGGCTCCCCTTAGGGCCAAGGAGCGTCTGGGCTGCCTATGGCTCCGTGGGCACTGCTGCTTGGCTGGTGGTCTCCGGAGCTGGAAACCAACTCCAAACATCTTCCACTTCGCGGAGAAGTCTAAATTGGCCTAATGAAGCCCTGTGTGCAAGGGCCGTAGCAACCCATCCCTAGCCACCTCGGGAGGGCCCCACCTAGGGCCTAGCTTGGAAACGGCACAAAACGCGCTTGTAGGAGCTGCATTCTGCAAAGGGAAACTGGGCTCGGGGAACAAACCTCAGCCCCAATGCGGCTTGGCTCAGGATGGCAGCGCTTGCCTAGTTCTCACCTAGCCCTCGGCTCCCCTTATGGCCAAGGAGGGTCTGGGCTGCCTCTGGCTCCGTGGGCACTGCTCCTTGGCTGGTGGTCTCCTCAGCTGGAAACCAACTCCAAACGTCTTCCCCTTCGCGGAGAAGGCTGATTTGGCCTGAAGAAGCCCTTTGTGCACTGGCCCTAGCAACCCACCCCTAGCCAGCTCGGGAGGGCCCCACCTAGGGCCTAGCTCCGAAACGGTACCAAAGGCGCTTCTAGGAGCTGCATTCTGCAAAGGGAAACTGGGCTCGGGGAACAAACCTCAGCCCCAATGCGGCTTGGCTCAGGATCGCAGCGCTTGCCTAGTTCTCACCTAGGCCTAGTCTCCACATAGGGCCAAGGAGGGTCTGGGCTGCCTCTGGCTCCGTGGCCGCTGCTGCTTGGCTGGTGGTCTCCGCAGCTAGAAACCAACTCCAAACGTCTTCTCCTTCGCGGAGTAGTCTAAATTGGCCTAATGAAGCCCTGTGTGCACTGTCCCTAACAACCCACCCCTATCCAGCTCGGGAGGGACCCACCTAGGGCCTAGCTTGGAAACGGCACAAAACGCGCTTGTAGGAGCTGCATTCTGCAAAGGGAAACTGGGCTCGGGGAACAAACCTCAGCCCCAATGCGGCTTGGCTCAGAAACCCAGCGCTTGCCTAGTTCTCACCTAGCCCTCGGCTCCCCATAGGGCCAAGGAGGGTCTGGGCTGCCTCTGGCTCCGTGGGCACTGCTGCTTGGCTGGTGGTCTCTGCAGCTGGAAACCAACTCCAAACGTCTTCTCCTTCGCGGAGAAGGCTGATGTGGCCTGAAAAAGCCCTTTGTGCAATGGCCCTAGCAACCCACCCATCGCCAGCTCCGGAGGGCCCCACCTAGGGCCTAGCTCCGTAACGGCAGAAAGCGCGCTTGTAGGAGCTGCATTCTGCAAAGGGAAACTGGGCTCGGTGAACAAACCTCAACACCAGTGCGGCTATGCTCAGGATCGCAGCGCTTGCCTAGTTCTCACCTAGCCCTCGGCTCCCCTTACGGCCAAGGAGGGTCTGGGCTACCTCTGGCTCCGTGGGCACTGCTGCTTGGCTGGTGGTCTCTGCAGCTGGAAACCAACTCCAAACGTCTTCTCCTTCTCGGAGAAGTCTAAATTGGCCTAATGAAGCGCTGTGTGCACTGGTCCTAGCAATCCACCCCTAGCCAGCTCGGGAAGGCCCCACATAGGGCCTAGCTCGGAAATGGCACAAAACGCGCTTCTAGGAGCTGCATTCTGCAAAGGGAAAATGGGCTCGGTGAACAAACCTCAACACCAGTGCGGCCTGGCTCAGGATCGCAGCGCTTGCCTAGTTCTCACCTAGGCCTAGGCTCCCCTTAGGGCCAAGGAGGGTCTGGGCTGCCTCTGGCTCCGTGGGCACTGCTGCTTGGCTGGTGGTCTCCGCAGCTGGAAACCAACTCCAAACGTCATCTCCTTCGCGGAGAAGGCTGATGTGGCCTTAAGAAGCCCTTTGTGCACTGGCCCTAGCAACCCACCCCTACCCAGCTCGGGAGGGCCCCACGTAGTGCCTAGCTTGGTAACGGCACAAAACGCACTTCTAGGAGCTGCATTCTGCAAAGGGAAACTGGGCTCGGGGAACAAACCTCAGCCCCAATGCGGCTTGGCTCAGGATCACAGCGCTTGCCTAGTTCTCACATAGCCCTCGGTTCCACATAGGGCCAAGGAGGGTCTGGGCTGCCTCTGGCTCCGTGGGCACTGCTGCTTGGCTGGTGTCTCCGCAGCTGGAATCCAACTCCAAACGTCTTCTCCTTCGCGGAGAAGGCTGATTTGGCCTTAAGAAGCCCTTTGTGCACTGGCCCTAGCAACCCACCCATCGCCAGCTCGGGAGGGCCCCACCTAGGGCCTAGCTCGGAAACGGCACAAAACGCGCTTGTAGGAGCTGCATTCTGCAAAGGGAAACTGGGCTCGGGGAACAAACCTCAGCCCCAATGCGGCTTGGCTCAGGATCGCAGCGCTTGCCTAGTTCTCACCTAGCCCTCGGCTTCCCTTATGGCCAAGGAGGGTCTGGGCTGCCTCTGGCTCCGTGGGCACTGCTGCTTGGCTGGTGGTCTCCGCAGCTGGAAACCAACTCCAAACGTCTTCTCCTTCGCGGAGAAGGCTGATTTGGCCTTAAGAAGCCCTGTGTGCACTGGCCCTAGCCACCCACCCCTATCCAGCTCGGGAGGGCCCCACCTAGGGCCTAGCTCGGAAACGGCACAAAACGCGCTTGTAGGAGCTGCATTCTGCAAAGGGAAACTGGGCTCGGGGAACAAACCTCAGCCCCAATGCGGCTTGGCTCAGGATTGCAGCTCTTGCCTAGTTCTCACCTAGCCCTCGGCTCCCCTTAGGGCCAAGGAGGGTCTGGGCTGCCTCTGGCTCCGTGGGCACTGCTGCTTGGCTGGTGGTCTCCGCAGCTGGAAACCAACTCCAAACGTCTTCTCCTTCGCGGAGAAGTCTAAATGAGCGTAATGAAGCCCTGTGTGCACTGGCCCTAGCAACACACCCATAGCAAGCACGGGAGGGCCCCACCTAGGGCCTAGCTCGGAAACGGCACAAAACGCGCTTCTAGGAGCTGCATTCTGCAAAGGGAAACTGCGCTCGGGGAACAAACCTCAACACCAGTGCGGCCTGGCTCAGGATCGCAGCGCTTGCCTAGTTCTCACCTAGGCCTAGGCTCCCCTTAGGGCCAAGGAGCGTCTGGGCTGCCTATGGCTCCGTGGGCACTGGTGCTTGGCTGGTGGTCTCCGCAGCTGGAAACCAACTCCAAACGTCTTCTCCTTCGCGGAGAATTCTAAATTAGCGTAATGAAGCCCTGTGTGCACTGGCCCTAGCCACCCACCCCTATCCAGCTCGGGAGGGCCCCACCTAGGGCCTAGCTCGGAAACGGCACAAAACGCGCTTGTAGGAGCTGCATTCTGCAAAGGGAAACTGGGCTCGGGGAACAAACCTCAGCCCCAATGCGGCTTGGCTCAGGATCCCAGCGCTTGCCTACTTCTCACCTAGCCCTCGGCTCCCCTTATGGCCAAGGAGGGTCTGGGCTGCCTCTGGCTCCGTGGGCACTGCTCCTTGGCTGGTGGTCTCCTCAGCTGGAAACCAACTCCAAACGTCTTCCCCTTCGCGGAGAAGGCTGATTTGGCCTGAAGAAGCCCTTTGTGCACTGGCCCTAGCAACCCACCCCTAGCCAGCTCGGGAGGGCCCCACCTAGGGCCTAGCTCCGAAACGGTACCAAAGGCGCTTCTAGGAGCTGCATTCTGCAAAGGGAAACTGGGCTCGGGGAACAAACCTCAGCCCCAGTGCGGCTTGGCTCAGGATCGCAGCGCTTGCCTAGTTCTCACCTAGGCCTAGGCTCCCTTTAGGGCCAAGGAGCGTCTGGGCTGCCTCTGGCTCCGTGGCCGCTGCTGCTTGGCTGGTGGTCTCCGCAGCTAGAAACCAACTCCAAACGTCTTCTCCTTCGCGGAGTAGTCTAAATTGGCCTAATGAAGCCCTGTGTGCACTGTCCCTAACAACCCACCCCTATCCAGCTCGGGAGGGACCCACCTAGGGCCTAGCTTGGAAACGGCACAAAACGCGCTTGTAGGAGCTGCATTCTGCAAAGGGAAACTGGGCTCGGGGAACAAACCTCAGCCCCAATGCGGCTTGGCTCAGAAACCCAGCGCTTGCCTAGTTCTCACCTAGCCCTCGGCTCCCCATAGGGCCAAGGAGGGTCTGGGCTGCCTCTGGCTCCGTGGGCACTGCTGCTTGGCTGGTGGTCTCTGCAGCTGGAAACCAACTCCAAACGTCTTCTCCTTCGCGGAGAAGGCTGATGTGGCCTGAAAAAGCCCTTTGTGCAATGGCCCTAGCAACCCACCCATCGCCAGCTCCGGAGGGCCCCACCTAGGGCCTAGCTCCGTAACGGCAGACAGCGCGCTTGTAGGAGCTGCATTCTGCAAAGGGAAACTGGGCTCGGTGAACAAACCTCAACACCAGTGCGGCTATGCTCAGGATCGCAGCGCTTGCCTAGTTCTCACCTAGCCCTCGGCTCCCCTTACGGCCAAGGAGGGTCTGGGCTACCTCTGGCTCCGTGGGCACTGCTGCTTGGCTGGTGGTCTCTGCAGCTGGAAACCAACTCCAAACGTCTTCTCCTTCTCGGAGAAGTCTAAATTGGCCTAATGAAGCGCTGTGTGCACTGGTCCTAGCAATCCACCCCTAGCCAGCTCGGGAAGGCCCCACATAGGGCCTAGCTCGGAAATGGCACAAAACGCGCTTCTAGGAGCTGCATTCTGCAAAGGGAAAATGGGCTCGGTGAACAAACCTCAACACCAGTGCGGCCTGGCTCAGGATCGCAGCGCTTGCCTAGTTCTCACCTAGGCCTAGGCTCCCCTTAGGGCCAAGGAGGGTCTGGGCTGCCTCTGGCTCCGTGGGCACTGCTGCTTGGCTGGTGGTCTCCGCAGCTGGAAACCAACTCCAAACGTCATCTCCTTCGCGGAGAAGGCTGAAGTGGCCTGAACAAGCCCTGTGTGCACTGGCCCTTGCAACCCACCCCTACCCAGCTCGGGAGGGCCCCACGTAGTGCCTAGCTTGGTAACGGCACAAAACGCACTTCTAGGAGCTGCATTCTGCAAAGGGAAACTGGGCTCGGGGAACAAACCTCAGCCCCAATGCGGCTTGGCTCAGGATCGCAGCGCTTGCCTAGTTCTCACCTAGCCCTCGGCTTCCCTTATGGCCAAGGAGGGTCTGGGCTGCCTCTGGCTCCGTGGGCACTGCTGCTTGGCTGGTGGTCTCCGCAGCTGGAAACCAACTCCAAACGTCTTCTCCTTCGCGGAGAAGGCTGATTTGGCCTTAAGAAGCCCTGTGTGCACTGGCCCTAGCCACCCACCCCTATCAAGCTCGGGAGGGCCCCACCTAGGGCCTAGCTCGGAAACGGCACAAAACGCGCTTGTAGGAGCTGCATTCTGCAAAGGGAAACTGGGCTCGGGGAACAAACCTCAGCCCCAATGCGGCTTGGCTCAGGATTGCAGCTCTTGCCTAGTTCTCACCTAGCCCTCGGCTCCCCTTAGGGCCAAGGAGGGTCTGGGCTGCCTCTGGCTCCGTGGGCACTGCTGCTTGGCTGGTGGTCTCCGCAGCTGGAAACCAACTCCAAACGTCTTCCCCTTCGCGGAGAAGGCTGATTTGGCCTGAAGAAGCCCTGTGTGCACTGGCCCTAGCAACCCACCCCTAGCCAGCTCGGGAGCGCCCCACCTAGGGCCTAGCTCGGAAACGGCACAAAACGCGTTTCTAGGAGCTGCATTCTGCAAAGGGAAACTGCGCTCGGGGAACAAACCTCAACACCAGTGCGGCCTGGCTCAGGATCGCAGCGCTTGCCTAGTTCTCACCTAGGCCTAGGCTCCCCTTAGGGCCAAGGAGCGTCTGGGCTGCCTATGGCTCCGTGGGCACTGGTGCTTGGCTGGTGGTCTCCGGAGCTGGAAACGAACTCCAAACGTCTTCCACTTCGCGGAGAAGTCTAAATTGGCCTAATGAATCCCTGTGTGCAAGGGCCGTAGCAACCCATCCCTAGCCAGCTCGGGAGGGCCCCACCTAGGGCCTAGCTCCGAAACGGCACCAAACGCGCTTGTAGGAGCTGCATTCTGCAAAGGGAAACTGGGCTCGGGGAACAAACCTCAGCCCCAATGCGGCTTGGCTCAGAAACCCAGCGCTTGCCTAGTTCTCACCTAGCCCTCGGCTCCCCATAGGGCCAAGGAGGGTCTGGGCTGCCTCTGGCTCCGTGGGCACTGCTGCTTGGCTGGTGGTCTCTGCAGCTGGAAACCAACTCCAAACGTCTTCTCCTTCGCGGAGAAGGCTGATGTGGCCTGAAAAAGCCCTTTGTGCAATGGCCCTAGCAACCCACCCATCGCCAGCTCCGGAGGGCCCCACCTAGGGCCTAGCTCCGTAACGGCAGAAAGCGCGCTTGTAGGAGCTGCATTCTGCAAAGGGAAACTGGGCTCGGTGAACAAACCTCAACACCAGTGCGGCTATGCTCAGGATCGCAGCGCTTGCCTAGTTCTCACCTAGCCCTCGGCTCCCCTTACGGCCAAGGAGGGTCTGGGCTACCTCTGGCTCCGTGGGCACTGCTGCTTGGCTGGTGGTCTCTGCAGCTGGAAACCAACTCCAAACGTCTTCTCCTTCTCGGAGAAGTCTAAATTGGCCTAATGAAGCGCTGTGTGCACTGGTCCTAGCAATCCACCCCTAGCCAGCTCGGGAAGGCCCCACATAGGGCCTAGCTCGGAAATGGCACAAAACGCGCTTCTAGGAGCTGCATTCTGCAAAGGGAAAATGGGCTCGGTGAACAAACCTCAACACCAGTGCGGCCTGGCTCAGGATCGCAGCGCTTGCCTAGTTCTCACCTAGGCCTAGGCTCCCCTTAGGGCCAAGGAGGGTCTGGGCTGCCTCTGGCTCCGTGGGCACTGCTGCTTGGCTGGTGGTCTCCGCAGCTGGAAACCAACTCCAAACGTCATCTCCTTCGCGGAGAAGGCTGATGTGGCCTTAAGAAGCCCTTTGTGCACTGGCCCTAGCAACCCACCCCTACCCAGCTCGGGAGGGCCCCACGTAGTGCCTAGCTTGGTAACGGCACAAAACGCACTTCTAGGAGCTGCATTCTGCAAAGGGAAACTGGGCTCGGGGAACAAACCTCAGCCCCAATGCGGCTTGGCTCAGGATCACAGCGCTTGCCTAGTTCTCACATAGCCCTCGGTTCCACATAGGGCCAAGGAGGGTCTGGGCTGCCTCTGGCTCCGTGGGCACTGCTGCTTGGCTGGTGTCTCCGCAGCTGGAATCCAACTCCAAACGTCTTCTCCTTCGCGGAGAAGGCTGATTTGGCCTTAAGAAGCCCTTTGTGCACTGGCCCTAGCAACCCACCCATCGCCAGCTCGGGAGGGCCCCACCTAGGGCCTAGCTCGGAAACGGCACAAAACGCGCTTGTAGGAGCTGCATTCTGCAAAGGGAAACTGGGCTCGGGGAACAAACCTCAGCCCCAATGCGGCTTGGCTCAGGATCGCAGCGCTTGCCTAGTTCTCACCTAGCCCTCGGCTTCCCTTATGGCCAAGGAGGGTCTGGGCTGCCTCTGGCTCCGTGGGCACTGCTGCTTGGCTGGTGGTCTCCGCAGCTGGAAACCAACTCCAAACGTCTTCTCCTTCGCGGAGAAGGCTGATTTGGCCTTAAGAAGCCCTGTGTGCACTGGCCCTAGCCACCCACCCCTATCCAGCTCGGGAGGGCCCCACCTAGGGCCTAGCTCGGAAACGGCACAAAACGCGCTTGTAGGAGCTGCATTCTGCAAAGGGAAACTGGGCTCGGGGAACAAACCTCAGCCCCAATGCGGCTTGGCTCAGGATTGCAGCTCTTGCCTAGTTCTCACCTAGCCCTCGGCTCCCCTTAGGGCCAAGGAGGGTCTGGGCTGCCTCTGGCTCCGTGGGCACTGCTGCTTGGCTGGTGGTCTCCGCAGCTGGAAACCAACTCCAAACGTCTTCTCCTTCGCGGAGAAGTCTAAATGAGCGTAATGAAGCCCTGTGTGCACTGGCCCTAGCAACACACCCATAGCAAGCACGGGAGGGCCCCACCTAGGGCCTAGCTCGGAAACGGCACAAAACGCGCTTCTAGGAGCTGCATTCTGCAAAGGGAAACTGCGCTCGGGGAACAAACCTCAACACCAGTGCGGCCTGGCTCAGGATCGCAGCGCTTGCCTAGTTCTCACCTAGGCCTAGGCTCCCCTTAGGGCCAAGGAGCGTCTGGGCTGCCTATGGCTCCGTGGGCACTGGTGCTTGGCTGGTGGTCTCCGCAGCTGGAAACCAACTCCAAACGTCTTCTCCTTCGCGGAGAATTCTAAATTAGCGTAATGAAGCCCTGTGTGCACTGGCCCTAGCCACCCACCCCTATCCAGCTCGGGAGGGCCCCACCTAGGGCCTAGCTCGGAAACGGCACAAAACGCGCTTGTAGGAGCTGCATTCTGCAAAGGGAAACTGGGCTCGGGGAACAAACCTCAGCCCCAATGCGGCTTGGCTCAGGATCCCAGCGCTTGCCTACTTCTCACCTAGCCCTCGGCTCCCCTTATGGCCAAGGAGGGTCTGGGCTGCCTCTGGCTCCGTGGGCACTGCTCCTTGGCTGGTGGTCTCCTCAGCTGGAAACCAACTCCAAACGTCTTCCCCTTCGCGGAGAAGGCTGATTTGGCCTGAAGAAGCCCTTTGTGCACTGGCCCTAGCAACCCACCCCTAGCCAGCTCGGGAGGGCCCCACCTAGGGCCTAGCTCCGAAACGGTACCAAAGGCGCTTCTAGGAGCTGCATTCTGCAAAGGGAAACTGGGCTCGGGGAACAAACCTCAGCCCCAGTGCGGCTTGGCTCAGGATCGCAGCGCTTGCCTAGTTCTCACCTAGGCCTAGGCTCCCTTTAGGGCCAAGGAGCGTCTGGGCTGCCTCTGGCTCCGTGGCCGCTGCTGCTTGGCTGGTGGTCTCCGCAGCTAGAAACCAACTCCAAACGTCTTCTCCTTCGCGGAGTAGTCTAAATTGGCCTAATGAAGCCCTGTGTGCACTGTCCCTAACAACCCACCCCTATCCAGCTCGGGAGGGACCCACCTAGGGCCTAGCTTGGAAACGGCACAAAACGCGCTTGTAGGAGCTGCATTCTGCAAAGGGAAACTGGGCTCGGGGAACAAACCTCAGCCCCAATGCGGCTTGGCTCAGAAACCCAGCGCTTGCCTAGTTCTCACCTAGCCCTCGGCTCCCCATAGGGCCAAGGAGGGTCTGGGCTGCCTCTGGCTCCGTGGGCACTGCTGCTTGGCTGGTGGTCTCTGCAGCTGGAAACCAACTCCAAACGTCTTCTCCTTCGCGGAGAAGGCTGATGTGGCCTGAAAAAGCCCTTTGTGCAATGGCCCTAGCAACCCACCCATCGCCAGCTCCGGAGGGCCCCACCTAGGGCCTAGCTCCGTAACGGCAGACAGCGCGCTTGTAGGAGCTGCATTCTGCAAAGGGAAACTGGGCTCGGTGAACAAACCTCAACACCAGTGCGGCTATGCTCAGGATCGCAGCGCTTGCCTAGTTCTCACCTAGCCCTCGGCTCCCCTTACGGCCAAGGAGGGTCTGGGCTACCTCTGGCTCCGTGGGCACTGCTGCTTGGCTGGTGGTCTCTGCAGCTGGAAACCAACTCCAAACGTCTTCTCCTTCTCGGAGAAGTCTAAATTGGCCTAATGAAGCGCTGTGTGCACTGGTCCTAGCAATCCACCCCTAGCCAGCTCGGGAAGGCCCCACATAGGGCCTAGCTCGGAAATGGCACAAAACGCGCTTCTAGGAGCTGCATTCTGCAAAGGGAAAATGGGCTCGGTGAACAAACCTCAACACCAGTGCGGCCTGGCTCAGGATCGCAGCGCTTGCCTAGTTCTCACCTAGGCCTAGGCTCCCCTTAGGGCCAAGGAGGGTCTGGGCTGCCTCTGGCTCCGTGGGCACTGCTGCTTGGCTGGTGGTCTCCGCAGCTGGAAACCAACTCCAAACGTCATCTCCTTCGCGGAGAAGGCTGATGTGGCCTGAACAAGCCCTGTGTGCACTGGCCCTTGCAACCCACCCCTACCCAGCACGGGAGGGCCCCACGTAGTGCCTAGCTTGGTAACGGCACAAAACGCACTTCTAGGAGCTGCATTCTGCAAAGGGAAACTGGGCTCGGGGAACAAACCTCAGCCCCAATGCGGCTTGGCTCAGGATCGCAGCGCTTGCCTAGTTCTCACCTAGCCCTCGGCTTCCCTTATGGCCAAGGAGGGTCTGGGCTGCCTCTGGCTCCGTGGGCACTGCTGCTTGGCTGGTGGTCTCCGCAGCTGGAAACCAACTCCAAACGTCTTCTCCTTCGCGGAGAAGGCTGATTTGGCCTTAAGAAGCCCTGTGTGCACTGGCCCTAGCCACCCACCCCTATCAAGCTCGGGAGGGCCCCACCTAGGGCCTAGCTCGGAAACGGCACAAAACGCGCTTGTAGGAGCTGCATTCTGCAAAGGGAAACTGGGCTCGGGGAACAAACCTCAGCCCCAATGCGGCTTGGCTCAGGATTGCAGCTCTTGCCTAGTTCTCACCTAGCCCTCGGCTCCCCTTAGGGCCAAGGAGGGTCTGGGCTGCCTCTGGCTCCGTGGGCACTGCTGCTTGGCTGGTGGTCTCCGCAGCTGGAAACCAACTCCAAACGTCTTCCCCTTCGCGGAGAAGGCTGATTTGGCCTGAAGAAGCCCTGTGTGCACTGGCCCTAGCAACCCACCCCTAGCCAGCTCGGGAGCGCCCCACCTAGGGCCTAGCTCGGAAACGGCACAAAACGCGTTTCTAGGAGCTGCATTCTGCAAAGGGAAACTGCGCTCGGGGAACAAACCTCAACACCAGTGCGGCCTGGCTCAGGATCGCAGCGCTTGCCTAGTTCTCACCTAGGCCTAGGCTCCCCTTAGGGCCAAGGAGCGTCTGGGCTGCCTATGGCTCCGTGGGCACTGGTGCTTGGCTGGTGGTCTCCGGAGCTGGAAACGAACTCCAAACGTCTTCCACTTCGCGGAGAAGTCTAAATTGGCCTAATGAATCCCTGTGTGCAAGGGCCGTAGCAACCCATCCCTAGCCAGCTCGGGAGGGCCCCACCTAGGGCCTAGCTTGGAAACGGCACAAAACGCGCTTGTAGGAGCTGCATTCTGCAAAGGGAAACTGGGCTCGGGGAACAAACCTCAGCCCCAATGCGGCTTGGCTCAGAAACCCAGCGCTTGCCTAGTTCTCACCTAGCCCTCGGCTCCCCATAGGGCCAAGGAGGGTCTGGGCTGCCTCTGGCTCCGTGGGCACTGCTGCTTGGCTGGTGGTCTCTGCAGCTGGAAACCAACTCCAAACGTCTTCTCCTTCGCGGAGAAGGCTGATGTGGCCTGAAAAAGCCCTTTGTGCAATGGCCCTAGCAACCCACCCATCGCCAGCTCCGGAGGGCCCCACCTAGGGCCTAGCTCCGTAACGGCAGAAAGCGCGCTTGTAGGAGCTGCATTCTGCAAAGGGAAACTGGGCTCGGTGAACAAACCTCAACACCAGTGCGGCTATGCTCAGGATCGCAGCGCTTGCCTAGTTCTCACCTAGCCCTCGGCTCCCCTTACGGCCAAGGAGGGTCTGGGCTACCTCTGGCTCCGTGGGCACTGCTGCTTGGCTGGTGGTCTCTGCAGCTGGAAACCAACTCCAAACGTCTTCTCCTTCTCGGAGAAGTCTAAATTGGCCTAATGAAGCGCTGTGTGCACTGGTCCTAGCAATCCACCCCTAGCCAGCTCGGGAAGGCCCCACATAGGGCCTAGCTCGGAAATGGCACAAAACGCGCTTCTAGGAGCTGCATTCTGCAAAGGGAAAATGGGCTCGGTGAACAAACCTCAACACCAGTGCGGCCTGGCTCAGGATCGCAGCGCTTGCCTAGTTCTCACCTAGGCCTAGGCTCCCCTTAGGGCCAAGGAGGGTCTGGGCTGCCTCTGGCTCCGTGGGCACTGCTGCTTGGCTGGTGGTCTCCGCAGCTGGAAACCAACTCCAAACGTCATCTCCTTCGCGGAGAAGGCTGATGTGGCCTTAAGAAGCCCTTTGTGCACTGGCCCTAGCAACCCACCCCTACCCAGCTCGGGAGGGCCCCACGTAGTGCCTAGCTTGGTAACGGCACAAAACGCACTTCTAGGAGCTGCATTCTGCAAAGGGAAACTGGGCTCGGGGAACAAACCTCAGCCCCAATGCGGCTTGGCTCAGGATCACAGCGCTTGCCTAGTTCTCACATAGCCCTCGGTTCCACATAGGGCCAAGGAGGGTCTGGGCTGCCTCTGGCTCCGTGGGCACTGCTGCTTGGCTGGTGTCTCCGCAGCTGGAATCCAACTCCAAACGTCTTCTCCTTCGCGGAGAAGGCTGATTTGGCCTGAAGAAGCCCTTTGTGCACTGGCCCTAGCAACCCACCCATCGCCAGCTCGGGAGGGCCCCACCTAGGGCCTAGCTCGGAAACGGCACAAAACGCGCTTGTAGGAGCTGCATTCTGCAAAGGGAAACTGGGCTCGGGGAACAAACCTCAGCCCCAATGCGGCTTGGCTCAGGATCGCAGCGCTTGCCTAGTTCTCACCTAGCCCTCGGCTTCCCTTATGGCCAAGGAGGGTCTGGGCTGCCTCTGGCTCCGTGGGCACTGCTGCTTGGCTGGTGGTCTCCGCAGCTGGAAACCAACTCCAAACGTCTTCTCCTTCGCGGAGAAGGCTGATTTGGCCTTAAGAAGCCCTGTGTGCACTGGCCCTAGCCACCCACCCCTATCCAGCTCGGGAGGGCCCCACCTAGGGCCTAGCTCGGAAACGGCACAAAACGCGCTTGTAGGAGCTGCATTCTGCAAAGGGAAACTGGGCTCGGGGAACAAACCTCAGCCCCAATGCGGCTTGGCTCAGGATTGCAGCTCTTGCCTAGTTCTCACCTAGCCCTCGGCTCCCCTTAGGGCCAAGGAGGGTCTGGGCTGCCTCTGGCTCCGTGGGCACTGCTGCTTGGCTGGTGGTCTCCGCAGCTGGAAACCAACTCCAAACGTCTTCTCCTTCGCGGAGAAGTCTAAATGAGCGTAATGAAGCCCTGTGTGCACTGGCCCTAGCAACACACCCATAGCAAGCACGGGAGGGCCCCACCTAGGGCCTAGCTCGGAAACGGCACAAAACGCGCTTCTAGGAGCTGCATTCTGCAAAGGGAAACTGCGCTCGGGGAACAAACCTCAACACCAGTGCGGCCTGGCTCAGGATCGCAGCGCTTGCCTAGTTCTCACCTAGGCCTAGGCTCCCCTTAGGGCCAAGGAGCGTCTGGGCTGCCTATGGCTCCGTGGGCACTGGTGCTTGGCTGGTGGTCTCCGCAGCTGGAAACCAACTCCAAACGTCTTCTCCTTCGCGGAGAATTCTAAATTAGCGTAATGAAGCCCTGTGTGCACTGGCCCTAGCCACCCACCCCTATCCAGCTCGGGAGGGCCCCACCTTGGGCCTAGCTCGGAAACGGCACAAAACGCGCTTGTAGGAGCTGCATTCTGCAAAGGGAAACTGGGCTCGGGGAACAAACCTCAGCCCCAATGCGGCTTGGCTCAGGATTGCAGCTCTTGCCTAGTTCTCACCTAGCCCTCGGCTCCCCATAGGGCCAAGGAGGGTCTGGGCTGCCTCTGGCTCCGTGGGCACTGCTGCTTGGCTGGTGGTCTCCGCAGCTGGAAACCAACTCCAAACGTCTTCTCCTTCGCGGAGAAGTCTAAATTAGCGTAATGAAGCCCTGTGTGCACTGGCCCTAGCAACACACCCATAGCAAGCACGGGAGGGCCCCACCTAGGGC
This sequence comes from Sus scrofa, assembly GCF_054392235.1. Lineage (NCBI taxonomy): Eukaryota > Metazoa > Chordata > Mammalia > Artiodactyla > Suidae > Sus > Sus scrofa. The sequence continues at coordinate 50,623,960 of NC_139385.1, read as the reverse complement.
CTAGCTCCGAAACGGCACAAAACGCCCTTGTAGGAGCTGCATTCTGCAAAGGGAAACTGGGCTCGGGGAACAAACCTCAGCCCCAATGCGGCTTGGCTCAGGATTGCAGCGCTTGCCTAGTTCTCACCTAGCCCTCGGCTCCCCTTAGAGCCAAGGAGGGTCTGGGCTGCCTCTGGCTCCGTGGGCACTGCTGCTTGGCTGGTGGTCTCCGCAGCTGGAAACCAACTCCAAACGTCTTCCCCTTCGCGGAGAAGGCTGATTTGGCCTGAAGAAGCCCTTTGTGCACTGGCCCTAGCAACCCACCCCTAGCCAGCTCGGGAGGGACCCACCTAGGGCCTAGCTCCGAAACGGTACCAAAGGCGCTTCTAGGAGCTGCATTCTGCAAAGGGAAACTGGGCTCGGGGAACAAACCTCAGCCCCAATGCGGCTTGGCTCAGGATCGCAGCGCTTGCCTAGTTCTCACCTAGGCCTAGTCTCCACATAGGGCCAAGGAGGGTCTGGGCTGCCTCTGGCTCCGTGGCCGCTGCTGCTTGGCTGGTGGTCTCCGCAGCTAGAAACCAACTCCAAACGTCTTCTCCTTCGCGGAGTAGTCTAAATTGGCCTAATGAAGCCCTGTGTGCACTGTCCCTAACAACCCACCCCTATCCAGCTCGGGAGGGACCCACCTAGGGCCTAGCTTGGAAACGGCACAAAACGCGCTTGTAGGAGCTGCATTCTGCAAAGGGAAACTGGGCTCGGGGAACAAACCTCAGCCCCAATGCGGCTTGGCTCAGAAACCCAGCGCTTGCCTAGTTCTCACCTAGCCCTCGGCTCCCCATAGGGCCAAGGAGGGTCTGGGCTGCCTCTGGCTCCGTGGGCACTGCTGCTTGGCTGGTGGTCTCTGCAGCTGGAAACCAACTCCAAACGTCTTCTCCTTCGCGGAGAAGGCTGATGTGGCCTGAAAAAGCCCTTTGTGCAATGGCCCTAGCAACCCACCCATCGCCAGCTCCGGAGGGCCCCACCTAGGGCCTAGCTCCGTAACGGCAGAAAGCGCGCTTGTAGGAGCTGCATTCTGCAAAGGGAAACTGGGCTCGGTGAACAAACCTCAACACCAGTGCGGCTATGCTCAGGATCGCAGCGCTTGCCTAGTTCTCACCTAGCCCTCGGCTCCCCTTACGGCCAAGGAGGGTCTGGGCTACCTCTGGCTCCGTGGGCACTGCTGCTTGGCTGGTGGTCTCTGCAGCTGGAAACCAACTCCAAACGTCTTCTCCTTCTCGGAGAAGTCTAAATTGGCCTAATGAAGCCCTGTGTGCACTGGTCCTAGCAACCCACCCCTAGCCAGCTCGGGAAGGCCCCACATAGGGCCTAGCTCGGAAATGGCACAAAACGCGCTTCTAGGAGCTGCATTCTGCAAAGGGAAAATGGGCTCGGTGAACAAACCTCAACACCAGTGCGGCCTGGCTCAGGATCGCAGCGCTTGCCTAGTTCTCACCTAGCCCTCGGCTTCCCTTATGGCCAAGGAGGGTCTGGGCTGCCTCTGGCTCCGTGGGCACTGCTGCTTGGCTGGTGGTCTCCGCAGCTGGAAACCCACTCCAAACATCTTCCACTTCGCGGAGAAGTCTAAATTGGCCTAATGAAGCCCTGTGTGCAAGGGCCGTAGCAACCCATCCCTAGCCAGCTCGGGAGGGCCCCACCTAGGGCCTAGCTCCGAAACGGCACCAAACGCGCTTGTAGGAGCTGCATTCTGCAAAGGGAAACTGGGCTCGGGGAACAAACCTCAGCCCCAATGCGGCTTGGCTCAGAAACCCAGCGCTTGCCTAGTTCTCACCTAGCCCTCGGCTCCCCTTATGGCCAAGGAGGGTCTGGGCTGCCTCTGGCTCCGTGGGCACTGCTGCTTGGCTGGTGGTCTCCTCAGCTGGAAACCAACTCCAAACGTCTTCCCCTTCGCGGAGAAGGCTGATTTGGCCTGAAGAAGCCCTTTGTGCACTGGCCCTAGCAACCCACCCCTAGCCAGCTCGGGAGGGCCCCACCTAGGGCCTAGCTCCGAAACGGTACCAAAGGCGCTTCTAGGAGCTGCATTCTGCAAAGGGAAACTGGGCTCGGTGAACAAACCTCAGCCCCACTGCGGCTTGGCTCAGGATCGCAGCGCTTGCCTAGTTCTCACCTAGGCCTAGTCTCCACATAGGGCCAAGGAGGGTCTGGGCTGCCTCTGGCTCCGTGGCCGCTGCTGCTTGGCTGGTGGTCTCCGCAGCTAGAAACCAACTCCAAACGTCTTCTCCTTCGCGGAGTAGTCTAAATTGGCCTAATGAAGCCCTGTGTGCACTGTCCCTAACAACCCACCCCTATCCAGCTCGGGAGGGACCCACCTAGGGCCTAGCTTGGAAACGGCACAAAACGCGCTTGTAGGAGCTGCATTCTGCAAAGGGAAACTGGGCTCGGGGAACAAACCTCAGCCCCAATGCGGCTTGGCTCAGAAACCCAGCGCTTGCCTAGTTCTCACCTAGCCCTCGGCTCCCCATAGGGCCAAGGAGGGTCTGGGCTGCCTCTGGCTCCGTGGGCACTGCTGCTTGGCTGGTGGTCTCTGCAGCTGGAAACCAACTCCAAACGTCTTCTCCTTCGCGGAGAAGGCTGATGTGGCCTGAAGAAGCCCTTTGTGCAATGGCCCTAGCAACCCACCCATCGCCAGCTCCGGAGGGCCCCACCTAGGGCCTAGCTCCGTATCGGCAGAAAGCGCGCTTGTAGGAGCTGCATTCTGCAAAGGGAAACTGGGCTCGGTGAACAAACCTCAACACCAGTGCGGCTATGCTCAGGATCGCAGCGCTTGCCTAGTTCTCACCTAGCCCTCGGCTCCCCTTACGGCCAAGGAGGGTCTGGGCTACCTCTGGCTCCGTGGGCACTGCTGCTTGGCTGGTGGTCTCTGCAGCTGGAAACCAACTCCAAACGTCTTCTCCTTCTCGGAGAAGTCTAAATTGGCCTAATGAAGCCCTGTGTGCACTGGTCCTAGCAACCCACCCCTAGCCAGCTCGGGAAGGCCCCACATAGGGCCTAGCTCGGAAATGGCACAAAACGCGCTTCTAGGAGCTGCATTCTGCAAAGGGAAACTGGGCTCGGTGAACAAACCTCAACACCAGTGCGGCCTGGCTCAGGATCGCAGCGCTTGCCTAGTTCTCACCTAGGCCTAGGCTCCCCTTAGGGCCAAGGAGGGTCTGGGCTGCCTCTGGCTCCGTGGGCACTGCTGCTTGGCTGGTGGTCTCCGCAGCTGGAAACCAACTCCAAACGTCATCTCCTTCGCGGAGAAGGCTGATGTGGCCTTAAGAAGCCCTTTGTGCACTGGCCCTAGCAACCCACCCCTACCCAGCTCGGGAGGGCCCCACGTAGTGCCTAGCTTGGTAACGGCACAAAACGCACTTCTAGGAGCTGCATTCTGCAAAGGGAAACTGGGCTCGGGGAACAAACCTCAGCCCCAATGCGGCTTGGCTCAGGATCACAGCGCTTGCCTAGTTCTCACATAGCCCTCGGTTCCACATAGGGCCAAGGAGCGTCTGGGCTGCCTCTGGCTCCGTGGGCACGGCTGCTTGGCTGGTGTCTCCGCAGCTGGAATCCAACTCCAAACGTCTTCTCCTTCGCGGAGAAGGCTGATTTGGCCTTAAGAAGCCCTTTGTGCACTGGCCCTAGCAACCCACCCATCGCCAGCTCGGGAGGGCCCCACCTAGGGCCTAGCTCGGAAACGGCACAAAACGCGCTTGTAGGAGCTGCATTCTGCAAAGGGAAACTGGGCTCGGGGAACAAACCTCAGCCCCAATGCGGCTTGGCTCAGGATCGCAGCGCTTGCCTAGTTCTCACCTAGCCCTCGGCTTCCCTTATGGCCAAGGAGGGTCTGGGCTGCCTCTGGCTCCGTGGGCACTGCTGCTTGGCTGGTGGTCTCCGCAGCTGGAAACCAACTCCAAACGTCTTCTCCTTCGCGGAGAAGGCTGATTTGGCCTTAAGAAGCCCTGTGTGCACTGGCCCTAGCCACCCACCCCTAGCCAGCTCGGGAGGGCCCCACCTAGGGCCTAGCTCGGAAACGGCACAAAACGCGCTTGTAGGAGCTGCATTCTGCAAAGGGAAACTGGGCTCGGGGAACAAACCTCAGCCCCAATGCGGCTTGGCTCAGGATTGCAGCTCTTGCCTAGTTCTCACCTAGCCCTCGGCTCCCCTTAGGGCCAAGGAGGGTCTGGGCTGCCTCTGGCTCCGTGGGCACTGCTGCTTGGCTGGTGGTCTCCGCAGCTGGAAACCAACTCCAAACGTCTTCCCCTTCGCGGAGAAGGCTGATTTGGCCTGAAGAAGCCCTGTGTGCACTGGCGCTAGCAACCCACCCCTAGCCAGCTCGGGAGGGCCCCACCTAGGGCCTAGCTCGGAAACGGCACAAAACGCGCTTCTAGGAGCTGCATTCTGCAAAGGGAAACTGCGCTCGGTGAACAAACCTCAACACCAGTGCGGCCTGGCTCAGGATCGCAGCGCTTGCCTAGTTCTCACCTAGGCCTAGGCTCCCTTTAGGGCCAAGGAGCGTCTGGGCTGCCTATGGCTCCGTGGGCACTGGTGCTTGGCTGGTGGTCTCCGGAGCTGGAAACCAACTCCAAACGTCTTCCACTTCGCGGAGAAGTCTAAATTGGCCTAATGAAGCCCTGTGTGCAAGGGCCGTAGCAACCCAGCCCTAGCCACCTCGGGAGGGCCCCACCTAGGGCCTAGCTCCGAAACGGCACCAAAGGCGCTTCTAGGAGCTGCATTCTGCAAAGGGAAACTGGGCTCGGGGAACAAACCTCAGCCCCAATGCGGCTTGGCTCAGGATCGCAGCGCTTGCCTAGTTCTCACCTAGGCCTAGTCTCCACATAGGGCCAAGGAGGGTCTGGGCTGCCTCTGGCTCCGTGGCCGCTGCTGCTTGGCTGGTGGTCTCCGCAGCTAGAAACCAACTCCAAACGTCTTCTCCTTCGCGGAGCAGTCTAAATTGGCCTAATGAAGCCCTGTGTGCACTGTCCCTAACAACCCACCCCTATCCAGCTCGGGAGGGACCCACCTAGGGCCTAGCTTGGAAACGGCACAAAACGCGCTTCTAGGAGCTGCATTCTGCAAAGGGAAACTGGGCTCGGGGAACAAACCTCAGCCCCAATGCGGCTTGGCTCAGAAACCCAGCGCTTGCCTAGTTCTCACCTAGCCCTCGGCTCCCCATAGGGCCAAGGAGGGTCTGGGCTGCCTCTGGCTCCGTGGGCACTGCTGCTTGGCTGGTGGTCTCTGCAGCTGGAAACCAACTCCAAACGTCTTCTCCTTCGCGGAGAAGGCTGATGTGGCCTGAAGAAGCCCTTTGTGCAATGGCCCTAGCAACCCACCCATCGCCAGCTCCGGAGGGCCCCACCTAGGGCCTAGCTCCGTAACGGCAGAAAGCGCGCTTGTAGGAGCTGCATTCTGCAAAGGGAAAATGGGCTCGGTGAACAAACCTCAACACCAGTGCGGCTATGCTCAGGATCGCAGCGCTTGCCTAGTTCTCACCTAGCCCTCGGCTCCCCTTACGGCCAAGGAGGGTCTGGGCTGCCTCTGGCTCCGTGGGCACTGCTGCTTGGCTGGTGGTCTCTGCAGCTGGAAACCAACTCCAAACGTCTTCTCCTTCTCGGAGAAGTCTAAATTGGCCTAATGAAGCCCTGTGTGCACTGGTCCTAGCAACCCACCCCTAGCCAGCTCGGGAAGGCCCCACATAGGGCCTAGCTCGGAAATGGCACAAAACGCGCTTCTAGGAGCTGCATTCTGCAAAGGGAAAATGGGCTCGGTGAACAAACCTCAACACCAGTGCGGCCTGGCTCAGGATCGCAGCGCTTGCCTAGTTCTCACCTAGGCCTAGGCTCCCCTTAGGGCCAAGGAGGGTCTGGGCTGCCTCTGGCTCCGTGGGCACTGCTGCTTGGCTGGTGGTCTCCGCAGCTGGAAACCAACTCCAAACGTCATCTCCTTCGCGGAGAAGGCTGATGTGGCCTGAACAAGCCCTGTGTGCACTGGCCCTTGCAACCCACCCCTACCCAGCTCGGGAGGGCCCCACGTAGTGCCTAGCTTGGTAACGGCACAAAACGCACTTCTAGGAGCTGCATTCTGCAAAGGGAAACTGGGCTCGGGGAACAAACCTCAGCCCCAATGCGGCTTGGCTCAGGATCACAGCGCTTGCCTAGTTCTCACATAGCCCTCGGTTCCACATAGGGCCAAGGAGGGTCTGGGCTGCCTCTGGCTCCGTGGGCACGGCTGCTTGGCTGGTGTCTCCGCAGCTGGAAACCAACTCCAAACGTCTTCTCCTTCGCGGAGAAGGCTGATTTGGCCTTAAGAAGCCCTTTGTGCACTGGCCCTAGCAACCCACCCATCGCCAGCTCGGGAGGGCCCCACCTAGGGCCTAGCTCGGAAACGGCACAAAACGCGCTTGTAGGAGCTGCATTCTGCAAAGGGAAACTGGGCTCGGGGAACAAACCTCAGCCCCAATGCGGCTTGGCTCAGGATCGCAGCGCTTGCCTAGTTCTCACCTAGCCCTCGGCTTCCCTTATGGCCAAGGAGGGTCTGGGCTGCCTCTGGCTCCGTGGGCACTGCTGCTTGGCTGGTGGTCTCCGCAGCTGGAAACCAACTCCAAACGTCTTCTCCTTCGCGGAGAAGGCTGATTTGGCCTTAAGAAGCCCTGTGTGCACTGGCCCTAGCCACCCACCCCTAGCCAGCTCGGGAGGGCCCCACCTAGGGCCTAGCTCGGAAACGGCACAAAACGCGCTTGTAGGAGCTGCATTCTGCAAAGGGAAACTGGGCTCGGGGAACAAACCTCAGCCCCAATGCGGCTTGGCTCAGGATGGCAGCTCTTGCCTAGTTCTCACCTAGCCCTCGGCTCCCCTTAGGGCCAAGGAGGGTCTGGGCTGCCTCTGGCTCCGTGGGCACTGCTGCTTGGCTGGTGGTCTCCGCAGCTGGAAACCAACTCCAAACGTCTTCTCCTTCGCGGAGAAGTCTAAATGAGCGTAATGAAGCCCTGTGTGCACTGGCCCTAGCAACACACCCATAGCAAGCACGGGAGGGCCCCACCTAGGGCCTAGCTCGGAAACGGCACAAAACGCGCTTCTAGGAGCTGCATTCTGCAAAGGGAAACTGCGCTCGGGGAACAAACCTCAACACCAGTGCGGCCTGGCTCAGGATCGCAGCGCTTGCCTAGTTCTCACCAAGGCCTAGGCTCCCCTTAGGGCCAAGGAGCGTCTGGGCTGCCTATGGCTCCGTGGGCACTGGTGCTTGGCTGGTGGTCTCCGGAGCTGGAAACCAACTCCAAACATCTTCCACTTCGCGGAGAAGTCTAAATTGGCCTAATGAAGCCCTGTGTGCAAGGGCCGTAGCAACCCATCCCTAGCCACCTCGGGAGGGCCCCACCTAGGGCCTAGCTCCGAAACGGCACCAAACGCGCTTGTAGGAGCTGCATTCTGCAAAGGGAAACTGGGCTCGGGGAACAAACCTCAGCCCCAATGCGGCTTGGCTCAGGATCGCAGCGCTTGCCTAGTTCTCACCTAGGCCTAGTCTCCACATAGGGCCAAGGAGGGTCTGGGCTGCCTCTGGCTCCGTGGCCGCTGCTGCTTGGCTGGTGGTCTCCGCAGCTAGAAACCAACTCCAAACGTCTTCTCCTTCGCGGAGTAGTCTAAATTGGCCTAATGAAGCCCTGTGTGCACTGTCCCTAACAACCCACCCCTATCCAGCTCGGGAGGGACCCACCTAGGGCCTAGCTTGGAAACGGCACAAAACGCGCTTGTAGGAGCTGCATTCTGCAAAGGGAAACTGGGCTCGGGGAACAAACCTCAGCCCCAATGCGGCTTGGCTCAGAAACCCAGCGCTTGCCTAGTTCTCACCTAGCCCTCGGCTCCCCATAGGGCCAAGGAGGGTCTGGGCTGCCTCTCGCTCCGTGGGCACTGCTGCTTGGCTGGTGGTCTCTGCAGCTGGAAACCAACTCCATACGTCTTCTCCTTCGCGGAGAAGGCTGATGTGGCCTGAAAAAGCCCTTTGTGCAATGGCCCTAGCAACCCACCCCTAGCCAGCTCGGGAGGGCCCCACCTAGGGCCTAGCTCCGTAACGGCAGAAAGCGCGCTTGTAGGAGCTGCATTCTGCAAAGGGAAACTGGGCTCGGTGAACAAACCTCAACACCAGTGCGGCCTGGCTCAGGATCGCAGCGCTTGCCTAGTTCTCACCTAGGCCTAGGCTCCCCTTAGGGCCAAGGAGGGTCTGGGCTGCCTCTGGCTCCGTGGGCACTGCTGCTTGGCTGGTGGTCTCCGCAGCTGGAAACCAACTCCAAACGTCATCTCCTTCGCGGAGAAGGCTGATGTGGCCTGAACAAGCCCTGTGTGCACTGGCCCTTGCAACCCACCCCTACCCAGCTCGGGAGGGCCCCACGTAGTGCCTAGCTTGGTAACGGCACAAAACGCACTTCTAGGAGCTGCATTCTGCAAAGGGAAACTGGGCTCGGGGAACAAACCTCAGCCCCAATGCGGCTTGGCTCAGGATCACAGCGCTTGCCTAGTTCTCACATAGCCCTCGGTTCCACATAGGGCCAAGGAGGGTCTGGGCTGCCTCTGGCTCCGTGGGCACGGCTGCTTGGCTGGTGTCTCCGCAGCTGGAAACCAACTCCAAACGTCTTCTCCTTCGCGGAGAAGGCTGATTTGGCCTTAAGAAGCCCTTTGTGCACTGGCCCTAGCAACCCACCCATCGCCAGCTCGGGAGGGCCCCACCTAGGGCCTAGCTCGGAAACGGCACAAAACGCGCTTGTAGGAGCTGCATTCTGCAAAGGGAAACTGGGCTCGGGGAACAAACCTCAGCCCCAATGCGGCTTGGCTCAGGATCGCAGCGCTTGCCTAGTTCTCACCTAGCCCTCGGCTTCCCTTATGGCCAAGGAGGGTCTGGGCTGCCTCTGGCTCCGTGGGCACTGCTGCTTGGCTGGTGGTCTCCGCAGCTGGAAACCAACTCCAAACGTCTTCTCCTTCGCGGAGAAGGCTGATTTGGCCTTAAGAAGCCCTGTGTGCACTGGCCCTAGCCACCCACCCCTATCCAGCTCGGGAGGGCCCCACCTAGGGCCTAGCTCGGAAACGGCACAAAACGCGCTTGTAGGAGCTGCATTCTGCAAAGGGAAACTGGGCTCGGGGAACAAACCTCAGCCCCAATGCGGCTTGGCTCAGGATGGCAGCTCTTGCCTAGTTCTCACCTAGCCCTCGGCTCCCCTTAGGGCCAAGGAGGGTCTGGGCTGCCTCTGGCTCCGTGGGCACTGCTGCTTGGCTGGTGGTCTCCGCAGCTGGAAACCAACTCCAAACGTCTTCTCCTTCGCGGAGAAGTCTAAATGAGCGTAATGAAGCCCTGTGTGCACTGGCCCTAGCAACACACCCATAGCAAGCACGGGAGGGCCCCACCTAGGGCCTAGCTCGGAAACGGCACAAAACGCGCTTCTAGGAGCTGCATTCTGCAAAGGGAAACTGCGCTCGGGGAACAAACCTCAACACCAGTGCGGCCTGGCTCAGGATCGCAGCGCTTGCCTAGTTCTCACCAAGGCCTAGGCTCCCCTTAGGGCCAAGGAGCGTCTGGGCTGCCTATGGCTCCGTGGGCACTGGTGCTTGGCTGGTGGTCTCCGGAGCTGGAAACCAACTCCAAACATCTTCCACTTCGCGGAGAAGTCTAAATTGGCCTAATGAAGCCCTGTGTGCAAGGGCCGTAGCAACCCATCCCTAGCCACCTCGGGAGGGCCCCACCTAGGGCCTAGCTCCGAAACGGCACCAAACGCGCTTGTAGGAGCTGCATTCTGCAAAGGGAAACTGGGCTCGGGGAACAAACCTCAGCCCCAATGCGGCTTGGCTCAGGATCGCAGCGCTTGCCTAGTTCTCACCTAGGCCTAGTCTCCACATAGGGCCAAGGAGGGTCTGGGCTGCCTCTGGCTCCGTGGCCGCTGCTGCTTGGCTGGTGGTCTCCGCAGCTAGAAACCAACTCCAAACGTCTTCTCCTTCGCGGAGTAGTCTAAATTGGCCTAATGAAGCCCTGTGTGCACTGTCCCTAACAACCCACCCCTATCCAGCTCGGGAGGGACCCACCTAGGGCCTAGCTTGGAAACGGCACAAAACGCGCTTGTAGGAGCTGCATTCTGCAAAGGGAAACTGGGCTCGGGGAACAAACCTCAGCCCCAATGCGGCTTGGCTCAGAAACCCAGCGCTTGCCTAGTTCTCACCTAGCCCTCGGCTCCCCATAGGGCCAAGGAGGGTCTGGGCTGCCTCTCGCTCCGTGGGCACTGCTGCTTGGCTGGTGGTCTCTGCAGCTGGAAACCAACTCCATACGTCTTCTCCTTCGCGGAGAAGGCTGATGTGGCCTGAAAAAGCCCTTTGTGCAATGGCCCTAGCAACCCACCCCTAGCCAGCTCGGGAGGGCCCCACCTAGGGCCTAGCTCCGTAACGGCAGAAAGCGCGCTTGTAGGAGCTGCATTCTGCAAAGGGAAACTGGGCTCGGTGAACAAACCTCAACACCAGTGCGGCCTGGCTCAGGATCGCAGCGCTTGCCTAGTTCTCACCTAGGCCTAGGCTCCCCTTAGGGCCAAGGAGGGTCTGGGCTGCCTCTGGCTCCGTGGGCACTGCTGCTTGGCTGGTGGTCTCCGCAGCTGGAAACCAACTCCAAACGTCATCTCCTTCGCGGAGAAGGCTGATGTGGCCTGAACAAGCCCTGTGTGCACTGGCCCTTGCAACCCACCCCTACCCAGCTCGGGAGGGCCCCACGTAGTGCCTAGCTTGGTAACGGCACAAAACGCACTTCTAGGAGCTGCATTCTGCAAAGGGAAACTGGGCTCGGGGAACAAACCTCAGCCCCAATGCGGCTTGGCTCAGGATCACAGCGCTTGCCTAGTTCTCACATAGCCCTCGGTTCCACATAGGGCCAAGGAGGGTCTGGGCTGCCTCTGGCTCCGTGGGCACGGCTGCTTGGCTGGTGTCTCCGCAGCTGGAAACCAACTCCAAACGTCTTCTCCTTCGCGGAGAAGGCTGATTTGGCCTTAAGAAGCCCTTTGTGCACTGGCCCTAGCAACCCACCCATCGCCAGCTCGGGAGGGCCCCACCTAGGGCCTAGCTCGGAAACGGCACAAAACGCGCTTGTAGGAGCTGCATTCTGCAAAGGGAAACTGGGCTCGGGGAACAAACCTCAGCCCCAATGCGGCTTGGCTCAGGATCGCAGCGCTTGCCTAGTTCTCACCTAGCCCTCGGCTTCCCTTATGGCCAAGGAGGGTCTGGGCTGCCTCTGGCTCCGTGGGCACTGCTGCTTGGCTGGTGGTCTCCGCAGCTGGAAACCAACTCCAAACGTCTTCTCCTTCGCGGAGAAGGCTGATTTGGCCTTAAGAAGCCCTGTGTGCACTGGCCCTAGCCACCCACCCCTATCCAGCTCGGGAGGGCCCCACCTAGGGCCTAGCTCGGAAACGGCACAAAACGCGCTTGTAGGAGCTGCATTCTGCAAAGGGAAACTGGGCTCGGGGAACAAACCTCAGCCCCAATGCGGCTTGGCTCAGGATGGCAGCTCTTGCCTAGTTCTCACCTAGCCCTCGGCTCCCCTTAGGGCCAAGGAGGGTCTGGGCTGCCTCTGGCTCCGTGGGCACTGCTGCTTGGCTGGTGGTCTCCGCAGCTGGAAACCAACTCCAAACGTCTTCTCCTTCGCGGAGAAGTCTAAATGAGCGTAATGAAGCCCTGTGTGCACTGGCCCTAGCAACACACCCATAGCAAGCACGGGAGGGCCCCACCTAGGGCCTAGCTCGGAAACGGCACAAAACGCGCTTCTAGGAGCTGCATTCTGCAAAGGGAAACTGCGCTCGGGGAACAAACCTCAACACCAGTGCGGCCTGGCTCAGGATCGCAGCGCTTGCCTAGTTCTCACCAAGGCCTAGGCTCCCCTTAGGGCCAAGGAGCGTCTGGGCTGCCTATGGCTCCGTGGGCACTGCTGCTTGGCTGGTGGTCTCCTCAGCTGGAAACCAACTCCAAACGTCTTCCCCTTCGCGGAGAAGGCTGATTTGGCCTGAAGAAGCCCTTTGTGCACTGGCCCTAGCAACCCACCCCTAGCCAGCTCGGGAGGGCCCCACCTAGGGCCTAGCTCCGAAACGGTACCAAAGGCGCTTCTAGGAGCTGCATTCTGCAAAGGGAAACTGGGCTCGGGGAACAAACCTCAGCCCCAATGCGGCTTGGCTCAGGATCGCAGCGCTTGCCTAGTTCTCACCTAGGCCTAGTCTCCACATAGGGCCAAGGAGGGTCTGGGCTGCCTCTGGCTCCGTGGCCGCTGCTGCTTGGCTGGTGGTCTCCGCAGCTAGAAACCAACTCCAAACGTCTTCTCCTTCGCGGAGTAGTCTAAATTGGCCTAATGAAGCCCTGTGTGCACTGTCCCTAACAACCCACCCCTATCCAGCTCGGGAGGGACCCACCTAGGGCCTAGCTTGGAAACGGCACAAAACGCGCTTGTAGGAGCTGCATTCTGCAAAGGGAAACTGGGCTCGGGGAACAAACCTCAGCCCCAATGCGGCTTGGCTCAGAAACCCAGCGCTTGCCTAGTTCTCACCTAGCCCTCGGCTCCCCATAGGGCCAAGGAGGGTCTGGGCTGCCTCTGGCTCCGTGGGCACTGCTGCTTGGCTGGTGGTCTCTGCAGCTGGAAACCAACTCCAAACGTCTTCTCCTTCGCGGAGAAGGCTGATGTGGCCTGAAAAAGCCCTTTGTGCAATGGCCCTAGCAACCCACCCATCGCCAGCTCCGGAGGGCCCCACCTAGGGCCTAGCTCCGTAACGGCAGAAAGCGCGCTTGTAGGAGCTGCATTCTGCAAAGGGAAACTGGGCTCGGTGAACAAACCTCAACACCAGTGCGGCTATGCTCAGGATCGCAGCGCTTGCCTAGTTCTCACCTAGCCCTCGGCTCCCCTTACGGCCAAGGAGGGTCTGGGCTACCTCTGGCTCCGTGGGCACTGCTGCTTGGCTGGTGGTCTCTGCAGCTGGAAACCAACTCCAAACGTCTTCTCCTTCTCGGAGAAGTCTAAATTGGCCTAATGAAGCGCTGTGTGCACTGGTCCTAGCAATCCACCCCTAGCCAGCTCGGGAAGGCCCCACATAGGGCCTAGCTCGGAAATGGCACAAAACGCGCTTCTAGGAGCTGCATTCTGCAAAGGGATAATGGGCTCGGTGAACAAACCTCAACACCAGTGCGGCCTGGCTCAGGATCGCAGCGCTTGCCTAGTTCTCACCTAGGCCTAGGCTCCCCTTAGGGCCAAGGAGGGTCTGGGCTGCCTCTGGCTCCGTGGGCACTGCTGCTTGGCTGGTGGTCTCCGCAGCTGGAAACCAACTCCAAACGTCATCTCCTTCGCGGAGAAGGCTGATGTGGCCTTAAGAAGCCCTTTGTGCACTGGCCCTAGCAACCCACCCCTACCCAGCTCGGGAGGGCCCCACGTAGTGCCTAGCTTGGTAACGGCACAAAACGCACTTCTAGGAGCTGCATTCTGCAAAGGGAAACTGGGCTCGGGGAACAAACCTCAGCCCCAATGCGGCTTGGCTCAGGATCACAGCGCTTGCCTAGTTCTCACATAGCCCTCGGTTCCACATAGGGCCAAGGAGGGTCTGGGCTGCCTCTGGCTCCGTGGGCACTGCTGCTTGGCTGGTGTCTCCGCAGCTGGAATCCAACTCCAAACGTCTTCTCCTTCGCGGAGAAGGCTGATTTGGCCTTAAGAAGCCCTTTGTGCACTGGCCCTAGCAACCCACCCATCGCCAGCTCGGGAGGGCCCCACCTAGGGCCTAGCTCGGAAACGGCACAAAACGCGCTTGTAGGAGCTGCATTCTGCAAAGGGAAACTGGGCTCGGGGAACAAACCTCAGCCCCAATGCGGCTTGGCTCAGGATCGCAGCGCTTGCCTAGTTCTCACCTAGCCCTCGGCTTCCCTTATGGCCAAGGAGGGTCTGGGCTGCCTCTGGCTCCGTGGGCACTGCTGCTTGGCTGGTGGTCTCCGCAGCTGGAAACCAACTCCAAACGTCTTCTCCTTCGCGGAGAAGGCTGATTTGGCCTTAAGAAGCCCTGTGTGCACTGGCCCTAGCCACCCACCCCTATCCAGCTCGGGAGGGCCCCACCTAGGGCCTAGCTCGGAAACGGCACAAAACGCGCTTGTAGGAGCTGCATTCTGCAAAGGGAAACTGGGCTCGGGGAACAAACCTCAGCCCCAATGCGGCTTGGCTCAGGATTGCAGCTCTTGCCTAGTTCTCACCTAGCCCTCGGCTCCCCTTAGGGCCAAGGAGGGTCTGGGCTGCCTCTGGCTCCGTGGGCACTGCTGCTTGGCTGGTGGTCTCCGCAGCTGGAAACCAACTCCAAACGTCTTCTCCTTCGCGGAGAAGTCTAAATGAGCGTAATGAAGCCCTGTGTGCACTGGCCCTAGCAACACACCCATAGCAAGCACGGGAGGGCCCCACCTAGGGCCTAGCTCGGAAACGGCACAAAACGCGCTTCTAGGAGCTGCATTCTGCAAAGGGAAACTGCGCTCGGGGAACAAACCTCAACACCAGTGCGGCCTGGCTCAGGATCGCAGCGCTTGCCTAGTTCTCACCTAGGCCTAGGCTCCCCTTAGGGCCAAGGAGCGTCTGGGCTGCCTATGGCTCCGTGGGCACTGGTGCTTGGCTGGTGGTCTCCGCAGCTGGAAACCAACTCCAAACGTCTTCTCCTTCGCGGAGAATTCTAAATTAGCGTAATGAAGCCCTGTGTGCACTGGCCCTAGCCACCCACCCCTATCCAGCTCGGGAGGGCCCCACCTAGGGCCTAGCTCGGAAACGGCACAAAACGCGCTTGTAGGAGCTGCATTCTGCAAAGGGAAACTGGGCTCGGGGAACAAACCTCAGCCCCAATGCGGCTTGGCTCAGGATTGCAGCTCTTGCCTAGTTCTCACCTAGCCCTCGGCTCCCCATAGGGCCAAGGAGGGTCTGGGCTGCCTCTGGCTCCGTGGGCACTGCTGCTTGGCTGGTGGTCTCCGCAGCTGGAAACCAACTCCAAACGTCTTCTCCTTCGCGGAGAAGTCTAAATTAGCGTAATGAAGCCCTGTGTGCACTGGCCCTAGCAACACACCCATAGCAAGCACGGGAGGGCCCCACCTAGGGCCTAGCTCGGAAACGGCACAAAACGCCCTTGTAGGAGCTGCATTCTGCAAAGGGAAACTGGGCTCGGGGAACAAACCTCAGCCCCAATGCGGCTTGGCTCAGGATCGCAGCGCTTGCCTAGTTCTCACCTAGCCCTCGGCTCCCCTTAGAGCCAAGGAGGGTCTGGGCTGCCTCTGGCTCCGTGGGCACTGCTGCTTGGCTGGTGGTCTCCGCAGCTGGAAACCAACTCCAAACGTCTTCCCCTTCGCGGAGAAGGCTGATTTGGCCTGAAGAAGCCCTTTGTGCACTGGCCCTAGCAACCCACCCCTAGCCAGCTCGGGAGGGCCCCACCTAGGGCCTAGCTCCGAAACGGTACCAAAGGCGCTTCTAGGAGCTGCATTCTGCAAAGGGAAACTGGGCTCGGGGAACAAACCTCAGCCCCAATGCGGCTTGGCTCAGGATCGCAGCGCTTGCCTAGTTCTCACCTAGGCCTAGTCTCCACATAGGGCCAAGGAGGGTCTGGGCTGCCTCTGGCTCCGTGGCCGCTGCTGCTTGGCTGGTGGTCTCCGCAGCTAGAAACCAACTCCAAACGTCTTCTCCTTCGCGGAGTAGTCTAAATTGGCCTAATGAAGCCCTGTGTGCACTGTCCCTAACAACCCACCCCTATCCAGCTCGGGAGGGACCCACCTAGGGCCTAGCTTGGAAACGGCACAAAACGCGCTTGTAGGAGCTGCATTCTGCAAAGGGAAACTGGGCTCGGGGAACAAACCTCAGCCCCAATGCGGCTTGGCTCAGAAACCCAGCGCTTGCCTAGTTCTCACCTAGCCCTCGGCTCCCCATAGGGCCAAGGAGGGTCTGGGCTGCCTCTGGCTCCGTGGGCACTGCTGCTTGGCTGGTGGTCTCTGCAGCTGGAAACCAACTCCAAACGTCTTCTCCTTCGCGGAGAAGGCTGATGTGGCCTGAAAAAGCCCTTTGTGCAATGGCCCTAGCAACCCACCCATCGCCAGCTCCGGAGGGCCCCACCTAGGGCCTAGCTCCGTAACGGCAGAAAGCGCGCTTGTAGGAGCTGCATTCTGCAAAGGGAAACTGGGCTCGGTGAACAAACCTCAACACCAGTGCGGCTATGCTCAGGATCGCAGCGCTTGCCTAGTTCTCACCTAGCCCTCGGCTCCCCTTACGGCCAAGGAGGGTCTGGGCTACCTCTGGCTCCGTGGGCACTGCTGCTTGGCTGGTGGTCTCTGCAGCTGGAAACCAACTCCAAACGTCTTCTCCTTCTCGGAGAAGTCTAAATTGGCCTAATGAAGCCCTGTGTGCACTGGTCCTAGCAACCCACCCCTAGCCAGCTCGGGAAGGCCCCACATAGGGCCTAGCTCGGAAATGGCACAAAACGCGCTTCTAGGAGCTGCATTCTGCAAAGGGAAAATGGGCTCGGTGAACAAACCTCAACACCAGTGGGGCCTGGCTCAGGATCGCAGCGCTTGCCTAGTTCTCACCTAGGCCTAGGCTCCCCTTAGGGCCAAGGAGGGTCTGGGCTGCCTCTGGCTCCGTGGGCACTGCTGCTTGGCTGGTGGTCTCCGCAGCTGGAAACCAACTCCAAACGTCATCTCCTTCGCGGAGAAGGCTGATGTGGCCTTAAGAAGCCCTTTGTGCACTGGCCCTAGCAACCCAACCCTACCCAGCTCGGGAGGGCCCCACGTAGTGCCTAGCTTGGTAACGGCACAAAACGCACTTCTAGGAGCTGCATTCTGCAAAGGGAAACTGGGCTCGGGGAACAAACCTCAGCCCCAATGCGGCTTGGCTCAGGATCACAGCGCTTGCCTAGTTCTCACATAGCCCTCGGTTCCACATAGGGCCAAGGAGGGTCTGGGCTGCCTCTGGCTCCGTGGGCACTGCTGCTTGGCTGGTGTCTCCGCAGCTGGAATCCAACTCCAAACGTCTTCTCCTTCGCGGAGAAGGCTGATTTGGCCTGAAGAAGCCCTTTGTGCACTGGCCCTAGCAACCCACCCATCGCCAGCTCGGGAGGGCCCCACCTAGGGCCTAGCTCCGAAACGGCACAAAACGCGCTTGTAGGAGCTGCATTCTGCAAAGGGAAACTGGGCTCGGGGAACAAACCTCAGCCCCAATGCGGCTTGGCTCAGGATCGCAGCGCTTGCCTAGTTCTCACCTAGCCCTCGGCTTCCCTTATGGCCAAGGAGGGTCTGGGCTGCCTCTGGCTCCGTGGGCACTGCTGCTTGGCTGGTGGTCTCCGCAGCCGGAAACCCACTCCAAACGTCTTCTCCTTCGCGGAGAAGGCTGATTTGGCCTTAAGAAGCCCTGTGTGCACTGGCCCTAGCCACCCACCCCTATCCAGCTCGGGAGGGCCCCACCTAGGGCCTAGCTCGGAAACGGCACAAAACGCGCTTGTAGGAGCTGCATTCTGCAAAGGGAAACTGGGCTCGGGGAACAAACCTCAGCCCCAATGCGGCTTGGCTCAGGATTGCAGCTCTTGCCTAGTTCTCACCTAGCCCTCGGCTCCCCTTAGGGCCAAGGAGGGTCTGGGCTGCCTCTGGCTCCGTGGGCACTGCTGCTTGGCTGGTGGTCTCCGCAGCTGGAAACCAACTCCAAACGTCTTCTCCTTCGCGGAGAAGTCTAAATGAGCGTAATGAAGCCCTGTGTGCACTGGCCCTAGCAACACACCCATAGCAAGCACGGGAGGGCCCCACCTAGGGCCTAGCTCGGAAACGGCAAAAAACGCGCTTCTAGGAGCTGCATTCTGCAAAGGGAAACTGCGCTCGGGGAACAAACCTCAACACCAGTGCGGCCTGGCTCAGGATCGCAGCGCTTGCCTAGTTCTCACCTAGGCCTAGGCTCCCCTTAGGGCAAAGGAGCGTCTGGGCTGCCTATGGCTCCGTGGGCACTGGTGCTTGGCTGGTGGTCTCCGGAGCTGGAAACCAACTCCAAACGTCTTCTCCTTCGCGGAGAAGGCTGATGTGGCCTGAAGAAGCCCTTTGTGCAATGGCCCTAGCAACCCACCCATCGCCAGCTCCGGAGGCCCCCACCTAGGTCCTAGCTACGTAACGGCAGAAAGCGCGCTTGTAGGAGCTGCATTCTGCAAAGGGAAACTGGGCTCGGGGAACAAACCTCAACACCAGTGCGGCTATGCTCAGGATCGCAGCGCTTGCCTAGTTCTCACCTAGCCCTCGGCTCCCCTTACGGCCAAGGAGGGTCTGGGCTGCCTCTGGCTCCGTGGGCACTGCTGCTTGGCTGGTGGTCTCTGCAGCTGGAAACCAACTCCAAACGTCTTCTCCTTCTCGGAGAAGTCTAAATTGGCCTAATGAAGCCCTGTGTGCACTGGTCCTAGCAACCCAACCCTAGCCAGCTCGGGAAGGCCCCACATAGGGCCTAGCTCGGAAATGGCACAAAACGCGCTTCTAGGAGCTGCATTCTGCAAAGGGAAAATGGGCTCGGTGAACAAACCTCAACACCAGTGCGGCCTGGCTCAGGATCGCAGCGCTTGCCTAGTTCTCACCTAGGCCTAGGCTCCCCTTAGGGCCAAGGAGGGTCTGGGCTGCCTCTGGCTCCGTGGGCACTGCTGCTTGGCTGGTGGTCTCCGCAGCTGGAAACCAACTCCAAACGTCATCTCCTTCGCGGAGAAGGCTGATGTGGCCTTAAGAAGCCCTTTGTGCACTGGCCCTAGCAACCCACCCCTACCCAGCTCGGGAGGGCCCCACGTAGTGCCTAGCTTGGTAACGGCACAAAACGCACTTCTAGGAGCTGCATTCTGCAAAGGGAAACTGGGCTCGGGGAACAAACCTCAGCCCCAATGCGGCTTGGCTCAGGATCCCAGCGCTTGCCTAGTTCTCACATAGCCCTCGGTTCCACATAGGGCCAAGGAGGGTCTGGGCTGCCTCTGGCTCCGTGGGCACTGCTGCTTGGCTGGTGTCTCCGCAGCTGGAATCCAACTCCAAACGTCTTCTCCTTCGCGGAGAAGGCTGATTTGGCCTTAAGAAGCCCTTTGTGCACTGGCCCTAGCAACCCACCCATCGCCAGCTCGGGAGGGCCCCACCTAGGGCCTAGCTCGGAAACGGCACAAAACGCGCTTCTAGGAGCTGCATTCTGCAAAGGGAAACTGCGCTCGGGGAACAAACCTCAACACCAGTGCGGCCTGGCTCAGGATCGCAGCGCTTGCCTTGTTCTCACCGAGGCCTAGGCTCCCCTTAGGGCCAAGGAGCGTCTGGGCTGCCTATGGCTCCGTGGGCACTGGTGCTTGGCTGGTGGTCTCCGCAGCTGGAAACCAACTCCAAACGTCTTCTCCTTCGCGGAGAATTCTAAATTAGCGTAATGAAGCCCTGTGTGCACTGGCCCTAGCCACCCACCCCTATCCAGCTCGGGAGGGCCCCACCTAGGGCCTAGCTCGGAAACGGCACAAAACGCGCTTGTAGGAGCTGCATTCTGCAAAGGGAAACTGGGCTCGGGGAACAAACCTCAGCCCCAATGCGGCTTGGCTCAGGATTGCAGCTCTTGCCTAGTTCTCACCTAGCCCTCGGCTCCCCATAGGGCCAAGGAGGGTCTGGGCTGCCTCTGGCTCCGTGGGCACTGCTGCTTGGCTGGTGGTCTCCGCAGCTGGAAACCAACTCCAAACGTCTTCTCCTTCGCGGAGAAGTCTAAATTAGCGTAATGAAGCCCTGTGTGCACTGGCCCTAGCAACACACCCATAGCAAGCACGGGAGGGCCCCACCTAGGGCCTAGCTCGGAAACGGCACAAAACGCCCTTGTAGGAGCTGCATTCTGCAAAGGGAAACTGGGCTCGGGGAACAAACCTCAGCCCCAATGCGGCTTGGCTCAGGATTGCAGCGCTTGCCTAGTTCTCACCTAGTCCTCGGCTCCCCTTAGAGCCAAGGAGGGTCTGGGCTGCCTCTGGCTCCGTGGGCACTGCTGCTTGGCTGGTGGTCTCCGCAGCTGGAAACCAACTCCAAACGTCTTCCCCTTCGCGGAGAAGGCTGATTTGGCCTGAAGAAGCCCTTTGTGCACTGGCCCTAGCAACCCACCCCTAGCCAGCTCGGGAGGGCCCCACCTAGGGCCTAGCTCCGAAACGGTACCAAAGGCGCTTCTAGGAGCTGCATTCTGCAAAGGGAAACTGGGCTCGGGGAACAAACCTCAGCCCCAATGCGGCTTGGCTCAGGATCGCAGCGCTTGCCTAGTTCTCACCTAGGCCTAGTCTCCACATAGGGCCAAGGAGGGTCTGGGCTGCCTCTGGCTCCGTGGCCGCTGCTGCTTGGCTGGTGGTCTCCGCAGCTAGAAACCAACTCCAAACGTCTTCTCCTTCGCGGAGTAGTCTAAATTGGCCTAATGAAGCCCTGTGTGCACTGTCCCTAACAACCCACCCCTATCCAGCTCGGGAGGGACCCACCTAGGGCCTAGCTTGGAAACGGCACAAAACGCGCTTGTAGGAGCTGCATTCTGCAAAGGGAAACTGGGCTCGGGGAACAAACCTCAGCCCCAATGCGGCTTGGCTCAGAAACCCAGCGCTTGCCTAGTTCTCACCTAGCCCTCGGCTCCCCATAGGGCCAAGGAGGGTCTGGGCTGCCTCTGGCTCCGTGGGCACTGCTGCTTGGCTGGTGGTCTCTGCAGCTGGAAACCAACTCCAAACGTCTTCTCCTTCGCGGAGAAGGCTGATGTGGCCTGAAAAAGCCCTTTGTGCAATGGCCCTAGCAACCCACCCATCGCCAGCTCCGGAGGGCCCCACCTAGGGCCTAGCTCCGTAACGGCAGAAAGCGCGCTTGTAGGAGCTGCATTCTGCAAAGGGAAACTGGGCTCGGTGAACAAACCTCAACACCAGTGCGGCTATGCTCAGGATCGCAGCGCTTGCCTAGTTCTCACCTAGCCCTCGGCTCCCCTTACGGCCAAGGAGGGTCTGGGCTACCTCTGGCTCCGTGGGCACTGCTGCTTGGCTGGTGGTCTCTGCAGCTGGAAACCAACTCCAAACGTCTTCTCCTTCTCGGAGAAGTCTAAATTGGCCTAATGAAGCCCTGTGTGCACTGGTCCTAGCAACCCACCCCTAGCCAGCTCGGGAAGGCCCCACATAGGGCCTAGCTCGGAAATGGCACAAAACGCGCTTCTAGGAGCTGCATTCTGCAAAGGGAAAATGGGCTCGGTGAACAAACCTCAACACCAGTGCGGCCTGGCTCAGGATCGCAGCGCTTGCCTAGTTCTCACCTAGGCCTAGGCTCCCCTTAGGGCCAAGGAGGGTCTGGGCTGCCTCTGGCTCCGTGGGCACTGCTGCTTGGCTGGTGGTCTCCGCAGCTGGAAACCAACTCCAAACGTCATCTCCTTCGCGGAGAAGGCTGATGTGGCCTTAAGAAGCCCTTTGTGCACTGGCCCTAGCAACCCACCCCTACCCAGCTCGGGAGGGCCCCACGTAGTGCCTAGCTTGGTAACGGCACAAAACGCACTTCTAGGAGCTGCATTCTGCAAAGGGAAACTGGGCTCGGGGAACAAACCTCAGCCCCAATGCGGCTTGGCTCAGGATCACAGCGCTTGCCTAGTTCTCACATAGCCCTCGGTTCCACATAGGGCCAAGGAGGGTCTGGGCTGCCTCTGGCTCCGTGGGCACTGCTGCTTGGCTGGTGTCTCCGCAGCTGGAATCCAACTCCAAACGTCTTCTCCTTCGCGGAGAAGGCTGATTTGGCCTGAAGAAGCCCTTTGTGCACTGGCCCTAGCAACCCACCCATCGCCAGCTCGGGAGGGCCCCACCTAGGGCCTAGCTCCGAAACGGCACAAAACGCGCTTGTAGGAGCTGCATTCTGCAAAGGGAAACTGGGCTCGGGGAACAAACCTCAGCCCCAATGCGGCTTGGCTCAGGATCGCAGCGCTTGCCTAGTTCTCACCTAGCCCTCGGCTTCCCTTATGGCCAAGGAGGGTCTGGGCTGCCTCTGGCTCCGTGGGCACTGCTGCTTGGCTGGTGGTCTCCGCAGCCGGAAACCCACTCCAAACGTCTTCTCCTTCGCGGAGAAGGCTGATTTGGCCTTAAGAAGCCCTGTGTGCACTGGCCCTAGCCACCCACCCCTATCCAGCTCGGGAGGGCCCCACCTAGGGCCTAGCTCGGAAACGGCACAAAACGCGCTTGTAGGAGCTGCATTCTGCAAAGGGAAACTGGGCTCGGGGAACAAACCTCAGCCCCAATGCGGCTTGGCTCAGGATTGCAGCTCTTGCCTAGTTCTCACCTAGCCCTCGGCTCCCCTTAGGGCCAAGGAGGGTCTGGGCTGCCTCTGGCTCCGTGGGCACTGCTGCTTGGCTGGTGGTCTCCGCAGCTGGAAACCAACTCCAAACGTCTTCTCCTTCGCGGAGAAGTCTAAATGAGCGTAATGAAGCCCTGTGTGCACTGGCCCTAGCAACACACCCATAGCAAGCACGGGAGGGCCCCACCTAGGGCCTAGCTCGGAAACGGCACAAAACGCGCTTCTAGGAGCTGCATTCTGCAAAGGGAAACTGCGCTCGGGGAACAAACCTCAACACCAGTGCGGCCTGGCTCAGGATCGCAGCGCTTGCCTAGTTCTCACCTAGGCCTAGGCTCCCCTTAGGGCCAAGGAGCGTCTGGGCTGCCTATGGCTCCGTGGGCACTGGTGCTTGGCTGGTGGTCTCCGGAGCTGGAAACCAACTCCAAACGTCTTCTCCTTCGCGGAGAAGGCTGATGTGGCCTGAAGAAGCCCTTTGTGCAATGGCCCTAGCAACCCACCCATCGCCAGCTCCGGAGGCCCCCACCTAGGGCCTAGCTCCGTAACGGCAGAAAGCGCGCTTGTAGGAGCTGCATTCTGCAAAGGGAAACTGGGCTCGGTGAACAAACCTCAACACCAGTGCGGCTATGCTCAGGATCGCAGCGCTTGCCTAGTTCTCACCTAGCCCTCGGCTCCCCTTACGGCCAAGGAGGGTCTGGGCTGCCTCTGGCTCCGTGGGCACTGCTGCTTGGCTGGTGGTCTCTGCAGCTGGAAACCAACTCCAAACGTCTTCTCCTTCTCGGAGAAGTCTAAATTGGCCTAATGAAGCCCTGTGTGCACTGGTCCTAGCAACCCACCCCTAGCCAGCTCGGGAAGGCCCCACATAGGGCCTAGCTCGGAAATGGCACAAAACGCGCTTCTAGGAGCTGCATTCTGCAAAGGGAAAATGGGCTCGGTGAACAAACCTCAACACCAGTGCGGCCTGGCTCAGGATCGCAGCGCTTGCCTAGTTCTCACCTAGGCCTAGGCTCCCCTTAGGGCCAAGGACGGTCTGGGCTGCCTCGGGCTCCGTGGGCACTGCTGCTTGGCTGGTGGTCTCCGCAGCTGGAAACCAACTCCAAACGTCTTCTCCTTCGCGGAGAAGGCTGATTTGGCCTTAAGAAGCCCTGTGTGCACTGGCCCTAGCAACCCACCCATCGCCAGCTCGGGAGGGCCCCACCTAGGGCCTAGCTCGGAAACGGCACAAAACGCGCTTGTAGGAGCTGCATTCTGCAAAGGGAAACTGGGCTCGGGGAACAAACCTCAGCCCCAATGCGGCTTGGCTCAGGATCGCAGCGCTTGCCTAGTTCTCACCTAGCCCTCGGCTTCCCTTATGGCCAAGGAGGGTCTGGGCTGCCTCTGGCTCCGTGGGCACTGCTGCTTGGCTGGTGGTCTCCGCAGCTGGAAACCAACTCCAAACGTCTTCTCCTTCGCGGAGAAGGCTGATTTGGCCTTAAGAAGCCCTGTGTGCACTGGCCCTAGCCCCCCACCGCTATCCAGCTCGGGAGGGCCCCACCTAGGGCCTAGCTCGGAAACGGCACAAAACGCGCTTGTAGGAGCTGCATTCTGCAAAGGGAAACTGGGCTCGGGGAACAAACCTCAGCCCCAATGCGGCTTGGCTCAGGATGGCAGCTCCTGCCTAGTTCTCACCTAGCCCTCGGCTCCCATTAGGGCCAAGGAGGGTCTGGGCTGCCTCTGGCTCCGTGGGCACTGCTGCTTGGCTGGTGGTCTCCGCAGCTGGAAACCAACTCCAAACGTCTTCTCCTTCGCGGAGAAGTCTAAATGAGCGTAATGAAGCCCTGTGTGCACTGGCCCTAGCAACACACCCATAGCAAGCACGGGAGGGCCCCATCTAGGGCCTAGCTCGGAAACGGCACAAAACGCGCTTCTAGGAGCTGCATTATGCAAAGGGAAACTGGGCTCGGTGAACAAACCTCAACACCAGTGCGGCCTGGCTCAGGATCGCAGCGCTTGCCTAGTTCTCACCAAGGCCTAGGCTCCCCTTAGGGCCAAGGAGCGTCTGGGCTGCCTATGGCTCCGTGGGCACTGGTGCTTGGCTGGTGGTCTCCGGAGCTGGAAACCAACTCCAAACATCTTCCACTTCGCGGAGAAGTCTAAATTGGCCTAATGAAGCCCTGTGTGCAAGGGCCGTAGCAACCCATCCCTAGCCACCTCGGGAGGGCCCCACCTAGGGCCTAGCTCCGAAACGGCACCAAACGCGCTTGTAGGAGCTGCATTCTGCAAAGGGAAACTGGGCTCGGGGAACAAACCTCAGCCCCAATGCGGCTTGGCTCAGGATCGCAGCGCTTGCCTAGTTCTCACCTAGCCCTCGGCTCCCCTTATGGCCAAGGAGGGTCTGGGCTGCCTCTGGCTCCGTGGGCACTGCTCCTTGGCTGGTGGTCTCCTCAGCTGGAAACCAACTCCAAACGTCTTCCCCTTCGCGGAGAAGGCTGATTTGGCCTGAAGAAGCCCTTTGTGCACTGGCCCTAGCAACCCACCCCTAGCCAGCTCGGGAGGGCCCCACCTAGGGCCTAGCTCCGAAACGGTACCAAAGGCGCTTCTAGGAGCTGCATTCTGCAAAGGGAAACTGGGCTCGGGGAACAAACCTCAGCCCCAATGCGGCTTGGCTCAGGATCGCAGCGCTTGCCTAGTTCTCACCTAGGCCTAGTCTCCACATAGGGCCAAGGAGGGTCTGGGCTGCCTCTGGCTCCGTGGCCGCTGCTGCTTGGCTGGTGGTCTCCGCAGCTAGAAACCAACTCCAAACGTCTTCTCCTTCGCGGAGTAGTCTAAATTGGCCTAATGAAGCCCTGTGTGCACTGTCCCTAACAACCCACCCCTATCCAGCTCTGGAGGGACCCACCTAGGGCCTAGCTTGGAAACGGCACAAAACGCGCTTGTAGGAGCTGCATTCTGCAAAGGGAAACTGGGCTCGGGGAACAAACCTCAGCCCCAATGCGGCTTGGCTCAGAAACCCAGCGCTTGCCTAGTTCTCACCTAGCCCTCGGCTCCCCATAGGGCCAAGGAGGGTCTGGGCTGCCTCTGGCTCCGTGGGCACTGCTGCTTGGCTGGTGGTCTCTGCAGCTGGAAACCAACTCCAAACGTCTTCTCCTTCGCGGAGAAGGCTGATGTGGCCTGAAAAAGCCCTTTGTGCAATGGCCCTAGCAACCCACCCATCGCCAGCTCCGGAGGGCCCCACCTAGGGCCTAGCTCCGTAACGGCAGAAAGCGCGCTTGTAGGAGCTGCATTCTGCAAAGGGAAACTGGGCTCGGTGAACAAACCTCAACACCAGTGCGGCTATGCTCAGGATCGCAGCGCTTGCCTAGTTCTCACCTAGCCCTCGGCTCCCCTTACGGCCAAGGAGGGTCTGGGCTGCCTCTGGCTCCGTGGGCACTGCTGCTTGGCTGGTGGTCTCCGCAGCTGGAAACCAACTCCAAACGTCATCTCCTTCGCGGAGAAGGCTGATGTGGCCTTAAGAAGCCCTTTGTGCACTGGCCCTAGCAACCCACCCCTACCCAGCTCGGGAGGGCCCCACGTAGTGCCTAGCTTGGTAACGGCACAAAACGCACTTCTAGGAGCTGCATTCTGCAAAGGGAAACTGGGCTCGGGGAACAAACCTCAGCCCCAATGCGGCTTGGCTCAGGATCACAGCGCTTGCCTAGTTCTCACCTAGGCCTAGGCTCCCCATAGGGCCAAGGAGGGTCTGGGCTGCCTCTGGCTCCGTGGGCACGGCTGCTTGGCTGGTGTCTCCGCAGCTGGAAACCAACTCCAAACGTCTTCTCCTTCGCGGAGAAGGCTGATTTGGCCTTATGAAGCCCTTTGTGCACTGGCCCTAGCAACCCACCCATCGCCAGCTCGGGAGGGCCCCAACTAGGGCCTAGCTCGGAAACGGCACAAAACGCGCTTGTAGGAGCTGCATTCTGCAAAGGGAAACTGGGCTCGGGGAACAAACCTCAGCCCCAATGCGGCTTGGCTCAGGATCGCAGCGCTTGCCTAGTTCTCACCTAGCCCTCGGCTCCCCTTAAGGCCAAGGAGGGTCTGGGCTGCCTCTGGCTCCGTGGGCACGGCTGCTTGGCTGGTGTCTCCGCAGCTGGAAACCAACTCCAAACGTCTTCCCCTTCGCGGAGAAGGCTGATTTGGCCTGAAGAAGCCCTTTGTGCACTGGCCCTAGCAACCCACCCCTAGCCAGCTCGGGAGGGACCCACCTAGGGCCTAGCTTGGAAACGGTACCAAAGGCGCTTCTAGGAGCTGCATTCTGCAAAGGGAAACTGGGCTCGGGGAACAAACCTCAGCCCCACTGCGGCTTGGCTCAGGATCGCAGCGCTTGCCTAGTTCTCACCTAGGCCTAGTCTCCACATAGGGCCAAGGAGGGTCTGGGCTGCCTCTGGCTCCGTGGCCGCTGCTGCTTGGCTGGTGGTCTCCGCAGCTAGAAACCAACTCCAAACGTCTTCTCCTTCGCGGAGTAGTCTAAATTGGCCTAATGAAGCCCTGTGTGCACTGTCCCTAACAACCCACCCTTGGCCAGCTCGGGAGGGACAAACCTAGGGCCTAGCTTGGAAACGGCACAAAACGCGCTTGTAGGAGCTGCATTCTGCAAAGGGAAACTGGGCTCGGGGAACAAACCTCAGCCCCAATGCGGCTTGGCTCAGGATCCCAGCGCTTGCCTAGTTCTCACATAGCCCTCGGTTCCACATAGGGCCAAGGAGGGTCTGGGCTGCCTCTGGCTCCGTGGGCACTGCTGCTTGGCTGGTGGTCTCCGCAGCTGGAAACCAACTCCAAAAGTCTTCTCCTTCGCGGAGAAGTCTAAATTAGCGTAATGAAGCCCTGTGTGCACTGGCCCTAGCCACCCACCCCTATCCAGCTCGGGAGGGCCCCACCTAGGGCCTAGCTCGGAAACGGCACAAAACGTGCTTGTAGGAGCTGCATTCTGCAAAGGGAAACTGGGCTCGGGGAACAAACCTCAGCCCCAATGCGGCTTGGCTCAGGATTGCAGCTCTTGCCTAGTTCTCACCTAGCCCTCGGCTCCCCTTAGGGCCAAGGAGGGTCTGGGCTGCCTCTGGCTCCGTGGGCACTGCTGCTTGGCTGGTGGTCTCCGCAGCTGGAAACCAACTCCAAACGTCTTCTCCTTCGCGGAGAAGGCTGATTTGGCAGGAAGAAGCCCTGTGTGCACTGGCCCTAGCAACCCACCCCTAGCCAGCTCGGGAGGGCCCCACCTAGGGCCTAGCTCGGAAACGGCACAAAACGCGCTTCTAGGAGCTGCATTCTGCAAAGGGAAACTGGGCTCGGGGAACAAACCTCAGCCCCAATGCGGCTTGGCTCAGGATCACAGCGCTTGCCTAGTTCTCACCTAGGCCTAGGCTCCCCATAGGGCCAAGGAGGGTCTGGGCTGCCTCTGGCTCCGTGGGCACGGCTGCTTGGCTGGTGTCTCCGCAGCTGGAAACCAACTCCAAACGTCTTCTCCTTCGCGGAGAAGGCTGATTTGGCCTTAAGAAGCCCTTTGTGCACTGGCCCTAGCAACCCACCCATCGCCAGCTCGGGAGGGCCCCAACTAGGGCCTAGCTCGGAAACGGCACAAAACGCGCTTGTAGGAGCTGCATTCTGCAAAGGGAAACTGGGCTCGGGGAACAAACCTCAGCCCCAATGCGGCTTGGCTCAGGATCGCAGCGCTTGCCTAGTTCTCACCTAGCCCTCGGCTCCCCTTAAGGCCAAGGAGGGTCTGGGCTGCCTCTGGCTCCGTGGGCACGGCTGCTTGGCTGGTGTCTCCGCAGCTGGAATCCAACTCCAAACGTCTTCTCCTTCGCGGAGAAGGCTGATTTGGCCTGAAGAAGCCCTTTGTGCACTGGCCCTAGCAACCCACCCCTAGCCAGCTCGGGAGGGACCCACCTAGGGCCTAGCTTGGAAACGGTACCAAAGGCGCTTCTAGGAGCTGCATTCTGCAAAGGGAAACTGGGCTCGGGGAACAAACCTCAGCCCCACTGCGGCTTGGCTCAGGATCGCAGCGCTTGCCTAGTTCTCACCTAGGCCTAGTCTCCACATAGGGCCAAGGAGGGTCTGGGCTGCCTCTGGCTCCGTGGCCGCTGCTGCTTGGCTGGTGGTCTCCGCAGCTAGAAACCAACTCCAAACGTCTTCTCCTTCGCGGAGTAGTCTAAATTGGCCTAATGAAGCCCTGTGTGCACTGTCCCTAACAACCCACCCCTAGCCAGCTCGGGAGGGACCCACCTAGGGCCTAGCTTGGAAACGGCACAAAACGCGCTTGTAGGAGCTGCATTCTGCAAAGGGAAACTGGGCTCGGGGAACAAACCTCAGCCCCAATGCGGCTTGGCTCAGGATCCCAGCGCTTGCCTAGTTCTCACATAGCCCTCGGTTCCACATAGGGCCAAGGAGGGTCTGGGCTGCCTCTGGCTCCGTGGGCACTGCTGCTTGGCTGGTGGTCTCCGCAGCTGGAAACCAACTCCAAAAGTCTTCTCCTTCGCGGAGAAGTCTAAATTAGCGTAATGAAGCCCTGTGTGCACTGGCCCTAGCCACCCACCCCTATCCAGCTCGGGAGGGCCCCACCTAGGGCCTAGCTCGGAAACGGCACAAAACGTGCTTGTAGGAGCTGCATTCTGCAAAGGGAAACTGGGCTCGGGGAACAAACCTCAGCCCCAATGCGGCTTGGCTCAGGATTGCAGCTCTTGCCTAGTTCTCACCTAGCCCTCGGCTCCCCTTAGGGCCAAGGAGGGTCTGGGCTGCCTCTGGCTCCGTGGGCACTGCTGCTTGGCTGGTGGTCTCCGCAGCTGGAAACCAACTCCAAACGTCTTCTCCTTCGCGGAGAAGGCTGATTTGGCAGGAAGAAGCCCTGTGTGCACTGGCCCTAGCAACCCACCCCTAGCCAGCTCGGGAGGGCCCCACCTAGGGCCTAGCTCGGAAACGGCACAAAACGCGCTTCTAGGAGCTGCATTCTGCAAAGGGAAACTGCGCTCGGTGAACAAACCTCAACACCAGTGCGGCCTGGCTCAGGATCGCAGCGCTTGCCTAGTTCTCACCTAGGCCTAGGCTCCCCTTAGGGCCAAGGAGCGTCTGGGCTGCCTATGGCTCCGTGGGCACTGGTGCTTGGCTGGTGGTCTCCGCAGCTGGAAACCAACTCCAAACGTCTTCCACTTCGCGGAGAAGTCTAAATTGGCCTAATGAAGCCCTGTGTGCAAGGGCCGTAGCAACCCATCCCTAGCCACCTCGGGAGGGCCCCACCTAGGGCCTAGCTCCGAAACGGCACCAAACGCGCTTGTAGGAGCTGCATTCTGCAAAGGGAAACTGGGCTCGGGGAACAAACCTCAGCCCCAATGCGGCTTGGCTCAGGATCGCAGCGCTTGCCTAGTTCTCACCTAGCCCTCGGCTCCCCTTATGGCCAAGGAGGGTCTGGGCTGCCTCTGGCTCCGTGGGCACTGCTGCTTGGCTGGTGGTCTCCTCAGCTGGAAACCAACTCCAAACGTCTTCCCCTTCGCGGAGAAGGCTGATTTGGCCTGAAGAAGCCCTTTGTGCACTGGCCCTAGCAACCCACCCCTAGCCAGCTCGGGAGGGCCCCACCTAGGGCCTAGCTCCGAAACGGTACCAAAGGCGCTTCTAGGAGCTGCATTCTGCAAAGGGAAACTGGGCTCGGGGAACAAACCTCAGCCCCAATGCGGCTTGACTCAGGATCGCAGCGCTTGCCTAGTTCTCACCTAGGCCTAGTCTCCACATAGGGCCAAGGAGGGTCTGGGCTGCCTCTGGCTCCGTGGCCGCTGCTGCTTGGCTGGTGGTCTCCGCAGCTAGAAACCAACTCCAAACGTCTTCTCCTTCGCGGAGTAGTCTAAATTGGCCTAATGAAGCCCTGTGTGCACTGTCCCTAACAACCCACCCCTAGCCAGCTCGGGAGGGCCCCACCTAGGGCCTAGCCTGGAAATGGCACAAAACGCGCTTGTAGGAGCTGCATTCTGCAAAGGGAAACTGGGCTCGGGGAACAAACCTCAGCCCCACTGCGGCTTGGCTCAGGATCGCAGCGCTTGCCTAGTTCTCACCTAGGCCTAGGCTCCCCATAGGGCCATGGAGGGTCTGGGCTGCCTCTGGCTCCGTGGGCACTGCTAATTGGCTGGTGGTCTCCGCAGCTGGAAAACAACTCCAAACGTCTTCTCCTTCGCGGAGAAGGCTGATGTGGCCTGAATAAGCCCTGTGTGCACTGGCCCTTGCAACCCAACCCTAGCCAGCTCGGGAGGGCCCCACGTAGTGCCTAACTCGGTAACGGCACAAAACGCACTTCTAGGAGCTGCATTCTGCAAAGGGAAACTGGGCTCGGGGAACAAACCTCAGCCCCAATGCGGCTTGGCTCAGGATCGCAGCGCTTGCCTAGTTCTCACATAGCCCTCGGTTCCACATAGGGCCAAGGAGGGTCTGGGCTGCCTCTGGCTCCGTGGGCACTGCTGCTTGGCTGGTGGTCTCCGCAGCTGGAAACCAACTCCAAACGTCTTCTCCTTCGCGGAGAAGTCTAAATTAGCGTAATGAAGCCCTGTGTGCACTGGCCCTAGCCACCCACCCCTATCCAGCTCGGGAGGGCCCCACCTAGGGCCTAGCTCGGAAACGGCACAAAACGCGCTTGTAGGAGCTGCATTCTGCAAAGGGAAACTGGGCTCTGGGAACAAACCTCAGCCCCAATGCGGCTTGGCTCAGGATTGCAGCTCTTGCCTAGTTCTCACCTAGCCCTCGGCTCCCCTTATGGCCAAGGAGGGTCTGGGCTGCCTCTGGCTCCGTGGGCACTGCTGCTTGGCTGGTGGTCTCCTCAGCTGGAAACCAACTCCAAACGTCTTCCCCTTCGCGGAGAAGGCTGATTTGGCCTGAAGAAGCCCTTTGTGCACTGGCCCTAGCAACCCACCCCTAGCCAGCTCGGGAGGGCCCCACCTAGGGCCTAGCTCCGAAACGGTACCAAAGGCGCTTCTAGGAGCTGCATTCTGCAAAGGGAAACTGGGCTCGGGGAACAAACCTCAGCCCCAATGCGGCTTGGCTCAGGATCGCAGCGCTTGCCTAGTTCTCACCTAGGCCTAGTCTCCACATAGGGCCAAGGAGGGTCTGGGCTGCCTCTGGCTCCGTGGCCGCTGCTGCTTGGCTGGTGGTCTCCGCAGCTAGAAACCAACTCCAAACGTCTTCTCCTTCGCGGAGCAGTCTAAATTGGCCTAATGAAGCCCTGTGTGCACTGTCCCTAACAACCCACCCCTATCCAGCTCGGGAGGGACCCACCTAGGGCCTAGCTTGGAAACGGCACAAAACGCACTTCTAGGAGCTGCATTCTGCAAAGGGAAACTGGGCTCGGGGAACAAACCTCAGCCCCAATGCGGCTTGGCTCAGAAACCCAGCGCTTGCCTAGTTCTCACCTAGCCCTCGGCTCCCCATAGGGCCAAGGAGGGTCTGGGCTGCCTCTGGCTCCGTGGGCACTGCTGCTTGGCTGGTGGTCTCTGCAGCTGGAAACCAACTCCAAACGTCTTCTCCTTCGCGGAGAAGGCTGATGTGGCCTGAAGAAGCCCTTTGTGCAATGGCCCTAGCAACCCACCCATCGCCAGCTCCGGAGGGCCCCACCTAGGGCCTAGCTCCGTAACGGCAGAAAGCGCGCTTGTAGGAGCTGCATTCTGCAAAGGGAAACTGGGCTCGGTGAACAAACCTCAACACCAGTGCGGCTTGGCTCAGGATCGCAGCGCTTGCCTAGTTCTCACCTAGCCCTCGGCTCCCCTTACGGCCAAGGAGGGTCTGGGCTGCCTCTGGCTCCGTGGGCACTGCTGCTTGGCTGGTGGTCTCTGCAGCTGGAAACCAACTCCAAACGTCTTCTCCTTCGCGGAGTAGTCTAAATTGGCCTAATGAAGCCCTGTGTGCACTGTCCCTAACAACCCACCTCTAGCCAGCTCGGGAGGGACCCACCTAGGGCCTAGCTTGGAAACGGCACAAAACGCGCTTGTAGGAGCTGCATTCTGCAAAGGGAAACTGGGCTCGGGGAACAAACCTCAGCCCCAATGCGGCTTGGCTCAGGATCCCAGCGCTTGCCTAGTTCTCACATAGCCCTCGGTTCCACATAGGGCCAAGGAGGGTCTGGGCTGCCTCTGGCTCCGTGGGCACTGCTGCTTGGCTGGTGGTCTCCGCAGCTGGAAACCAACTCCAAAAGTCTTCTCCTTCGCGGAGAAGTCTAAATTAGCGTAATGAAGCCCTGTGTGCACTGGCCCTAGCCACCCACCCCTATCCAGCTCGGGAGGGCCCCACCTAGGGCCTAGCTCGGAAACGGCACAAAACGTGCTTGTAGGAGCTGCATTCTGCAAAGGGAAACTGGGCTCGGGGAACAAACCTCAGCCCCAATGCGGCTTGGCTCAGGATTGCAGCTCTTGCCTAGTTCTCACCTAGCCCTCGGCTCCCCTTAGGGCCAAGGAGGGTCTGGGCTGCCTCTGGCTCCGTGGGCACTGCTGCTTGGCTGGTGGTCTCCGCAGCTGGAAACCAACTCCAAACGTCTTCTCCTTCGCGGAGAAGGCTGATTTGGCAGGAAGAAGCCCTGTGTGCACTGGCCCTAGCAACCCACCCCTAGCCAGCTCGGGAGGGCCCCACCTAGGGCCTAGCTCGGAAACGGCACAAAACGCGCTTCTAGGAGCTGCATTCTGCAAAGGGAAACTGCGCTCGGTGAACAAACCTCAACACCAGTGCGGCCTGGCTCAGGATCGCAGCGCTTGCCTAGTTCTCACCTAGGCCTAGGCTCCCCTTAGGGCCAAGGAGCGTCTGGGCTGCCTATGGCTCCGTGGGCACTGGTGCTTGGCTGGTGGTCTCCGCAGCTGGAAACCAACTCCAAACGTCTTCCACTTCGCGGAGAAGTCTAAATTGGCCTAATGAAGCCCTGTGTGCAAGGGCCGTAGCAACCCATCCCTAGCCACCTCGGGAGGGCCCCACCTAGGGCCTAGCTCCGAAACGGCACCAAACGCGCTTGTAGGAGCTGCATTCTGCAAAGGGAAACTGGGCTCGGGGAACAAACCTCAGCCCCAATGCGGCTTGGCTCAGGATCGCAGCGCTTGCCTAGTTCTCACCTAGCCCTCGGCTCCCCTTATGGCCAAGGAGGGTCTGGGCTGCCTCTGGCTCCGTGGGCACTGCTGCTTGGCTGGTGGTCTCCTCAGCTGGAAACCAACTCCAAACGTCTTCCCCTTCGCGGAGAAGGCTGATTTGGCCTGAAGAAGCCCTTTGTGCACTGGCCCTAGCAACCCACCCCTAGCCAGCTCGGGAGGGCCCCACCTAGGGCCTAGCTCCGAAACTGTACCAAAGGCGCTTCTAGGAGCTGCATTCTGCAAAGGGAAACTGGGCTCGGGGAACAAACCTCAGCCCCAATGCGGCTTGACTCAGGATCGCAGCGCTTGCCTAGTTCTCACCTAGGCCTAGTCTCCACATAGGGCCAAGGAGGGTCTGGGCTGCCTCTGGCTCCGTGGCCGCTGCTGCTTGGCTGGTGGTCTCCGCAGCTAGAAACCAACTCCAAACGTCTTCTCCTTCGCGGAGTAGTCTAAATTGGCCTAATGAAGCCCTGTGTGCACTGTCCCTAACAACCCACCCCTAGCCAGCTCGGGAGGGCCCCACCTAGGGCCTAGCCTGGAAATGGCACAAAACGCGCTTGTAGGAGCTGCATTCTGCAAAGGGAAACTGGGCTCGGGGAACAAACCTCAGCCCCACTGCGGCTTGGCTCAGGATCGCAGCGCTTGCCTAGTTCTCACCTAGGCCTAGGCTCCCCATAGGGCCATGGAGGGTCTGGGCTGCCTCTGGCTCCGTGGGCACTGCTAATTGGCTGGTGGTCTCCGCAGCTGGAAAACAACTCCAAACGTCTTCTCCTTCGCGGAGAAGGCTGATGTGGCCTGAATAAGCCCTGTGTGCACTGGCCCTTGCAACCCAACCCTAGCCAGCTCGGGAGGGCCCCACGTAGTGCCTAACTCGGTAACGGCACAAAACGCACTTCTAGGAGCTGCATTCTGCAAAGGGAAACTGGGCTCGGGGAACAAACCTCAGCCCCAATGCGGCTTGGCTCAGGATCCCAGCGCTTGCCTAGTTCTCACATAGCCCTCGGTTCCACATAGGGCCAAGGAGGGTCTGGGCTGCCTCTGGCTCCGTGGGCACTGCTGCTTGGCTGGTGGTCTCCGCAGCTGGAAACCAACTCCAAACGTCTTCTCCTTCGCGGAGAAGTCTACATTAGCGTAATGAAGCCCTGTGTGCACTGGCCCTAGCCACCCACCCCTATCCAGCTCGGGAGGGCCCCACCTAGGGCCTAGCTCGGAAACGGCACAAAACGCGCTTGTAGGAGCTGCATTCTGCAAAGGGAAACTGGGCTCTGGGAACAAACCTCAGCCCCAATGCGGCTTGGCTCAGGATTGCAGCTCTTGCCTAGTTCTCACCTAGCCCTCGGCTCCCCTTATGGCCAAGGAGGGTCTGGGCTGCCTCTGGCTCCGTGGGCACTGCTGCTTGGCTGGTGGTCTCCTCAGCTGGAAACCAACTCCAAACGTCCTCCCCTTCGCGGAGAAGGCTGATTTGGCCTGAAGAAGCCCTTTGTGCACTGGCCCTAGCAACCCACCCCTAGCCAGCTCGGGAGGGCCCCACCTAGGGCCTAGCTCCGAAACGGTACCAAAGGCGCTTCTAGGAGCTGCATTCTGCAAAGGGAAACTGGGCTCGGGGAACAAACCTCAGCCCCAATGCGGCTTGGCTCAGGATCGCAGCGCTTGCCTAGTTCTCACCTAGGCCTAGTCTCCACATAGGGCCAAGGAGGGTCTGGGCTGCCTCTGGCTCCGTGGCCGCTGCTGCTTGGCTGGTGGTCTCCGCAGCTAGAAACCAACTCCAAACGTCTTCTCCTTCGCGGAGCAGTCTAAATTGGCCTAATGAAGCCCTGTGTGCACTGTCCCTAACAACCCACCCCTATCCAGCTCGGGAGGGACCCACCTAGGGCCTAGCTTGGAAACGGCACAAAACGCACTTCTAGGAGCTGCATTCTGCAAAGGGAAACTGGGCTCGGGGAACAAACCTCAGCCCCAATGCGGCTTGGCTCAGAAACCCAGCGCTTGCCTAGTTCTCACCTAGCCCTCGGCTCCCCATAGGGCCAAGGAGGGTCTGGGCTGCCTCTGGCTCCGTGGGCACTGCTGCTTGGCTGGTGGTCTCTGCAGCTGGAAACCAACTCCAAACGTCTTCTCCTTCGCGGAGAAGGCTGATGTGGCCTGAAGAAGCCCGTTGTGCAATGGCCCTAGCAACCCACCCATCGCCAGCTCCGGAGGGCCCCACCTAGGGCCTAGCTCCGTAACGGCAGAAAGCGCGCTTGTAGGAGCTGCATTCTGCAAAGGGAAACTGGGCTCGGTGAACAAACCTCAACACCAGTGCGGATTGGCTCAGGATCGCAGCGCTTGCCTAGTTCTCACCTAGCCCTCGGCTCCCCTTACGGCCAAGGAGGGTCTGGGCTGCCTCTGGCTCCGTGGGCACTGCTGCTTGGCTGGTGGTCTCTGCAGCTGGAAACCAACTCCAAACGTCTTCTCCTTCGCGGAGTAGTCTAAATTGGCCTAATGAAGCCCTGTGTGCACTGTCCCTAACAACCCACCCCTAGCCAGCTCGGGAGGGACCCACCTAGGGCCTAGCTTGGAAACGGCACAAAACGCGCTTGTAGGAGCTGCATTCTGCAAAGGGAAACTGGGCTCGGGGAACAAACCTCAGCCCCAATGCGGCTTGGCTCAGGATCCCAGCGCTTGCCTAGTTCTCACATAGCCCTCGGTTCCACATAGGGCCAAGGAGGGTCTGGGCTGCCTCTGGCTCCGTGGGCACTGCTGCTTGGCTGGTGGTCTCCGCAGCTGGAAACCAACTCCAAAAGTCTTCTCCTTCGCGGAGAAGTCTAAATTAGCGTAATGAAGCCCTGTGTGCACTGGCCCTAGCCACCCACCCCTATCCAGCACGGGAGGCCCCACCTAGGGCCTAGCTCGGAAACGGCACAAAACGTGCTTGTAGGAGCTGCATTCTGCAAAGGGAAACTGGGCTCGGGGAACAAACCTCAGCCCCAATGCGGCTTGGCTCAGGATCACAGCGCTTGCCTAGTTCTCACCTAGCCCTCGGCTCCCCTTAGGGCCAAGGAGGGTCTGGGCTGCCTCTGGCTCCGTGGGCACTGCTGCTTGGCTGGTGGTCTCCGCAGCTGGAAACCAACTCCAAACGTCTTCTCCTTCGCGGAGAAGGCTGATTTGGCAGGAAGAAGCCCTGTGTGCACTGGCCCTAGCAACCCACCCCTAGCCAGCTCGGGAGGGCCCCACCTAGGGCCTAGCTCGGAAACGGCACAAAACGCGCTTCTAGGAGCTGCATTCTGCAAAGGGAAACTGCGCTCGGTGAACAAACCTCAACACCAGTGCGGCCTGGCTCAGGATCGCAGCGCTTGCCTAGTTCTCACCTAGGCCTAGGCTCCCCTTAGGGCCAAGGAGCGTCTGGGCTGCCTATGGCTCCGTGGGCACTGGTGCTTGGCTGGTGGTCTCCGGAGCTGGAAACCAACTCCAAACGTCTTCCACTTCGCAGAGAAGTCTAAATTGGCCTAATGAAGCCCTGTGTGCAAGGGCCGTAGCAACCCATCCCTAGCCACCTCGGGAGGGCCCCACCTAGGGCCTAGCTCCGAAACGGCACCAAACGCGCTTGTAGGAGCTGCATTCTGCAAAGGGAAACTGGGCTCGGGGAACAAACCTCAGCCCCAATGCGGCTTGGCTCAGGATTGCAGCGCTTGCCTAGTTCTCACCTAGCCCTCGGCTCCCCTTAGAGCCAAGGAGGGTCTGGGCTGCCTCTGGCTCCGTGGGCGGTGCTGGTTGGCTGGTGGTCTCCGCAGCTGGAAACCAACTCCAAACGTCTTCCCCTTCGCGGAGAAGGCTGATTTGGCCTGAAGAAGCCCTGTGTGCACTGGCCCTAGCAACCCACCCCTAGCCAGCTCGGGAGGGCCCCACCTAGGGCCTAGCTCGGAAACGGTACCAAAGGCGCTTCTAGGAGCTGCATTCTGCAAAGGGAAACTGGGCTCGGGGAACAAACCTCAGCCCCAATGCGGCTTGGCTCAGGATCGCAGCGCTTGCCTAGTTCTCACCTAGGCCTAGGCTCCCCTTAGGGCCAAGGAGGGTCTGGGCTGCCTCTGGCTCCGTGGGCACTGCTGCTTGGCTGGTGGTCTCCGCAGCTGGAAACCAACTCCAAACGTCATCTCCTTCGCGGAGAAGGCTGATGTGGCCTGAACAAGCCCTGTGTGCACTGGCCCTTGCAACCCACCCCTACCCAGCTCGGGAGGGCCCCACGTAGTGCCTAGCTTGGTAACGGCACAAAACGCACTTCTAGGAGCTGCATTCTGCAAAGGGAAACTGGGCTCGGGGAACAAACCTCAGCCCCAATGCGGCTTGGCTCAGGATCACAGCGCTTGCCTAGTTCTCACATAGCCCTCGGTTCCACATAGGGCCAAGGAGGGTCTGGGCTGCCTCTGGCTCCGTGGGCACGGCTGCTTGGCTGGTGTCTCCGCAGCTGGAATCCAACTCCAAACGTCTTCTTCTTCGCGGAGAAGGCTGATTTGGCCTTAAGAAGCCCTTTGTGCACTGGCCCTAGCAACCCACCCATCGCCAGCTCGGGAGGGCCCCACCTAGGGCCTAGCTCGGAAACGGCATAAAACGCGCTTGTAGGAGCTGCATTCTGCAAAGGGAAACTGGGCTCGGGGAACAAACCTCAGCCCCAATGCGGCTTGGCTCAGGATCGCAGCGCTTGCCTAGTTCTCACCTAGCCCTCGGCTTCCCTTATGGCCAAGGAGGGTCTGGGCTGCCTCTGGCTCCGTGGGCACGGCTGCTTGGCTGGTGGTCTCCTCAGCTGGAAACCAACTCCAAACGTCTTCTCCTTCGCGGAGAAGGCTGATTTGGCCTTAAGAAGCCCTGTGTGCACTGGCCCTAGCCACCCACCCCTATCCAGCTCGGGAGGGCCCCACCTAGGGCCTAGCTCGGAAACGGCACAAAACGCGCTTGTAGGAGCTGCATTCTGCAAAGGGAAACTGGGCTCGGGGAACAAACCTCAGCCCCAATGCGGCTTGGCTCAGGATTGCAGCTCTTGCCTAGTTCTCACCTAGCCCTCGGCTCCCCTTAGGGCCAAGGAGGGTCTGGGCTGCCTCTGGCTCCGTGGGCACTGCTGCTTGGCTGGTGGTCTCCGCAGCTGGAAACCAACTCCAAACGTCTTCTCCTTCGCGGAGAAGTCTAAATGAGCGTAATGAAGCCCTGTGTGCACTCGCCCTAGCAACACACCCATAGCAAGCACGGGAGGGCCCCACCTAGGGCCTAGCTCGGAAACGGCACAAAACGCGCTTCTAGGAGCTGCATTCTGCAAAGGGAAACTGCGCTCGGGGAACAAACCTCAACACCAGTGCGGCCTGGCTCAGGATCGCAGCGCTTGCCTAGTTCTCACCTAGGCCTAGGCTCCCCTTAGGGCCAAGGAGCGTCTGGGCTGCCTATGGCTCCGTGGGCACTGGTGCTTGGCTGGTGGTCTCCGCAGCTGGAAACCAACTCCAAACGTCTTCTCCTTCGCGGAGAAGTCTAAATTAGCGTAATGAAGCCCTGTGTGCACTGGCCCTAGCCACCCACCCCTATCCAGCTCGGGAGGGCCCCACCTAGGGCCTAGCTCGGAAACGGCACAAAACGCGCTTGTAGGAGCTGCATTCTGCAAAGGGAAACTGGGCTCGGGGAACAAACCTCAGCCCCAATGCGGCTTGGCTCAGGATTGCAGCTCTTGCCTAGTTCTCACCTAGCCCTCGGCTCCCCTTAGGGCCAAGGAGGGTCTGGGCTGCCTCTGGCTCCGTGGGCACTGCTGCTTGGCTGGTGGTCTCCGCAGCTGGAAACCAACTCCAAACGTCTTCTCCTTCGCGGAGAAGTCTAAATGAGCGTAATGAAGCCCTGTGTGCACTGGCCCTAGCAACACACCCATAGCAAGCACGGGAGGGCCCCACCTAGGGCCTAGCTCGGAAACGGCACAAAACGCCCTTGTAGGAGCTGCATTCTGCAAAGGGAAACTGGGCTCGGGGAACAAACCTCAGCCCCAATGCGGCTTGGCTCAGGATTGCAGCGCTTGCCTAGTTCTCACCTAGCCCTCGGCTCCCCTTAGAGCCAAGGAGGGTCTGGGCTGCCTCTGGCTCCGTGGGCGGTGCTGGTTGGCTGGTGGTCTCCGCAGCTGGAAACCAACTCCAAACGTCTTCCCCTTCGCGGAGAAGGCTGATTTGGCCTGAAGAAGCCCTGTGTGCACTGGCCCTAGCAACCCACCCCTACCCAGCTCGGGAGGGCCCCACCTAGGGCCTCGCTCGGAAACGGCACAAAACGCGCTTCTAGGAGCTGCATTCTGCAAAGGGAAACTGCGCTCGGTGAACAAACCTCAACACCAGTGCGGCCTGGCTCAGGATCGCAGCGCTTGCCTAGTTCTCACCTAGGCCTAGGCTCCCCTTAGGGCCAAGGAGCGTCTGGGCTGCCTATGGCTCCGTGGGCACTGGTGCTTGGCTGGTGGTCTCCGGAGCTGGAAACCAACTCCAAACGTCTTCCACTTCGCGGAGAAGTCTAAATTGGCCTAATGAAGCCCTGTGTGCAAGGGCCGTAGCAACCCATCCCTAGCCACCTCGGGAGGGCCCCACCTAGGGCCTAGCTCCGAAACGGCACCAAACGCGCTTGTAGGAGCTGCATTCTGCAAAGGGAAACTGGGCTCGGGGAACAAACCTCAGCCCCAATGCGGCTTGGCTCAGGATCGCAGCGCTTGCCTAGTTCTCACCTAGCCCTCGGCTCCCCTTATGGCCAAGGAGGGTCTGGGCTGCCTCTGGCTCCGTGGGCACTGCTCCTTGGCTGGTGGTCTCCTCAGCTGGAAACCAACTCCAAACGTCTTCCCCTTCGCGGAGAAGGCTGATTTGGCCTGAAGAAGCCCTTTGTGCACTGGCCCTAGCCACCCACCCATAGCCAGCTCGGGAGGGCCCCACCTAGGGCCTAGCTCCGAAACGGTACCAAAGGCGCTTCTAGGAGCTGCATTCTGCAAAGGGAAACTGGGCTCGGGGAACAAACCTCAGCCCCAATGCGGCTTGGCTCAGGATCCCAGCGCTTGCCTAGTTCTCACCTAGGCCTAGGCTCCCCTTAGGGCCAAGGAGGGTCTGGGCTGCCTCTGGCTCCGTGGGCACTGCTGCTTGGCTGGTGGTCTCCGCAGCTGGAAACCAACTCCAAACGTCATCTCCTTCGAGGAGAAGGCTGATGTGGCCTGAACAAGCCCTGTGTGCACTGGCCCTTGCAACCCACCCCTACCCAGCTCGGGAGGGCCCCACGTAGTGCCTAGCTTGGTAACGGCACAAAACGCACTTCTAGGAGCTGCATTCTGCAAAGGGAAACTGGGCTCGGGGAACAAACCTCAGCCCCAATGCGGCTTGGCTCAGGATCACAGCGCTTGCCTAGTTCTCACATAGCCCTCGGTTCCACATAGGGCCAAGGAGGGTCTGGGCTGCCTCTGGCTCCGTGGGCACGGCTGCTTGGCTGGTGTCTCCGCAGCTGGAATCCAACTCCAAACGTCTTCTTCTTCGCGGAGAAGGCTGATTTGGCCTTAAGAAGCCCTTTGTGCACTGGCCCTAGCAACCCACCCATCGCCAGCTCGGGAGGGCCCCACCTAGGGCCTAGCTCGGAAACGGCATAAAACGCGCTTGTAGGAGCTGCATTCTGCAAAGGGAAACTGGGCTCGGGGAACAAACCTCAGCCCCAATGCGGCTTGGCTCAGGATCGCAGCGCTTGCCTAGTTCTCACCTAGCCCTCGGCTTCCCTTATGGCCAAGGAGGGTCTGGGCTGCCTCTGGCTCCGTGGGCACGGCTGCTTGGCTGGTGGTCTCCTCAGCTGGAAACCAACTCCAAACGTCTTCTCCTTCGCGGAGAAGGCTGATTTGGCCTTAAGAAGCCCTGTGTGCACTGGCCCTAGCCACCCACCCCTATCCAGCTCGGGAGGGCCCCACCTAGGGCCTAGCTCGGAAACGGCACAAAACGCGCTTGTAGGAGCTGCATTCTGCAAAGGGAAACTGGGCTCGGGGAACAAACCTCAGCCCCAATGCGGCTTGGCTCAGGATTGCAGCTCTTGCCTAGTTCTCACCTAGCCCTCGGCTCCCCTTAGGGCCAAGGAGGGTCTGGGCTGCCTCTGGCTCCGTGGGCACTGCTGCTTGGCTGGTGGTCTCCGCAGCTGGAAACCAACTCCAAACGTCTTCTCCTTCGCGGAGAAGTCTAAATGAGCGTAATGAAGCCCTGTGTGCCCTGGCCCTAGCAACACACCCATAGCAAGCACGGGAGGGCCCCACCTAGGGCCTAGCTCGGAAACGGCACAAAACGCGCTTCTAGGAGCTGCATTCTGCAAAGGGAAACTGCGCTCGGGGAACAAACCTCAACACCAGTGCGGCCTGGCTCAGGATCGCAGCGCTTGCCTAGTTCTCACCTAGGCCTAGGCTCCCCTTAGGGCCAAGGAGCGTCTGGGGTGCCTATGGCTCCGTGGGCACTGCTGCTTGGCTGGTGGTCTCCGCAGCTGGAAACCAAATCCAAACGTCTTCTCCTTCGCGGAGAAGTCTAAATGAGCGTAATGAAGCCCTGTGTGCACTGGCCCTAGCAACACACCCATAGCAAGCACGGGAGGGCCCCACCTAGGTCCTAGCTCGGATACGGCACAAAACGCCCTTGTAGGAGCTGCATTCTGCAAAGGGAAACTGGGCTCGGGGAACAAACCTCAGCCCCAATGCGGCTTGGCTCAGGATCGCAGCGCTTGCCTAGTTCTCACCTAGCCCTCGGCTCCCCTTAGAGCCAAGGAGGGTCTGGGCTGCCTCTGGCTCGGTGGGCGGTGCTGGTTGGCTGGTGGTCTCCGCAGCTGGAAACCAACTCCAAACGTCTTCCCCTTCGCGGAGAAGGCTGATTTGGCCTGAAGAAGCCCTGTGTGCACTGGCCCTAGCAACCCACCCCTAGCCAGCTCGGGAGGGCCCCACCTAGGGCCTAGCTCGGAAACGGCACAAAACGCGCTTCTAGGAGCTGCATTCTGCAAAGGGAAACTGCGCTCGGTGAACAAACCTCAACACCAGTGCGGCCTGGCTCAGGATCGCAGCGCTTGCCTAGTTCTCACCTAGGCCCAGGCTCCCCTTAGGGCCAAGGAGCGTCTGGGCTGCCTATGGCTCCGTGGGCACTGGTGCTTGGCTGGTGGTCTCCGGAGCTGGAAACCAACTCCAAACGTCTTCCACTTCGCGGAGAAGTCTACATTGGCCTAATGAAGCCCTGTGTGCAAGGGCCGTAGCAACCCATCCCTAGCCACCTCGGGAGGGCCCCACCTAGGGCCTAGCTCCGAAACGGCACCAAACGCGCTTGTAGGAGCTGCATTCTGCAAAGGGAAACTGGGCTCGGGGAACAAACCTCAGCCCCAATGCGGCTTGGCTCAGGATCGCAGCGCTTGCCTAGTTCTCACCTAGCCCTCGGCTCCCCTTATGGCCAAGGAGGGTCTGGGCTGCCTCTGGCTCCGTGGGCACTGCTGCTTGGCTGGTGGTCTCCTCAGCTGGAAACCAACTCCAAACGTCTTCCCCTTCGCGGAGAAGGCTGATTTGGCCTGAAGAAGCCCTTTGTGCACTGGCCCTAGCAACCCACCCCTAGCCAGCTCGGGAGGGCCCCACCTAGGGCCTAGCTCCGAAACGGTACCAAAGGCGCTTCTAGGAGCTGCATTCTGCAAAGGGAAACTGGGCTCGGGGAACAAACCTCAGCCCCAATGCGGCTTGGCTCAGGATCGCAGCGCTTGCCTAGTTCTCACCTAGCCCTCGGCTCCCCATAGGGCCAAGGAGGGTCTGGGCTGCCTCTGGCTCCGTGGGCACTGCTGCTTGGCTGGTGGTCTCTGCAGCTGGAAACCAACTCCAAACGTCTTCTCCTTCGCGGAGAAGGCTGATGTGGCCTGAAGAAGCCCTTTGTGCAATGGCCCTAGCAACCCACCCATCGCCAGCTCCGGAGGGCCCCACCTAGGGCCTAGCTCCGTAACGGCAGAAAGCGCGCTTGTAGGAGCTGCATTCTGCAAAGGGAAAATGGGCTCGGTGAACAAACCTCAACACCAGTGCGGCTATGCTCAGGATCGCAGCGCTTGCCTAGTTCTCACCTAGCCCTCGGCTCCCCTTACGGCCAAGGAGGGTCTGGGCTGCCTCTGGCTCCGTGGGCACTGCTGCTTGGCTGGTGGTCTCTGCAGCTGGAAACCAACTCCAAACGTCTTCTCCTTCTCGGAGAAGTCTAAATTGGCCTAATGAAGCCCTGTGTGCACTGGTCCTAGCAACCCACCCCTAACCAGCTCGGGAAGGCCCCACATAGGGCCTAGCTCGGAAATGGCACAAAACGCGTTCTAGGAGCTGCATTCTGCAAAGGGAAAATGGGCTCGGTGAACAAACCTCAACACCAGTGCGGCCTGGCTCAGGATCGCAGCGCTTGCCTAGTTCTCACCTAGGCCTAGGCTCCCCTTAGGGCCAAGGAGGGTCTGGGCTGCCTCTGGCTCCGTGGGCACTGCTGCTTGGCTGGTGGTCTCCGCAGCTGGAAACCAACTCCAAACGTCATCTCCTTCGCGGAGAAGGCTGATGTGGCCTGAACAAGCCCTGTGTGCACTGGCCCTTGCAACCCACCCCTACCCAGCTCGGGAGGGCCCCACGTAGTGCCTAGCTTGGTAACGGCACAAAACGCACTTCTAGGAGCTGCATTCTGCAAAGGGAAACTGGGCTCGGGGAACAAACCTCAGCCCCAATGCGGCTTGGCTCAGGATCACAGCGCTTGCCTAGTTCTCACATAGCCCTCGGTTCCACATAGGGCCAAGGAGGGTCTGGGCTGCCTCTGGCTCCGTGGGCACGGCTGCTTGGCTGGTGTCTCCGCAGCTGGAATCCAACTCCAAACGTCTTCTCCTTCGCGGAGAAGGCTGATTTGGCCTTAAGAAGCCCTTTGTGCACTGGCCCTAGCAACCCACCCCTATCCAGCTCGGGAGGGCCCCACCTAGGGCCTAGCTCGGAAACGGCACAAAACGCGCTT
Organism: Sus scrofa; assembly: GCF_054392235.1. NCBI lineage: Eukaryota > Metazoa > Chordata > Mammalia > Artiodactyla > Suidae > Sus > Sus scrofa. The sequence continues at coordinate 50,579,596 of NC_139385.1, read as the reverse complement.
CTAGGAGCTGCATTCTGCAAAGGGAAACTGGGCTCGGGGAACAAACCTCAGCCCCAATGCGGCTTGGCTCAGGATCGCAGCGCTTGCCTAGTTCTCACCTAGCCCTCGGCTTCCCTTATGGCCAAGGAGGGTCTGGGCTGCCTCTGGCTCCGTGGGCACTGCTGCTTGGCTGGTGGTCTCCGCAGCTGGAAACCAGCTCCAAACGTCTTCTCCATCGCGGAGAAGGCTGATTTGGCCTTAAGAAGCACTGTGTGCACTGGCCCTAGCCACCCACCCCTATCCAGCTCGGGAGGGCCCCACCTAGGGCCTAGCTCGGAAACGGCACAAAACGCGCTTGTAGGAGCTGCATTCTGCAAAGGGAAACTGGGCTCGGGGAACAAACCTCAGCCCCAATGCGGCTTGGCTCAGGATTGCAGCTCTTGCCTAGTTCTCACCTAGCCCTCGGCTCCCCTTAGGACCAAGGAGGGTCTGGGCTGCCTCTGGCTCCGTGGGCACTGCTGCTTGGCTGGTGGTCTCCGCAGCTGGAAACCAACTCCAAACGTCTTCTCCTTCGCGGAGAAGTCTAAATGAGCGTAATGAAGCCCTGTGTGCACTGGCCCTAGCAACACACCCATAGCAAGCACGGGAGGGCCCCACCTAGGGCCTAGCTCGGAAACGGCACAAAACGCGCTTCTAGGAGCTGCATTCTGCAAAGGGAAACTGCGCTCGGGGAACAAACCTCAACACCAGTGCGGCCTGGCTCAGGATCGCAGCGCTTGCCTAGTTCTCACCTAGGCCTAGGCTCCCCTTAGGGCCAAGGAGCGTCTGGGCTGCCTATGGCTCCGTGGGCACTGGTGCTTGGCTGGTGGTCTCCGCAGCTAGAAACCAACTCCAAACGTCTTCTCCTTCGCGGAGTAGTGTAAATTGGCCTAATGAAGCCCTGTGTGCACTGTCCCTAACAACCCACCCCTATCCAGCTCGGGAGGGACCCACCTAGGGCCTAGCTTGGAAACGGCACAAAACGCGCTTGTAGGAGCTGCATTCTGCAAAGGGAAACTGGGCTCGGGGAACAAACCTCAGCCCCAATGCGGCTTGGCTCAGGATCCCAGCGCTTGCCTAGTTCTCACATAGCCCTCGGTTCCACATAGGGCCAAGGAGGGTCTGGGCTGCCTCTGGCTCCGTGGGCACTGCTGCTTGGCTGGTGGTCTCCGCAGCTGGAAACCAACTCCAAACGTCTTCTCCTTCGCGGAGAAGTCTAAATTAGCGTAATGAAGCCCTGTGTGCACTGGCCCTAGCCACCCACCCCTATCCAGCTCGGGAGGGCCCCACCTAGGGCCTAGCTCGGAAACGGCACAAAACGCGCTTGTAGGAGCTGCATTCTGCAAAGGGAAACTGGGCTCGGGGAACAAACCTCAGCCCCAATGCGGCTTGGCTCAGGATTGCAGCTCTTGCCTAGTTCTCACCTAGCCCTCGGCTCCCCTTAGGGCCAAGGAGGGTCTGGGCTGCCTCTGGCTCCGTGGGCACTGCTGCTTGGCTGGTGGTCTCCGCAGCTGGAAACCAAATCCAAACGTCTTCCCCTTCGCGGAGAAGGCTGATTTGGCCTGAAGAAGCCCTGTGTGCACTGGCCCTAGCAACCCACCCCTAGCCAGCTCGGGAGGGCCCCACCTAGGGCCTAGCTCGGAAACGGCACAAAACGCGCTTGTAGGAGCTGCATTCTGCAAAGGGAAACTGGGCTCGGGGAACAAACCTCAGCCCCACTGCGGCTTGGCTCAGGATCGCAGCGCTTGCCTAGTTCTCACCTAGGCCTAGGCTCCCCATAGGGCCATGGAGGGTCTGGGCTGCCTCTGGCTCCGTGGGCACTGCTGCTTGGCTGGTGGTCTCCGCAGCTGGAAAACAACTCCAAACGTCTTCTCCTTCGCGGAGAAGGCTGATGTGGCCTGAATAAGCCCTGTGTGCACTGGCCCTTGAAACCCAACCCTAGCCAGCTCGGGAGGGCCCCACGTAGTGCCTAGCTCGGTAACGGCACAAAACGCACTTCTAGGAGCTGCATTCTGCAAAGGGAAACTGGGCTCGGGGAACAAACTTCAGCCCCAATGCGGCTTGGCTTAGGATCGCAGCCCTTGCCTAGTTCTCACATAGCCCTCGGTTCCACATAGGGCCAAGGGGGGTCTGGGCTGCCTCGGGCTCCGTGGGCACTGCTGCTTGGCTGGTGGTCTCCGCAGCTGGAAACCAACTCCAAAGGTCTTCTCCTTCGCGGAGAAGGCTGATTTGGCCTAATGAAGCCCTGTGTGCAAGGGCCGTAGCAACCCATCCCTAGCCACCTCGGGAGGGCCCCACCTAGGGCCTAGCTCCGAAACGGCACCAAACGCGCTTGTAGGAGCTGCATTCTGCAAAGGGAAACTGGGCTCGGGGAACAAACCTCAGCCCCAATGCGGCTTGGCTCAGGATCGCAGCGCTTGCCTAGTTCTCACCTAGCCCTCGGCTCCCCTTATGACCAAGGAGGGTCTGGGCTGCCTCTGGCTCCGTGGGCACTGCTGCTTGGCTGGTGGTCTCCTCAGCTGGAAGCCAACTCCAAACGTCTTCCCCTTCGCGGAGAAGGCTGATTTGGCCTGAAGAAGCCCTTTGTGCAATGGCCCTAGCAACCCACCCCTAGCCAGCTCGGGAGGGCCCCACCTAGGGCCTAGCTCCGAAACGGTACCAAAGGCGCTTCTAGGAGCTGCATTCTGCAAAGGGAAACTGGGCTCGGGGAACAAACCTCAGCCCCAATGCGGCTTGGCTCAGGATCGCAGCGCTTGCCTAGTTCTCACCTAGGCCTAGGCTCCCCTTAGGGCCAAGGAGGGTCTGGGCTGCCTCTGGCTCCGTGGGCACTGCTGCTTGGCTGGTGGTCTCCGCAGCTGGAAACCAACTCCAAACGTCATCTCCTTCGCGGAGAAGGCTGATGTGGCCTGAACAAGCCCTGTGTGCACTGGCCCTTGCAACCCACCCCTTCCCAGCTCGGGAGGGCCCCACGTAGTGCCTAGCTCGGTAACGGCACAAAACGCACTTCTAGGAGCTGCATTCTGCAAAGGGAAACTGGGCTCGGGGAACAAACCTCAGCCCCAATGCGGCTTGGCTCAGGATCGCAGCGCTTGCCTAGTTCTCACCTAGCCCTCGGCTTCCCTTATGGCCAAGGAGGGTCTGGGCTGCCTCTGGCTCCGTGGGCACGGCTGCTTGGCTGGTGGTCTCCGCAGCTGGAAACCAACTCCAAACGTCTTCTCCTTCGCGGAGAAGGCTGATTTGGCCTTAAGAAGCCCTGTGTGCACTGGCCCTAGCCACCCACCCCTATCCAGCTCGGGAGGGCCCCACCTAGGGCCTAGCTCGGAAACGGCACAAAACGCGCTTGTAGGAGCTGCATTCTGCAAAGGGAAACTGGGCTCGGGGAACAAACCTCAGCCCCAATGCGGCTTGGCTCAGGATTGCAGCTCTTGCCTAGTTCTCACCTAGCCCTCGGCTCCCCTTAGGGCCAAGGAGGGTCTGGGCTGCCTCTGGCTCCGTGGGCACTGCTGCTTGGCTGGTGGTCTCCGCAGCTGGAAACCAACTCCAAACGTCTTCTCCTTCGCGGAGAAGTCTAAATTAGCGTAATGAAGCCCTGTGTGCACTGGCCCTAGCAACACACCCATAGCAAGCACGGGAGGGCCCCACCTAGGGCCTAGCTCGGAAACGGCACAAAACGCGCTTGTAGGAGCTGCATTCTGCAAAGGGAAACTGGGCTCGGGGAACAAACCTCAGCCCCAATGCGGCTTGGCTCAGGATTGCAGCGCTTGCCTAGTTCTCACCTAGCCCTCGGCTCCCCTTAGAGCCAAGGAGGGTCTGGGCTGCCTCTGGCTCCGTGGGCGGTGCTGGTTGGCTGGTGGTCTCCGCAGCTGGAAACCAACTCCAAACGTCTTCCCCTTCGCGGAGAAGGCTGATTTGGCCTGAAGAAGCCCTGTGTGCACTGGCCCTAGCAACCCACCCCTAGCCAGCTCGGGAGGGCCCCACCTAGGGCCTAGCTCGGAAACGGTACCAAAGGCGCTTCTAGGAGCTGCATTCTGCAAAGGGAAACTGGGCTCGGGGAACAAACCTCAGCCCCAATGCGGCTTGGCTCAGGATCGCAGCGCTTGCCTAGTTCTCACCTAGGCCTAGGCTCCCCTTAGGGCCAAGGAGGGTCTGGGCTGCCTCTGGCTCCGTGGGCACTGCTGCTTGGCTGGTGGTCTCCGCAGCTGGAAACCAACTCCAAACGTCATCTCCTTCGCGGAGAAGGCTGATGTGGCCTGAACAAGCCCTGTGTGCACTGGCCCTTGCAACCCACCCCTACCCAGCTCGGGAGGGCCCCACGTAGTGCCTAGCTTGGTAACGGCACAAAACGCACTTCTAGGAGCTGCATTCTGCAAAGGGAAACTGGGCTCGGGGAACAAACCTCAGCCCCAATGCGGCTTGGCTCAGGATCACAGCGCTTGCCTAGTTCTCACATAGCCCTCGGTTCCACATAGGGCCAAGGAGGGTCTGGGCTGCCTCTGGCTCCGTGGGCACGGCTGCTTGGCTGGTGTCTCCGCAGCTGGAATCCAACTCCAAACGTCTTCTTCTTCGCGGAGAAGGCTGATTTGGCCTTAAGAAGCCCTTTGTGCACTGGCCCTAGCAACCCACCCATCGCCAGCTCGGGAGGGCCCCACCTAGGGCCTAGCTCGGAAACGGCATAAAACGCGCTTGTAGGAGCTGCATTCTGCAAAGGGAAACTGGGCTCGGGGAACAAACCTCAGCCCCAATGCGGCTTGGCTCAGGATCGCAGCGCTTGCCTAGTTCTCACCTAGCCCTCGGCTTCCCTTATGGCCAAGGAGGGTCTGGGCTGCCTCTGGCTCCGTGGGCACGGCTGCTTGGCTGGTGGTCTCCTCAGCTGGAAACCAACTCCAAACGTCTTCTCCTTCGCGGAGAAGGCTGATTTGGCCTTAAGAAGCCCTGTGTGCACTGGCCCTAGCCACCCACCCCTATCCAGCTCGGGAGGGCCCCACCTAGGGCCTAGCTCGGAAACGGCACAAAACGCGCTTGTAGGAGCTGCATTCTGCAAAGGGAAACTGGGCTCGGGGAACAAACCTCAGCCCCAATGCGGCTTGGCTCAGGATTGCAGCTCTTGCCTAGTTCTCACCTAGCCCTCGGCTCCCCTTAGGGCCAAGGAGGGTCTGGGCTGCCTCTGGCTCCGTGGGCACTGCTGCTTGGCTGGTGGTCTCCGCAGCTGGAAACCAACTCCAAACGTCTTCTCCTTCGCGGAGAAGTCTAAATGAGCGTAATGAAGCCCTGTGTGCACTGGCCCTAGCAACACACCCATAGCAAGCACGGGAGGGCCCCACCTAGGGCCTAGCTCGGAAACGGCACAAAACGCGCTTCTAGGAGCTGCATTCTGCAAAGGGAAACTGCGCTCGGGGAACAAACCTCAACACCAGTGCGGCCTGGCTCAGGATCGCAGCGCTTGCCTAGTTCTCACCTAGGCCTAGGCTCCCCTTAGGGCCAAGGAGCGTCTGGGCTGCCTATGGCTCCGTGGGCACTGGTGCTTGGCTGGTGGTCTCCGCAGCTGGAAACCAACTCCAAACGTCTTCTCCTTCGCGGAGAAGTCTAAATTAGCGTAATGAAGCCCTGTGTGCACTGGCCCTAGCCACCCACCCCTATCCAGCTCGGGAGGGCCCCACCTAGGGCCTAGCTCGGAAACGGCACAAAACGCGCTTGTAGGAGCTGCATTCTGCAAAGGGAAACGGCTCGGGGAACAAACCTCAGCCCCAATGCGGCTTGGCTCAGGATTGCAGCTCTTGCCTAGTTCTCACCTAGCCCTCGGCTCCCCTTAGGGCCAAGGAGGGTCTGGGCTGCCTCTGGCTCCGTGGGCACTGCTGCTTGGCTGGTGGTCTCCGCAGCTGGAAACCAACTCCAAACGTCTTCTCCTTCGCGGAGAAGTCTAAATTAGCGTAATGAAGCCCTGTGTGCACTGGCCCTAGCAACACACCCATAGCAAGCACGGGAGGGCCCCACCTAGGGCCTAGCTCGGAAACGGCACAAAACGCCCTTGTAGGAGCTGCATTCTGCAAAGGGAAACTGGGCTCGGGGAACAAACCTCAGCCCCAATGCGGCTTGGCTCAGGATTGCAGCGCTTGCCTAGTTCTCACCTAGCCCTCGGCTCCCCTTAGAGCCAAGGAGGGTCTGGGCTGCCTCTGGCTCCGTGGGCGGTGCTGGTTGGCTGGTGGTCTCCGCAGCTGGAAACCAACTCCAAACGTCTTCCCCTTCGCGGAGAAGGCTGATTTGGCCTGAAGAAGCCCTGTGTGCACTGGCCCTAGCAACCCACCCCTAGCCAGCTCGGGAGGGCCCCACCTAGGGCCTAGCTCGGAAACGGCACAAAACGCGCTTCTAGGAGCTGCATTCTGCAAAGGGAAACTGCGCTCGGTGAACAAACCTCAACACCAGTGCGGCCTGGCTCAGGATCGCAGCGCTTGCCTAGTTCTCACCTAGGCCTAGGCTCCCCTTAGGGCCAAGGAGCGTCTGGGCTGCCTATGGCTCCGTGGGCACTGGTGCTTGGCTGGTGGTCTCCGGAGCTGGAAACCAACTCCAAACGTCTTCCACTTCGCGGAGAAGTCTAAATTGGCCTAATGAAGCCCTGTGTGCAAGGGCCGTAGCAACCCATCCCTAGCCACCTCGGGAGGGCCCCACCTAGGGCCTAGCTCCGAAACGGCACCAAACGCGCTTGTAGGAGCTGCATTCTGCAAAGGGAAACTGGGCTCGGGGAACAAACCTCAGCCCCAATGCGGCTTGGCTCAGGATCGCAGCGCTTGCCTAGTTCTCACCTAGCCCTCGGCTCCCCTTATGGCCAAGGAGGGTCTGGGCTGCCTCTGGCTCCGTGGGCACTGCTCCTTGGCTGGTGGTCTCCTCAGCTGGAAACCAACTCCAAACGTCTTCCCCTTCGCGGAGAAGGCTGATTTGGCCTGAAGAAGCCCTTTGTGCACTGGCCCTAGCCACCCACCCATAGCCAGCTCGGGAGGGCCCCACCTAGGGCCTAGCTCCGAAACGGTACCAAAGGCGCTTCTAGGAGCTGCATTCTGCAAAGGGAAACTGGGCTCGGGGAACAAACCTCAGCCCCAATGCGGCTTGGCTCAGGATCGCAGCGCTTGCCTAGTTCTCACCTAGCCCTCGGCTCCCCTTAGAGCCAAGGAGGGTCTGGGCTGCCTCTGGCTCCGTGGGCGGTGCTGGTTGGCTGGTGGTCTCCGCAGCTGGAAACCAACTCCAAACGTCTTCCCCTTCGCGGAGAAGGCTGATTTGGCCTGAAGAAGCCCTGTGTGCACTGGCCCTAGCAACCCACCCCTAGCCAGCTCGGGAGGGCCCCACCTAGGGCCTAGCTCGGAAACGGTACCAAAGGCGCTTCTAGGAGCTGCATTCTGCAAAGGGAAACTGGGCTCGGGGAACAAACCTCAGCCCCAATGCGGCTTGGCTCAGGATCGCAGCGCTTGCCTAGTTCTCACCTAGGCCTAGGCTCCCCTTAGGGCCAAGGAGGGTCTGGGCTGCCTCTGGCTCCGTGGGCACTGCTGCTTGGCTGGTGGTCTCCGCAGCTGGAAACCAACTCCAAACGTCATCTCCTTCGCGGAGAAGGCTGATGTGGCCTGAACAAGCCCTGTGTGCACTGGCCCTTGCAACCCACCCCTACCCAGCTCGGGAGGGCCCCACGTAGTGCCTAGCTTGGTAACGGCACAAAACGCACTTCTAGGAGCTGCATTCTGCAAAGGGAAACTGGGCTCGGGGAACAAACCTCAGCCCCAATGCGGCTTGGCTCAGGATCGCAGCGCTTGCCTAGTTCTCACCTAGCCCTCGGCTTCCCTTATGGCCAAGGAGGGTCTGGGCTGCCTCTGGCTCCGTGGGCACGGCTGCTTGGCTGGTGGTCTCCTCAGCTGGAAACCAACTCCAAACGTCTTCTCCTTCGCGGAGAAGGCTGATTTGGCCTTAAGAAGCCCTGTGTGCACTGGCCCTAGCCACCCACCCCTATCCAGCTCGGGAGGGCCCCACCTAGGGCCTAGCTCGGAAACGGCACAAAACGCGCTTGTAGGAGCTGCATTCTGCAAAGGGAAACTGGGCTCGGGGAACAAACCTCAGCCCCAATGCGGCTTGGCTCAGGATTGCAGCTCTTGCCTAGTTCTCACCTAGCCCTCGGCTCCCCTTAGGGCCAAGGAGGGTCTGGGCTGCCTCTGGCTCCGTGGGCACTGCTGCTTGGCTGGTGGTCTCCGCAGCTGGAAACCAACTCCAAACGTCTTCTCCTTCGCGGAGAAGTCTAAATGAGCGTAATGAAGCCCTGTGTGCACTGGCCCTAGCAACACACCCATAGCAAGCACGGGAGGGCCCCACCTAGGGCCTAGCTCGGAAACGGCACAAAACGCGCTTCTAGGAGCTGCATTCTGCAAAGGGAAACTGCGCTCGGGGAACAAACCTCAACACCAGTGCGGCCTGGCTCAGGATCGCAGCGCTTGCCTAGTTCTCACCTAGGCCTAGGCTCCCCTTAGGGCCAAGGAGCGTCTGGGCTGCCTTTGGCTCCGTGGGCACTGGTGCTTGGCTGGTGGTCTCCGCAGCTGGAAACCAACTCCAAACGTCTTCTCCTTCGCGGAGAAGTCTAAATGAGCGTAATGAAGCCCTGTGTGCACTGGCCCTAGCCACCCACCCCTATCCAGCTCGGGAGGGCCCCACCTAGGGCCTAGCTCGGAAACGGCACAAAACGCGCTTGTAGGAGCTGCATTCTGCAAAGGGAAACGGCTCGGGGAACAAACCTCAGCCCCAATGCGGCTTGGCTCAGGATTGCAGCTCTTGCCTAGTTCTCACCTAGCCCTCGGCTCCCCTTAGGGCCAAGGAGGGTCTGGGCTGCCTCTGGCTCCGTGGGCACTGCTGCTTGGCTGGTGGTCTCCGCAGCTGGAAACCAACTCCAAACGTCTTCTCCTTCGCGGAGAAGTCTAAATTAGCGTAATGAAGCCCTGTGTGCACTGGCCCTAGCAACACACCCATAGCAAGCACGGGAGGGCCCCACCTAGGGCCTAGCTCGGAAACGGCACAAAACGCCCTTGTAGGAGCTGCATTCTGCAAAGGGAAACTGGGCTCGGGGAACAAACCTCAGCCCCAATGCGGCTTGGCTCAGGATTGCAGCGCTTGCCTAGTTCTCACCTAGCCCTCGGCTCCCCTTAGAGCCAAGGAGGGTCTGGGCTGCCTCTGACTCCGTGGGCGGTGCTGGTTGGCTGGTGGTCTCCGCAGCTGGAAACCAACTCCAAACGTCTTCCCCTTCGCGGAGAAGGCTGATTTGGCCTGAAGAAGCCCTGTGTGCACTGGCCCTAGCAACCCACCCATCGCCAGCTCCGGAGGGCCCCACCTAGGGCCTAGCTCCGTAACGGCAGAAAGCGCGCTTGTAGGAGCTGCATTCTGCAAAGGGAAAATGGGCTCGGTGAACAAACCTCAACACCAGTGCGGCTATGCTCAGGATCGCAGCGCTTGCCTAGTTCTCACCTAGCCCTCGGCTCCCCTTACGGCCAAGGAGGGTCTGGGCTGCCTCTGGCTCCGTGGGCACTGCTGCTTGGCTGGTGGTCTCTGCAGCTGGAAACCAACTCCAAACGTCTTCTCCTTCTCGGAGAAGTCTAAATTGGCCTAATGAAGCCCTGTGTGCACTGGTCCTAGCAACCCACCCCTAACCAGCTCGGGAAGGCCCCACATAGGGCCTAGCTCGGAAATGGCACAAAACGCGTTCTAGGAGCTGCATTCTGCAAAGGGAAAATGGGCTCGGTGAACAAACCTCAACACCAGTGCGGCCTGGCTCAGGATCGCAGCGCTTGCCTAGTTCTCACCTAGGCCTAGGCTCCCCTTAGGGCCAAGGAGGGTCTGGGCTGCCTCTGGCTCCGTGGGCACTGCTGCTTGGCTGGTGGTCTCCGCAGCTGGAAACCAACTCCAAACGTCATCTCCTTCGCGGAGAAGGCTGATGTGGCCTGAACAAGCCCTGTGTGCACTGGCCCTTGCAACCCACCCCTACCCAGCTCGGGAGGGCCCCACGTAGTGCCTAGCTTGGTAACGGCACAAAACGCACTTCTAGGAGCTGCATTCTGCAAAGGGAAACTGGGCTCGGGGAACAAACCTCAGCCCCAATGCGGCTTGGCTCAGGATCACAGCGCTTGCCTAGTTCTCACATAGCCCTCGGTTCCACATAGGGCCAAGGAGGGTCTGGGCTGCCTCTGGCTCCGTGGGCACGGCTGCTTGGCTGGTGTCTCCGCAGCTGGAATCCAACTCCAAACGTCTTCTCCTTCGCGGAGAAGGCTGATTTGGCCTTAAGAAGCCCTTTGTGCACTGGCCCTAGCAACCCACCCCTATCCAGCTCGGGAGGGCCCCACCTAGGGCCTAGCTCGGAAACGGCACAAAACGCGCTTCTAGGAGCTGCATTCTGCAAAGGGAAACTGGGCTCGGGGAACAAACCTCAGCCCCAATGCGGCTTGGCTCAGGATCGCAGCGCTTGCCTAGTTCTCACCTAGCCCTCGGCTTCCCTTATGGCCAAGGAGGGTCTGGGCTGCCTCTGGCTCCGTGGGCACTGCTGCTTGGCTGGTGGTCTCCGCAGCTGGAAACCAGCTCCAAACGTCTTCTCCATCGCGGAGAAGGCTGATTTGGCCTTAAGAAGCACTGTGTGCACTGGCCCTAGCCACCCACCCCTATCCAGCTCGGGAGGGCCCCACCTAGGGCCTAGCTCGGAAACGGCACAAAACGCGCTTGTAGGAGCTGCATTCTGCAAAGGGAAACTGGGCTCGGGGAACAAACCTCAGCCCCAATGCGGCTTGGCTCAGGATTGCAGCTCTTGCCTAGTTCTCACCTAGCCCTCGGCTCCCCTTAGGACCAAGGAGGGTCTGGGCTGCCTCTGGCTCCGTGGGCACTGCTGCTTGGCTGGTGGTCTCCGCAGCTGGAAACCAACTCCAAACGTCTTCTCCTTCGCGGAGAAGTCTAAATGAGCGTAATGAAGCCCTGTGTGCACTGGCCCTAGCAACACACCCATAGCAAGCACGGGAGGGCCCCACCTAGGGCCTAGCTCGGAAACGGCACAAAACGCGCTTCTAGGAGCTGCATTCTGCAAAGGGAAACTGCGCTCGGGGAACAAACCTCAACACCAGTGCGGCCTGGCTCAGGATCGCAGCGCTTGCCTAGTTCTCACCTAGGCCTAGGCTCCCCTTAGGGCCAAGGAGCGTCTGGGCTGCCTATGGCTCCGTGGGCACTGGTGCTTGGCTGGTGGTCTCCGCAGCTAGAAACCAACTCCAAACGTCTTCTCCTTCGCGGAGTAGTGTAAATTGGCCTAATGAAGCCCTGTGTGCACTGTCCCTAACAACCCACCCCTATCCAGCTCGGGAGGGACCCACCTAGGGCCTAGCTTGGAAACGGCACAAAACGCGCTTGTAGGAGCTGCATTCTGCAAAGGGAAACTGGGCTCGGGGAACAAACCTCAGCCCCAATGCGGCTTGGCTCAGGATCCCAGCGCTTGCCTAGTTCTCACATAGCCCTCGGTTCCACATAGGGCCAAGGAGGGTCTGGGCTGCCTCTGGCTCCGTGGGCACTGCTGCTTGGCTGGTGGTCTCCGCAGCTGGAAACCAACTCCAAACGTCTTCTCCTTCGCGGAGAAGTCTAAATTAGCGTAATGAAGCCCTGTGTGCACTGGCCCTAGCCACCCACCCCTATCCAGCTCGGGAGGGCCCCACCTAGGGCCTAGCTCGGAAACGGCACAAAACGCGCTTGTAGGAGCTGCATTCTGCAAAGGGAAACTGGGCTCGGGGAACAAACCTCAGCCCCAATGCGGCTTGGCTCAGGATTGCAGCTCTTGCCTAGTTCTCACCTAGCCCTCGGCTCCCCTTAGGGCCAAGGAGGGTCTGGGCTGCCTCTGGCTCCGTGGGCACTGCTGCTTGGCTGGTGGTCTCCGCAGCTGGAAACCAAATCCAAACGTCTTCCCCTTCGCGGAGAAGGCTGATTTGGCCTGAAGAAGCCCTGTGTGCACTGGCCCTAGCAACCCACCCCTAGCCAGCTCGGGAGGGCCCCACCTAGGGCCTAGCTCGGAAACGGCACAAAACGCGCTTGTAGGAGCTGCATTCTGCAAAGGGAAACTGGGCTCGGGGAACAAACCTCAGCCCCACTGCGGCTTGGCTCAGGATCGCAGCGCTTGCCTAGTTCTCACCTAGGCCTAGGCTCCCCATAGGGCCATGGAGGGTCTGGGCTGCCTCTGGCTCCGTGGGCACTGCTGCTTGGCTGGTGGTCTCCGCAGCTGGAAAACAACTCCAAACGTCTTCTCCTTCGCGGAGAAGGCTGATGTGGCCTGAATAAGCCCTGTGTGCACTGGCCCTTGAAACCCAACCCTAGCCAGCTCGGGAGGGCCCCACGTAGTGCCTAGCTCGGTAACGGCACAAAACGCACTTCTAGGAGCTGCATTCTGCAAAGGGAAACTGGGCTCGGGGAACAAACTTCAGCCCCAATGCGGCTTGGCTTAGGATCGCAGCCCTTGCCTAGTTCTCACATAGCCCTCGGTTCCACATAGGGCCAAGGGGGGTCTGGGCTGCCTCGGGCTCCGTGGGCACTGCTGCTTGGCTGGTGGTCTCCGCAGCTGGAAACCAACTCCAAAGGTCTTCTCCTTCGCGGAGAAGGCTGATTTGGCCTAATGAAGCCCTGTGTGCAAGGGCCGTAGCAACCCATCCCTAGCCACCTCGGGAGGGCCCCACCTAGGGCCTAGCTCCGAAACGGCACCAAACGCGCTTGTAGGAGCTGCATTCTGCAAAGGGAAACTGGGCTCGGGGAACAAACCTCAGCCCCAATGCGGCTTGGCTCAGGATCGCAGCGCTTGCCTAGTTCTCACCTAGCCCTCGGCTCCCCTTATGACCAAGGAGGGTCTGGGCTGCCTCTGGCTCCGTGGGCACTGCTGCTTGGCTGGTGGTCTCCTCAGCTGGAAGCCAACTCCAAACGTCTTCCCCTTCGCGGAGAAGGCTGATTTGGCCTGAAGAAGCCCTTTGTGCAATGGCCCTAGCAACCCACCCCTAGCCAGCTCGGGAGGGCCCCACCTAGGGCCTAGCTCCGAAACGGTACCAAAGGCGCTTCTAGGAGCTGCATTCTGCAAAGGGAAACTGGGCTCGGGGAACAAACCTCAGCCCCAATGCGGCTTGGCTCAGGATCGCAGCGCTTGCCTAGTTCTCACCTAGGCCTAGGCTCCCCTTAGGGCCAAGGAGGGTCTGGGCTGCCTCTGGCTCCGTGGGCACTGCTGCTTGGCTGGTGGTCTCCGCAGCTGGAAACCAACTCCAAACGTCATCTCCTTCGCGGAGAAGGCTGATGTGGCCTGAACAAGCCCTGTGTGCACTGGCCCTTGCAACCCACCCCTTCCCAGCTCGGGAGGGCCCCACGTAGTGCCTAGCTTGGTAACGGCACAAAACGCACTTCTAGGAGCTGCATTCTGCAAAGGGAAACTGGGCTCGGGGAACAAACCTCAGCCCCAATGCGGCTTGGCTCAGGATCGCAGCGCTTGCCTAGTTCTCACCTAGCCCTCGGCTTCCCTTATGGCCAAGGAGGGTCTGGGCTGCCTCTGGCTCCGTGGGCACGGCTGCTTGGCTGGTGGTCTCCGCAGCTGGAAACCAACTCCAAACGTCTTCTCCTTCGCGGAGAAGGCTGATTTGGCCTTAAGAAGCCCTGTGTGCACTGGCCCTAGCCACCCACCCCTATCCAGCTCGGGAGGGCCCCACCTAGGGCCTAGCTCGGAAACGGCACAAAACGCGCTTGTAGGAGCTGCATTCTGCAAAGGGAAACTGGGCTCGGGGAACAAACCTCAGCCCCAATGCGGCTTGGCTCAGGATTGCAGCTCTTGCCTAGTTCTCACCTAGCCCTCGGCTCCCCTTAGGGCCAAGGAGGGTCTGGGCTGCCTCTGGCTCCGTGGGCACTGCTGCTTGGCTGGTGGTCTCCGCAGCTGGAAACCAACTCCAAACGTCTTCTCCTTCGCGGAGAAGTCTAAATTAGCGTAATGAAGCCCTGTGTGCACTGGCCCTAGCAACACACCCATAGCAAGCACGGGAGGGCCCCACCTAGGGCCTAGCTCGGAAACGGCACAAAACGCGCTTGTAGGAGCTGCATTCTGCAAAGGGAAACTGGGCTCGGGGAACAAACCTCAGCCCCAATGCGGCTTGGCTCAGGATTGCAGCGCTTGCCTAGTTCTCACCTAGCCCTCGGCTCCCCTTAGAGCCAAGGAGGGTCTGGGCTGCCTCTGGCTCCGTGGGCGGTGCTGGTTGGCTGGTGGTCTCCGCAGCTGGAAACCAACTCCAAACGTCTTCCCCTTCGCGGAGAAGGCTGATTTGGCCTGAAGAAGCCCTGTGTGCACTGGCCCTAGCAACCCACCCCTAGCCAGCTCGGGAGGGCCCCACCTAGGGCCTAGCTCGGAAACGGTACCAAAGGCGCTTCTAGGAGCTGCATTCTGCAAAGGGAAACTGGGCTCGGGGAACAAACCTCAGCCCCAATGCGGCTTGGCTCAGGATCGCAGCGCTTGCCTAGTTCTCACCTAGGCCTAGGCTCCCCTTAGGGCCAAGGAGGGTCTGGGCTGCCTCTGGCTCCGTGGGCACTGCTGCTTGGCTGGTGGTCTCCGCAGCTGGAAACCAACTCCAAACGTCATCTCCTTCGCGGAGAAGGCTGATGTGGCCTGAACAAGCCCTGTGTGCACTGGCCCTTGCAACCCACCCCTACCCAGCTCGGGAGGGCCCCACGTAGTGCCTAGCTTGGTAACGGCACAAAACGCACTTCTAGGAGCTGCATTCTGCAAAGGGAAACTGGGCTCGGGGAACAAACCTCAGCCCCAATGCGGCTTGGCTCAGGATCACAGCGCTTGCCTAGTTCTCACATAGCCCTCGGTTCCACATAGGGCCAAGGAGGGTCTGGGCTGCCTCTGGCTCCGTGGGCACGGCTGCTTGGCTGGTGTCTCCGCAGCTGGAATCCAACTCCAAACGTCTTCTTCTTCGCGGAGAAGGCTGATTTGGCCTTAAGAAGCCCTTTGTGCACTGGCCCTAGCAACCCACCCATCGCCAGCTCGGGAGGGCCCCACCTAGGGCCTAGCTCGGAAACGGCATAAAACGCGCTTGTAGGAGCTGCATTCTGCAAAGGGAAACTGGGCTCGGGGAACAAACCTCAGCCCCAATGCGGCTTGGCTCAGGATCGCAGCGCTTGCCTAGTTCTCACCTAGCCCTCGGCTTCCCTTATGGCCAAGGAGGGTCTGGGCTGCCTCTGGCTCCGTGGGCACGGCTGCTTGGCTGGTGGTCTCCTCAGCTGGAAACCAACTCCAAACGTCTTCTCCTTCGCGGAGAAGGCTGATTTGGCCTTAAGAAGCCCTGTGTGCACTGGCCCTAGCCACCCACCCCTATCCAGCTCGGGAGGGCCCCACCTAGGGCCTAGCTCGGAAACGGCACAAAACGCGCTTGTAGGAGCTGCATTCTGCAAAGGGAAACTGGGCTCGGGGAACAAACCTCAGCCCCAATGCGGCTTGGCTCAGGATTGCAGCTCTTGCCTAGTTCTCACCTAGCCCTCGGCTCCCCTTAGGGCCAAGGAGGGTCTGGGCTGCCTCTGGCTCCGTGGGCACTGCTGCTTGGCTGGTGGTCTCCGCAGCTGGAAACCAACTCCAAACGTCTTCTCCTTCGCGGAGAAGTCTAAATGAGCGTAATGAAGCCCTGTGTGCACTGGCCCTAGCAACACACCCATAGCAAGCACGGGAGGGCCCCACCTAGGGCCTAGCTCGGAAACGGCACAAAACGCGCTTCTAGGAGCTGCATTCTGCAAAGGGAAACTGCGCTCGGGGAACAAACCTCAACACCAGTGCGGCCTGGCTCAGGATCGCAGCGCTTGCCTAGTTCTCACCTAGGCCTAGGCTCCCCTTAGGGCCAAGGAGCGTCTGGGCTGCCTATGGCTCCGTGGGCACTGGTGCTTGGCTGGTGGTCTCCGCAGCTGGAAACCAACTCCAAACGTCTTCTCCTTCGCGGAGAAGTCTAAATTAGCGTAATGAAGCCCTGTGTGCACTGGCCCTAGCCACCCACCCCTATCCAGCTCGGGAGGGCCCCACCTAGGGCCTAGCTCGGAAACGGCACAAAACGCGCTTGTAGGAGCTGCATTCTGCAAAGGGAAACGGCTCGGGGAACAAACCTCAGCCCCAATGCGGCTTGGCTCAGGATTGCAGCTCTTGCCTAGTTCTCACCTAGCCCTCGGCTCCCCTTAGGGCCAAGGAGGGTCTGGGCTGCCTCTGGCTCCGTGGGCACTGCTGCTTGGCTGGTGGTCTCCGCAGCTGGAAACCAACTCCAAACGTCTTCTCCTTCGCGGAGAAGTCTAAATTAGCGTAATGAAGCCCTGTGTGCACTGGCCCTAGCAACACACCCATAGCAAGCACGGGAGGGCCCCACCTAGGGCCTAGCTCGGAAACGGCACAAAACGCCCTTGTAGGAGCTGCATTCTGCAAAGGGAAACTGGGCTCGGGGAACAAACCTCAGCCCCAATGCGGCTTGGCTCAGGATTGCAGCGCTTGCCTAGTTCTCACCTAGCCCTCGGCTCCCCTTAGAGCCAAGGAGGGTCTGGGCTGCCTCTGGCTCCGTGGGCGGTGCTGGTTGGCTGGTGGTCTCCGCAGCTGGAAACCAACTCCAAACGTCTTCCCCTTCGCGGAGAAGGCTGATTTGGCCTGAAGAAGCCCTGTGTGCACTGGCCCTAGCAACCCACCCCTAGCCAGCTCGGGAGGGCCCCACCTAGGGCCTAGCTCGGAAACGGCACAAAACGCGCTTCTAGGAGCTGCATTCTGCAAAGGGAAACTGCGCTCGGTGAACAAACCTCAACACCAGTGCGGCCTGGCTCAGGATCGCAGCGCTTGCCTAGTTCTCACCTAGGCCTAGGCTCCCCTTAGGGCCAAGGAGCGTCTGGGCTGCCTATGGCTCCGTGGGCACTGGTGCTTGGCTGGTGGTCTCCGGAGCTGGAAACCAACTCCAAACGTCTTCCACTTCGCGGAGAAGTCTAAATTGGCCTAATGAAGCCCTGTGTGCAAGGGCCGTAGCAACCCATCCCTAGCCACCTCGGGAGGGCCCCACCTAGGGCCTAGCTCCGAAACGGCACCAAACGCGCTTGTAGGAGCTGCATTCTGCAAAGGGAAACTGGGCTCGGGGAACAAACCTCAGCCCCAATGCGGCTTGGCTCAGGATCGCAGCGCTTGCCTAGTTCTCACCTAGCCCTCGGCTCCCCTTATGGCCAAGGAGGGTCTGGGCTGCCTCTGGCTCCGTGGGCACTGCTCCTTGGCTGGTGGTCTCCTCAGCTGGAAACCAACTCCAAACGTCTTCCCCTTCGCGGAGAAGGCTGATTTGGCCTGAAGAAGCCCTTTGTGCACTGGCCCTAGCCACCCACCCATAGCCAGCTCGGGAGGGCCCCACCTAGGGCCTAGCTCCGAAACGGTACCAAAGGCGCTTCTAGGAGCTGCATTCTGCAAAGGGAAACTGGGCTCGGGGAACAAACCTCAGCCCCAATGCGGCTTGGCTCAGGATCGCAGCGCTTGCCTAGTTCTCACCTAGCCCTCGGCTCCCCTTAGAGCCAAGGAGGGTCTGGGCTGCCTCTGGCTCCGTGGGCGGTGCTGGTTGGCTGGTGGTCTCCGCAGCTGGAAACCAACTCCAAACGTCTTCCCCTTCGCGGAGAAGGCTGATTTGGCCTGAAGAAGCCCTGTGTGCACTGGCCCTAGCAACCCACCCCTAGCCAGCTCGGGAGGGCCCCACCTAGGGCCTAGCTCGGAAACGGTACCAAAGGCGCTTCTAGGAGCTGCATTCTGCAAAGGGAAACTGGGCTCGGGGAACAAACCTCAGCCCCAATGCGGCTTGGCTCAGGATCGCAGCGCTTGCCTAGTTCTCACCTAGGCCTAGGCTCCCCTTAGGGCCAAGGAGGGTCTGGGCTGCCTCTGGCTCCGTGGGCACTGCTGCTTGGCTGGTGGTCTCCGCAGCTGGAAACCAACTCCAAACGTCATCTCCTTCGCGGAGAAGGCTGATGTGGCCTGAACAAGCCCTGTGTGCACTGGCCCTTGCAACCCACCCCTACCCAGCTCGGGAGGGCCCCACGTAGTGCCTAGCTTGGTAACGGCACAAAACGCACTTCTAGGAGCTGCATTCTGCAAAGGGAAACTGGGCTCGGGGAACAAACCTCAGCCCCAATGCGGCTTGGCTCAGGATCGCAGCGCTTGCCTAGTTCTCACCTAGCCCTCGGCTTCCCTTATGGCCAAGGAGGGTCTGGGCTGCCTCTGGCTCCGTGGGCACGGCTGCTTGGCTGGTGGTCTCCTCAGCTGGAAACCAACTCCAAACGTCTTCTCCTTCGCGGAGAAGGCTGATTTGGCCTTAAGAAGCCCTGTGTGCACTGGCCCTAGCCACCCACCCCTATCCAGCTCGGGAGGGCCCCACCTAGGGCCTAGCTCGGAAACGGCACAAAACGCGCTTGTAGGAGCTGCATTCTGCAAAGGGAAACTGGGCTCGGGGAACAAACCTCAGCCCCAATGCGGCTTGGCTCAGGATTGCAGCTCTTGCCTAGTTCTCACCTAGCCCTCGGCTCCCCTTAGGGCCAAGGAGGGTCTGGGCTGCCTCTGGCTCCGTGGGCACTGCTGCTTGGCTGGTGGTCTCCGCAGCTGGAAACCAACTCCAAACGTCTTCTCCTTCGCGGAGAAGTCTAAATGAGCGTAATGAAGCCCTGTGTGCACTGGCCCTAGCAACACACCCATAGCAAGCACGGGAGGGCCCCACCTAGGGCCTAGCTCGGAAACGGCACAAAACGCGCTTCTAGGAGCTGCATTCTGCAAAGGGAAACTGCGCTCGGGGAACAAACCTCAACACCAGTGCGGCCTGGCTCAGGATCGCAGCGCTTGCCTAGTTCTCACCTAGGCCTAGGCTCCCCTTAGGGCCAAGGAGCGTCTGGGCTGCCTTTGGCTCCGTGGGCACTGGTGCTTGGCTGGTGGTCTCCGCAGCTGGAAACCAACTCCAAACGTCTTCTCCTTCGCGGAGAAGTCTAAATGAGCGTAATGAAGCCCTGTGTGCACTGGCCCTAGCCACCCACCCCTATCCAGCTCGGGAGGGCCCCACCTAGGGCCTAGCTCGGAAACGGCACAAAACGCGCTTGTAGGAGCTGCATTCTGCAAAGGGAAACGGCTCGGGGAACAAACCTCAGCCCCAATGCGGCTTGGCTCAGGATTGCAGCTCTTGCCTAGTTCTCACCTAGCCCTCGGCTCCCCTTAGGGCCAAGGAGGGTCTGGGCTGCCTCTGGCTCCGTGGGCACTGCTGCTTGGCTGGTGGTCTCCGCAGCTGGAAACCAACTCCAAACGTCTTCTCCTTCGCGGAGAAGTCTAAATTAGCGTAATGAAGCCCTGTGTGCACTGGCCCTAGCAACACACCCATAGCAAGCACGGGAGGGCCCCACCTAGGGCCTAGCTCGGAAACGGCACAAAACGCCCTTGTAGGAGCTGCATTCTGCAAAGGGAAACTGGGCTCGGGGAACAAACCTCAGCCCCAATGCGGCTTGGCTCAGGATTGCAGCGCTTGCCTAGTTCTCACCTAGCCCTCGGCTCCCCTTAGAGCCAAGGAGGGTCTGGGCTGCCTCTGGCTCCGTGGGCGGTGCTGGTTGGCTGGTGGTCTCCGCAGCTGGAAACCAACTCCAAACGTCTTCCCCTTCGCGGAGAAGGCTGATTTGGCCTGAAGAAGCCCTGTGTGCACTGGCCCTAGCAACCCACCCCTAGCCAGCTCGGGAGGGCCCCACCTAGGGCCTAGCTCGGAAACGGCACAAAACGCGCTTCTAGGAGCTGCATTCTGCAAAGGGAAACTGCGCTCGGTGAACAAACCTCAACACCAGTGCGGCCTGGCTCAGGATCGCAGCGCTTGCCTAGTTCTCACCTAGGCCTAGGCTCCCCTTAGGGCCAAGGAGCGTCTGGGCTGCCTATGGCTCCGTGGGCACTGGTGCTTGGCTGGTGGTCTCCGGAGCTGGAAACCAACTCCAAACGTCTTCCACTTCGCGGAGAAGTCTAAATTGGCCTAATGAAGCCCTGTGTGCAAGGGCCGTAGCAACCCATCCCTAGCCACCTCGGGAGGGCCCCACCTAGGGCCTAGCTCCGAAACGGCACCAAACGCGCTTGTAGGAGCTGCATTCTGCAAAGGGAAACTGGGCTCGGGGAACAAACCTCAGCCCCAATGCGGCTTGGCTCAGGATCGCAGCGCTTGCCTAGTTCTCACCTAGCCCTCGGCTCCCCTTATGGCCAAGGAGGGTCTGGGCTGCCTCTGGCTCCGTGGGCACTGCTCCTTGGCTGGTGGTCTCCTCAGCTGGAAACCAACTCCAAACGTCTTCCCCTTCGCGGAGAAGGCTGATTTGGCCTGAAGAAGCCCTTTGTGCACTGGCCCTAGCCACCCACCCATAGCCAGCTCGGGAGGGCCCCACCTAGGGCCTAGCTCCGAAACGGTACCAAAGGCGCTTCTAGGAGCTGCATTCTGCAAAGGGAAACTGGGCTCGGGGAACAAACCTCAGCCCCAATGCGGCTTGGCTCAGGATCGCAGCGCTTGCCTAGTTCTCACCTAGGCCTAGGCTCCCCTTAGGGCCAAGGAGGGTCTGGGCTGTCTCTGGCTCCGTGGGCACTGCTGCTTGGCTGGTGGTCTCCGCAGCTGGAAACCAACTCCAAACGTCATCTCCTTCGAGGAGAAGGCTGATGTGGCCTGAACAAGCCCTGTGTGCACTGGCCCTTGCAACCCACCCCTACCCAGCTCGGGAGGGCCCCACGTAGTGCCTAGCTTGGTAACGGCACAAAACGCACTTCTAGGAGCTGCATTCTGCAAAGGGAAACTGGGCTCGGGGAACAAACCTCAGCCCCAATGCGGCTTGGCTCAGGATCACAGCGCTTGCCTAGTTCTCACATAGCCCTCGGTTCCACATAGGGCCAAGGAGGGTCTGGGCTGCCTCTGGCTCCGTGGGCACGGCTGCTTGGCTGGTGTCTCCGCAGCTGGAATCCAACTCCAAACGTCTTCTTCTTCGCGGAGAAGGCTGATTTGGCCTTAAGAAGCCCTTTGTGCACTGGCCCTAGCAACCCACCCATCGCCAGCTCGGGAGGGCCCCACCTAGGGCCTAGCTCGGAAACGGCACAAAACGCGCTTTTAGGAGCTGCATTCTGCAAAGGAAAACTGGGCTCGGGGAACAAACCTCAGCCCCAATGCGGCTTGGCTCAGGATCGCAGCGCTTGCCTAGTTCTCACCTAGCCCTCGGCTTCCCTTATGGCCAAGGAGGGTCTGGGCTGCCTCTGGCTCCGTGGGCACTGCTGCTTGGCTGGTGGTCTCCGCAGCTGGAAACCAACTCCAAACGTCTTCTCCTTCGCGGAGAAGGCTGATGTGGCCTGAAGAAGCCCTTTGTGCAATGGCCCTAGCAACCCACCCATCGCCAGCTCCGGAGGGCCCCACCTAGGGCCTAGCTCCGTAACGGCAGAAAGCGCGCTTGTAGGAGCTGCATTCTGCAAAGGGAAAATGGGCTCGGTGAACAAACCTCAACACCAGTGCGGCTATGCTCAGGATCGCAGCGCTTGCCTAGTTCTCACCTAGGCCTAGGCTCCCCTTAGGGCCAAGGAGGGTCTGGGCTGTCTCTGGCTCCGTGGGCACTGCTGCTTGGCTGGTGGTCTCCGCAGCTGGAAACCAACTCCAAACGTCATCTCCTTCGCGGAGAAGGCTGATGTGGCCTGAACAAGCCCTGTGTGCACTGGCCCTTGCAACCCACCCCTACCCAGCTCGGGAGGGCCCCACGTAGTGCCTAGCTTGGTAACGGCACAAAACGCACTTCTAGGAGCTGCATTCTGCAAAGGGAAACTGGGCTCGGGGAACAAACCTCAGCCCCAATGCGGCTTGGCTCAGGATCACAGCGCTTGCCTAGTTCTCACATAGCCCTCGGTTCCACATAGGGCCAAGGAGGGTCTGGGCTGCCTCTGGCTCCGTGGGCACGGCTGCTTGGCTGGTGTCTCCGCAGCTGGAATCCAACTCCAAACGTCTTCTTCTTCGCGGAGAAGGCTGATTTGGCCTTAAGAAGCCCTTTGTGCACTGGCCCTAGCAACCCACCCATCGCCAGCTCGGGAGGGCCCCACCTAGGGCCTAGCTCGGAAACGGCACAAAACGCGCTTTTAGGAGCTGCATTCTGCAAAGGAAAACTGGGCTCGGGGAACAAACCTCAGCCCCAATGCGGCTTGGCTCAGGATCGCAGCGCTTGCCTAGTTCTCACCTAGCCCTCGGCTTCCCTTATGGCCAAGGAGGGTCTGGGCTGCCTCTGGCTCCGTGGGCACTGCTGCTTGGCTGGTGGTCTCCGCAGCTGGAAACCAACTCCAAACGTCTTCTCCTTCGCGGAGAAGGCTGATGTGGCCTGAAGAAGCCCTTTGTGCAATGGCCCTAGCAACCCACCCATCGCCAGCTCCGGAGGGCCCCACCTAGGGCCTAGCTCCGTAACGGCAGAAAGCGCGCTTGTAGGAGCTGCATTCTGCAAAGGGAAAATGGGCTCGGTGAACAAACCTCAACACCAGTGCGGCTATGCTCAGGATCGCAGCGCTTGCCTAGTTCTCACCTAGCCCTCGGCTCCCCTTACGGCCAAGGAGGGTCTGGGCTGCCTCTGGCTCCGTGGGCACTGCTGCTTGGCTGGTGGTCTCTGCAGCTGGAAACCAACTCCAAACGTCTTCTCCTTCTCGGAGAAGTCTAAATTGGCCTAATGAAGCCCTGTGTGCACTGGTCCTAGCAACCCACCCCTAGCCAGCTCGGGAAGGCCCCACATAGGGCCTAGCTCGGAAATGGCACAAAACGCGTTCTAGGAGCTGCATTCTGCAAAGGGAAAATGGGCTCGGTGAACAAACCTCAACACCAGTGCGGCCTGGCTCAGGATCGCAGCGCTTGCCTAGTTCTCACCTAGGCCTAGGCTCCCCTTAGGGCCAAGGAGGGTCTGGGCTGCCTCTGGCTCCGTGGGCACTGCTGCTTGGCTGGTGGTCTCCGCAGCTGGAAACCAACTCCAAACGTCATCTCCTTCGCGGAGAAGGCTGATGTGGCCTGAACAAGCCCTGTGTGCACTGGCCCTTGCAACCCACCCCTACCCAGCTCGGGAGGGCCCCACGTAGTGCCTAGCTCGGTAACGGCACAAAACGCACTTCTAGGAGCTGCATTCTGCAAAGGGAAACTGGGCTCGGGGAACAAACCTCAGCCCCAATGCGGCTTGGCTCAGGATCACAGCGCTTGCCTAGTTCTCACATAGCCCTCGGTTCCACATAGGGCCAAGGAGGGTCTGGGCTGCCTCTGGCTCCGTGGGCACGGCTGCTTGGCTGGTGTCTCCGCAGCTGGAATCCAACTCCAAACGTCTTCTCCTTCGCGGAGAAGGCTGATTTGGCCTTAAGAAGCCCTTTGTGCACTGGCCCTAGCAACCCACCCATCGCCAGCTCGGGAGGGCCCCACCTAGGGCCTAGCTCGGAAACGGCACAAAACGCGCTTCTAGGAGCTGCATTCTGCAAAGGGAAACTGGGCTCGGGGAACAAACCTCAGCCCCAATGCGGCTTGGCTCAGGATCGCAGCGCTTGCCTAGTTCTCACCTAGCCCTCGGCTTCCCTTATGGCCAAGGAGGGTCTGGGCTGCCTCTGGCTCCGTGGGCACTGCTGCTTGGCTGGTGGTCTCCGCAGCTGGAAACCAGCTCCAAACGTCTTCTCCATCGCGGAGAAGGCTGATTTGGCCTTAAGAAGCACTGTGTGCACTGGCCCTAGCCACCCACCCCTATCCAGCTCGGGAGGGCCCCACCTAGGGCCTAGCTCGGAAACGGCACAAAACGCGCTTGTAGGAGCTGCATTCTGCAAAGGGAAACTGGGCTCGGGGAACAAACCTCAGCCCCAATGCGGCTTGGCTCAGGATTGCAGCTCTTGCCTAGTTCTCACCTAGCCCTCGGCTCCCCTTAGGACCAAGGAGGGTCTGGGCTGCCTCTGGCTCCGTGGGCACTGCTGCTTGGCTGGTGGTCTCCGCAGCTGGAAACCAACTCCAAACGTCTTCTCCTTCGCGGAGAAGTCTAAATGAGCGTAATGAAGCCCTGTGTGCACTGGCCCTAGCAACACACCCATAGCAAGCACGGGAGGGCCCCACCTAGGGCCTAGCTCGGAAACGGCACAAAACGCGCTTCTAGGAGCTGCATTCTGCAAAGGGAAACTGCGCTCGGGGAACAAACCTCAACACCAGTGCGGCCTGGCTCAGGATCGCAGCGCTTGCCTAGTTCTCACCTAGGCCTAGGCTCCCCTTAGGGCCAAGGAGCGTCTGGGCTGCCTATGGCTCCGTGGGCACTGGTGCTTGGCTGGTGGTCTCCGCAGCTAGAAACCAACTCCAAACGTCTTCTCCTTCTCGGAGAAGTCTAAATTGGCCTAATGAAGCCCTGTGTGCACTGTCCCTAACAACCCACCCCTATCCAGCTCGGGAGGGACCCACCTAGGGCCTAGCTTGGAAACGGCACAAAACGCGCTTGTAGGAGCTGCATTCTGCAAAGGGAAACTGGGCTCGGGGAACAAACCTCAGCCCCAATGCGGCTTGGCTCAGGATTGCAGCTCTTGCCTAGTTCTCACCTAGCCCTCGGCTCCCCTTAGGGCCAAGGAGGGTCTCGGCTGCCTCTGGCTCCGTGGGCACTGCTGCTTGGCTGGTGGTCTCCGCAGCTGGAAACCAACTCCAAACGTCTTCTCCTTCGCGGAGAAGTCTAAATTAGCGTAATGAAGCCCTGTGTGCACTGGCCCTAGCCACCCACCCCTATCCAGCTCGGGAGGGCCCCACCTAGGGCCTAGCTCGGAAACGGCACAAAACGCGCTTGTAGGAGCTGCATTCTGCAAAGGGAAACTGGGCTCGGGGAACAAACCTCAGCCCCAATGCGGCTTGGCTCAGGATTGCAGCTCTTGCCTAGTTCTCACCTAGCCCTCGGCTCCCCTTAGGGCCAAGGAGGGTCTGGGCTGCCTCTGGCTCCGTGGGCACTGCTGCTTGGCTGGTGGTCTCCGCAGCTGGAAACCAACTCCAAACGTCTTCCCCTTCGCGGAGAAGGCTGATTTGGCCTGAAGAAGCCCTGTGTGCACTGGCCCTAGCAACCCACCCCTAGCCAGCTCGGGAGGGCCCCACCTAGGGCCTAGCTCGGAAACGGCACAAAACGCGCTTGTAGGAGCTGCATTCTGCAAAGGGAAACTGGGCTCGGGGAACAAACCTCAGCCCCACTGCGGCTTGGCTCAGGATCGCAGCGCTTGCCTAGTTCTCACCTAGGCCTAGGCTCCCCATAGGGCCATGGAGGGTCTGGGCTGCCTCTGGCTCCGTGGGCACTGCTAATTGGCTGGTGGTCTCCGCAGCTGGAAAACAACTCCAAACGTCTTCTCCTTCGCGGAGAAGGCTGATGTGGCCTGAATAAGCCCTGTGTGCACTGGCCCTTGAAACCCAACCCTAGCCAGCTCGGGAGGGCCCCACGTAGTGCCTAGCTCGGTAACGGCACAAAACGCACTTCTAGGAGCTGCATTCTGCAAAGGGAAACTGGGCTCGGGGAACAAACTTCAGCCCCAATGCGGCTTGGCTTAGGATCGCAGCCCTTGCCTAGTTCTCACATAGCCCTCGGTTCCACATAGGGCCAAGGGGGGTCTGGGCTGCCTCGGGCTCCGTGGGCACTGCTGCTTGGCTGGTGGTCTCCGCAGCTGGAAACCAACTCCAAAGGTCTTCTCCTTCGCGGAGAAGGCTGATTTGGCCGTAAGAAGCCCTGTGTGCACTGGCCCTAGCCACCCACCCCTATCCAGCTCGGGAGGGCCCCACCTAGGGCCTAGCTCGGAAACGGCACAAAACGCGCTTGTAGGAGCTGCATTCTGCAAAGGGAAACTGGGCTCGGGGAACAAACCTCAGCCCCAATGCGGCTTGGCTCAGGATTGCAGCTCTTGCCTAGTTCTCACCTAGCCCTCGGCTCCCCTTAGGGCCAAGGAGGGTCTGGGCTGCCTCTGGCTCCGTGGGCACTGCTGCTTGGCTGGTGGTCTCCGCAGCTGGAAACCAACTCCAAACGTCTTCTCCTTCGCGGAGAAGTCTAAATTAGCGTAATGAAGCCCTGTGTGCACTGGCCCTAGCAACACACCCATAGCAAGCACGGGAGGGCCCCACCTAGGGCCTAGCTCGGAAACGGCACAAAACGCCCTTGTAGGAGCTGCATTCTGCAAAGGGAAACTGGGCTCGGGGAACAAACCTCAGCCCCAATGCGGCTTGGCTCAGGATTGCAGCGCTTGCCTAGTTCTCACCTAGCCCTCGGCTCCCCATAGGGCCAAGGAGGGTCTGCGTGGCTCTGGCTCCGTGGGCACTGCTGCTTGGCTGGTGGTCTCCGCAGCTGGAAACCAACTCCAAACGTCTTCTCTTTCGCGGAGAAGGCTGATGTGGCCTGAATAAGCCCTGTGTGCACTGGCCCTTGCAACCCACCCCTAGCCAGCGCGGGAGGGCCCCACCTAGGGCCTAGCCTGGAAATGGCACAAAACGCACTTCTAGGAGCTGCATTCTGCAAAGGGAAACTGGGCTCGGGGAACAAACCTCAGCCCCACTGCGGCTTGGCTCAGGATCGCAGCGCTTGCCTAGTTCTCACCTAGGCCTAGGCTCCCCTTAGGGCCAAGGAGGGTCTGGGCTGCCTCTGGCTCCGTGGGCACTGCTACTTGGCTGGTGGTCTCCGAGGCTGGAAAACAACTCCAAACGTCGTCTCCTTCCCGGAGAAGGCTGATGTGGCCTGAACAAGCCCTGTGTGCACTGGCCCTTGCAACCCACCCCCAGCCAGCTCGTGAGGGCCCCACGTAGTGCCTAGCTCGGTAACGGCACAAAACGCACTTCTAGGAGCTGCATTCTGCAAAGGGAAACTGGGCTCGGGGAACAAACCTCAGCCCCAATGCGGCTTGGCTCAGGATCGCAGCGCTTGCCTAGTTCTCACATAGCCCTCAGTTCCACATAGGGCCAAGGGGGGTCTGGGCTGCCTCGGGCTCCGTGGGCACTGCTGCTTGGCTGGTGGTCTCCGCAGCTGGAAACCAACTCCAAACGTCTTCTCCTTCTCGGAGAAGTCTAAATTAGCGTAATGAAGCCCTGTGTGCACTGGCCCTAGCAACACACCCATAGCAAGCACGGGAGGGCCCCACCTAGGGCCTAGCTCGGAAACGGCACAAAACGCCCTTGTAGGAGCTGCATTCTGCAAAGGGAAACTGGGCTCGGGGAACAAACCTCAGCCCCAATGCGGCTAGGCTCAGGATTGCAGCGCTTGCCTAGTTCTCACCTAGCCCTCGGCTCCCCTTAGAGCCAAGGAGGGTCTGGGCTGCCTCTGGCTCCGTGGGCGGTGCTGGTTGGCTGGTGGTCTCCGCAGCTGGAAACCAACTCCAAACGTCTTCCCCTTCGCGGAGAAGGCTGATTTGGCCTGAAGAAGCCCTGTGTGCACTGGCCCTAGCAACCCACCCCTAGCCAGCTCGGGAGGGCCCCACCTAGGGCCTAGCTCGGAAACGGCACAAAACGCGCTTCTAGGAGCTGCATTCTGCAAAGGGAAACTGCGCTCGGGGAACAAACCTCAACACCAGTGCGGCCTGGCTCAGGATCGCAGCGCTTGCCTAGTTCTCACCTAGCCCTCGGCTCCCCTTAGGGCCAAGGAGCGTCTGGGCTGCCTATGGCTCCGTGGGCACTGGTGCTTGGCTGGTGGTCTCCGGAGCTGGAAACCAACTCCAAACGTCTTCCACTTCGCGGAGAAGTCTAAATTGGCCTAATGAAGCCCTGTGTGCAAGGGCCGTAGCAACCCATCCCTAGCCACCTCGGGAGGGCCCCACCTAGGGCCTAGCTCCGAAACGGCACCAAACGCGCTTGTAGGAGCTGCATTCTGCAAAGGGAAACTGGGCTCGGGGAACAAACCTCAGCCCCAATGCGGCTTGGCTCAGGATCGCAGCGCTTGCCTAGTTCTCACCTAGCCCTCGGCTCCCCTTATGGCCAAGGAGGGTCTGGGCTGCCTCTGGCTCCGTGGGCACTGCTGCTTGGCTGGTGGTCTCCTCAGCTGGAAACCAACTCCAAACGTCTTCCCCTTCGCGGAGAAGGCTGATTTGGCCTGAAGAAGCCCTTTGTGCACTGGCCCTAGCAACCCACCCCTAGCCAGCTCGGGAGGGCCCCACCTAGGGCCTAGCTCCGAAACGGTACCAAAGGCGCTTCTAGGAGCTGCATTCTGCAAAGGGAAACTGGGCTCGGGGAACAAACCTCAGCCCCAATGCGGCTTGGCTCAGGATCGCAGCGCTTGCCTAGTTCTCACCTAGGCCTAGTCTCCACATAGGGCCAAGGAGGGTCTGGGCTGCCTCTGGCTCCGTGGCCGCTGCTGCTTGGCTGGTGGTCTCCGCAGCTAGAAACCAACTCCAAACGTCTTCTCCTTCGCGGAGTAGTCTAAATTGGCCTAATGAAGCCCTGTGTGCACTGTCCCTAACAACCCACCCCTATCCAGCTCGGGAGGGACCCACCTAGGGCCTAGCTTGGAAACGGCACAAAACGCGCTTGTAGGAGCTGCATTCTGCAAAGGGAAACTGGGCTCGGGGAACAAACCTCAGCCCCAATGCGGCTTGGCTCAGAAACCAAGCGCTTGCCTAGTTCTCACCTAGCCCTCGGCTCCCCATAGGGCCAAGGAGGGTCTGGGCTGCCTCTGGCTCCGTGGGCACTGCTGCTTGGCTGGTGGTCTCTGCAGCTGGAAACCAACTCCAAACGTCTTCTCCTTCGCGGAGAAGGCTGATGTGGCCTGAAGAAGCCCTTTGTGCAATGGCCCTAGCAACCCACCCATCGCCAGCTCCGGAGGGCCCCACCTAGGGCCTAGCTCCGTAACGGCAGAAAGCGCGCTTGTAGGAGCTGCATTCTGCAAAGGGAAACTGGGCTCGGTGAACAAACCTCAACACCAGTGCGGCGATGCTCAGGATCGCAGCGCTTGCCTAGTTCTCACCTAGCCCTCGGCTCCCCTTACGGCCAAGGAGGGTCTGGGCTGCCTCTGGCTCCGTGGGCACTGCTGCTTGGCTGGTGGTCTCCGCAGCTGGAAACCAACTCCAAACGTCTTCTCCTTCGCGGAGAAGGCTGATTTGGCCTTAAGAAGCCCTGTGTGCACTGGCCCTAGCCACCCACCCCTATCCAGCTCGGGAGGGCCCCACCTAGGGCCTAGCTCGGAAACGGCACAAAACGCGCTTGTAGGAGCTGCATTCTGCAAAGGGAAACTGGGCTCGGGGAACAAACCTCAGCCCCAATGCGGCTTGGCTCAGGATTGCAGCTCTTGCCTAGTTCTCACCTAGCCCTCGGCTCCCCTTACGGCCAAGGAGGGTCTGGGCTGCCTCTGGCTCCGTGGGCACTGCTGCTTGGCTGGTGGTCTCCGCAGCTGGAAACCAACTCCAAACGTCTTCCCCTTCGCGGAGAAGGCTGATTTGGCCTGAAGAAGCCCTGTGTGCACTGGCCCTAGCAACCCACCCCTAGCCAGCTCGGGAGCGCCCCACCTAGGGCCTAGCTCGGAAACGGCACAAAACGCGCTTCTAGGAGCTGCATTCTGCAAAGGGAAACTGCGCTCGGGGAACAAACCTCAACACCAGTGCGGCCTGGCTCAGGATCGCAGCGCTTGCCTAGTTCTCACCTAGGCCTAGGCTCCCCTTAGGGCCAAGGAGCGTCTGGGCTGCCTATGGCTCCATGGGCACTGGTGCTTGGCTGGTGGTCTCCGGAGCTGGAAACGAACTCCAAACGTCTTCCACTTCGCGGAGAAGTCTAAATTGGCCTAATGAAGCCCTGTGTGCAAGGGCCGTAGCAACCCATCCCTAGCCAGCTCGGGAGGGCCCCACCTAGGGCCTAGCTCCGAAACGGCACCAAACGCGCTTGTAGGAGCTGCATTCTGCAAAGGGAAACTGGGCTCGGGGAACAAACCTCAGCCCCAATGCGGCTTGGCTCAGGATCGCAGCGCTTGCCTAGTTCTCACCTAGCCCTCGGCTCCCCTTATGGCCAAGGAGGGTCTGGGCTGCCTCTGGCTCCGTGGGCACTGCTGCTTGGCTGGTGGTCTCCTCAGCTGGAAAACAACTCCAAACGTCTTCCCCTTCGCGGAGAAGGCTGAGTTGGCCTGAAGAAGCCCTTTGTGCACTGGCCCTAGCAACCCACCCCTAGCCAGCTCGGGAGGGCCCCACCTAGGGCCTAGCTCCGAAACGGTACCAAAGGCGCTTCTAGGAGCTGCATTCTGCAAAGGGAAACTGGGCTTGGGGAACAAACCTCAGCCCCAATGCGGCTTGGCTCAGGATCGCAGCGCTTGCCTAGTTCTCACCTAGGCCTAGGCTCCACATAGGGCCAAGGAGGGTCTGGGCTGCCTCTGGCTCCGTGGCCGCTGCTGCTTGGCTGGTGGTCTCCGCAGCTAGAAACCAACTCCAAACGTCTTCTCCTTCGCGGAGTAGTCTAAATTGGCCTAATGAAGCCCTGTGTGCACTGTCCCTAGCAACCCACCCCTATCCAGCTCGGGAGGGACCCACCTAGGGCCTAGCTTGGAAACGGCACAAAACGCGCTTGTAGGAGCTGCATTCTGCAAAGGGAAACTGGGCTCGGGGAACAAACCTCAGCCCCAATGCGGCTTGGCTCAGGATCGCAGCGCTTGCCTAGTTCTCACCTAGCCCTCGGCTCCCCTTACGGCCAAGGAGGGTCTGGGCTGCCTCTGGCTCCGTGGGCACTGCTGCTTGGCTGGTGGTCTCTGCAGCTGGAAACCAACTCCAAACGTCTTCTCCTTCTCGGAGACGTCTAAATTGGCCTAATGAAGCCCTGTGTGCACTGGTCCTAGCAACCCACCCCTAGCCAGCTCGGGAAGGCCCCACATAGGGCCTAGCTCGGAAATGGCACAAAACGCGCTTCTAGGAGCTGCATTCTGCAAAGGGAAAATGGGCTCGGTGAACAAACCTCAACACCAGTGCGGCCTGGCTCAGGATCGCAGCGCTTGCCTAGTTCTCACCTAGGCCTAGGCTCCCCTTAGGGCCAAGGAGGGTCTGGGCTGCCTCTGGCTCCGTGGGCACTGCTGCTTGGATGGTGGTCTCCGCAGCTGGAAACCAACTCCAAACGTCATCTCCTTCGCGGAGAAGGCTGATGTGGCCTGAATAAGCCCTGTGTGCACTGGTCCTAGCAACCCACCCCTAGCCAGCTCGGGAAGGCCCCACATAGGGCCTAGCTCGGAAATGGCACAAAACGCGCTTCTAGGAGCTGCATTCTGCAAAGGGAAACTGGGCTCGGGGAACAAACCTCAGCCCCAATGCGGCTTGGCTCAGGATCGCAGCGCTTGCCTAGTTCTCACCTAGCCCTCGGCTCCCCTTATGGCCAAGGAGGGTCTGGGCTGCCTCTGGCTCCGTGGGCACTGCTCCTTGGCTGGTGGTCTCCTCAGCTGGAAACCAACTCCAAACGTCTTCCCCTTCGCGGAGAAGGCTGATTTGGCCTGAAGAATCCCTTTGTGCACTGGCCCTAGCAACCCACCCCTAGCCAGCTCGGGAGGGCCCCACCTAGGGCCTAGCTCCGAAACGGTACCAAAGGCGCTTCTAGGAGCTGCATTCTGCAAAGGGAAACTGGGCTCGGGGAACAAACCTCAGCCCCAATGCGGCTTGGCTCAGGATCGCAGCGCTTGCCTAGTTCTCACCTAGGCCTAGGCTCCACATAGGGCCAAGGAGGGTCTGGGCTGCCTCTGGCTCCGTGGCCGCTGCTGCTTGGCTGGTGGTCTCCGCAGCTAGAAACCAACTCCAAACGTCTTCTCCTTCGCGGAGTAGTCTAAATTGGCCTAATGAAGCCCTGTGTGCACTGTCCCTAGCAACCCACCCCTATCCAGCTCGGGAGGGACCCACCTAGGGCCTAGCTTGGAAACGGCACAAAACGCGCTTGTAGGAGCTGCATTCTGCAAAGGGAAACTGGGCTCGGGGAACAAACCTCAGCCCCACTGCGGCTTGGCTCAGAAACCCAGCGCTTGCCTAGTTCTCACCTAGCCCTCGGCTCCCCATAGGGCCAAGGAGGGTCTGGGCTGCCTCTGGCTCCGTGGGCACTGCTGCTTGGCTGGTGGTCTCTGCAGCTGGACACCAACTCCAAACGTCTTCTCCTTCGCGGAGAAGGCTGATGTGGCCTGAAGAAGCCCTTTGTGCAATGGCCCTAGCAACCCACCCATCGCCACCTCCGGAGGGCCCCACCTAGGGCCTAGCTCCGTAACGGCACCAAACGCACTTGTAGGAGCTGCATTCTGCAAAGGGAAACTGGGCTCGGTGAACAAACCTCAACACCAGTGCGGCTATGCTCAGGATCGCAGCGCTTGCCTAGTTCTCACCTAGCCCTCGGCTCCCCTTACGGCCAAGGAGGGTCTGGGCTGCCTCTGGCTCCGTGGGCACTGCTGCTTGGCTGGTGGTCTCTGAAGCTGGAAACCAACTCCAAACGTCTTCTCCTTCTCGGAGAAGTCTAAATTGGCCTAATGAAGCCCTGTGTGCACTGGTCCTAGCAACCCACCCCTAGCCAGCTCGGGAAGGCCCCACATAGGGCCTAGCTCGGAAATGGCACAAAACGCGCTTCTAGGAGCTGCATTCTGCAAAGGGAAAATGGGCTCGGTGAACAAACCTCAACACCAGTGCGGCCTGGCTCAGGATCGCAGCGCTTGGCTAGTTCTCACATAGGTCTAGGCTCCCCTTAGGGCCAAGGAGGGTCTGGGCTGCCTCTGGCTCCGTGGGCACTGCTGCTTGGCTGGTGGTCTCCGCAGCTGGAAACCAACTCCAAACGTCTTCTCCTTCGCGGAGAAGGCTGATGTGGCCTGAATAAGCCCTGTGTGCACAGGCCCTTTCAACCCACCCCTACCCAGCTCGGGAGGGCCCCACGTAGTGCCTAGCTTGGTAACGGCACAAAACGCACTTCTAGGAGCTGCATTCTGCAAAGGGAAACTGGGCTCGGGGAACAAACCTCAGCCCCAATGCGGCTTGGCTCAGGATCACAGCGCTTGCCTAGTTCTCACATAGCCCTCGGTTCCACATAGGGCCAAGGAGGGTCTGGGCTGCCTCTGGCTCCGTGGGCACGGCTGCTTGGCTGGTGTCTCCGCAGCTGGAATCCAACTCCAAACGTCTTCTCCTTCGCGGAGAAGGCTGATTTGGCCTTAAGAAGCCCTTTGTGCACTGGCCCTAGCAACCCACCCATCGCCAGCTCGGGAGGGCCCCACCTAGGGCCTAGCTCGGAAACGGCACAAAACGCGCTTGTAGGAGCTGCATTCTGCAAAGGGAAACTGGGCTCGGGGAACAAACCTCAGCCCCAATGCGGCTTGGCTCAGGATCGCAGCGCTTGCCTAGTTCTCACCTAGGCCTAGGCTCCCCTTAGGGCCAAGGAGCGTCTGGGCTGCCTATGGCTCCGTGGGCACTGGTGCTTGGCTGGTGGTCTCCGGAGCTGGAAACCAACTCCAAACGTCTTCCACTTCGCGGAGAAGTCTAAATTGGCCTAATGAAGCCCTGTGTGCAAGGGCCGTAGCAACCCATCCCTAGCCACCTCGGGAGGGCCCCACCTAGGGCCTAGCTCCGAAACGGCACCAAACGCGCTTGTAGGAGCTGCATTCTGCAAAGGGAAACTGGGCTCGGGGAACAAACCTCAGCCCCAATGCGGCTTGGCTCAGGATCGCAGCGCTTGCCTAGTTCTCACCTAGCCCTCGGCTCCCCTTATGGCCAAGGAGGGTCTGGGCTGCCTCTGGCTCCGTGGGCACTGCTGCTTGGCTGGTGGTCTCTGCAGCTGGAAACCAACTCCAAACGTCTTCTCCTTCGCGGAGAAGGCTGATGTGGCCTGAAGAAGCCCTTTGTGCAATGGCCCTAGCAACCCACCCATCGCCAGCTCCGGAGGGCCCCACCTAGGGCCTAGCTCCGTAACGGCAGAAAGCGCGCTTGTAGGAGCTGCATTCTGCAAAGGGAAACTGGGCTCGGTGAACAAACCTCAACACCAGTGCGGCTATGCTCAGGATCGCAGCGCTTGCCTAGTTCTCACCTAGCCCTCGGCTCCCCTTACGGCCAAGGAGGGTCTGGGCTGCCTCTGGCTCCGTGGGCACTGCTGCTTGGCTGGTGGTCTCTGAAGCTGGAAACCAACTCCAAACGTCTTCTCCTTCTCGGAGAAGTCTAAATTGGCCTAATGAAGCCCTGTGTGCACTGGTCCTAGCAACCCACCCCTAGCCAGCTCGGGAAGGCCCCACATAGGGCCTAGCTCGGAAATGGCACAAAACGCGCTTCTAGGAGCTGCATTCTGCAAAGGGAAAATGGGCTCGGTGAACAAACCTCAACACCAGTGCGGCCTGGCTCAGGATCGCAGCGCTTGCCTAGTTCTCACCTAGGCCTAGGCTCCCCTTAGGGCCAAGGAGGGTCTGGGCTGCCTCTGGCTCCGTGGGCACTGCTGCTTGGCTGGTGGTCTCCGCAGCTGGAAACCAACTCCAAACGTCATCTCCTTCGCGGAGAAGGCTGATGTGGCCTGAACAAGCCCTGTGTGCACTGGCCCTTGCAACCCACCCCTACCCAGCTCGGGAGGGCCCCACGTAGTGCCTAGCTTGGTAACGGCACAAAACGCACTTCTAGGAGCTGCATTCTGCAAAGGGAAACTGGGCTCGGGGAACAAACCTCAGCCCCAATGCGGCTTGGCTCAGGATCACAGCGCTTGCCTAGTTCTCACATAGCCCTCGGTTCCACATAGGGCCAAGGAGGGTCTGGGCTGCCTCTGGCTCCGTGGGCACGGCTGCTTGGCTGGTGTCTCCGCAGCTGGAATCCAACTCCAAACGTCTTCTCCTTCGCGGAGAAGGCTGATTTGGCCTTAAGAAGCCCTTTGTGCACTGGCCCTAGCAACCCACCCATCGCCAGCTCGGGAGGGCCCCACCTAGGGCCTAGCTCGGAAACGGCACAAAACGCGCTTGTAGGAGCTGCATTCTGCAAAGGGAAACTGGGCTCGGGGAACAAACCTCAGCCCCAATGCGGCTTGGCTCAGGATCGCAGCGCTTGCCTAGTTCTCACCTAGCCCTCGGCTTCCCTTATGGCCAAGGAGGGTCTGGGCTGCCTCTGGCTCCGTGGGCACTGCTGCTTGGCTGGTGGTCTCCGCAGCTGGAAACCAACTCCAAACGTCTTCTCCTTCGCGGAGAAGGCTGATGTGGCCTGAAGAAGCCCTGTGTGCACTGGCCCTAGCCACCCACCCCTATCCAGCTCGGGAGGGCCCCACCTAGGGCCTAGCTCGGAAACGGCACAAAACGCGCTTGTAGGAGCTGCATTCTGCAAAGGGAAACTGGGCTCGGGGAACAAACCTCAGCCCCAATGCGGCTTGGCTCAGGATTGCAGCTCTTGCCTAGTTCTCACCTAGCCCTCGGCTCCCCTTAGGGCCAAGGAGGGTCTGGGCTGCCTCTGGCTCCGTGGGCACTGCTGCTTGGCTGGTGGTCTCCGCAGCTGGAAACCAACTCCAAACGTCTTCCCCTTCGCGGAGAAGGCTGATTTGGCCTGAAGAAGCCCTGTGTGCACTGGCCCTAGCAACCCACCCCTAGCCAGCTCGGGAGCGCCCCACCTAGGGCCTAGCTCGGAAACGGCACAAAACGCGCTTCTAGGAGCTGCATTCTGCAAAGGGAAACTGCGCTCGGGGAACAAACCTCAACACCAGTGCGGCCTGGCTCAGGATCGCAGCGCTTGCCTAGTTCTCACCTAGGCCTAGGCTCCCCTTAGGGCCAAGGAGCGTCTGGGCTGCCTATGGCTCCGTGGGCACTGGTGCTTGGCTGGTGGTCTCCGGAGCTGGAAACCAACTCCAAACGTCTTCCACTTCGCGGAGAAGTCTAAATTGGCCTAATGAAGCCCTGTGTGCAAGGGCCGTAGCAACCCATCCCTAGCCAGCTCGGGAGGGCCCCACCTAGGGCCTAGCTCCGAAACGGCACCAAACGCGCTTGTAGGAGCTGCATTCTGCAAAGGGAAACTGGGCTCGGGGAACAAACCTCAGCCCCACTGCGGCTTGGCTCAGAAACCCAGCGCTTGCCTAGTTCTCACCTAGCCCTCGGCTCCCCATAGGGCCAAGGAGGGTCTGGGCTGCCTCTGGCTCCGTGGGCACTGCTGCTTGGCTGGTGGTCTCTGCAGCTGGACACCAACTCCAAACGTCTTCTCCTTCGCGGAGAAGGCTGATGTGGCCTGAAGAAGCCCTTTGTGCAATGGCCCTAGCAACCCACCCATCGCCAGCTCCGGAGGGCCCCACCTAGGGCCTAGCTCCGTAACGGCACCAAACGCACTTGTAGGAGCTGCATTCTGCAAAGGGAAACTGGGCTCGGTGAACAAACCTCAACACCAGTGCGGCTATGCTCAGGATCGCAGCGCTTGCCTAGTTCTCACCTAGCCCTCGGCTCCCCTTACGGCCAAGGAGGGTCTGGGCTGCCTCTGGCTCCGTGGGCACTGCTGCTTGGCTGGTGGTCTCTGAAGCTGGAAACCAACTCCAAACGTCTTCTCCTTCTCGGAGAAGTCTAAATTGGCCTAATGAAGCCCTGTGTGCACTGGTCCTATCAACCCACCCCTAGCCAGCTCGGGAAGGCCCCACATAGGGCCTAGCTCGGAAATGGCACAAAACGCGCTTCTAGGAGCTGCATTCTGCAAAGGGAAAATGGGCTCGGTGAACAAACCTCAACACCAGTGCGGCCTGGCTCAGGATCGCAGCGCTTGGCTAGTTCTCACATAGGTCTAGGCTCCCCTTAGGGCCAAGGAGGGTCTGGGCTGCCTCTGGCTCCGTGGGCACTGCTGCTTGGCTGGTGGTCTCCGCAGCTGGAAACCAACTCCAAACGTCTTCTCCTTCGCGGAGAAGGCTGATGTGGCCTGAATAAGCCCTGTGTGCACAGGCCCTTGCAACCCACCCCTACCCAGCTCGGGAGGGCCCCACGTAGTGCCTAGCTTGGTAACGGCACAAAACGCACTTCTAGGAGCTGCATTCTGCAAAGGGAAACTGGGCTCGGGGAACAAACCTCAGCCCCAATGCGGCTTGGCTCAGGATCACAGCGCTTGCCTAGTTCTCACATAGCCCTCGGTTCCACATAGGGCCAAGGAGGGTCTGGGCTGCCTCTGGCTCCGTGGGCATGGCTGCTTGGCTGGTGTCTCCGCAGCTGGAATCCAACTCCAAACGTCTTCTCCTTCGCGGAGAAGGCTGATTTGGCCTTAAGAAGCCCTTTGTGCACTGGCCCTAGCAACCCACCCATCGCCAGCTCGGGAGGGCCCCACCTAGGGCCTAGCTCGGAAACGGCACAAAACGCGCTTGTAGGAGCTGCATTCTGCAAAGGGAAACTGGGCTCGGGGAACAAACCTCAGCCCCAATGCGGCTTGGCTCAGGATCGCAGCGCTTGCCTAGTTCTCACCTAGGCCTAGGCTCCCCTTAGGGCCAAGGAGCGTCTGGGCTGCCTATGGCTCCGTGGGCACTGGTGCTTGGCTGGTGGTCTCCGGAGCTGGAAACCAACTCCAAACGTCTTCCACTTCGCGGAGAAGTCTAAATTGGCCTAATGAAGCCCTGTGTGCAAGGGCCGTAGCAACCCATCCCTAGCCACCTCGGGAGGGCCCCACCTAGGGCCTAGCTCCGAAACGGCACCAAACGCGCTTGTAGGAGCTGCATTCTGCAAAGGGAAACTGGGCTCGGGGAACAAACCTCAGCCCCAATGCGGCTTGGCTCAGGATCGCAGCGCTTGCCTAGTTCTCACCTAGCCCTCGGCTTCCCTTATGGCCAAGGAGGGTCTGGGCTGCCTCTGGCTCCGTGGGCACTGCTGCTTGGCTGGTGGTCTCCGCAGCTGGAAACCAACTCCAAACGTCTTCTCCTTCGCGGAGAAGGCTGATTTGGCCTTAAGAAGCCCTGTGTGCACTGGCCCTAGCCACCCACCCCTATCCAGCTCGGGAGGGCCCCACCTAGGGCCTAGCTCGGAAACGGCACAAAACGCGCTTGTAGGAGCTGCATTCTGCAAAGGGAAAGTGGGCTCGGGGAACAAACCTCAGCCCCAATGCGGCTTGGCTCAGGATTGCAGCTCTTGCCTAGTTCTCACCTAGCCCTCGGCTCCCCTTAGGGCCAAGGAGGGTCTGGGCTGCCTCTGGCTCCGTGGGCACTGCTGCTTGGCTGGTGGTCTCCGCAGCTGGAAACCAACTCCAAACGTCTTCCCCTTCGCGGAGAAGGCTGATTTGGCCTGAAGAAGCCCTGTGTGCACTGGCCCTAGCAACCCACCCCTAGCCAGCTCGGGAGCGCCCCACCTAGGGCCTAGCTCGGAAACGGCACAAAACGCGCTTCTAGGAGCTGCATTCTGCAAAGGGAAACTGCGCTCGGGGAACAAACCTCAACACCAGTGCGGCCTGGCTCAGGATCGCAGCGCTTGCCTAGTTCTCACCTAGGCCTAGGCTCCCCTTAGGGCCAAGGAGCGTCTGGGCTGCCTATGGCTCCGTGGGCACTGGTGCTTGGCTGGTGGTCTCCGGAGCTGGAAACCAACTCCAAACGTCTTCCACTTCGCGGAGAAGTCTAAATTGGCCTAATGAAGCCCTGTGTGCAAGGGCCGTAGCAACCCATCCCTAGCCAGCTCGGGAGGGCCCCACCTAGGGCCTAGCTCCGAAACGGCACCAAACGCGCTTGTAGGAGCTGCATTCTGCAAAGGGAAACTGGGCTCGGGGAACAAACCTCAGCCCCAATGCGGCTTGGCTCAGGATCGCAGCGCTTGCCTAGTTCTCACCTAGCCCTCGGCTCCCCTTATGGCCAAGGAGGGTCTGGGCTGCCTCTGGCTCCGTGGGCACTGCTGCTTGGCTGGTGGTCTCCTCAGCTGGAAAACAACTCCAAACGTCTTCCCCTTCGCGGAGAAGGCTGATTTGGCCTGAAGAAGCCCTGTGTGCACTGGCCCTAGCAACCCACCCCTAGCCAGCTCGGGAGGGCCCCACCTAGGGCCTAGCTCGGAAACGGCACAAAACGCGCTTCTAGGAGCTGCATTCTGCAAAGGGAAACTGCGCTCGGTGAACAAACCTCAACACCAGTGCGGCCTGGCTCAGGATCGCAGCGCTTGCCTAGTTCTCACCTAGGCCTAGGCTCCCCTTAGGGCCAAGGAGCGTCTGGGCTGCCTATGGCTCCGTGGGCACTGGTGCTTGGCTGGTGGTCTCCGGAGCTGGAAACCAACTCCAAACGTCTTCCACTTCGCGGAGAAGTCTAAATTGGCCTAATGAAGCCCTGTGTGCAAGGGCCGTAGCAACCCATCCCTAGCCACCTCGGGAGGGCCCCACCTAGGGCCTAGCTCCGAAACGGCACCAAACGCGCTTGTAGGAGCTGCATTCTGCAAAGGGAAACTGGGCTCGGGGAACAAACCTCAGCCCCAATGCGGCTTGGCTCAGGATCGCAGCGCTTGCCTAGTTCTCACCTAGCCCTCGGCTCCCCTTATGGCCAAGGAGGGTCTGGGCTGCCTCTGGCTCCGTGGGCACTGCTGCTTGGCTGGTGGTCTCCTCAGCTGGAAACCAACTCCAAACGTCTTCCCCTTCGCGGAGAAGGCTGATTTGGCCTGAAGAAGCCCTTTGTGCACTGGCCCTAGCAACCCACCCCTAGCCAGCTCGGGAGGGCCCCACCTAGGGCCTAGCTCCGAAACGGTACCAAAGGCGCTTCTAGGAGCTGCATTCTGCAAAGGGAAACTGGGCTCGGGGAACAAACCTCAGCCCCAATGCGGCTTGGCTCAGGATCGCAGCGCTTGCCTAGTTCTCACCTAGGCCTAGTCTCCACATAGGGCCAAGGAGGGTCTGGGCTGCCTCTGGCTCCGTGGCCGCTGCTGCTTGGCTGGTGGTCTCCGCAGCTAGAAACCAACTCCAAACGTCTTCTCCTTCGCGGAGTAGTCTAAATTGGCCTAATGAAGCCCTGTGTGCACTGTCCCTAACAACCCACCCCTATCCAGCTCGGGAGGGACCCACCTAGGGCCTAGCTTGGAAACGGCACAAAACGCGCTTGTAGGAGCTGCATTCTGCAAAGGGAAACTGGGCTCGGGGAACAAACCTCAGCCCCAATGCGGCTTGGCTCAGAAACCCAGCGCTTGCCTAGTTCTCACCTAGCCCTCGGCTCCCCATAGGGCCAAGGAGGCTCTGGGCTGCCTCTGGCTCCGTGGGCACTGCTGCTTGGCTGGTGGTCTCTGCAGCTGGAAACCAACTCCAAACGTCTTCTCCTTCGCGGAGAAGGCTGATGTGGCCTGAAGAAGCCCTTTGTGCAATGGCCCTAGCAACCCACCCATCGCCAGCTCGGGAGGGCCCCACCTAGGGCCTAGCTCCGTAACGGCAGAAAGCGCGCTTGTAGGAGCTGCATTCTGCAAAGGGAAACTGGGCTCGGTGAACAAACCTCAACACCAGTGCGGCTATGCTCAGGATCGCAGCGCTTGCCTAGTTCTCACCTAGCCCTCGGCTCCCCTTACGGCCAAGGAGGGTCTGGGCTGCCTCTGGCTCCGTGGGCACTGCTGCTTGGCTGGTGGTCTCTGCAGCTGGAAACCAACTCCAAACGTCTTCTCCTTCTCGGAGAAGTCTAAATTGGCCTAATGAAGCCCTGTGTGCACTGGTCCTAGCAACCCACCCCTAGCCAGCTCGGGAAGGCCCCACATAGGGCCTAGCTCGGAAATGGCACAAAACGCGCTTCTAGGAGCTGCATTCTGCAAAGGGAAAATGGGCTCGGTGA
The DNA here is from genome assembly GCF_054392235.1 of Sus scrofa. Lineage (NCBI taxonomy): Eukaryota > Metazoa > Chordata > Mammalia > Artiodactyla > Suidae > Sus > Sus scrofa. The sequence goes on along the minus strand of NC_139385.1, from coordinate 50,538,920 downwards.
ACAAACCTCAACACCAGTGCGGCCTGGCTCAGGATCGCAGCGCTTGCCTAGTTCTCACCTAGGCCTAGGCTCCCCTTAGGGCCAAGGAGGGTCTGGGCTGCCTCTGGCTCCGTGGGCACTGCTGCTTGGCTGGTGGTCTCCGCAGCTGGAAACCAACTCCAAACGTCATCTCCTTCGCGGAGAAGGCTGATGTGGCCTGAACAAGCCCTGTGTGCACTGGCCCTTGCAACCCACCCCTACCCAGCTCGGGAGGGCCCCACGTAGTGCCTAGCTTGGTAACGGCACAAAACGCACTTCTAGGAGCTGCATTCTGCAAAGGGAAACTGGGCTCGGGGAACAAACCTCAGCCCCAATGCGGCTTGGCTCAGGATCACAGCGCTTGCCTAGTTCTCACATAGCCCTCGGTTCCACATAGGGCCAAGGAGGGTCTGGGCTGCCTCTGGCTCCGTGTGCTCGGCTGCTTGGCTGGTGTCTCCGCAGCTGGAATCCAACTCCAAACGTCTTCTCCTTCGCGGAGAAGGCTGATTTGGCCTTAAGAAGCCCTTTGTGCACTGGCCCTAGCAACCCACCCATCGCCAGCTCGGGAGGGCCCCACCTAGGGCCTAGCTCGGAAACGGCACAAAACGCGCTTGTAGGAGCTGCATTCTGCAAAGGGAAACTGGGCTCGGGGAACAAACCTCAGCCCCAATGCGGCTTGGCTCAGGATCGCAGCGCTTGCCTAGTTCTCACCTAGCCCTCGGCTTCCCTTATGGCCAAGGAGGGTCTGGGCTGCCTCTGGCTCCGTGGGCACTGCTGCTTGGCTGGTGGTCTCCGCAGCTGGAAACCAACTCCAAACGTCTTCTCCTTCGCAGAGAAGGCTGATTTGGCCTTAAGAAGCCCTGTGTGCACTGGCCCTAGCCACCCACCCCTATCAAGCTCGGAAGGGCCCCACCTAGGGCCTAGCTCGGAAACGGCACAAAACGCGCTTGTAGGAGCTGCATTCTGCAAAGGGAAACTGGGCTCGGGGAACAAACCTCAGCCCCAATGCGGCTTGGCTCAGGATTGCAGCTCTTGCCTAGTTCTCACCTAGCCCTCGGCTCCCCTTAGGGCCAAGGAGGGTCTGGGCTGCCTCTGGCTCCGTGGGCACTGCTGCTTGGCTGGTGGTCTCCGCAGCTGGAAACCAACTCCAAACGTCTTCCCCTTCGCGGAGAAGGCTGATTTGGCCTGAAGAAGCCCTTTGTGCACTGGCCCTAGCAACCCACCCCTAGCCAGCTCGGGAGCGCCCCACCTAGGGCCTAGCTCGGAAACGGCACAAAACGCGCTTCTAGGAGCTGCATTCTGCAAAGGGAAACTGCGCTCGGGGAACAAATCTCAACACCAGTGCGGCCTGGCTCAGGATCGCAGCGCTTGCCTAGTTCTCACCTAGGCCTAGGCTCCCCTTAGGGCCAAGGAGCGTCTGGGCTGCCTATGGCTCCGTGGGCACTGGTGCTTGGCTGGTGGTGTCCGGAGCTGGAAACCAACTCCAAACGTCTTCCACTTCGCGGAGAAGTCTAAATTGGCCTAATGAAGCCCTGTGTGCAAGGGCCGTAGCAACCCATCCCTAGCCACCTCGGGAGGGCCCCACCTAGGGCCTAGCTCCGAAACGGCACCAAACGCGCTTGTAGGAGCTGCATTCTGCAAAGGGAAACTGGGCTCGGGGAACAAACCTCAGCCCCAATGCGGCTTGGCTCAGGATCGCAGCGCTTGCCTAGTTCTCACCTAGCCCTCGGCTCCCCTTATGGCCAAGGAGGGTCTGGGCTGCCTCTGGCTCCGTGGGCACTGCTGCTTGGCTGGTGGTCTCCTCAGCTGGAAACCAACTCCAAACGTCTTCCCCTTCGCGGAGAAGGCTGATTTGGCCTGAAGAAGCCCTTTGTGCACTGGCCCTAGCAACCCACCCCTAGCCAGCTCGGGAGGGCCCCACCTAGGGCCTAGCTCCGAAACGGTACCAAAGGCGCTTCTAGGAGCTGCATTCTGCAAAGGGAAACTGGGCTCGGGGAACAAACCTCAGCCCCAATGCGGCTTGGCTCAGGATCGCAGCGCTTGCCTAGTTCTCACCTAGGCCTAGGCTCCACATAGGGCCAAGGAGGGTCTGGGCTGCCTCTGGCTCCGTGGCCGCTGCTGCTTGGCTGGTGGTCTCCGCAGCTAGAAACCAACTCCAAACGTCTTCTCCTTCGCGGAGTAGTCTAAATTGGCCTAATGAAGCCCTGTGTGCACTGTCCCTAACAACCCACCCCTATCCAGCTCGGGAGGGACCCACCTAGGGCCTAGCTTGGAAACGGCACAAAACGCGCTTGTAGGAGCTGCATTCTGCAAAGGGAAACTGGGCTCGGGGAACAAACCTCAGCCCCAATGCGGCTTGGGTCAGGATCGCAGCGCTTGCCTAGTTCTCACCTAGCCCTCGGCTCCCCTTACGGCCAAGGAGGGTCTGGGCTGCCTCTGGCTCCGTGGGCACTGCTGCTTGGCTGGTGGTCTCTGCAGCTGGAAACCAACTCCAAACGTCTTCTCCTTCTCGGAGAAGTCTAAATTGGCCTAATGAAGCCCTGTGTGCACTGGTCCTAGCAACCCACCCCTAGCCAGCTCGGGAAGGCCCCACATAGGGCCTAGCTCGGAAATGGCACAAAACGCGCTTCTAGGAGCTGCATTCTGCAAAGGGAAAATGGGCTCGGTGAACAAACCTCAACACCAGTGCGGCCTGGCTCAGGATCGCAGCGCTTGCCTAGTTCTCACCTAGGCCTAGGCTCCCCTTAGGGCCAAGGAGGGTCTGGGCTGCCTCTGGCTCCGTGGGCACTGCTGCTTGGCTGGTGGTCTCCGCAGCTGGAAACCAACTCCAAACGTCTTCTCCTTCGCGGAGAAGGCTGATGTGGCCTGAATAAGCCCTGTGTGCACTGGCCCTTGCAACCCACCCCTACCCAGCTCGGGAGGGCCCCACGTAGTGCCTAGCTTGGTAACGGCACAAAACGCACTTCTAGGAGCTGCATTCTGCAAAGGGAAACTGGGCTCGGGGAACAAACCTCAGCCCCAATGCGGCTTGGCTCAGGATCGCAGCGCTTGCCTAGTTCTCACCTAGCCCTCGGCTCCCCTTATGGCCAAGGAGGGTCTGGGCTGCCTCTGGCTCCGTGGGCACTGCTCCTTGGCTGGTGGTCTCCTCAGCTGGAAACCAACTCCAAACGTCTTCCCCTTCGCGGAGAAGGCTGATTTGGCCTGAAGAATCCCTTTGTGCACTGGCCCTAGCAACCCACCCCTAGCCAGCTCGGGAGGGCCCCACCTAGGGCCTAGCTCCGAAACGGTACCAAAGGCGCTTCTAGGAGCTGCATTCTGCAAAGGGAAACTGGGCTCGGGGAACAAACCTCAGCCCCAATGCGGCTTGGCTCAGGATCGCAGCGCTTGCCTAGTTCTCACCTAGGCCTAGGCTCCACATAGGGCCAAGGAGGGTCTGGGCTGCCTCTGGCTCCGTGGCCGCTGCTGCTTGGCTGGTGGTCTCCGCAGCTAGAAACCAACTCCAAACGTCTTCTCCTTCGCGGAGTAGTCTAAATTGGCCTAATGAAGCCCTGTGTGCACTGTCCCTAACAACCCACCCCTATCCAGCTCGGGAGGGACCCACCTAGGGCCTAGCTTGGAAACGGCACAAAACGCGCTTGTAGGAGCTGCATTCTGCAAAGGGAAACTGGGCTCGGGGAACAAACCTCAGCCCCACTGCGGCTTGGCTCAGAAACCCAGCGCTTGCCTAGTTCTCACCTAGCCCTCGGCTCCCCATAGGGCCAAGGAGGGTCTGGGCTGCCTCTGGCTCCGTGTGCTCGGCTGCTTGGCTGGTGTCTCCGCAGCTGGAATCCAACTCCAAACGTCTTCTCCTTCGCGGAGAAGGCTGATTTGGCCTTAAGAAGCCCTTTGTGCACTGGCCCTAGCAACCCACCCATCGCCAGCTCGGGAGGGCCCCACCTAGGGCCTAGCTCGGAAACGGCACAAAACGCGCTTGTAGGAGCTGCATTCTGCAAAGGGAAACTGGGCTCGGGGAACAAACCTCAGCCCCAATGCGGCTTGGCTCAGGATCGCAGCGCTTGCCTAGTTCTCACCTAGCCCTCGGCTTCCCTTATGGCCAAGGAGGGTCTGGGCTGCCTCTGGCTCCGTGGGCACTGCTGCTTGGCTGGTGGTCTCCGCAGCTGGAAACCAACTCCAAACGTCTTCTCCTTCGCAGAGAAGGCTGATTTGGCCTTAAGAAGCCCTGTGTGCACTGGCCCTAGCCACCCACCCCTATCAAGCTCGGAAGGGCCCCACCTAGGGCCTAGCTCGGAAACGGCACAAAACGCGCTTGTAGGAGCTGCATTCTGCAAAGGGAAACTGGGCTCGGGGAACAAACCTCAGCCCCAATGCGGCTTGGCTCAGGATTGCAGCTCTTGCCTAGTTCTCACCTAGCCCTCGGCTCCCCTTAGGGCCAAGGAGGGTCTGGGCTGCCTCTGGCTCCGTGGGCACTGCTGCTTGGCTGGTGGTCTCCGCAGCTGGAAACCAACTCCAAACGTCTTCCCCTTCGCGGAGAAGGCTGATTTGGCCTGAAGAAGCCCTGTGTGCACTGGCCCTAGCAACCCACCCCTAGCCAGCTCGGGAGCGCCCCACCTAGGGCCTAGCTCGGAAACGGCACAAAACGCGCTTCTAGGAGCTGCATTCTGCAAAGGGAAACTGCGCTCGGGGAACAAACCTCAACACCAGTGCGGCCTGGCTCAGGATCGCAGCGCTTGCCTAGTTCTCACCTAGGCCTAGGCTCCCCTTAGGGCCAAGGAGCGTCTGGGCTGCCTATGGCTCCGTGGGCACTGGTGCTTGGCTGGTGGTGTCCGGAGCTGGAAACCAACTCCAAACGTCTTCCACTTCGCGGAGAAGTCTAAATTGGCCTAATGAAGCCCTGTGTGCAAGGGCCGTAGCAACCCATCCCTAGCCACCTCGGGAGGGCCCCACCTAGGGCCTAGCTCCGAAACGGCACCAAACGCGCTTGTAGGAGCTGCATTCTGCAAAGGGAAACTGGGCTCGGGGAACAAACCTCAGCCCCAATGCGGCTTGGCTCAGGATCGCAGCGCTTGCCTAGTTCTCACCTAGCCCTCGGCTCCCCTTATGGCCAAGGAGGGTCTGGGCTGCCTCTGGCTCCGTGGGCACTGCTGCTTGGCTGGTGGTCTCCTCAGCTGGAAACCAACTCCAAACGTCTTCCCCTTCGCGGAGAAGGCTGATTTGGCCTGAAGAAGCCCTTTGTGCACTGGCCCTAGCAACCCACCCCTAGCCAGCTCGGGAGGGCCCCACCTAGGGCCTAGCTCCGAAACGGTACCAAAGGCGCTTCTAGGAGCTGCATTCTGCAAAGGGAAACTGGGCTCGGGGAACAAACCTCAGCCCCAATGCGGCTTGGCTCAGGATCGCAGCGCTTGCCTAGTTCTCACCTAGGCCTAGGCTCCACATAGGGCCAAGGAGGGTCTGGGCTGCCTCTGGCTCCGTGGCCGCTGCTGCTTGGCTGGTGGTCTCCGCAGCTAGAAACCAACTCCAAACGTCTTCTCCTTCGCGGAGTAGTCTAAATTGGCCTAATGAAGCCCTGTGTGCACTGTCCCTAACAACCCACCCCTATCCAGCTCGGGAGGGACCCACCTAGGGCCTAGCTTGGAAACGGCACAAAACGCGCTTGTAGGAGCTGCATTCTGCAAAGGGAAACTGGGCTCGGGGAACAAACCTCAGCCCCAATGCGGCTTGGCTCAGGATCGCAGCGCTTGCCTAGTTCTCACCTAGCCCTCGGCTCCCCTTACGGCCAAGGAGGGTCTGGGCTGCCTCTGGCTCCGTGGGCACTGCTGCTTGGCTGGTGGTCTCCGCAGCTGGAAACCAACTCCAAACGTCTTCTCCTTCGCAGAGAAGGCTGATTTGGCCTTAAGAAGCCCTGTGTGCACTGGCCCTAGCCACCCACCCCTATCAAGCTCGGAAGGGCCCCACCTAGGGCCTAGCTCGGAAACGGCACAAAACGCGCTTGTAGGAGCTGCATTCTGCAAAGGGAAACTGGGCTCGGGGAACAAACCTCAGCCCCAATGCGGCTTGGCTCAGGATTGCAGCTCTTGCCTAGTTCTCACCTAGCCCTCGGCTCCCCTTAGGGCCAAGGAGGGTCTGGGCTGCCTCTGGCTCCGTGGGCACTGCTGCTTGGCTGGTGGTCTCCGCAGCTGGAAACCAACTCCAAACGTCTTCCCCTTCGCGGAGAAGGCTGATTTGGCCTGAAGAAGCCCTTTGTGCACTGGCCCTAGCAACCCACCCCTAGCCAGCTCGGGAGCGCCCCACCTAGGGCCTAGCTCGGAAACGGCACAAAACGCGCTTCTAGGAGCTGCATTCTGCAAAGGGAAACTGCGCTCGGGGAACAAACCTCAACACCAGTGCGGCCTGGCTCAGGATCGCAGCGCTTGCCTAGTTCTCACCTAGGCCTAGGCTCCCCTTAGGGCCAAGGAGCGTCTGGGCTGCCTATGGCTCCGTGGGCACTGGTGCTTGGCTGGTGGTGTCCGGAGCTGGAAACCAACTCCAAACGTCTTCCACTTCGCGGAGAAGTCTAAATTGGCCTAATGAAGCCCTGTGTGCAAGGGCCGTAGCAACCCATCCCTAGCCACCTCGGGAGGGCCCCACCTAGGGCCTAGCTCCGAAACGGCACCAAACGCGCTTGTAGGAGCTGCATTCTGCAAAGGGAAACTGGGCTCGGGGAACAAACCTCAGCCCCAATGCGGCTTGGCTCAGGATCGCAGCGCTTGCCTAGTTCTCACCTAGCCCTCGGCTCCCCTTATGGCCAAGGAGGGTCTGGGCTGCCTCTGGCTCCGTGGGCACTGCTGCTTGGCTGGTGGTCTCCTCAGCTGGAAACCAACTCCAAACGTCTTCCCCTTCGCGGAGAAGGCTGATTTGGCCTGAAGAAGCCCTTTGTGCACTGGCCCTAGCAACCCACCCCTAGCCAGCTCGGGAGGGCCCCACCTAGGGCCTAGCTCCGAAACGGTACCAAAGGCGCTTCTAGGAGCTGCATTCTGCAAAGGGAAACTGGGCTCGGGGAACAAACCTCAGCCCCAATGCGGCTTGGCTCAGGATCGCAGCGCTTGCCTAGTTCTCACCTAGGCCTAGGCTCCACATAGGGCCAAGGAGGGTCTGGGCTGCCTCTGGCTCCGTGGCCGCTGCTGCTTGGCTGGTGGTCTCCGCAGCTAGAAACCAACTCCAAACGTCTTCTCCTTCGCGGAGTAGTCTAAATTGGCCTAATGAAGCCCTGTGTGCACTGTCCCTAACAACCCACCCCTATCCAGCTCGGGAGGGACCCACCTAGGGCCTAGCTTGGAAACGGCACAAAACGCGCTTGTAGGAGCTGCATTCTGCAAAGGGAAACTGGGCTCGGGGAACAAACCTCAGCCCCAATGCGGCTTGGCTCAGGATCGCAGCGCTTGCCTAGTTCTCACCTAGCCCTCGGCTCCCCTTACGGCCAAGGAGGGTCTGGGCTGCCTCTGGCTCCGTGGGCACTGCTGCTTGGCTGGTGGTCTCTGCAGCTGGAAACCAACTCCAAACGTCTTCTCCTTCTCGGAGAAGTCTAAATTGGCCTAATGAAGCCCTGTGTGCACTGGTCCTAGCAACCCACCCCTAGCCAGCTCGGGAAGGCCCCACATAGGGCCTAGCTCGGAAATGGCACAAAACGCGCTTCTAGGAGCTGCATTCTGCAAAGGGAAAATGGGCTCGGTGAACAAACCTCAACACCAGTGCGGCCTGGCTCAGGATCGCAGCGCTTGCCTAGTTCTCACCTAGGCCTAGGCTCCCCTTAGGGCCAAGGAGGGTCTGGGCTGCCTCTGGCTCCGTGGGCACTGCTGCTTGGCTGGTGGTCTCCGCAGCTGGAAACCAACTCCAAACGTCATCTCCTTCGCGGAGAAGGCTGATGTGGCCTGAATAAGCCCACATGTGTGCACTGGCCCTTGCAACCCACCCCTACCCAGCTCGGGAGGGCCCCACGTAGTGCCTAGCTTGGTAACGGCACAAAACGCACTTCTAGGAGCTGCATTCTGCAAAGGGAAACTGGGCTCGGGGAACAAACCTCAGCCCCAATGCGGCTTGGCTCAGGATCGCAGCGCTTGCCTAGTTCTCACCTAGCCCTCGGCTCCCCTTATGGCCAAGGAGGGTCTGGGCTGCCTATGGCTCCGTGGGCACTGCTCCTTGGCTGGTGGTCTCCTCAGCTGGAAACCAACTCCAAACGTCTTCCCCTTCGCGGAGAAGGCTGATTTGGCCTGAAGAATCCCTTTGTGCACTGGCCCTAGCAACCCACCCCTAGCCAGCTCGGGAGGGCCCCACCTAGGGCCTAGCTCCGAAACGGTACCAAAGGCGCTTCTAGGAGCTGCATTCTGCAAAGGGAAACTGGGCTCGGGGAACAAACCTCAGCCCCAATGCGGCTTGGCTCAGGATCGCAGCGCTTGCCTAGTTCTCACCTAGGCCTAGGCTCCACATAGGGCCAAGGAGGGTCTGGGCTGCCTCTGGCTCCGTGGCCGCTGCTGCTTGGCTGGTGGTCTCCGCAGCTAGAAACCAACTCCAAACGTCTTCTCCTTCGCGGAGTAGTCTAAATTGGCCTAATGAAGCCCTGTGTGCACTGTCCCTAACAACCCACCCCTATCCAGCTCGGGAGGGACCCACCTAGGGCCTAGCTTGGAAACGGCACAAAACGCGCTTGTAGGAGCTGCATTCTGCAAAGGGAAACTGGGCTCGGGGAACAAACCTCAGCCCCACTGCGGCTTGGCTCAGAAACCCAGCGCTTGCCTAGTTCTCACCTAGCCCTCGGCTCCCCATAGGGCCAAGGAGGGTCTGGGCTGCCTCTGGCTCCGTGGGCACTGCTGCTTGGCTGGTGGTCTCTGCAGCTGGACACCAACTCCAAACGTCTTCTCCTTCGCGGAGAAGGCTGATGTGGCCTGAAAAAGCCCTTTGTGCAATGGCCCTAGCAACCCACCCATCGCCAGCTCCGGAGGGCCCCACCTAGGGCCTAGCTCCGTAACGGCACCAAACGCACTTGTAGGAGCTGCATTCTGCAAAGGGAAACTGGGCTCGGTGAACAAACCTCAACACCAGTGCGGCTATGCTCAGGATCGCAGCGCTTGCCTAGTTCTCACCTAGACCTCGGCTCCCCTTACGGCCAAGGAGGGTCTGGGCTGCCTCTGGCTCCGTGGGCACTGCTGCTTGGCTGGTGGTCTCTGCAGCTGGAAACCAACTCCAAACGTCTTCTCCTTCTCGGAGAAGTCTAAATTGGCCTAATGAAGCCCTGTGTGCACTGGTCCTAGCAACCCACCCCTAGCCAGCTCGGGAAGGCCCCACATAGGGCCTAGCTCGGAAATGGCACAAAACGCGCTTCTAGGAGCTGCATTCTGCAAAGGGAAAATGGGCTCGGTGAACAAACCTCAACACCAGTGCGGCCTGGCTCAGGATCGCAGCGCTTGCCTAGTTCTCACCTAGGCCTAGGCTCCCCTTAGGGCCAAGGAGGGTCTGGGCTGCCTCTGGCTCCGTGGGCACTGCTGCTTGGCTGGTGGTCTCCGCAGCTGGAAACCAACTCCAAACGTCATCTCCTTCGCGGAGAAGGCTGATGTGGCCTGAACAAGCCCTGTGTGCACTGGCCCTTGCAACCCACCCCTACCCAGCTCGGGAGGGCCCCACGTAGTGCCTAGCTTGGTAACGGCACAAAACGCACTTCTAGGAGCTGCATTCTGCAAAGGGAAACTGGGCTCGGGGAACAAACCTCAGCCCCAATGCGGCTTGGCTCAGGATCGCAGCGCTTGCCTAGTTCTCACCTAGCCCTCGGCTTCCCTTATGGCCAAGGAGGGTCTGGGCTGCCTCTGGCTCCGTGGGCACTGCTGCTTGGCTGGTGGTCTCCGCAGCTGGAAACCAACTCCAAACGTCTTCTCCTTCGCGGAGAAGGCTGATTTGGCCTTAAGAAGCCCTGTGTGCACTGGCCCTAGCCACCCACCCCTATCAAGCTCGGGAGGGCCCCACCTAGGGCCTAGCTCGGAAACGGCACAAAACGCGCTTGTAGGAGCTGCATTCTGCAAAGGGAAACTGGGCTCGGGGAACAAACCTCAGCCCCAATGCGGCTTGGCTCAGGATTGCAGCTCTTGCCTAGTTCTCACCTAGCCCTCGGCTCCCCTTAGGGCCAAGGAGGGTCTGGGCTGCCTCTGGCTCCGTGGGCACTGCTGCTTGGCTGGTGGTCTCCGCAGCTGGAAACCAACTCCAAACGTCTTCCCCTTCGCGGAGAAGGCTGATTTGGCCTGAAGAAGCCCTGTGTGCACTGGCCCTAGCAACCCACCCCTAGCCAGCTCGGGAGCGCCCCACCTAGGGCCTAGCTCGGAAACGGCACAAAACGCGTTTCTAGGAGCTGCATTCTGCAAAGGGAAACTGCGCTCGGGGAACAAACCTCAACACCAGTGCGGCCTGGCTCAGGATCACAGCGCTTGCCTAGTTCTCACCTAGGCCTAGGCTCCCCTTAGGGCCAAGGAGCGTCTGGGCTGCCTATGGCTCCGTGGGCACTGGTGCTTGGCTGGTGGTCTCCGGAGCTGGAAACGAACTCCAAACGTCTTCCACTTCGCGGAGAAGTCTAAATTGGCCTAATGAAGCCCTGTGTGCAAGGGCCGTAGCAACCCATCCCTAGCCAGCTCGGGAGGGCCCCACCTAGGGCCTAGCTCCGAAACGGCACCAAACGCGCTTGTAGGAGCTGCATTCTGCAAAGGGAAACTGGGCTCGGGGAACAAACCTCAGCCCCAATGCGGCTTGGCTCAGGATCGCAGCGCTTGCCTAGTTCTCACCTAGCCCTCGGCTCCCCTTATGGCCAAGGAGGGTCTGGGCTGCCTCTGGCTCCGTGGGCACTGCTGCTTGGCTGGTGGTCTCCTCAGCTGGAAAACAACTCCAAACGTCTTCCCCTTCGCGGAGAAGGCTGATTTGGCCTGAAGAAGCCCTTTGTGCACTGGCCCTAGCAACCCACCCCTAGCCAGCTCGGGAGGGCCCCACCTAGGGCCTAGCTCGGAAACGGCACAAAACGCGCTTCTAGGAGCTGCATTCTGCAAAGGGAAACTGCGCTCGGTGAACAAACCTCAACACCAGTGCGGCCTGGCTCAGGATCGCAGCGCTTGCCTAGTTCTCACCTAGGCCTAGGCTCCCCTTAGGGCCAAGGAGCGTCTGGGCTGCCTATGGCTCCGTGGGCACTGGTGCTTGGCTGGTGGTCTCCGGAGCTGGAAACCAACTCCAAACGTCTTCCACTTCGCGGAGAAGTCTAAATTGGCCTAATGAAGCCCTGTGTGCACTGGCCCTTGCAACCCACCCCTACCCAGCTCGGGAGGGCCCCACGTAGTGCCTAGCTTGGTAACGGCACAAAACGCACTTCTAGGAGCTGCATTCTGCAAAGGGAAACTGGGCTCGGGGAACAAACCTCAGCCCCAATGCGGCTTGGCTCAGGATCGCAGCGCTTGCCTAGTTCTCACCTAGCCCTCGGCTCCCCTTATGGCCAAGGAGGGTCTGGGCTGCCTCTGGCTCCGTGGGCACTGCTCCTTGGCTGGTGGTCTCCTCAGCTGGAAACCAACTCCAAACATCTTCCCCTTCGCGGAGAAGGCTGATTTGGCCTGAAGAATCCCTTTGTGCACTGGCCCTAGCAACCCACCCCTAGCCAGCTCGGGAGGGCCCCACCTAGGGCCTAGCTCCGAAACGGTACCAAAGGCGCTTCTAGGAGCTGCATTCTGCAAAGGGAAACTGGGCTCGGGGAACAAACCTCAGCCCCAATGCGGCTTGGCTCAGGATCGCAGCGCTTGCCTAGTTCTCACCTAGGCCTAGGCTCCACATAGGGCCAAGGAGGGTCTGGGCTGCCTCTGGCTCCGTGGCCGCTGCTGCTTGGCTGGTGGTCTCCGCAGCTAGAAACCAACTCCAAACGTCTTCTCCTTCGCGGAGTAGTCTAAATTGGCCTAATGAAGCCCTGTGTGCACTGTCCCTAACAACCCACCCCTATCCAGCTCGGGAGGGACCCACCTAGGGCCTAGCTTGGAAACGGCACAAAACGCGCTTGTAGGAGCTGCATTCTGCAAAGGGAAACTGGGCTCGGGGAACAAACCTCAGCCCCAATGCGGCTTGGCTCAGGATCGCAGCGCTTGCCTAGTTCTCACCTAGCCCTCGGCTCCCCTTACGGCCAAGGAGGGTCTGGGCTGCCTCTGGCTCCGTGGGCACTGCTGCTTGGCTGGTGGTCTCCGCAGCTGGAAACCAACTCCAAACGTCTTCTCCTTCGCAGAGAAGGCTGATTTGGCCTTAAGAAGCCCTGTGTGCACTGGCCCTAGCCACCCACCCCTATCAAGCTCGGAAGGGCCCCACCTAGGGCCTAGCTCGGAAACGGCACAAAACGCGCTTGTAGGAGCTGCATTCTGCAAAGGGAAACTGGGCTCGGGGAACAAACCTCAGCCCCAATGCGGCTTGGCTCAGGATTGCAGCTCTTGCCTAGTTCTCACCTAGCCCTCGGCTCCCCTTAGGGCCAAGGAGGGTCTGGGCTGCCTCTGGCTCCGTGGGCACTGCTGCTTGGCTGGTGGTCTCCGCAGCTGGAAACCAACTCCAAACGTCTTCCCCTTCGCGGAGAAGGCTGATTTGGCCTGAAGAAGCCCTTTGTGCACTGGCCCTAGCAACCCACCCCTAGCCAGCTCGGGAGCGCCCCACCTAGGGCCTAGCTCGGAAACGGCACAAAACGCGCTTCTAGGAGCTGCATTCTGCAAAGGGAAACTGCGCTCGGGGAACAAACCTCAACACCAGTGCGGCCTGGCTCAGGATCGCAGCGCTTGCCTAGTTCTCACCTAGGCCTAGGCTCCCCTTAGGGCCAAGGAGCGTCTGGGCTGCCTATGGCTCCGTGGGCACTGGTGCTTGGCTGGTGGTGTCCGGAGCTGGAAACCAACTCCAAACGTCTTCCACTTCGCGGAGAAGTCTAAATTGGCCTAATGAAGCCCTGTGTGCAAGGGCCGTAGCAACCCATCCCTAGCCACCTCGGGAGGGCCCCACCTAGGGCCTAGCTCCGAAACGGCACCAAACGCGCTTGTAGGAGCTGCATTCTGCAAAGGGAAACTGGGCTCGGGGAACAAACCTCAGCCCCAATGCGGCTTGGCTCAGGATCGCAGCGCTTGCCTAGTTCTCACCTAGCCCTCGGCTCCCCTTATGGCCAAGGAGGGTCTGGGCTGCCTCTGGCTCCGTGGGCACTGCTGCTTGGCTGGTGGTCTCCTCAGCTGGAAACCAACTCCAAACGTCTTCCCCTTCGCGGAGAAGGCTGATTTGGCCTGAAGAAGCCCTTTGTGCACTGGCCCTAGCAACCCACCCCTAGCCAGCTCGGGAGGGCCCCACCTAGGGCCTAGCTCCGAAACGGTACCAAAGGCGCTTCTAGGAGCTGCATTCTGCAAAGGGAAACTGGGCTCGGGGAACAAACCTCAGCCCCAATGCGGCTTGGCTCAGGATCGCAGCGCTTGCCTAGTTCTCACCTAGGCCTAGGCTCCACATAGGGCCAAGGAGGGTCTGGGCTGCCTCTGGCTCCGTGGCCGCTGCTGCTTGGCTGGTGGTCTCCGCAGCTAGAAACCAACTCCAAACGTCTTCTCCTTCGCGGAGTAGTCTAAATTGGCCTAATGAAGCCCTGTGTGCACTGTCCCTAACAACCCACCCCTATCCAGCTCGGGAGGGACCCACCTAGGGCCTAGCTTGGAAACGGCACAAAACGCGCTTGTAGGAGCTGCATTCTGCAAAGGGAAACTGGGCTCGGGGAACAAACCTCAGCCCCAATGCGGCTTGGCTCAGGATCGCAGCGCTTGCCTAGTTCTCACCTAGCCCTCGGCTCCCCTTACGGCCAAGGAGGGTCTGGGCTGCCTCTGGCTCCGTGGGCACTGCTGCTTGGCTGGTGGTCTCTGCAGCTGGAAACCAACTCCAAACGTCTTCTCCTTCTCGGAGAAGTCTAAATTGGCCTAATGAAGCCCTGTGTGCACTGGTCCTAGCAACCCACCCCTAGCCAGCTCGGGAAGGCCCCACATAGGGCCTAGCTCGGAAATGGCACAAAACGCGCTTCTAGGAGCTGCATTCTGCAAAGGGAAAATGGGCTCGGTGAACAAACCTCAACACCAGTGCGGCCTGGCTCAGGATCGCAGCGCTTGCCTAGTTCTCACCTAGGCCTAGGCTCCCCTTAGGGCCAAGGAGGGTCTGGGCTGCCTCTGGCTCCGTGGGCACTGCTGCTTGGCTGGTGGTCTCCGCAGCTGGAAACCAACTCCAAACGTCATCTCCTTCGCGGAGAAGGCTGATGTGGCCTGAATAAGCCCACATGTGTGCACTGGCCCTTGCAACCCACCCCTACCCAGCTCGGGAGGGCCCCACGTAGTGCCTAGCTTGGTAACGGCACAAAACGCACTTCTAGGAGCTGCATTCTGCAAAGGGAAACTGGGCTCGGGGAACAAACCTCAGCCCCAATGCGGCTTGGCTCAGGATCGCAGCGCTTGCCTAGTTCTCACCTAGCCCTCGGCTCCCCTTATGGCCAAGGAGGGTCTGGGCTGCCTATGGCTCCGTGGGCACTGCTCCTTGGCTGGTGGTCTCCTCAGCTGGAAACCAACTCCAAACGTCTTCCCCTTCGCGGAGAAGGCTGATTTGGCCTGAAGAATCCCTTTGTGCACTGGCCCTAGCAACCCACCCCTAGCCAGCTCGGGAGGGCCCCACCTAGGGCCTAGCTCCGAAACGGTACCAAAGGCGCTTCTAGGAGCTGCATTCTGCAAAGGGAAACTGGGCTCGGGGAACAAACCTCAGCCCCAATGCGGCTTGGCTCAGGATCGCAGCGCTTGCCTAGTTCTCACCTAGGCCTAGGCTCCACATAGGGCCAAGGAGGGTCTGGGCTGCCTCTGGCTCCGTGGCCGCTGCTGCTTGGCTGGTGGTCTCCGCAGCTAGAAACCAACTCCAAACGTCTTCTCCTTCGCGGAGTAGTCTAAATTGGCCTAATGAAGCCCTGTGTGCACTGTCCCTAACAACCCACCCCTATCCAGCTCGGGAGGGACCCACCTAGGGCCTAGCTTGGAAACGGCACAAAACGCGCTTGTAGGAGCTGCATTCTGCAAAGGGAAACTGGGCTCGGGGAACAAACCTCAGCCCCACTGCGGCTTGGCTCAGAAACCCAGCGCTTGCCTAGTTCTCACCTAGCCCTCGGCTCCCCATAGGGCCAAGGAGGGTCTGGGCTGCCTCTGGCTCCGTGGGCACTGCTGCTTGGCTGGTGGTCTCTGCAGCTGGACACCAACTCCAAACGTCTTCTCCTTCGCGGAGAAGGCTGATGTGGCCTGAAAAAGCCCTTTGTGCAATGGCCCTAGCAACCCACCCATCGCCAGCTCCGGAGGGCCCCACCTAGGGCCTAGCTCCGTAACGGCACCAAACGCACTTGTAGGAGCTGCATTCTGCAAAGGGAAACTGGGCTCGGTGAACAAACCTCAACACCAGTGCGGCTATGCTCAGGATCGCAGCGCTTGCCTAGTTCTCACCTAGACCTCGGCTCCCCTTACGGCCAAGGAGGGTCTGGGCTGCCTCTGGCTCCGTGGGCACTGCTGCTTGGCTGGTGGTCTCTGCAGCTGGAAACCAACTCCAAACGTCTTCTCCTTCTCGGAGAAGTCTAAATTGGCCTAATGAAGCCCTGTGTGCACTGGTCCTAGCAACCCACCCCTAGCCAGCTCGGGAAGGCCCCACATAGGGCCTAGCTCGGAAATGGCACAAAACGCGCTTCTAGGAGCTGCATTCTGCAAAGGGAAAATGGGCTCGGTGAACAAACCTCAACACCAGTGCGGCCTGGCTCAGGATCGCAGCGCTTGCCTAGTTCTCACCTAGGCCTAGGCTCCCCTTAGGGCCAAGGAGGGTCTGGGCTGCCTCTGGCTCCGTGGGCACTGCTGCTTGGCTGGTGGTCTCCGCAGCTGGAAACCAACTCCAAACGTCATCTCCTTCGCGGAGAAGGCTGATGTGGCCTGAACAAGCCCTGTGTGCACTGGCCCTTGCAACCCACCCCTACCCAGCTCGGGAGGGCCCCACGTAGTGCCTAGCTTGGTAACGGCACAAAACGCACTTCTAGGAGCTGCATTCTGCAAAGGGAAACTGGGCTCGGGGAACAAACCTCAGCCCCAATGCGGCTTGGCTCAGGATCGCAGCGCTTGCCTAGTTCTCACCTAGCCCTCGGCTTCCCTTATGGCCAAGGAGGGTCTGGGCTGCCTCTGGCTCCGTGGGCACTGCTGCTTGGCTGGTGGTCTCCGCAGCTGGAAACCAACTCCAAACGTCTTCTCCTTCGCGGAGAAGGCTGATTTGGCCTTAAGAAGCCCTGTGTGCACTGGCCCTAGCCACCCACCCCTATCAAGCTCGGGAGGGCCCCACCTAGGGCCTAGCTCGGAAACGGCACAAAACGCGCTTGTAGGAGCTGCATTCTGCAAAGGGAAACTGGGCTCGGGGAACAAACCTCAGCCCCAATGCGGCTTGGCTCAGGATTGCAGCTCTTGCCTAGTTCTCACCTAGCCCTCGGCTCCCCTTAGGGCCAAGGAGGGTCTGGGCTGCCTCTGGCTCCGTGGGCACTGCTGCTTGGCTGGTGGTCTCCGCAGCTGGAAACCAACTCCAAACGTCTTCCCCTTCGCGGAGAAGGCTGATTTGGCCTGAAGAAGCCCTGTGTGCACTGGCCCTAGCAACCCACCCCTAGCCAGCTCGGGAGCGCCCCACCTAGGGCCTAGCTCGGAAACGGCACAAAACGCGTTTCTAGGAGCTGCATTCTGCAAAGGGAAACTGCGCTCGGGGAACAAACCTCAACACCAGTGCGGCCTGGCTCAGGATCGCAGCGCTTGCCTAGTTCTCACCTAGGCCTAGGCTCCCCTTAGGGCCAAGGAGCGTCTGGGCTGCCTATGGCTCCGTGGGCACTGGTGCTTGGCTGGTGGTCTCCGGAGCTGGAAACCAACTCCAAACGTCTTCCACTTCGCGGAGAAGTCTAAATTGGCCTAATGAAGCCCTGTGTGCAAGGGCCGTAGCAACCCATCCCTAGCCAGCTCGGGAGGGCCCCACCTAGGGCCTAGCTCCGAAACGGCACCAAACGCGCTTGTAGGAGCTGCATTCTGCAAAGGGAAACTGGGCTCGGGGAACAAACCTCAGCCCCAATGCGGCTTGGCTCAGGATCGCAGCGCTTGCCTAGTTCTCACCTAGCCCTCGGCTCCCCTTATGGCCAAGGAGGGTCTGGGCTGCCTCTGGCTCCGTGGGCACTGCTGCTTGGCTGGTGGTCTCCTCAGCTGGAAAACAACTCCAAACGTCTTCCCCTTCGCGGAGAAGGCTGATTTGGCCTGAAGAAGCCCTTTGTGCACTGGCCCTAGCAACCCACCCCTAGCCAGCTCGGGAGGGCCCCACCTAGGGCCTAGCTCGGAAACGGCACAAAACGCGCTTCTAGGAGCTGCATTCTGCAAAGGGAAACTGCGCTCGGTGAACAAACCTCAACACCAGTGCGGCCTGGCTCAGGATCGCAGCGCTTGCCTAGTTCTCACCTAGGCCTAGGCTCCCCTTAGGGCCAAGGAGCGTCTGGGCTGCCTATGGCTCCGTGGGCACTGGTGCTTGGCTGGTGGTCTCCGGAGCTGGAAACCAACTCCAAACGTCTTCCACTTCGCGGAGAAGTCTAAATTGGCCTAATGAAGCCCTGTGTGCACTGGCCCTTGCAACCCACCCCTACCCAGCTCGGGAGGGCCCCACGTAGTGCCTAGCTTGGTAACGGCACAAAACGCACTTCTAGGAGCTGCATTCTGCAAAGGGAAACTGGGCTCGGGGAACAAACCTCAGCCCCAATGCGGCTTGGCTCAGGATCGCAGCGCTTGCCTAGTTCTCACCTAGCCCTCGGCTCCCCTTATGGCCAAGGAGGGTCTGGGCTGCCTCTGGCTCCGTGGGCACTGCTCCTTGGCTGGTGGTCTCCTCAGCTGGAAACCAACTCCAAACATCTTCCCCTTCGCGGAGAAGGCTGATTTGGCCTGAAGAATCCCTTTGTGCACTGGCCCTAGCAACCCACCCCTAGCCAGCTCGGGAGGGCCCCACCTAGGGCCTAGCTCCGAAACGGTACCAAAGGCGCTTCTAGGAGCTGCATTCTGCAAAGGGAAACTGGGCTCGGGGAACAAACCTCAGCCCCAATGCGGCTTGGCTCAGGATCGCAGCGCTTGCCTAGTTCTCACCTAGGCCTAGGCTCCACATAGGGCCAAGGAGGGTCTGGGCTGCCTCTGGCTCCGTGGCCGCTGCTGCTTGGCTGGTGGTCTCCGCAGCTAGAAACCAACTCCAAACGTCTTCTCCTTCGCGGAGTAGTCTAAATTGGCCTAATGAAGCCCTGTGTGCACTGTCCCTAACAACCCACCCCTATCCAGCTCGGGAGGGACCCACCTAGGGCCTAGCTTGGAAACGGCACAAAACGCGCTTGTAGGAGCTGCATTCTGCAAAGGGAAACTGGGCTCGGGGAACAAACCTCAGCCCCACTGCGGCTTGGCTCAGAAACCCAGCGCTTGCCTAGTTCTCACCTAGCCCTCGGCTCCCCATAGGGCCAAGGAGGGTCTGGGCTGCCTCTGGCTCCGTGGGCACTGCTGCTTGGCTGGTGGTCTCTGCAGCTGGACACCAACTCCAAACGTCTTCTCCTTCGCGGAGAAGGCTGATGTGGCCTGAAGAAGCCCTTTGTGCAATGGCCCTTGCAACCCACCCATCGCCAGCTCCGGAGGGCCCCACCTAGGGCCTAGCTCCGTAACGGCACCAAACGCACTTGTAGGAGCTGCATTCTGCAAAGGGAAACTGGGCTCGGTGAACAAACCTCAACACCAGTGCGGCTATGCTCAGGATCGCAGCGCTTGCCTAGTTCTCACCTAGCCCTCGGCTCCCCTTACGGCCAAAGAGGGTCTGGGCTGCCTCTGGCTCCGTGGGCACTGCTGCTTGGCTGGTGGTCTCTGAAGCTGGAAACCAACTCCAAACGTCTTCTCCTTCTCGGAGAAGTCTAAATTGGCCTAATGAAGCCCTGTGTGCACTGGTCCTATCAACCCACCCCTAGCCAGCTCGGGAAGGCCCCACATAGGGCCTAGCTCGGAAATGGCACAAAACGCGCTTCTAGGAGCTGCATTCTGCAAAGGGAAAATGGGCTCGGTGAACAAACCTCAACACCAGTGCGGCCTGGCTCAGGATCGCAGCGCTTGGCTAGTTCTCACATAGGTCTAGGCTCCCCTTAGGGCCAAGGAGGGTCTGGGCTGCCTCTGGCTCCGTGGGCACTGCTGCTTGGCTGGTGGTCTCCGCAGCTGGAAACCAACTCCAAACGTCATCTCCTTCGCGGAGAAGGCTGATGTGGCCTGAATAAGCCCTGTGTGCACAGGCCCTTGCAACCCACCCCTACCCAGCTCGGGAGGGCCCCACGTAGTGCCTAGCTTGGTAACGGCACAAAACGCACTTCTAGGAGCTGCATTCTGCAAAGGGAAACTGGGCTCGGGGAACAAACCTCAGCCCCACTGCGGCTTGGCTCAGAAACCCAGCGCTTGCCTAGTTCTCACCTAGCCCTCGGCTCCCCATAGGGCCAAGGAGGGTCTGGGCTGCCTCTGGCTCCGTGGGCACTGCTGCTTGGCTGGTGGTCTCTGCAGCTGGACACCAACTCCAAACGTCTTCTCCTTCGCGGAGAAGGCTGATGTGGCCTGAAAAAGCCCTTTGTGCAATGGCCCTAGCAACCCACCCATCGCCAGCTCCGGAGGGCCCCACCTAGGGCCTAGCTCCGTAACGGCACCAAACGCACTTGTAGGAGCTGCATTCTGCAAAGGGAAACTGGGCTCGGTGAACAAACCTCAACACCAGTGCGGCTATGCTCAGGATCGCAGCGCTTGCCTAGTTCTCACCTAGACCTCGGCTCCCCTTACGGCCAAGGAGGGTCTGGGCTGCCTCTGGCTCCGTGGGCACTGCTACTTGGCTGGTGGTCTCCGCAGCTGGAAACCAACTCCAAACGTCTTCCCCTTCGCGGAGAAGGCTGATTTGGCCTGAAGAAGCCCTGTGTGCACTGGCCCTAGCCACCCACCCCTATCAAGCTCGGGAGGGCCCCACCTAGGGCCTAGCTCGGAAACGGCACAAAACGCGCTTTTAGGAGCTGCATTCTGCAAAGGGAAACTGGGCTCGGGGAACAAACCTCAGCCCCAATGCGGCTTGGCTCAGGATTGCAGCTCTTGCCTAGTTCTCACCTAGCCCTCGGCTCCCCTTAGGGCCAAGGAGGGTCTGGGCTGCCTCTGGCTCCGTGGGCACTGCTACTTGGCTGGTGGTCTCCGCAGCTGGAAACCAACTCCAAACGTCTTCCCCTTCGCGGAGAAGGCTGATTTGGCCTGAAGAAGCCCTGTGTGCACTGGCCCTAGCAACCCACCCCTAGCCAGCTCGGGAGCGCCCCACCTAGGGCCTAGCTCGGAAACGGCACAAAACGCGTTTCTAGGAGCTGCATTCTGCAAAGGGAAACTGCGCTCGGGGAACAAACCTCAACACCAGTGCGGCCTGGCTCAGGATCGCAGCGCTTGCCTAGTTCTCACCTAGGCCTAGGCTCCCCTTAGGGCCAAGGAGCGTCTGGGCTGCCTATGGCTCCGTGGGCACTGGTGCTTGGCTGGTGGTCTCCGGAGCTGGAAACGAACTCCAAACGTCTTCCACTTCGCGGAGAAGTCTAAATTGGCCTAATGAAGCCCTGTGTGCAAGGGCCGTAGCAACCCATCCCTAGCCAGCTCGGGAGGGCCCCACCTAGGGCCTAGCTCCGAAACGGCACCAAACGCGCTTGTAGGAGCTGCATTCTGCAAAGGGAAACTGGGCTCGGGGAACAAACCTCAGCCCCAATGCGGCTTGGCTCAGGATCGCAGCGCTTGCCTAGTTCTCACCTAGCCCTCGGCTCCCCTTATGGCCAAGGAGGGTCTGGGCTGCCTCTGGCTCCGTGGGCACTGCTGCTTGGCTGGTGGTCTCCTCAGCTGGAAAACAACTCCAAACGTCTTCCCCTTCGCGGAGAAGGCTGATTTGGCCTGAAGAAGCCCTTTGTGCACTGGCCCTAGCAACCCACCCCTAGCCAGCTCGGGAGGGCCCCACCTAGGGCCTAGCTCGGAAACGGCACAAAACGCGCTTCTAGGAGCTGCATTCTGCAAAGGGAAACTGCGCTCGGTGAACAAACCTCAACACCAGTGCGGCCTGGCTCAGGATCGCAGCGCTTGCCTAGTTCTCACCTAGGCCTAGGCTCCCCTTAGGGCCAAGGAGCGTCTGGGCTGCCTATGGCTCCGTGGGCACTGGTGCTTGGCTGGTGGTCTCCGGAGCTGGAAACCAACTCCAAACGTCTTCCACTTCGCGGAGAAGTCTAAATTGGCCTAATGAAGCCCTGTGTGCAAGGGCCGTAGCAACCCATCCCTAGCCACCTCGGGAGGGCCCCACCTAGGGCCTAGCTCCGAAACGGCACCAAACGCGCTTGTAGGAGCTGCATTCTGCAAAGGGAAACTGGGCTCGGGGAACAAACCTCAGCCCCAATGCGGCTTGGCTCAGGATCGCAGCGCTTGCCTAGTTCTCACCTAGCCCTCGGCTCCCCTTATGGCCAAGGAGGGTCTGGGCTGCCTCTGGCTCCGTGGGCACTGCTCCTTGGCTGGTGGTCTCCTCAGCTGGAAACCAACTCCAAACGTCTTCCCCTTCGCGGAGAAGGCTGATTTGGCCTGAAGAAGCCCTTTGTGCACTGGCCCTAGCAACCCACCCCTAGCCAGCTCGGGAGGGCCCCACCTAGGGCCTAGCTCCGAAACGGTACCAAAGGCGCTTCTAGGAGCTGCATTCTGCAAAGGGAAACTGGGCTCGGGGAACAAACCTCAGCCCCAATGCGGCTTGGCTCAGGATCGCAGCGCTTGCCTAGTTCTCACCTAGGCCTAGTCTCCACATAGGGCCAAGGAGGGTCTGGGCTGCCTCTGGCTCCGTGGCCGCTGCTGCTTGGCTGGTGGTCTCCGCAGCTAGAAACCAACTCCAAACGTCTTCTCCTTCGCGGAGTAGTCTAAATTGGCCTAATGAAGCCCTGTGTGCACTGTCCCTAACAACCCACCCCTATCCAGCTCGGGAGGGACCCACCTAGGGCCTAGCTTGGAAACGGCACAAAACGCGCTTGTAGGAGCTGCATTCTGCAAAGGGAAACTGGGCTCGGGGAACAAACCTCAGCCCCACTGCGGCTTGGCTCAGAAACCCAGCGCTTGCCTAGTTCTCACCTAGCCCTCGGCTCCCCATAGGGCCAAGGAGGGTCTGGGCTGCCTCTGGCTCCGTGGGCACTGCTGCTTGGCTGGTGGTCTCTGCAGCTGGACACCAACTCCAAACGTCTTCTCCTTCGCGGAGAAGGCTGATGTGGCCTGAAGAAGCCCTTTGTGCAATGGCCCTTGCAACCCACCCATCGCCAGCTCCGGAGGGCCCCACCTAGGGCCTAGCTCCGTAACGGCACCAAACGCACTTGTAGGAGCTGCATTCTGCAAAGGGAAACTGGGCTCGGTGAACAAACCTCAACACCAGTGCGGCTATGCTCAGGATCGCAGCGCTTGCCTAGTTCTCACCTAGCCCTCGGCTCCCCTTACGGCCAAGGAGGGTCTGGGCTGCCTCTGGCTCCGTGGGCACTGCTGCTTGGCTGGTGGTCTCTGCAGCTGGAAACCAACTCCAAACGTCTTCTCCTTCTCGGAGAAGTCTAAATTGGCCTAATGAAGCCCTGTGTGCACTGGTCCTAGCAACCCACCCCTAGCCAGCTCGGGAAGGCCCCACATAGGGCCTAGCTCGGAAATGGCACAAAACGCGCTTCTAGGAGCTGCATTCTGCAAAGGGAAAATGGGCTCGGTGAACAAACCTCAACACCAGTGCGGCCTGGCTCAGGATCGCAGCGCTTGGCTAGTTCTCACATAGGTCTAGGCTCCCCTTAGGGCCAAGGAGGGTCTGGGCTGCCTCTGGCTCCGTGGGCACTGCTGCTTGGCTGGTGGTCTCCGCAGCTGGAAACCAACTCCAAACGTCATCTCCTTCGCGGAGAAGGCTGATGTGGCCTGAATAAGCCCTGTGTGCACAGGCCCTTGCAACCCACCCCTACCCAGCTCGGGAGGGCCCCACGTAGTGCCTAGCTTGGTAACGGCACAAAACGCACTTCTAGGAGCTGCATTCTGCAAAGGGAAACTGGGCTCGGGGAACAAACCTCAGCCCCACTGCGGCTTGGCTCAGAAACCCAGCGCTTGCCTAGTTCTCACCTAGCCCTCGGCTCCCCATAGGGCCAAGGAGGGTCTGGGCTGCCTCTGGCTCCGTGGGCACTGCTGCTTGGCTGGTGGTCTCTGCAGCTGGACACCAACTCCAAACGTCTTCTCCTTCGCGGAGAAGGCTGATGTGGCCTGAAGAAGCCCTTTGTGCAATGGCCCTAGCAACCCACCCATCGCCAGCTCCGGAGGGCCCCACCTAGGGCCTAGCTCCGTAACGGCACCAAACGCACTTGTAGGAGCTGCATTCTGCAAAGGGAAACTGGGCTCGGTGAACAAACCTCAACACCAGTGCGGCTATGCTCAGGATCGCAGCGCTTGCCTAGTTCTCACCTAGCCCTCGGCTCCCCTTTCGGCCAAGGAGGGTCTGGGCTGCCTCTGGCTCCGTGGGCACTGCTGCTTGGCTGGTGGTCTCTGCAGCTGGAAACCAACTCCAAACGTCTTCTCCTTCTCGGAGAAGTCTAAATTGGCCTAATGAAGCCCTGTGTGCACTGGTCCTAGCAACCCACCCCTAGCCAGCTCGGGAAGGCCCCACATAGGGCCTAGCTCGGAAATGGCACAAAACGCGCTTCTAGGAGCTGCATTCTGCAAAGGGAAAATGGGCTCGGTGAACAAACCTCAACACCAGTGCGGCCTGGCTCAGGATCGCAGCGCTTGCCTAGTTCTCACCTAGGCCTAGGCTCCCCTTAGGGCCAAGGAGGGTCTGGGCTGCCTCTGGCTCCGTGGGCACTGCTGCTTGGCTGGTGGTCTCCGCAGCTGGAAACCAACTCCAAACGTCATCTCCTTCGCGGAGAAGGCTGATGTGGCCTGAACAAGCCCTGTGTGCACTGGCCCTTGCAACCCACCCCTACCCAGCTCGGGAGGGCCCCACGTAGTGCCTAGCTTGGTAACGGCACAAAACGCACTTCTAGGAGCTGCATTCTGCAAAGGGAAACTGGGCTCGGGGAACAAACCTCAGCCCCAATGCGGCTTGGCTCAGGATCGCAGCGCTTGCCTAGTTCTCACCTAGCCCTCGGCTTCCCTTATGGCCAAGGAGGGTCTGGGCTGCCTCTGGCTCCGTGGCCGCTGCTGCTTGGCTGGTGGTCTCCGCAGCTGGAAACCAACTCCAAACGTCTTCTCCTTCGCGGAGAAGGCTGATTTGGCCTTAAGAAGCCCTGTGTGCACTGGCCCTAGCCACCCACCCCTATCAAGCTCGGGAGGGCCCCACCTAGGGCCTAGCTCGGAAACGGCACAAAACGCGCTTGTAGGAGCTGCATTCTGCAAAGGGAAACTGGGCTCGGGGAACAAACCTCAGCCCCAATGCGGCTTGGCTCAGGATTGCAGCTCTTGCCTAGTTCTCACCTAGCCCTCGGCTCCCCTTAGGGCCAAGGAGGGTCTGGGCTGCCTCTGGCTCCGTGGGCACTGCTGCTTGGCTGGTGGTCTCCGCAGCTGGAAACCAACTCCAAACGTCTTCCCCTTCGCGGAGAAGGCTGATTTGGCCTGAAGAAGCCCTGTGTGCACTGGCCCTAGCAACCCACCCCTAGCCAGCTCGGGAGCGCCCCACCTAGGGCCTAGCTCGGAAACGGCACAAAACGCGCTTCTAGGAGCTGCATTCTGCAAAGGGAAACTGCGCTCGGGGAACAAACCTCAACACCAGTGCGGCCTGGCTCAGGATCGCAGCGCTTGCCTAGTTCTCACCTAGGCCTAGGCTCCCCTTAGGGCCAAGGAGCGTCTGGGCTGCCTATGGCTCCGTGGGCACTGGTGCTTGGCTGGTGGTCTCCGGAGCTGGAAACGAACTCCAAACGTCTTCCACTTCGCGGAGAAGTCTAAATTGGCCTAATGAAGCCCTGTGTGCAAGGGCCGTAGCAACCCATCCCTAGCCAGCTCGGGAGGGCCCCACCTAGGGCCTAGCTCCGAAACGGCACCAAACGCGCTTGTAGGAGCTGCATTCTGCAAAGGGAAACTGGGCTCGGGGAACAAACCTCAGCCCCAATGCGGCTTGGCTCAGGATCGCAGCGCTTGCCTAGTTCTCACCTAGCCCTCGGCTCCCCTTATGGCCAAGGAGGGTCTGGGCTGCCTCTGGCTCCGTGGGCACTGCTGCTTGGCTGGTGGTCTCCTCAGCTGGAAAACAACTCCAAACGTCTTCCCCTTCGCGGAGAAGGCTGATTTGGCCTGAAGAAGCCCTTTGTGCACTGGCCCTAGCAACCCACCCCTAGCCAGCTCGGGAGGGCCCCACCTAGGGCCTAGCTCGGAAACGGCACAAAACGCGCTTCTAGGAGCTGCATTCTGCAAAGGGAAACTGCGCTCGGTGAACAAACCTCAACACCAGTGCGGCCTGGCTCAGGATCGCAGCGCTTGCCTAGTTCTCACCTAGGCCTAGGCTCCCCTTAGGGCCAAGGAGCGTCTGGGCTGCCTATGGCTCCGTGGGCACTGGTGCTTGGCTGGTGGTCTCCGGAGCTGGAAACCAACTCCAAACGTCTTCCACTTCGCGGAGAAGTCTAAATTGGCCTAATGAAGCCCTGTGTGCAAGGGCCGTAGCAACCCATCCCTAGCCACCTCGGGAGGGCCCCACCTAGGGCCTAGCTCCGAAACGGCACCAAACGCGCTTGTAGGAGCTGCATTCTGCAAAGGGAAACTGGGCTCGGGGAACAAACCTCAGCCCCAATGCGGCTTGGCTCAGGATCGCAGCGCTTGCCTAGTTCTCACCTAGCCCTCGGCTCCCCTTATGGCCAAGGAGGGTCTGGGCTGCCTCTGGCTCCGTGGGCACTGCTCCTTGGCTGGTGGTCTCCTCAGCTGGAAACCAACTCCAAACGTCTTCCCCTTCGCGGAGAAGGCTGATTTGGCCTGAAGAAGCCCTTTGTGCACTGGCCCTAGCAACCCACCCCTAGCCAGCTCGGGAGGGCCCCACCTAGGGCCTAGCTCCGAAACGGTACCAAAGGCGCTTCTAGGAGCTGCATTCTGCAAAGGGAAACTGGGCTCGGGGAACAAACCTCAGCCCCAATGCGGCTTGGCTCAGGATCGCAGCGCTTGCCTAGTTCTCACCTAGGCCTAGTCTCCACATAGGGCCAAGGAGGGTCTGGGCTGCCTCTGGCTCCGTGGCCGCTGCTGCTTGGCTGGTGGTCTCCGCAGCTAGAAACCAACTCCAAACGTCTTCTCCTTCGCGGAGTAGTCTAAATTGGCCTAATGAAGCCCTGTGTGCACTGTCCCTAACAACCCACCCCTATCCAGCTCGGGAGGGACCCACCTAGGGCCTAGCTTGGAAACGGCACAAAACGCGCTTGTAGGAGCTGCATTCTGCAAAGGGAAACTGGGCTCGGGGAACAAACCTCAGCCCCACTGCGGCTTGGCTCAGAAACCCAGCGCTTGCCTAGTTCTCACCTAGCCCTCGGCTCCCCATAGGGCCAAGGAGGGTCTGGGCTGCCTCTGGCTCCGTGGGCACTGCTGCTTGGCTGGTGGTCTCTGCAGCTGGACACCAACTCCAAACGTCTTCTCCTTCGCGGAGAAGGCTGATGTGGCCTGAAGAAGCCCTTTGTGCAATGGCCCTTGAAACCCACCCATCGCCAGCTCCGGAGGGCCCCACCTAGGGCCTAGCTCCGTAACGGCACCAAACGCACTTGTAGGAGCTGCATTCTGCAAAGGGAAACTGGGCTCGGTGAACAAACCTCAACACCAGTGCGGCTATGCTCAGGATCGCAGCGCTTGCCTAGTTCTCACCTAGCCCTCGGCTCCCCTTACGGCCAAGGAGGGTCTGGGCTGCCTCTGGCTCCGTGGGCACTGCTGCTTGGCTGGTGGTCTCTGCAGCTGGAAACCAACTCCAAACGTCTTCTCCTTCTCGGAGAAGTCTAAATTGGCCTAATGAAGCCCTGTGTGCACTGGTCCTAGCAACCCACCCCTAGCCAGCTCGGGAAGGCCCCACATAGGGCCTAGCTCGGAAATGGCACAAAACGCGCTTCTAGGAGCTGCATTCTGCAAAGGGAAAATGGGCTCGGTGAACAAACCTCAACACCAGTGCGGCCTGGCTCAGGATCGCAGCGCTTGGCTAGTTCTCACATAGGTCTAGGCTCCCCTTAGGGCCAAGGAGGGTCTGGGCTGCCTCTGGCTCCGTGGGCACTGCTGCTTGGCTGGTGGTCTCCGCAGCTGGAAACCAACTCCAAACGTCATCTCCTTCGCGGAGAAGGCTGATGTGGCCTGAATAAGCCCTGTGTGCACAGGCCCTTGCAACCCACCCCTACCCAGCTCGGGAGGGCCCCACGTAGTGCCTAGCTTGGTAACGGCACAAAACGCACTTCTAGGAGCTGCATTCTGCAAAGGGAAACTGGGCTCGGGGAACAAACCTCAGCCCCACTGCGGCTTGGCTCAGAAACCCAGCGCTTGCCTAGTTCTCACCTAGCCCTCGGCTCCCCATAGGGCCAAGGAGGGTCTGGGCTGCCTCTGGCTCCGTGGGCACTGCTGCTTGGCTGGTGGTCTCTGCAGCTGGACACCAACTCCAAACGTCTTCTCCTTCGCGGAGAAGGCTGATGTGGCCTGAAGAAGCCCTTTGTGCAATGGCCCTAGCAACCCACCCATCGTCAGCTCCGGAGGGCCCCACCTAGGGCCTAGCTCCGTAACGGCACCAAACGCACTTGTAGGAGCTGCATTCTGCAAAGGGAAACTGGGCTCGGTGAACAAACCTCAACACCAGTGCGGCTATGCTCAGGATCGCAGCGCTTGCCTAGTTCTCACCTAGCCCTCGGCTCCCCTTACGGCCAAGGAGGGTCTGGGCTGCCTCTGGCTCCGTGGGCACTGCTGCTTGGCTGGTGGTCTCTGCAGCTGGAAACCAACTCCAAACGTCTTCTCCTTCTCGGAGAAGTCTAAATTGGCCTAATGAAGCCCTGTGTGCACTGGTCCTAGCAACCCACCCCTAGCCAGCTCGGGAAGGCCCCACATAGGGCCTAGCTCGGAAATGGCACAAAACGCGCTTCTAGGAGCTGCATTCTGCAAAGGGAAAATGGGCTCGGTGAACAAACCTCAACACCAGTGCGGCCTGGCTCAGGATCGCAGCGCTTGCCTAGTTCTCACCTAGGCCTAGGCTCCCCTTAGGGCCAAGGAGGGTCTGGGCTGCCTCTGGCTCCGTGGGCACTGCTGCTTGGCTGGTGGTCTCCGCAGCTGGAAACCAACTCCAAACGTCATCTCCTTCGCGGAGAAGGCTGATGTGGCCTGAACAAGCCCTGTGTGCACTGGCCCTTGCAACCCACCCCTACCCAGCTCGGGAGGGCCCCACGTAGTGCCTAGCTCGGTAACGGCACAAAACGCACTTCTAGGAGCTGCATTCTGCAAAGGGAAACTGGGCTCGGGGAACAAACCTCAGCCCCAATGCGGCTTGGCTCAGGATCGCAGCGCTTGCCTAGTTCTCACCTAGCCCTCGGCTTCCCTTATGGCCAAGGAGGGTCTGGGCTGCCTCTGGCTCCGTGGGCACTGCTGCTTGGCTGGTGGTCTCCGCAGCTGGAAACCAACTCCAAACGTCTTCTCCTTCGCGGAGAAGGCTGATTTGGCCTTAAGAAGCCCTGTGTGCACTGGCCCTAGCCACCCACCCCTATCAAGCTCGGGAGGGCCCCACCTAGGGCCTAGCTCGGAAACGGCACAAAACGCGCTTTTAGGAGCTGCATTCTGCAAAGGGAAACTGGGCTCGGGGAACAAACCTCAGCCCCAATGCGGCTTGGCTCAGGATTGCAGCTCTTGCCTAGTTCTCACCTAGCCCTCGGCTCCCCTTAGGGCCAAGGAGGGTCTGGGCTGCCTCTGGCTCCGTGGGCACTGCTGCTTGGCTGGTGGTCTCCGCAGCTGGAAACCAACTCCAAACGTCATCTCCTTCGCGGAGAAGGCTGATGTGGCCTGAATAAGCCCTGTGTGCACAGGCCCTTGCAACCCACCCCTACCCAGCTCGGGAGGGCCCCACGTAGTGCCTAGCTTGGTAACGGCACAAAACGCACTTCTAGGAGCTGCATTCTGCAAAGGGAAACTGGGCTCGGGGAACAAACCTCAGCCCCACTGCGGCTTGGCTCAGAAACCCAGCGCTTGCCTAGTTCTCACCTAGCCCTCGGCTCCCCATAGGGCCAAGGAGGGTCTGGGCTGCCTCTGGCTCCGTGGGCACTGCTGCTTGGCTGGTGGTCTCTGCAGCTGGACACCAACTCCAAACGTCTTCTCCTTCGCGGAGAAGGCTGATGTGGCCTGAAGAAGCCCTTTGTGCAATGGCCCTAGCAACCCACCCATCGTCAGCTCCGGAGGGCCCCACCTAGGGCCTAGCTCCGTAACGGCACCAAACGCACTTGTAGGAGCTGCATTCTGCAAAGGGAAACTGGGCTCGGTGAACAAACCTCAACACCAGTGCGGCTATGCTCAGGATCGCAGCGCTTGCCTAGTTCTCACCTAGACCTCGGCTCCCCTTACGGCCAAGGAGGGTCTGGGCTGCCTCTGGCTCCGTGGGCACTGCTGCTTGGCTGGTGGTCTCTGCAGCTGGAAACCAACTCCAAACGTCTTCTCCTTCTCGGAGAAGTCTAAATTGGCCTAATGAAGCCCTGTGTGCACTGGTCCTAGCAACCCACCCCTAGCCAGCTCGGGAAGGCCCCACATAGGGCCTAGCTCGGAAATGGCACAAAACGCGCTTCTAGGAGCTGCATTCTGCAAAGGGAAAATGGGCTCGGTGAACAAACCTCAACACCAGTGCGGCCTGGCTCAGGATCGCAGCGCTTGCCTAGTTCTCACCTAGGCCTAGGCTCCCCTTAGGGCCAAGGAGGGTCTGGGCTGCCTCTGGCTCCGTGGGCACTGCTGCTTGGCTGGTGGTCTCCGCAGCTGGAAACCAACTCCAAACGTCATCTCCTTCGCGGAGAAGGCTGATGTGGCCTGAACAAGCCCTGTGTGCACTGGCCCTTGCAACCCACCCCTACCCAGCTCGGGAGGGCCCCACGTAGTGCCTAGCTTGGTAACGGCACAAAACGCACTTCTAGGAGCTGCATTCTGCAAAGGGAAACTGGGCTCGGGGAACAAACCTCAGCCCCAATGCGGCTTGGCTCAGGATCGCAGCGCTTGCCTAGTTCTCACCTAGCCCTCGGCTTCCCTTATGGCCAAGGAGGGTCTGGGCTGCCTCTGGCTCCGTGGGCACTGCTGCTTGGCTGGTGGTCTCCGCAGCTGGAAACCAACTCCAAACGTCTTCTCCTTCGCGGAGAAGGCTGATTTGGCCTTAAGAAGCCCTGTGTGCACTGGCCCTAGCCACCCACCCCTATCAAGCTCGGGAGGGCCCCACCTAGGGCCTAGCTCGGAAACGGCACAAAACGCGCTTTTAGGAGCTGCATTCTGCAAAGGGAAACTGGGCTCGGGGAACAAACCTCAGCCCCAATGCGGCTTGGCTCAGGATTGCAGCTCTTGCCTAGTTCTCACCTAGCCCTCGGCTCCCCTTAGGGCCAAGGAGGGTCTGGGCTGCCTCTGGCTCCGTGGGCACTGCTGCTTGGCTGGTGGTCTCCGCAGCTGGAAACCAACTCCAAACGTCTTCCCCTTCGCGGAGAAGGCTGATTTGGCCTGAAGAAGCCCTGTGTGCACTGGCCCTAGCAACCCACCCCTAGCCAGCTCGGGAGCGCCCCACCTAGGGCCTAGCTCGGAAACGGCACAAAACGCGCTTCTAGGAGCTGCATTCTGCAAAGGGAAACTGCGCTCGGGGAACAAACCTCAACACCAGTGCGGCCTGGCTCAGGATCGCAGCGCTTGCCTAGTTCTCACCTAGGCCTAGGCTCCCCTTAGGGCCAAGGAGCGTCTGGGCTGCCTATGGCTCCGTGGGCACTGGTGCTTGGCTGGTGGTCTCCGGAGCTGGAAACGAACTCCAAACGTCTTCCACTTCGCGGAGAAGTCTAAATTGGCCTAATGAAGCCCTGTGTGCAAGGGCCGTAGCAACCCATCCCTAGCCAGCTCGGGAGGGCCCCACCTAGGGCCTAGCTCCGAAACGGCACCAAACGCGCTTGTAGGAGCTGCATTCTGCAAAGGGAAACTGGGCTCGGGGAACAAACCTCAGCCCCAATGCGGCTTGGCTCAGGATCGCAGCGCTTGCCTAGTTCTCACCTAGCCCTCGGCTCCCCTTATGGCCAAGGAGGGTCTGGGCTGCCTCTGGCTCCGTGGGCACTGCTGCTTGGCTGGTGGTCTCCTCAGCTGGAAAACAACTCCAAACGTCTTCCCCTTCGCGGAGAAGGCTGATTTGGCCTGAAGAAGCCCTTTGTGCACTGGCCCTAGCAACCCACCCCTAGCCAGCTCGGGAGGGCCCCACCTAGGGCCTAGCTCGGAAACGGCACAAAACGCGCTTCTAGGAGCTGCATTCTGCAAAGGGAAACTGCGCTCGGTGAACAAACCTCAACACCAGTGCGGCCTGGCTCAGGATCGCAGCGCTTGCCTAGTTCTCACCTAGGCCTAGGCTCCCCTTAGGGCCAAGGAGCGTCTGGGCTGCCTATGGCTCCGTGGGCACTGGTGCTTGGCTGGTGGTCTCCGGAGCTGGAAACCAACTACAAACGTCTTCCACTTTGCGGAGAAGTCTAAATTGGCCTAATGAAGCCCTGTGTGCAAGGGCCGTAGCAACCCATCCCTAGCCACCTCGGGAGGGCCCCACCTAGGGCCTAGCTCCGAAACGGCACCAAACGCGCTTGTAGGAGCTGCATTCTGCAAAGGGAAACTGGGCTCGGGGAACAAACCTCAGCCCCAATGCGGCTTGGCTCAGGATCGCAGCGCTTGCCTAGTTCTCACCTAGCCCTCGGCTCCCCTTATGGCCAAGGAGGGTCTGGGCTGCCTCTGGCTCCGTGGGCACTGCTGCTTGGCTGGTGGTCTCCTCAGCTGGAAACCAACTCCAAACGTCTTCCCCTTCGCGGAGAAGGCTGATTTGGCCTGAAGAAGCCCTTTGTGCACTGGCCCTAGCAACCCACCCCTAGCCAGCTCGGGAGGGCCCCACCTAGGGCCTAGCTCCGAAACGGTACCAAAGGCGCTTCTAGGAGCTGCATTCTGCAAAGGGAAACTGGGCTCGGGGAACAAACCTCAGCCCCAATGCGGCTTGGCTCAGGATCGCAGCGCTTGCCTAGTTCTCACCTAGGCCTAGTCTCCACATAGGGCCAAGGAGGGTTTGGGCTGCCTCTGGCTCCGTGGCCGCTGCTGCTTGGCTGGTGGTCTCCGCAGCTAGAAACCAACTCCAAACGTCTTCTCCTTCGCGGAGTAGTCTAAATTGGCCTAATGAAGCCCTGTGTGCACTGTCCCTAACAACCCACCCCTATCCAGCTCGGGAGGGACCCACCTAGGGCCTAGCTCCGAAACGGCACAAAACGCGCTTGTAGGAGCTGCATTCTGCAAAGGGAAACTGGGCTCGGGGAACAAACCTCAGCCCCAATGCGGCTTGGCTCAGAAACCCAGCGCTTGCCTAGTTCTCACCTAGCCCTCGGCTCCCCATAGGGCCAAGGAGGCTCTGGTCTGCCTCTGGCTCCGTGGGCACTGCTGCTTGGCTGGTGGTCTCTGCAGCTGGAAACCAACTCCAAACGTCTTCTCCTTCGCGGAGAAGGTTGATGTGGCCTGAAGAAGCCCTTTGTGCAATGGCCCTAGCAACCCACCCATCGCCAGCTCCGGAGGGCCCCACCTAGGGCCTAGCTCCGTAACGGCAGAAAGCGCGCTTGTAGGAGCTGCATTCTGCAAAGGGAAACTGGGCTCGGTGAACAAACCTCAACACCAGTGCGGCTATGCTCAGGATCGCAGCGCTTGCCTAGTTCTCACCTAGCCCTCGGCTCCCCTTACGGCCAAGGAGGGTCTGGGCTGCCTCTGGCTCCGTGGGCACTGCTGCTTGGCTGGTGGTCTCTGCAGCTGGAAACCAACTCCAAACGTCTTCTCCTTCTCGGAGAAGTCTAAATTGGCCTAATGAAGCCCTGTGTGCACTGGTCCTAGCAACCCACCCCTAGCCAGCTCGGGAAGGCCCCACATAGGGCCTAGCTCGGAAATGGCACAAAACGCGCTTCTAGGAGCTGCATTCTGCAAAGGGAAAATGGGCTCGGTGAACAAACCTCAACACCAGTGCGGCCTGGCTCAGGATCGCAGCGCTTGCCTAGTTCTCACCTAGGCCTAGGCTCCCCTTAGGGCCAAGGAGGGTCTGGGCTGCCTCTGGCTCCGTGGGCACTGCTGCTTGGCTGGTGGTCTCCGCAGCTGGAAACCAACTCCAAACGTCGTCTCCTTCGCGGAGAAGGCTGATGTGGCCTGAACAAGCCCTGTGTGCACTGGCCCTTGCAACCCACCCCTACCCAGCTCGGGAGGGCCCCACGTAGTGCCTAGCTTGGTAACGGCACAAAACGCACTTCTAGGAGCTGCATTCTGCAAAGGGAAACTGGGCTCGGGGAACAAACCTCAGCCCCAATGCGGCTTGGCTCAGGATCGCAGCGCTTGCCTAGTTCTCACCTAGCCCTCGGCTCCCCTTATGGCCAAGGAGGGTCTGGGCTGCCTCTGGCTCCGTGGGCACTGCTCCTTGGCTGGTGGTCTCCTCAGCTGGAAACCAACTCCAAACGTCTTCTCCTTCGCGGAGAAGGCTGATTTGGCCTGAAGAATCCCTTTGTGCACTTGCCCTAGCAACCCACCCCTAGCCAGCTCGGGAGGGCCCCACCTAGGGCCTAGCTCCGAAACGGTACCAAAGGCGCTTCTAGGAGCTGCATTCTGCAAAGGGAAACTGGGCTCGGGGAACAAACCTCAGCCCCAATGCGGCTTGGCTCAGGATCGCAGCGCTTGCCTAGTTCTCACCTAGGCCTAGGCTCCACATAGGGCCAAGGAGGGTCTGGGCTGCCTCTGGCTCCGTGGCCGCTGCTGCTTGGCTGGTGGTCTCCGCAGCTAGAAACCAACTCCAAACGTCTTCTCCTTCGCGGAGAAGGCTGATTTGGCCTGAAGAAGCCCTTTGTGCACTGGCCCTAGCAACCCACCCATCGCCAGCTCGGGAGGGCCCCACCTAGGGCCTAGCTCGGAAACGGCACAAAACGCGCTTGTAGGAGCTGCATTCTGCAAAGGGAAACTGGGCTCGGGGAACAAACCTCAGCCCCAATGCGGCTTGGCTCAGGATCGCAGCGCTTGCCTAGTTCTCACCTAGCCCTCGGCTTCCCTTATGGCCAAGGAGGGTCTGGGCTGCCTCTGGCTCCGTGGGCACTGCTGCTTGGCTGGTGGTCTCCGCAGCTGGAAACCAACTCCAAACGTCTTCTCCTTCGCGGAGAAGGCTGATTTGGCAGGAAGAAGCCCTGTGTGCACTGGCCCTAGCCACCCACCCCTAGCCAGCTCGGGAGGGACCCACCTAGGGCCTAGCTCCGAAACGGCACAAAACGCGCTTGTAGGAGCTGCATTCTGCAAAGGGAAACTGGGCTCGGGGAACAAACCTCAGCCCCAATGCGGCTTGGCTCAGGATCGCAGCTCTTGCCTAGTTCTCACCTAGCCCTCGGCTCCCCTTAGGGCCAAGGAGGGTCTGGGCTGCCTCTGGCTCCGTGGGCACTGCTGCTTGGCTGGTGGTCTCCGCAGCTGGAAACCAACTCCAAACGTCTTCTCCTTCGCGGAGAAGTCTAAATTAGTGTAATGAAGCCCTGTGTGCACTGGCCCTAGCAACACACCCATAGCAAGCACGGGAGGGCCCCACCTAGGGCCTAGCTCGGAAACGGCACAAAACGCCCTTGTAGGAGCTGCATTCTGCAAAGGGAAACTGGGCTCGGGGAACAAACCTCAGCCCCAATGCGGCTTGGCTCAGGATTGCAGCGCTTGCCTAGTTCTCACCTAGCCCTCGGCTCCCCTTAGAGCCAAGGAGGGTCTGGGCTGCCTCTGGCTCCGTGGGCGGTGCTGGTTGGCTGGTGGTCTCCGCAGCTGGAAACCAACTCCAAACATCTTCCCCTTCGCGGAGAAGGCTGATTTGGCCTGAAGAAGCCCTGTGTGCACTGGCCCTAGCCACCCACCCCTATCAAGCTCGGGAGGGCCCCACCTAGGGCCTAGCTCGGAAACGGCACAAAACGCGCTTCTAGGAGCTGCATTCTGCAAAGGGAAACTGCGCTCGGTGAACAAACCTCAACACCAGTGCGGCCTGGCTCAGGATCGCAGCGCTTGCCTAGTTCTCACCTAGGCCTAGGCTCCCCTTAGGGCCAAGGAGCGTCTGGGCTGCCTATGGCTCCGTGGGAACTGGTGCTTGGGTGGTGGTCTCCGGAGCTGGAAACGAACTCCAAACGTCTTCCACTTCGCGGAGAAGTCTAAATTGGCCTAATGAAGCCCTGTGTGCAAGGGCCGTAGCAACCCATCCCTAGCCAGCTCGGGAGGGCCCCACCTAGGGCCTAGCTCCGAAACGGCACCAAACGCGCTTGTAGGAGCTGCATTCTGCAAAGGGAAACTGGGCTCGGGGAACAAACCTCAGCCCCAATGCGGCTTGGCTCAGGATCGCAGCGCTTGCCTAGTTCTCACCTAGCCCTCGGCTCCCCTTATGGCCAAGGAGGGTCTGGGCTGCCTCTGGCTCCGTGGGCACTGCTGCTTGGCTGGTGGTCTCCTCAGCTGGAAACCAACTCCAAACGTCTTCCCCTTCGCGGAGAAGGCTGATTTGGCCTGAAGAAGCCCTTTGTGCACTGGCCCTAGCAACCCACCCCTAGCCAGCTCGGGAGGGCCCCACCTAGGGCCTAGCTCCGAAACGGTACCAAAGGCGCTTCTAGGAGCTGCATTCTGCAAAGGGAAACTGGGCTCGGGGAACAAACCTCAGCCCCACTGCGGCTTGGCTCAGGATCGCAGCGCTTGCCTAGTTCTCACCTAGGCCTAGGCTCCACATAGGGCCAAGGAGGGTCTGGGCTGCCTCTGGCTCCGTGGGCACTGCTGCTTGGCTGGTGGTCTCTGCAGCTGGAAACCAACTCCAAACGTCTTCTCCTTCTCGGAGAAGTCTAAATTGGCCTAATGAAGCCCTGTGTGCACTGGTCCTAGCAACCCACCCCTAGCCAGCTCGGGAAGGCCCCACATAGGGCCTAGCTCGGAAATGGCACAAAACGCGCTTCTAGGAGCTGCATTCTGCAAAGGGAAAATGGGCTCGGTGAACAAACCTCAACACCAGTGCGGCCTGGCTCAGGATCGCAGCGCTTGCCTAGTTCTCACCTAGGCCTAGGCTCCCCTTAGGGCCAAGGAGGGTCTGGGCTGCCTCTGGCTCCGTGGGCACTGCTGCTTGGCTGGTGGTCTCCGCAGCTGGAAACCAACTCCAAACGTCATCTCCTTCGCGGAGAAGGCTGATGTGGCCTGAATAAGCCCTGTGTGCACTGGCCCTTGCAACCCACCCCTACCCAGCTCGGGAGGGCCCCACGTAGTGCCTAGCTTGGTAACGGCACAAAACGCACTTCTAGGAGCTGCATTCTGCAAAGGGAAACTGGGCTCGGGGAACAAACCTCAGCCCCAATGCGGCTTGGCTCAGGATCGCAGCGCTTGCCTAGTTCTCACCTAGCCCTCGGCTCCCCTTATGGCCAAGGAGGGTCTGGGCTGCCTCTGGCTCCGTGGGCACTGCTGCTTGGCTGGTGGTCTCCTCAGCTGGAAACCAACTCCAAACGTCTTCCCCTTCGCGGAGAAGGCTGATTTGGCCTGAAGAATCCCTTTGTGCACTGGCCCTAGCAACCCACCCCTAGCCAGCTCGGGAGGGCCCCACCTAGGGCCTAGCTCCGAAACGGTACCAAAGGCGCTTCTAGGAGCTGCATTCTGCAAAGGGAAACTGGGCTCGGGGAACAAACCTCAGCCCCAATGCGGCTTGGCTCAGGATCGCAGCGCTTGCCTAGTTCTCACCTAGGCCTAGGCTCCACATAGGGCCAAGGAGGGTCTGGGCTGCCTCTGGCTCCGTGGCCGCTGCTGCTTGGCTGGTGGTCTCCGCAGCTAGAAACCAACTCCAAACGTCTTCTCCTTCGCGGAGAAGGCTGATTTGGCCTGAAGAAGCCCTTTGTGCACTGGCCCTAGCAACCCACCCATCGCCAGCTCGGGAGGGCCCCACCTAGGGCCTAGCTCGGAAACGGCACAAAACGCGCTTGTAGGAGCTGCATTCTGCAAAGGGAAACTGGGCTCGGGGAACAAACCTCAGCCCCAATGCGGCTTGGCTCAGGATCGCAGCGCTTGCCTAGTTCTCACCTAGCCCTCGGCTTCCCTTATGGCCAAGGAGGGTCTGGGCTGCCTCTGGCTCCGTGGGCACTGCTGCTTGGCTGGTGGTCTCCGCAGCTGGAAACCAACTCCAAACGTCTTCTCCTTCGCGGAGAAGGCTGATTTGGCAGGAAGAAGCCCTGTGTGCACTGGCCCTAGCCACCCACCCCTAGCCAGCTCGGGAGGGACCCACCTAGGGCCTAGCTCCGAAACGGCACAAAACGCGCTTGTAGGAGCTGCATTCTGCAAAGGGAAACTGGGCTCGGGGAACAAACCTCAGCCCCAATGCGGCTTGGCTCAGGATCGCAGCTCTTGCCTAGTTCTCACCTAGCCCTCGGCTCCCCTTAGGGCCAAGGAGGGTCTGGGCTGCCTCTGGCTCCGTGGGCACTGCTGCTTGGCTGGTGGTCTCCGCAGCTGGAAACCAACTCCAAACGTCTTCTCCTTCGCGGAGAAGTCTAAATTAGCGTAATGAAGCCCTGTGTGCACTGGCCCTAGCAACACACCCATAGCAAGCACGGGAGGGCCCCACCTAGGGCCTAGCTCGGAAACGGCACAAAACGCCCTTGTAGGAGCTGCATTCTGCAAAGGGAAACTGGGCTCGGGGAACAAACCTCAGCCCCAATGCGGCTTGGCTCAGGATTGCAGCGCTTGCCTAGTTCTCACCTAGCCCTCGGCTCCCCTTAGAGCCAAGGAGGGTCTGGGCTGCCTCTGGCTCCGTGGGCGGTGCTGGTTGGCTGGTGGTCTCCGCAGCTGGAAACCAACTCCAAACATCTTCCCCTTCGCGGAGAAGGCTGATTTGGCCTGAAGAAGCCCTGTGTGCACTGGCCCTAGCCACCCACCCCTATCAAGCTCGGGAGGGCCCCACCTAGGGCCTAGCTCGGAAACGGCACAAAACGCGCTTCTAGGAGCTGCATTCTGCAAAGGGAAACTGCGCTCGGTGAACAAACCTCAACACCAGTGCGGCCTGGCTCAGGATCGCAGCGCTTGCCTAGTTCTCACCTAGGCCTAGGCTCCCCTTAGGGCCAAGGAGCGTCTGGGCTGCCTATGGCTCCGTGGGAACTGGTGCTTGGGTGGTGGTCTCCGGAGCTGGAAACGAACTCCAAACGTCTTCCACTTCGCGGAGAAGTCTAAATTGGCCTAATGAAGCCCTGTGTGCAAGGGCCGTAGCAACCCATCCCTAGCCAGCTCGGGAGGGCCCCACCTAGGGCCTAGCTCCGAAACGGCACCAAACGCGCTTGTAGGAGCTGCATTCTGCAAAGGGAAACTGGGCTCGGGGAACAAACCTCAGCCCCAATGCGGCTTGGCTCAGGATCGCAGCGCTTGCCTAGTTCTCACCTAGCCCTCGGCTCCCCTTATGGCCAAGGAGGGTCTGGGCTGCCTCTGGCTCCGTGGGCACTGCTGCTTGGCTGGTGGTCTCCTCAGCTGGAAACCAACTCCAAACGTCTTCCCCTTCGCGGAGAAGGCTGATTTGGCCTGAAGAAGCCCTTTGTGCACTGGCCCTAGCAACCCACCCCTAGCCAGCTCGGGAGGGCCCCACCTAGGGCCTAGCTCCGAAACGGTACCAAAGGCGCTTCTAGGAGCTGCATTCTGCAAAGGGAAACTGGGCTCGGGGAACAAACCTCAGCCCCACTGCGGCTTGGCTCAGGATCGCAGCGCTTGCCTAGTTCTCACCTAGGCCTAGGCTCCACATAGGGCCAAGGAGGGTCTGGGCTGCCTCTGGCTCCGTGGGCACTGCTGCTTGGCTGGTGGTCTCTGCAGCTGGAAACCAACTCCAAACGTCTTCTCCTTCTCGGAGAAGTCTAAATTGGCCTAATGAAGCCCTGTGTGCACTGGTCCTAGCAACCCACCCCTAGCCAGCTCGGGAAGGCCCCACATAGGGCCTAGCTCGGAAATGGCACAAAACGCGCTTCTAGGAGCTGCATTCTGCAAAGGGAAAATGGGCTCGGTGAACAAACCTCAACACCAGTGCGGCCTGGCTCAGGATCGCAGCGCTTGCCTAGTTCTCACCTAGGCCTAGGCTCCCCTTAGGGCCAAGGAGGGTCTGGGCTGCCTCTGGCTCCGTGGGCACTGCTGCTTGGCTGGTGGTCTCCGCAGCTGGAAACCAACTCCAAACGTCATCTCCTTCGCGGAGAAGGCTGATGTGGCCTGAATAAGCCCTGTGTGCACTGGCCCTTGCAACCCACCCCTACCCAGCTCGGGAGGGCCCCACGTAGTGCCTAGCTTGGTAACGGCACAAAACGCACTTCTAGGAGCTGCATTCTGCAAAGGGAAACTGGGCTCGGGGAACAAACCTCAGCCCCAATGCGGCTTGGCTCAGGATCGCAGCGCTTGCCTAGTTCTCACCTAGCCCTCGGCTCCCCTTATGGCCAAGGAGGGTCTGGGCTGCCTCTGGCTCCGTGGGCACTGCTCCTTGGCTGGTGGTCTCCTCAGCTGGAAACCAACTCCAAACGTCTTCCCCTTCGCGGAGAAGGCTGATTTGGCCTGAAGAATCCCTTTGTGCACTGGCCCTAGCAACCCACCCCTAGCCAGCTCGGGAGGGCCCCACCTAGGGCCTAGCTCCGAAACGGTACCAAAGGCGCTTCTAGGAGCTGCATTCTGCAAAGGGAAACTGGGCTCGGGGAACAAACCTCAGCCCCAATGCGGCTTGGCTCAGGATCGCAGCGCTTGCCTAGTTCTCACCTAGGCCTAGGCTCCACATAGGGCCAAGGAGGGTCTGGGCTGCCTCTGGCTCCGTGGCCGCTGCTGCTTGGCTGGTGGTCTCCGCAGCTAGAAACCAACTCCAAACGTCTTCTCCTTCGCGGAGTAGTCTAAATTGGCCTAATGAAGCCCTGTGTGCACTGTCCCTAACAACCCACCCCTATCCAGCTCGGGAGGGACCCACCTAGGGCCTAGCTTGGAAACGGCACAAAACGCGCTTGTAGGAGCTGCATTCTGCAAAGGGAAACTGGGCTCGGGGAACAAACCTCAGCCCCAATGCGGCTTGGCTCAGGATCCCAGCGCTTGCCTAGTTCTCACATAGCCCTCGGTTCCACATAGGGCCAAGGAGGGTCTGGGCTGCCTCTGGCTCCGTGGGCACTGCTGCTTGGCTGGTGGTCTCCGCAGCTGGAAACCAACTCCAAACGTCTTCTCCTTCGCGGAGAAGTCTAAATTAGCGTAATGAAGCCCTGTGTGCACTGGCCCTAGCCACCCACCCATCGCCAGCTCGGGAGGGCCCCACCTAGGGCCTAGCTCGGAAACGGCACCAAACGCGCTTGTAGGAGCTGCATTCTGCAAAGGGAAACTGGGCTCGGGGAACAAACCTCAGCCCCAATGCGGCTTGGCTCAGGATTGCAGCTCTTGCCTAGTTCTCACCTAGCCCTCGGCTCCCCTTAAGGCCAAGGAGGGTCTGGGCTGCCTCTGGCTCCGTGGGCACTGCTGCTTGGCTGGTGGTCTCCGCAGCTGGAAACCAACTCCAAACGTCTTCTCCTTCGCGGAGAAGTCTAAATTAGCGTAATGAAGCCCTGTGTGCACTGGCCCTAGCAACACACCCATAGCAAGCACGGGAGGGCCCCACCTAGGGCCTAGCTCGGAAACGGCACAAAACGCGCTTGTAGGAGCTGCATTCTGCAAAGGGAAACTGGGCTCGGGGAACAAACCTCAGCCCCAATGCGGCTTGGCTCAGGATTGCAGCGCTTGCCTAGTTCTCACCTAGCCCTCGGCTCCCCTTAGAGCCAAGGAGGGTCTGGGCTGCCTCTGGCTCCGTGGGCGGTGCTGGTTGGCTGGTGGTCTCCGCAGCTGGAAACCAACTCCAAACGTCTTCCCCTTCGCGGAGAAGGCTGATTTGGCCTGAAGAAGCCCTGTGTGCACTGGCCCTAGCAACCCACCCCTAGCCAGCTCGGGAGGGCCCCACCTAGGGCCTAGCTCGGAAACGGCACAAAACGCGCTTCTAGGAGCTGCATTCTGCAAAGGGAAACTGCGCTCGGTGAACAAACCTCAACACCAGTGCGGCCTGGCTCAGGATCGCAGCGCTTGCCTAGTTCTCACCTAGGCCTAGGCTCCCCTTAGGGCCAAGGAGCGTCTGGGCTGCCTATGGCTCCGTGGGCACTGGTGCTTGGCTGGTGGTCTCCGGAGCTGGAAACCAACTCCAAACGTCTTCCACTTCGCGGAGAAGTCTAAATTGGCCTAATGAAGCCCTGTGTGCAAGGGCCGTAGCAACCCATCCCTAGCCACCTCGGGAGGGCCCCACCTAGGGCCTAGCTCCGAAACGGCACCAAACGCGCTTGTAGGAGCTGCATTCTGCAAAGGGAAACTGGGCTCGGGGAACAAACCTCAGCCCCAATGCGGCTTGGCTCAGGATCGCAGCGCTTGCCTAGTTCTCACCTAGCCCTCGGCTCCCCTTATGGCCAAGGAGGGTCTGGGCTGCCTCTGGCTCCGTGGGCACTGCTGCTTGGCTGGTGGTCTCCTCAGCTGGAAACCAACTCCAAACGTCTTCCCCTTCGCGGAGAAGGCTGATTTGGCCTGAAGAAGCCCTTTGTGCACTGGCCCTAGCAACCCACCCCTAGCCAGCTCGGGAGGGCCCCACCTAGGGCCTAGCTCCGTAACGGCAGAAAGCGCGCTTGTAGGAGCTGCATTCTGCAAAGGGAAACTGGGCTCGGTGAACAAACCTCAACACCAGTGCGGCTATGCTCAGGATCGCAGCGCTTGCCTAGTTCTCACCTAGCCCTCGGCTCCCCTTACGGCCAAGGAGGGTCTGGGCTGCCTCTGGCTCCGTGGGCACTGCTGCTTGGCTGGTGGTCTCTGCAGCTGGAAACCAACTCCAAACGTCTTCTCCTTCTCGGAGAAGTCTAAATTGGCCTAATGAAGCCCTGTGTGCACTGGTCCTAGCAACCCACCCCTAGCCAGCTCGGGAAGGCCCCACATAGGGCCTAGCTCGGAAATGGCACAAAACGCGCTTCTAGGAGCTGCATTCTGCAAAGGGAAAATGGGCTCGGTGAACAAACCTCAACACCAGTGCGGCCTGGCTCAGGATCGCAGCGCTTGCCTAGTTCTCACCTAGGCCTAGGCTCCCCTTAGGGCCAAGGAGGGTCTGGGCTGCCTCTGGCTCCGTGGGCACTGCTGCTTGGCTGGTGGTCTCCGCAGCTGGAAACCAACTCCAAACGTCATCTCCTTCGCGGAGAAGGCTGATGTGGCCTGAACAAGCCCTGTGTGCACTGGCCCTTGCAACCCACCCCTACCCAGCTCGGGAGGGCCCCACGTAGTGCCTAGCTTGGTAACGGCACAAAACGCACTTCTAGGAGCTGCATTCTGCAAAGGGAAACTGGGCTCGGGGAACAAACCTCAGCCCCAATGCGGCTTGGCTCAGGATCACAGCGCTTGCCTAGTTCTCACATAGCCCTCGGTTCCACATAGGGCCAAGGAGGGTGTGGGCTGCCTCTGGCTCCGTGGGCACGGCTGCTTGGCTGGTGTCTCCGCAGCTGGAATCCAACTCCAAACGTCTTCTCCTTCGCGGAGAAGGCTGATTTGGCCTTAAGAAGCCCTTTGTGCACTGGCCCTAGCAACCCACCCATCGCCAGCTCGGGAGGGCCCCACCTAGGGCCTAGCTCGGAAACGGCACAAAACGCGCTTGTAGGAGCTGCATTCTGCAAAGGGAAACTGGGCTCGGGAAACAAACCTCAGCCCCAATGCGGCTTGGCTCAGGATCGCAGCGCTTGCCTAGTTCTCACCTAGCCCTCGGCTTCCCTTATGGCCAAGGAGGGTCTGGGCTGCCTCTGGCTCCGTGGGCACTGCTGCTTGGCTGGTGGTCTCCGCAGCTGGAAACCAACTCCAAACGTCTTCTCCTTCGCGGAGAAGGCTGATTTGGCCTTAAGAAGCCCTGTGTGCACTGGCCCTAGCCACCCACCCCTATCCAGCTCTGGAGGGCCCCACCTAGGGCCTAGCTCGGAAACGGCACAAAACGCGCTTGTAGGAGCTGCATTCTGCAAAGGGAAACTGGGCTCGGGGAACAAACCTCAGCCCCAATGCGGCTTGG
This sequence comes from Sus scrofa, assembly GCF_054392235.1. Lineage (NCBI taxonomy): Eukaryota > Metazoa > Chordata > Mammalia > Artiodactyla > Suidae > Sus > Sus scrofa. The sequence goes on along the minus strand of NC_139385.1, from coordinate 50,495,546 downwards.
CTCAGGATCCCAGCGCTTGCCTAGTTCTCACATAGCCCTCGGTTCCACATAGGGCCAAGGAGGGTCTGGGCTGCCTCTGGCTCCGTGGGCACTGCTGCTTGGCTGGTGGTCTCCGCAGCTGGAAACCAACTCCAAACGTCTTCTCCTTCGCGGAGAAGTCTACATTAGCGTAATGAAGCCCTGTGTGCACTGGCCCTAGCCACCCACCCCTATCCAGCTCGGGAGGGCCCCACCTAGGGCCTAGCTCGGAAACGGCACAAAACGCGCTTGTAGGAGCTGCATTCTGCAAAGGGAAACTGGGCTCGGGGAACAAACCTCAGCCCCAATGCGGCTTGGCTCAGGATTGCAGCTCTTGCCTAGTTCTCACCTAGCCCTCGGCTCCCCTTAGGGCCAAGGAGGGTCTGGGCTGCCTCTGGCTCCGTGGGCACTGCTGCTTGGCTGGTGGTCTCCGCAGCTGGAAACCAACTCCAAACGTCTTCCCCTTCGAGGAGAAGGCTGATTTGGCCTGAAGAAGCCCTGTGTGCACTGGCCCTAGCAACCCACCCCTAGCCAGCTCGGGAGCGCCCCACCTAGGGCCTAGCTCGGAAACGGCACAAAACGCGCTTCTAGGAGCTGCATTCTGCAAAGGGAAACTGGGCTCGGGGAACAAACCTCAGCCCCAATGCGGCTTGGCTCAGGATCGCAGCGCTTGCCTAGTTCTCACCTAGCCCTCGGCTCCCCTTATGGCCAAGGAGGGTCTGGGCTGCCTCTGGCTCCGTGGGCACTGCTCCTTGGCTGGTGGTCTCCTCAGCTGGAAACCAACTCCAAACGTCTTCCCCTTCGCGGAGAAGGCTGATTTGGCCTGAAGAATCCCTTTGTGCACTGGCCCTAGCAACCCACCCCTAGCCAGCTCGGGAGGGCCCCAACTAGGGCCTAGCTCCGAAACGGTACCAAAGGCGCTTCTAGGAGCTGCATTCTGCAAAGGGAAACTGGGCTCGGGGAACAAACCTCAGCCCCAATGCGGCTTGGCTCAGGATCGCAGCGCTTGCCTAGTTCTCACCTAGGCCTAGGCTCCACATAGGGCCAAGGAGGGTCTGGGCTGCCTCTGGCTCCGTGGCCGCTGCTGCTTGGCTGGTGGTCTCCGCAGCTAGAAACCAACTCCAAACGTCTTCTCCTTCGCGGAGTAGTCTAAATTGGCCTAATGAAGCCCTGTGTGCACTGTCCCTAACAACCCACCCCTATCCAGCTCGGGAGGGACCCACCTAGGGCCTAGCTTGGAAACGGCACAAAACGCGCTTGTAGGAGCTGCATTCTGCAAAGGGAAACTGGGCTCGGGGAACAAACCTCAGCCCCAATGCGGCTTGGCTCAGGTTCGCAGCGCTTGCCTAGTTCTCACCTAGCCCTCGGCTCCCCTTACGGCCAAGGAGGGTCTGGGCTGCCTCTGGCTCCGTGGGCACTGCTGCTTGGCTGGTGGTCTCTGCAGCTGGAAACCAACTCCAAACGTCTTCTCCTTCTCGGAGAAGTCTAAATTGGCCTAATGAAGCCCTGTGTGCACTGGTCCTAGCAACCCACCCCTAGCCAGCTCGGGAAGGCCCCACATAGGGCCTAGCTCGGAAATGGCACAAAACGCGCTTCTAGGAGCTGCATTCTGCAAAGGGAAAATGGGCTCGGTGAACAAACCTCAACACCAGTGCGGCCTGGCTCAGGATCGCAGCGCTTGCCTAGTTCTCACCTAGGCCTAGGCTCCCCTTAGGGCCAAGGAGGGTCTGGGCTGCCTCTGGCTCCGTGGGCACTGCTGCTTGGCTGGTGGTCTCCGCAGCTGGAAACCAACTCCAAACGTCATCTCCTTCGCGGAGAAGGCTGATGTGGCCTGAACAAGCCCTGTGTGCACTGGCCCTTGCAACCCACCCCTACCCAGCTCGGGAGGGCCCCACGTAGTGCCTAGCTTGGTAACGGCACAAAACGCACTTCTAGGAGCTGCATTCTGCAAAGGGAAACTGGGCTCGGGGAACAAACCTCAGCCCCAATGCGGCTTGGCTCAGGATCACAGCGCTTGCCTAGTTCTCACATAGCCCTCGGTTCCACATAGGGCCAAGGAGGGTGTGGGCTGCCTCTGGCTCCGTGGGCACGGCTGCTTGGCTGGTGTCTCCGCAGCTGGAATCCAACTCCAAACGTCTTCTCCTTCGCGGAGAAGGCTGATTTGGCCTTAAGAAGCCCTTTGTGCACTGGCCCTAGCAACCCACCCATCGCCAGCTCGGGAGGGCCCCACCTAGGGCCTAGCTCGGAAACGGCACAAAACGCGCTTGTAGGAGCTGCATTCTGCAAAGGGAAACTGGGCTCGGGAAACAAACCTCAGCCCCAATGCGGCTTGGCTCAGGATCGCAGCGCTTGCCTAGTTCTCACCTAGCCCTCGGCTTCCCTTATGGCCAAGGAGGGTCTGGGCTGCCTCTGGCTCCGTGGGCACTGCTGCTTGGCTGGTGGTCTCCGCAGCTGGAAACCAACTCCAAACGTCTTCTCCTTCGCGGAGAAGGCTGATTTGGCCTTAAGAAGCCCTGTGTGCACTGGCCCTAGCCACCCACCCCTATCCAGCTCTGGAGGGCCCCACCTAGGGCCTAGCTCGGAAACGGCACAAAACGCGCTTGTAGGAGCTGCATTCTGCAAAGGGAAACTGGGCTCGGGGAACAAACCTCAGCCCCAATGCGGCTTGGCTCAGGATCGCAGCGCTTGCCTAGTTCTCACATAGCCCTCGGTTCCACATAGGGCCAAGGAGGGTCTGGGCTGCCTCTGGCTCCGTGGGCACTGCTGCTTGGCTGGTGGTCTCCGCAGCTGGAAACCAACTCCAAACGTCTTCTCCTTCGCGGAGAAGTCTACATTAGCGTAATGAAGCCCTGTGTGCACTGGCCCTAGCCACCCACCCCTATCCAGCTCGGGAGGGCCCCACCTAGGGCCTAGCTCGGAAACGGCACAAAACGCGCTTGTAGGAGCTGCATTCTGCAAAGGGAAACTGGGCTCGGGGAACAAACCTCAGCCCCAATGCGGCTTGGCTCAGGATTGCAGCTCTTGCCTAGTTCTCACCTAGCCCTCGGCTCCCCTTAGGGCCAAGGAGGGTCTGGGCTGCCTCTGGCTCCGTGGGCACTGCTGCTTGGCTGGTGGTCTCCGCAGCTGGAAACCAACTCCAAACGTCTTCCCCTTCGAGGAGAAGGCTGATTTGGCCTGAAGAAGCCCTGTGTGCACTGGCCCTAGCAACCCACCCCTAGCCAGCTCGGGAGCGCCCCACCTAGGGCCTAGCTCGGAAACGGCACAAAACGCGCTTCTAGGAGCTGCATTCTGCAAAGGGAAACTGGGCTCGGGGAACAAACCTCAGCCCCAATGCGGCTTGGCTCAGGATCGCAGCGCTTGCCTAGTTCTCACCTAGCCCTCGGCTCCCCTTATGGCCAAGGAGGGTCTGGGCTGCCTCTGGCTCCGTGGGCACTGCTCCTTGGCTGGTGGTCTCCTCAGCTGGAAACCAACTCCAAACGTCTTCCCCTTCGCGGAGAAGGCTGATTTGGCCTGAAGAATCCCTTTGTGCACTGGCCCTAGCAACCCACCCCTAGCCAGCTCGGGAGGGCCCCACCTAGGGCCTAGCTCCGAAACGGTACCAAAGGCGCTTCTAGGAGCTGCATTCTGCAAAGGGAAACTGGGCTCGGGGAACAAACCTCAGCCCCAATGCGGCTTGGCTCAGGATCGCAGCGCTTGCCTAGTTCTCACCTAGGCCTAGGCTCCACATAGGGCCAAGGAGGGTCTGGGCTGCCTCTGGCTCCGTGGCCGCTGCTGCTTGGCTGGTGGTCTCCGCAGCTAGAAACCAACTCCAAACGTCTTCTCCTTCGCGGAGTAGTCTAAATTGGCCTAATGAAGCCCTGTGTGCACTGTCCCTAACAACCCACCCCTATCCAGCTCGGGAGGGACCCACCTAGGGCCTAGCTTGGAAACGGCACAAAACGCGCTTGTAGGAGCTGCATTCTGCAAAGGGAAACTGGGCTCGGGGAACAAACCTCAGCCCCAATGCGGCTTGGCTCAGGTTCGCAGCGCTTGCCTAGTTCTCACCTAGCCCTCGGCTCCCCATAGGGCCAAGGAGGGTCTGGGCTGCCTCTGGCTCCGTGGGCACTGCTGCTTGGCTGGTGGTCTCCGCAGCTGGAAACCAACTCCAAACGTCTTCTCCTTCGCGGAGAAGTCTAAATTAGCGTAATGAAGCCCTGTGTGCACTGGTCCTAGCAACCCACCCCTAGCCAGCTCGGGAAGGCCCCACATAGGGCCTAGCTCGGAAATGGCACAAAACGCGCTTCTAGGAGCTGCATTCTGCAAAGGGAAAATGGGCTCGGTGAACAAACCTCAACACCAGTGCGGCCTGGCTCAGGATCGCAGCGCTTGCCTAGTTCTCACCTAGGCCTAGGCTCCCCTTAGGGCCAAGGAGGGTCTGGGCTGCCTCTGGCTCCGTGGGCACTGCTGCTTGGCTGGTGGTCTCCGCAGCTGGAAACCAACTCCAAACGTCATCTCCTTCGCGGAGAAGGCTGATGTGGCCTGAACAAGCCCTGTGTGCACTGGCCCTTGCAACCCACCCCTACCCAGCTCGGGAGGGCCCCACGTAGTGCCTAGCTTGGTAACGGCACAAAACGCACTTCTAGGAGCTGCATTCTGCAAAGGGAAACTGGGCTCGGGGAACAAACCTCAGCCCCAATGCGGCTTGGCTCAGGATCACAGCGCTTGCCTAGTTCTCACATAGCCCTCGGTTCCACATAGGGCCAAGGAGGGTCTGGGCTGCCTCTGGCTCCGTGGGCACGGCTGCTTGGCTGGTGTCTCCGCAGCTGGAATCCAACTCCAAACGTCTTCTCCTTCGCGGAGAAGACTGATTTGGCCTTAAGAAGCCCTTTGTGCACTGGCCCTAGCAACCCACCCCTAGCCAGCTCGGGAGGGCCCCACCTAGGGCCTAGCTCCGAAACGGTACCAAAGGCGCTTCTAGGAGCTGCATTCTGCAAAGGGAAACTGGGCTCGGGGAACAAACCTCAGCCCCAATGCGGCTTGGCTCAGGATCGCAGCGCTTGCCTAGTTCTCACCTAGGCCTAGTCTCCACATAGGGCCAAGGAGGGTCTGGGCTGCCTCTGGCTCCGTGGCCGCTGCTGCTTGGCTGGTGGTCTCCGCAGCTAGAAACCAACTCCAAACGTCTTCTCCTTCGCGGAGTAGTCTAAATTGGCCTAATGAAGCCCTGTGTGCACTGGCCCTAGCAACCCACCCCTATCCAGCTCGGGAGGGACCCACCTAGGGCCTAGCTCGGAAACGGCACAAAACGCGCTTGTAGGAGCTGCATTCTGCAAAGGGAAACTGGGCTCGGGGAACAAACCTCAGCCCCAATGCGGCTTGGCTCAGGATCCCAGCGCTTGCCTAGTTCTCACATAGCCCTCGGTTCCACATAGGGCCAAGGAGGGTCTGGGCTGCCTCTGGCTCCGTGGGCACTGCTGCTTGGCTGGTGGTCTCCGCAGCTGGAAACCAACTCCAAACGTCTTCTCCTTCGCGGAGAAGTCTAAATTAGCGTAATGAAGCCCTGTGTGCACTGGCCCTAGCCACCCACCCCTATCCAGCTCGGGAGGGCCCCACCTAGGGCCTAGCTCGGAAACGGCACAAAACGCGCTTGTAGGAGCTGCATTCTGCAAAGGGAAACTGGGCTCGGGGAACAAACCTCAGCCCCAATGCGGCTTGGCTCAGGATTGCAGCTCTTGCCTAGTTCTCACCTAGCCCTCGGCTCCCCTTAGGGCCAAGGAGGGTCTGGGCTGCCTCTGGCTCCGTGGGCACTGCTGCTTGGCTGGTGGTCTCCGCAGCTGGAAACCAACTCCAAACGTCTTCTCCTTCGCGGAGAAGTCTAAATGAGCGTAATGAAGCCCTGTGTGCACTGGCCCTAGCAACACAGCCATAGCAAGCACGGGAGGGCCCCACCTAGGGCCTAGCTCGGAAACGGCACAAAACGCCCTTGTAGGAGCTGCATTCTGCAAAGGGAAACTGGGCTCGGGGAACAAACCTCAGCCCCAATGCGGCTTGGCTCAGGATTGCAGCGCTTGCCTAGTTCTCACCTAGCCCTCGGCTCCCCTTAGAGCCAAGGAGGGTCTGGGCTGCCTCTGGCTCCGTGGGCGGTGCTGGTTGGCTGGTGGTCTCCGCAGCTGGAAACCAACTCCAAACGTCTTCCCCTTCGCGGAGAAGGCTGATTTGGCCTGAAGAAGCCCTGTGTGCACTGGCCCTAGCAACCCACCCCTAGCCAGCTCGGGAGGGCCCCACCTAGGGCCTAGCTCGGAAACGGCACAAAACGCGCTTGTAGGAGCTGCATTCTGCAAAGGGAAACTGGGCTCGGGGAACAAACCTCAGCCCCAATGCGGCTTGGCTCAGGTTCGCAGCGCTTGCCTAGTTCTCACCTAGCCCTCGGCTCCCCTTACGGCCAAGGAGGGTCTGGGCTGCCTCTGGCTCCGTGGGCACTGCTGCTTGGCTGGTGGTCTCTGCAGCTGGAAACCAACTCCAAACGTCTTCTCCTTCTCGGAGAAGTCTAAATTGGCCTAATGAAGCCCTGTGTGCACTGGTCCTAGCAACCCACCCCTAGCCAGCTCGGGAAGGCCCCACATAGGGCCTAGCTCGGAAATGGCACAAAACGCGCTTCTAGGAGCTGCATTCTGCAAAGGGAAAATGGGCTCGGTGAACAAACCTCAACACCAGTGCGGCCTGGCTCAGGATCGCAGCGCTTGCCTAGTTCTCACCTAGGCCTAGGCTCCCCTTAGGGCCAAGGAGGGTCTGGGCTGCCTCTGGCTCCGTGGGCACTGCTGCTTGGCTGGTGGTCTCCGCAGCTGGAAACCAACTCCAAACGTCATCTCCTTCGCGGAGAAGGCTGATGTGGCCTGAACAAGCCCTGTGTGCACTGGCCCTTGCAACCCACCCCTACCCAGCTCGGGAGGGCCCCACGTAGTGCCTAGCTTGGTAACGGCACAAAACGCACTTCTAGGAGCTGCATTCTGCAAAGGGAAACTGGGCTCGGGGAACAAACCTCAGCCCCAATGCGGCTTGGCTCAGGATCACAGCGCTTGCCTAGTTCTCACATAGCCCTCGGTTCCACATAGGGCCAAGGAGGGTCTGGGCTGCCTCTGGCTCCGTGGGCACGGCTGCTTGGCTGGTGTCTCCGCAGCTGGAATCCAACTCCAAACGTCTTCTCCTTCGCGGAGAAGGCTGATTTGGCCTTAAGAAGCCCTTTGTGCACTGGCCCTAGCAACCCACCCCTAGCCAGCTCGGGAGGGCCCCACCTAGGGCCTAGCTCCGAAACGGTACCAAAGGCGCTTCTAGGAGCTGCATTCTGCAAAGGGAAACTGGGCTCGGGGAACAAACCTCAGCCCCAATGCGGCTTGGCTCAGGATCGCAGCGCTTGCCTAGTTCTCACCTAGGCCTAGTCTCCACATAGGGCCAAGGAGGGTCTGGGCTGCCTCTGGCTCCGTGGCCGCTGCTGCTTGGCTGGTGGTCTCCGCAGCTAGAAACCAACTCCAAACGTCTTCTCCTTCGCGGAGTAGTCTAAATTGGCCTAATGAAGCCCTGTGTGCACTGGCCCTAGCAACCCACCCCTATCCAGCTCGGGAGGGACCCACCTTTGGCCTAGCTTGGAAACGGCACAAAACGCGCTTGTAGGAGCTGCATTCTGCAAAGGGAAACTGGGCTCGGGGAACAAACCTCAGCCCCAATGCGGCTTGGCTCAGGATCCCAGCGCTTGCCTAGTTCTCACATAGCCCTCGGTTCCACATAGGGCCAAGGAGGGTCTGGGCTGCCTCTGGCTCCGTGGGCACTGCTGCTTGGCTGGTGGTCTCCGCAGCTGGAAACCAACTCCAAACGTCTTCTCCTTCGCGGAGAAGTCTAAATTAGCGTAATGAAGCCCTGTGTGCACTGGCCCTAGCCACCCACCCCTATCCAGCTCGGGAGGGCCCCACCTAGGGCCTAGCTCGGAAACGGCACAAAACGCGCTTGTAGGAGCTGCATTCTGCAAAGGGAAACTGGGCTCGGGGAACAAACCTCAGCCCCAATGCGGCTTGGCTCAGGATTGCAGCTCTTGCCTAGTTCTCACCTAGCCCTCGGCTCCCCTTAGGGCCAAGGAGGGTCTGGGCTGCCTCTGGCTCCGTGGGCACTGCTGCTTGGCTGGTGGTCTCCGCAGCTGGAAACCAACTCCAAACGTCTTCTCCTTCGCGGAGAAGTCTAAATGAGCGTAATGAAGCCCTGTGTGCACTGGCCCTAGCAACACAGCCATAGCAAGCACGGGAGGGCCCCACCTAGGGCCTAGCTCGGAAACGGCACAAAACGCGCTTGTAGGAGCTGCATTCTGCAAAGGGAAACTGGGCTCGGGGAACAAACCTCAGCCCCAATGCGGCTTGGCTCAGGATTGCAGCGCTTGCCTAGTTCTCACCTAGCCCTCGGCTCCCCTTAGAGCCAAGGAGGGTCTGGGCTGCCTCTGGCTCCGTGGGCGGTGCTGGTTGGCTGGTGGTCTCCGCAGCTGGAAACCAACTCCAAACGTCTTCCCCTTCGCGGAGAAGGCTGATTTGGCCTGAAGAAGCCCTGTGTGCACTGGCCCTAGCAACCCACCCCTAGCCAGCTCGGGAGGGCCCCACCTAGGGCCTAGCTCGGAAACGGCACAAAACGCGCTTGTAGGAGCTGCATTCTGCAAAGGGAAACTGGGCTCGGGGAACAAACCTCAGCCCCAATGCGGCTTGGCTCAGGTTCGCAGCGCTTGCCTAGTTCTCACCTAGCCCTCGGCTCCCCTTACGGCCAAGGAGGGTCTGGGCTGCCTCTGGCTCCGTGGGCACTGCTGCTTGGCTGGTGGTCTCTGCAGCTGGAAACCAACTCCAAACGTCTTCTCCTTCTCGGAGAAGTCTAAATTGGCCTAATGAAGCCCTGTGTGCACTGGTCCTAGCAACCCACCCCTAGCCAGCTCGGGAAGGCCCCACATAGGGCCTAGCTCGGAAATGGCACAAAACGCGCTTCTAGGAGCTGCATTCTGCAAAGGGAAAATGGGCTCGGTGAACAAACCTCAACACCAGTGCGGCCTGGCTCAGGATCGCAGCGCTTGCCTAGTTCTCACCTAGGCCTAGGCTCCCCTTAGGGCCAAGGAGGGTCTGGGCTGCCTCTGGCTCCGTGGGCACTGCTGCTTGGCTGGTGGTCTCCGCAGCTGGAAACCAACTCCAAACGTCATCTCCTTCGCGGAGAAGGCTGATGTGGCCTGAACAAGCCCTGTGTGCACTGGCCCTTGCAACCCACCCCTACCCAGCTCGGGAGGGCCCCACGTAGTGCCTAGCTTGGTAACGGCACAAAACGCACTTCTAGGAGCTGCATTCTGCAAAGGGAAACTGGGCTCGGGGAACAAACCTCAGCCCCAATGCGGCTTGGCTCAGGATCACAGCGCTTGCCTAGTTCTCACATAGCCCTCGGTTCCACATAGGGCCAAGGAGGGTCTGGGCTGCCTCTGGCTCCGTGGGCACGGCTGCTTGGCTGGTGTCTCCGCAGCTGGAATCCAACTCCAAACGTCTTCTCCTTCGCGGAGAAGGCTGATTTGGCCTTAAGAAGCCCTTTGTGCACTGGCCCTAGCAACCCACCCCTAGCCAGCTCGGGAGGGCCCCACCTAGGGCCTAGCTCCGAAACGGTACCAAAGGCGCTTCTAGGAGCTGCATTCTGCAAAGGGAAACTGGGCTCGGGGAACAAACCTCAGCCCCAATGCGGCTTGGCTCAGGATCTCAGCGCTTGCCTAGTTCTCACCTAGGCCTAGTCTCCACATAGGGCCAAGGAGGGTCTGGGCTGCCTCTGGCTCCGTGGCCGCTGCTGCTTGGCTGGTGGTCTCCGCAGCTAGAAACCAACTCCAAACGTCTTCTCCGCGGAGTAGTCTAAATTGGCCTAATGAAGCCCTGTGTGCACTGGCCCTAGCAACCCACCCCTATCCAGCTCGGGAGGGACCCACCTAGGGCCTAGCTTGGAAACGGCACAAAACGCGCTTGTAGGAGCTGCATTCTGCAAAGGGAAACTGGGCTCGGGGAACAAACCTCAGCCCCAATGCGGCTTGGCTCAGGATCCCAGCGCTTGCCTAGTTCTCACATAGCCCTCGGTTCCACATAGGGCCAAGGAGGGTCTGGGCTGCCTCTGGCTCCGTGGGCACTGCTGCTTGGCTGGTGGTCTCCGCAGCTGGAAACCAACTCCAAACGTCTTCTCCTTCGCGGAGAAGTCTAAATTAGCGTAATGAAGCCCTGTGTGCACTGGCCCTAGCCACCCACCCCTATCCAGCTCGGGAGGGCCCCACCTAGGGCCTAGCTCGGAAACGGCACAAAACGCGCTTGTAGGAGCTGCATTCTGCAAAGGGAAACTGGGCTCGGGGAACAAACCTCAGCCCCAATGCGGCTTGGCTCAGGATTGCAGCTCTTGCCTAGTTCTCACCTAGGCCTAGGCTCCCCTTAGGGCCAAGGAGGGTCTGGGCTGCCTCTGGCTCCGTGGGCACTGCTGCTTGGCTGGTGGTCTCTGCAGCTGGATACCAACTCCAAACGTCTTCTCCTTCGCGGAGAAGTCTAAATTAGCGTAATGAAGCCCTGTGTGCACTGGCCCTAGCAACACACCCCTATCCAGCTCGGGAGGGACCCACCTAGGGCCTAGCTTGGAAACGGCACAAAACGCGCTTGTAGGAGCTGCATTCTGCAAAGGGAAACTGGGCTCGGGGAACAAACCTCAGCCCCAATGCGGCTTGGCTCAGGATCGCAGCGCTTGCCTAGTTCTCACCTAGCCCTCGGCTCCCCTTACGGCCAAGGAGGGTCTGGGCTGCCTCTGGCTCCGTGGGCACTGCTGCTTGGCTGGTGGTCTCTGCAGCTGGAAACCAACTCCAAACGTCTTCTCCTTCTCGGAGAAGTCTAAATTGGCCTAATGAAGCCCTGTGTGCACTGGTCCTAGCAACCCACCCCTAGCCAGCTCGGGAAGGCCCCACATAGGGCCTAGCTCGGAAATGGCACAAAACGCGCTTCTAGGAGCTGCATTCTGCAAAGGGAAAATGGGCTCGGTGAACAAACCTCAACACCAGTGCGGCCTGGCTCAGGATCGCAGCGCTTGCCTAGTTCTCACCTAGGCCTAGGCTCCCCTTAGGGCCAAGGAGGGTCTGGGCTGCCTCTGGCTCCGTGGGCACTGCTGCTTGGCTGGTGGTCTCCGCAGCTGGAAACCAACTCCAAACGTCATCTCCTTCGCGGAGAAGGCTGATGTGGCCTGAACAAGCCCTGTGTGCACTGGCCCTTGCAACCCACCCCTACCCAGCTCGGGAGGGCCCCACGTAGTGCCTAGCTTGGTAACGGCACAAAACGCACTTCTAGGAGCTGCATTCTGCAAAGGGAAACTGGGCTCGGGGAACAAACCTCAGCCCCAATGCGGCTTGGCTCAGGATCACAGCGCTTGCCTAGTTCTCACATAGCCCTCGGTTCCACATAGGGCCAAGGAGGGTCTGGGCTGCCTCTGGCTCCGTGGGCACGGCTGCTTGGCTGGTATCTCCGCAGCTGGAATCCAACTCCAAACGTCTTCTCCTTCGCGGAGAAGGCTGATTTGGCCTTAAGAAGCCCTTTGTGCACTGGCCCTAGCAACCCACCCCTAGCCAGCTCGGGAGGGCCCCACCTAGGGCCTAGCTCCGAAACGGTACCAAAGGCGCTTCTAGGAGCTGCATTCTGCAAAGGGAAACTGGGCTCGGGGAACAAACCTCAGCCCCAATGCGGCTTGGCTCAGGATCTCAGCGCTTGCCTAGTTCTCACCTAGGCCTAGTCTCCACATAGGGCCAAGGAGGGTCTGGGCTGCCTCTGGCTCCGTGGCCGCTGCTGCTTGGCTGGTGGTCTCCGCAGCTAGAAACCAACTCCAAACGTCTTCTCCTTCGCGGAGTAGTCTAAATTGGCCTAATGAAGCCCTGTGTGCACTGGCCCTAGCAACCCACCCCTATCCAGCTCGGGAGGGACCCAACTAGGGCCTAGCTTGGAAACGGCACAAAACGCGCTTGTAGGAGCTGCATTCTGCAAAGGGAAACTGGGCTCGGGGAACAAACCTCAGCCCCAATGCGGCTTGGCTCAGGATCCCAGCGCTTGCCTAGTTCTCACATAGCCCTCGGTTCCACATAGGGCCAAGGAGGGTCTGGGCTGCCTCTGGCTCCGTGGGCACTGCTGCTTGGCTGGTGGTCTCCGCAGCTGGAAACCAACTCCAAACGTCTTCTCCTTCGCGGAGAAGTCTAAATTAGCGTAATGAAGCCCTGTGTGCACTGGCCCTAGCCACCCACCCCTATCCAGCTCGGGAGGGCCCCACCTAGGGCCTAGCTCGGAAACGGCACAAAACGCGCTTGTAGGAGCTGCATTCTGCAAAGGGAAACTGGGCTCGGGGAACAAACCTCAGCCCCAATGCGGCTTGGCTCAGGATTGCAGCTCTTGCCTAGTTCTCACCTAGCCCTCGGCTCCCCTTAGGGCCAAGGAGGGTCTGGGCTGCCTCTGGCTCCGTGGGCACTGCTGCTTGGCTGGTGGTCTCCGCAGCTGGAAACCAACTCCAAACGTCTTCTCCTTCGCGGAGAAGTCTAAATGAGCGTAATGAAGCCCTGTGTGCACTGGCCCTAGCAACACAGCCATAGCAAGCACGGGAGGGCCCCACCTAGGGCCTAGCTCGGAAACGGCACAAAACGCCCTTGTAGGAGCTGCATTCTGCAAAGGGAAACTGGGCTCGGGGAACAAACCTCAGCCCCAATGCGGCTTGGCTCAGGATTGCAGCGCTTGCCTAGTTCTCACCTAGCCCTCGGCTCCCCTTAGAGCCAAGGAGGGTCTGGGCTGCCTCTGGCTCCGTGGGCGGTGCTGGTTGGCTGGTGGTCTCCGCAGCTGGAAACCAACTCCAAACGTCTTCCCCTTCGCGGAGAAGGCTGATTTGGCCTGAAGAAGCCCTGTGTGCACTGGCCCTAGCAACCCACCCCTAGCCAGCTCGGGAGGGCCCCACCTAGGGCCTAGCTCGGAAACGGCACAAAACGCGCTTCTAGGAGCTGCATTCTGCAAAGGGAAACTGCGCTCGGTGAACAAACCTCAACACCAGTGCGGCCTGGCTCAGGATCGCAGCGCTTGCCTAGTTCTCACCTAGGCCTAGGCTCCCCTTAGGGCCAAGGAGCGTCTGGGCTGCCTATGGCTCCGTGGGCACTGGTGCTTGGCTGGTGGTCTCCGGAGCTGGAAACCAACTCCAAACGTCTTCCACTTCGCGGAGAAGTCTAAATTGGCCTAATGAAGCCCTGTGTGCAAGGGCCGTAGCAACCCATCCCTAGCCACCTCGGGAGGGCCCCACCTAGGGCCTAGCTCCGAAACGGCACCAAACGCGCTTGTAGGAGCTGCATTCTGCAAAGGGAAACTGGGCTCGGGGAACAAACCTCAGCCCCAATGCGGCTTGGCTCAGGATCGCAGCGCTTGCCTAGTTCTCACCTAGCCCTCGGCTCCCCTTATGGCCAAGGAGGGTCTGGGCTGCCTCTGGCTCCGTGGCCGCTGCTGCTTGGCTGGTGGTCTCCGCAGCTAGAAACCAACTCCAAACGTCTTCTCCTTCGCGGAGAAGGCTGATGTGGCCTGAAGAAGCCCTTTGTGCAATGGCCCTAGCAACCCACCCATCGCCAGCTCCGGAGGGCCCCACCTAGGGCCTAGCTCCGTAACGGCAGAAAGCGCGCTTGTAGGAGCTGCATTCTGCAAAGGGAAACTGGGCTCGGGGAACAAACCTCAGCCCCACTGCGGCTTGGCTCAGGATCGCAGCGCTTGCCTAGTTCTCACCTAGGCCTAGGCTCCACATAGGGCCAAGGAGGGTCTGGGCTGCCTCTGGCTCCGTGGGCACTGCTGCTTGGCTGGTGGTCTCTGCAGCTGGAAACCACCTCCAAACGTCTTCTCCTTCTCGGAGAAGTCTAAATTGGCCTAATGAAGCCCTGTGTGCACTGGTCCTAGCAACCCACCCCTAGCCAGCTCGGGAAGGCCCCATAGGGCCTAGCTCGGAAATGGCACAAAACGCGCTTCTAGGAGCTGCATTCTGCAAAGGGAAAATGGGCTCGGTGAACAAACCTCAACACCAGTGCGGCCTGGCTCAGGATCGCAGCGCTTGCCTAGTTCTCACCTAGGCCTAGGCTCCCCTTAGGGCCAAGGAGGGTCTGGGCTGCCTCTGGCTCCGTGGGCACTGCTGCTTGGCTGGTGGTCTCCGCAGCTGGAAACCAACTCCAAACGTCATCTCCTTCGCGGAGAAGGCTGATGTGGCCTGAACAAGCCCTGTGTGCACTGGCCCTTGCAACCCACCCCTACCCAGCTCGGGAGGGCCCCACGTAGTGCCTAGCTTGGTAACGGCACAAAACGCACTTCTAGGAGCTGCATTCTGCAAAGGGAAACTGGGCTCGGGGAACAAACCTCAGCCCCAATGCGGCTTGGCTCAGGATCACAGCGCTTGCCTAGTTCTCACATAGCCCTCGGTTCCACATAGGGCCAAGGAGGGTCTGGGCTGCCTCTGGCTCCGTGGGCACGGCTGCTTGGCTGGTGTCTCCGCAGCTGGAAACCAACTCCAAACGTCTTCTCCTTCGCGGAGAAGGCTGATTTGGCCTTAAGAAGCCCTTTGTGCACTGGCCCTAGCAACCCACCCCTAGCCAGCTCGGGAGGGCCCCACCTAGGGCCTAGCTCGGAAACGGCACAAAACGCGCTTGTAGGAGCTGCATTCTGCAAAGGGAAACTGGGCTCGGGAAACAAACCTCAGCCCCAATGCGGCTTGGCTCAGGATCGCAGCGCTTGCCTAGTTCTCACCTTGCCCTCGGCTTCCCTTATGGCCAAGGAGGGTCTGGGCTGCCTCTGGCTCCGTGGGCACTGCTGCTTGGCTGGTGGTCTCCGCAGCTGGAAACCAACTCCAAACGTCTTCTCCTTCGCGGAGAAGGCTGATTTGGCCTTAAGAAGCCCTGTGTGCACTGGCCCTAGCCACCCACCCCTATCCAGCTAGGGAGGGCCCCACCTAGGGCCTAGCTCGGAAACGGCACAAAACGCGCTTGTAGGAGCTGCATTCTGCAAAGGGAAACTGGGCTCGGGGAACAAACCTCAGCCCCAATGCGGCTTGGCTCAGGATCCCAGCGCTTGCCTAGTTCTCACATAGCCCTCGGTTCCACATAGGGCCAAGGAGGGTCTGGGCTGCCTCTGGCTCCGTGGGCACTGCTGCTTGGCTGGTGGTCTCCGCAGCTGGAAACCAACTCCAAACGTCTTCTCCTTCGCGGAGAAGTCTAAATTAGCGTAATGAAGCCCTGTGTGCACTGGCCCTAGCCACCCACCCCTATCCAGCTCGGGAGGGCCCCACCTAGGGCCTAGCTCGGAAACGGCACAAAACGCGCTTGTAGGAGCTGCATTCTGCAAAGGGAAACTGGGCTCGGGGAACAAACCTCAGCCCCAATGCGGCTTGGCTCAGGATTGCAGCTCTTGCCTAGTTCTCACCTAGCCCTCGGCTCCCCTTAGGGCCAAGGAGGGTCTGGGCTGCCTCTGGCTCCGTGGGCACTGCTGCTTGGCTGGTGGTCTCCGCAGCTGGAAACCAACTCCAAACGTCTTCCCCTTCGAGGAGAAGGCTGATTTGGCCTGAAGAAGCCCTGTGTGCACTGGCCCTAGCAACCCACCCCTAGCCAGCTCGGGAGCGCCCCACCTAGGGCCTAGCTCGGAAACGGCACAAAACGCGCTTGTAGGAGCTGCATTCTGCAAAGGGAAACTGCGCTCGGTGAACAAACCTCAACACCAGTGCGGCCTGGCTCAGGATCGCAGCGCTTGCCTAGTTCTCACCTAGGCCTAGGCTCCCCTTAGGGCCAAGGAGCGTCTGGGCTGCCTATGGCTCCGTGGGCACTGGTGCTTGGCTGGTGGTCTCCGGAGCTGGAAACGAACTCCAAACGTCTTCCACTTCGCGCAGAAGTCTAAATTGGCCTAATGAAGGCCTGTGTGCAAGGGCCGTAGCAACCCATCCCTAGCCAGCTCGGGAGGGCCCCACCTAGGGCCTAGCTCCGAAACGGCACCAAACGCGCTTGTAGGAGCTGCATTCTGCAAAGGGAAACTGGGCTCGGGGAACAAACCTCAGCCCCAATGCGGCTTGGCTCAGGATCGCAGCGCTTGCCTAGTTCTCACCTAGCCCTCGGCTCCCCTTATGGCCAAGGAGGGTCTGGGCTGCCTCTGGCTCCGTGGGCACTGCTGCTTGGCTGGTGGTCTCCTCAGCTGGAAAACAACTCCAAACGTCTTCCCCTTCGCGGAGAAGGCTGATTTGGCCTGAAGAAGCCCTTTGTGCACTGGCCCTAGCAACCCACCCCTAGCCAGCTCGGGAGGGCCCCACCTAGGGCCTAGCTCCGAAACGGTACCAAAGGCGCTTCTAGGAGCTGCATTCTGCAAAGGGAAACTGGGCTCGGGGAACAAACCTCAGCCCCAATGCGGCTTGGCTCAGGATCGCAGCGCTTGCCTAGTTCTCACCTAGGCCTAGGCTCCACATAGGGCCAAGGAGGGTCTGGGCTGCCTCTGGCTCCGTGGCCGCTGCTGCTTGGCTGGTGGTCTCCGCAGCTAGAAACCAACTCCAAACGTCTTCTCCTTCGCGGAGTAGTCTAAATTGGCCTAATGAAGCCCTGTGTGCACTGTCCCTAACAACCCACCCCTATCCAGCTCGGGAGGGACCCACCTAGGGCCTAGCTTGGAAACGGCACAAAACGCGCTTGTAGGAGCTGCATTCTGCAAAGGGAAACTGGGCTCGGGGAACAAACCTCAGCCCCAATGCGGCTTGGCTCAGGATCGCAGCGCTTGCCTAGTTCTCACCTAGCCCTCGGCTCCCCTTACGGCCAAGGAGGGTCTGGGCTGCCTCTGGCTCCGTGGGCACTGCTGCTTGGCTGGTGGTCTCTGCAGCTGGAAACCAACTCCAAACGTCTTCTCCTTCTCGGAGAAGTCTAAATTGGCCTAATGAAGCCCTGTGTGCACTGGTCCTAGCAACCCACCCCTAGCCAGCTCGGGAAGGCCCCACATAGGGCCTAGCTCGGAAATGGCACAAAACGCGCTTCTAGGAGCTGCATTCTGCAAAGAGAAAATGGGCTCGGTGAACAAACCTCAACACCAGTGCGGCCTGGCTCAGGATCGCAGCGCTTGCCTAGTTCTCACCTAGGCCTAGGCTCCCCTTAGGGCCAAGGAGGGTCTGGGCTGCCTCTGGCTCCGTGGGCACTGCTGCTTGGCTGGTGGTCTCCGCAGCTGGAAACCAACTCCAAACGTCATCTCCTTCGCGGAGAAGGCTGATGTGGCCTGAACAAGCCCTGTGTGCACTGGCCCTTGCAACCCACCCCTACCCAGCTCGGGAGGGCCCCACGTAGTGCCTAGCTTGGTAACGGCACAAAACGCACTTCTAGGAGCTGCATTCTGCAAAGGGAAACTGGGCTCGGGGAACAAACCTCAGCCCCAATGCGGCTTGGCTCAGGATCACAGCGCTTGCCTAGTTCTCACATAGCCCTCGGTTCCACATAGGGCCAAGGAGGGTCTGGGCTGCCTCTGGCTCCGTGGGCACGGCTGCTTGGCTGGTGTCTCCGCAGCTGGAATCCAACTCCAAACGTCTTCTCCTTCGCGGAGAAGGCTGATTTGGCCTTAAGAAGCCCTTTGTGCACTGGCCCTAGCAACCCACCCCTAGCCAGCTCGGGAGGGCCCCACCTAGGGCCTAGCTCCGAAACGGTACCAAAGGCGCTTCTAGGAGCTGCATTCTGCAAAGGGAAACTGGGCTCGGGGAACAAACCTCAGCCCCAATGCGGCTTGGCTCAGGATCTCAGCGCTTGCCTAGTTCTCACCTAGGCCTAGTCTCCACATAGGGCCAAGGAGGGTCTGGGCTGCCTCTGGCTCCGTGGCCGCTGCTGCTTGGCTGGTGGTCTCCGCAGCTAGAAACCAACTCCAAACGTCTTCTCCTTCGCGGAGTAGTCTAAATTGGCCTAATGAAGCCCTGTGTGCACTGGCCCTAGCAACCCACCCCTATCCAGCTCGGGAGGGACCCACCTAGGGCCTAGCTTGGAAACGGCACAAAACGCGCTTGTAGGAGCTGCATTCTGCAAAGGGAAACTGGGCTCGGGGAACAAACCTCAGCCCCAATGCGGCTTGGCTCAGGATCCCAGCGCTTGCCTAGTTCTCACATAGCCCTCGGTTCCACATAGGGCCAAGGAGGGTCTGGGCTGCCTCTGGCTCCGTGGGCACTGCTGCTTGGCTGGTGGTCTCCGCAGCTGGAAACCAACTCCAAACGTCTTCTCCTTCGCGGAGAAGTCTAAATTAGCGTAATGAAGCCCTGTGTGCACTGGCCCTAGCCACCCACCCCTATCCAGCTCGGGAGGGCCCCACCTAGGGCCTAGCTCGGAAACGGCACAAAACGCGCTTGTAGGAGCTGCATTCTGCAAAGGGAAACTGGGCTCGGGGAACAAACCTCAGCCCCAATGCGGCTTGGCTCAGGATTGCAGCTCTTGCCTAGTTCTCACCTAGCCCTCGGCTCCCCTTAGGGCCAAGGAGGGTCTGGGCTGCCTCTGGCTCCGTGGGCACTGCTGCTTGGCTGGTGGTCTCCGCAGCTGGAAACCAACTCCAAACGTCTTCTCCTTCGCGGAGAAGTGTAAATGAGCGTAATGAAGCCCTGTGTGCACTGGCCCTAGCAACACAGCCATAGCAAGCACGGGAGGGCCCCACCTAGGGCCTAGCTCGGAAACGGCACAAAACGCCCTTGTAGGAGCTGCATTCTGCAAAGGGAAACTGGGCTCGGGGAACAAACCTCAGCCCCAATGCGGCTTGGCTCAGGATTGCAGCGCTTGCCTAGTTCTCACCTAGCCCTCGGCTCCCCTTAGAGCCAAGGAGGGTCTGGGCTGCCTCTGGCTCCGTGGGCGGTGCTGGTTGGCTGGTGGTCTCCGCAGCTGGAAACCAACTCCAAACGTCTTCCCCTTCGCGGAGAAGGCTGATTTGGCCTGAAGAAGCCCTGTGTGCACTGGCCCTAGCAACCCACCCCTAGCCAGCTCGGGAGGGCCCCACCTAGGGCCTAGCTCGGAAACGGCACAAAACGCGCTTCTAGGAGCTGCATTCTGCAAAGGGAAACTGCGCTCGGTGAACAAACCTCAACACCAGTGCGGCCTGGCTCAGGATCGCAGCGCTTGCCTAGTTCTCACCTAGGCCTAGGCTCCCCTTAGGGCCAAGGAGCGTCTGGGCTGCCTATGGCTCCGTGGGCACTGGTGCTTGGCTGGTGGTCTCCGGAGCTGGAAACCAACTCCAAACGTCTTCCACTTCGCGGAGAAGTCTAAATTGGCCTAATGAAGCCCTGTGTGCAAGGGCCGTAGCAACCCATCCCTAGCCAGCTCGGGAGGGCCCCACCTAGGGCCTAGCTCCGAAACGGCACCAAACGCGCTTGTAGGAGCTGCATTCTGCAAAGGGAAACTGGGCTCGGGGAACAAACCTCAGCCCCAATGCGGCTTGGCTCAGGATCGCAGCGCTTGCCTAGTTCTCACCTAGCCCTCGGCTCCCCTTATGGCCAAGGAGGGTCTGGGCTGCCTCTGGCTCCGTGGCCGCTGCTGCTTGGCTGGTGGTCTCCGCAGCTAGAAACTAACTCCAAACGTCTTCTCCTTCGCGGAGAAGGCTGATGTGGCCTGAAGAAGCCCTTTGTGCAATGGCCCTAGCAACCCACCCATCGCCAGCTCCGGAGGGCCCCACCTAGGGCCTAGCTCCGTAACGGCAGAAAGCGCGCTTGTAGGAGCTGCATTCTGCAAAGGGAAACTGGGCTCGGGGAACAAACCTCAGCCCCACTGCGGCTTGGCTCAGGATCGCAGCGCTTGCCTAGTTCTCACCTAGGCCTAGGCTCCACATAGGGCCAAGGAGGGTCTGGGCTGCCTCTGGCTCCGTGGGCACTGCTGCTTGGCTGGTGGTCTCTGCAGCTGGAAACCAACTCCAAACGTCTTCTCCTTCTCGGAGAAGTCTAAATTGGCCTAATGAAGCCCTGTGTGCACTGGTCCTAGCAACCCACCCCTAGCCAGCTCGGGAAGGCCCCATAGGGCCTAGCTCGGAAATGGCACAAAACGCGCTTCTAGGAGCTGCATTCTGCAAAGGGAAAATGGGCTCGGTGAACAAACCTCAACACCAGTGCGGCCTGGCTCAGGATCGCAGCGCTTGCCTAGTTCTCACCTAGGCCTAGGCTCCCCTTAGGGCCAAGGAGGGTCTGGGCTGCCTCTGGCTCCGTGGGCACTGCTGCTTGGCTGGTGGTCTCCGCAGCTGGAAACCAACTCCAAACGTCATCTCCTTCGCGGAGAAGGCTGATGTGGCCTGAACAAGCCCTGTGTGCACTGGCCCTTGCAACCCACCCCTACCCAGCTCGGGAGGGCCCCACGTAGTGCCTAGCTTGGTAACGGCACAAAACGCACTTCTAGGAGCTGCATTCTGCAAAGGGAAACTGGGCTCGGTGAACAAACCTCAGCCCCAATGCGGCTTGGCTCAGGATCACAGCGCTTGCCTAGTTCTCACATAGCCCTCGGTTCCACATAGGGCCAAGGAGGGTCTGGGCTGCCTCTGGCTCCGTGGGCACGGCTGCTTGGCTGGTGTCTCCGCAGCTGGAATCCAACTCCAAACGTCTTCTCCTTCGCGGAGAAGGCTGATTTGGCCTTAAGAAGCCCTTTGTGCACTGGCCCTAGCAACCCACCCCTAGCCAGCTCGGGAGGGCCCCACCTAGGGCCTAGCTCCGAAACGGTACCAAAGGCGCTTCTAGGAGCTGCATTCTGCAAAGGGAAACTGGGCTCGGGGAACAAACCTCAGCCCCAATGCGGCTTGGCTCAGGATCTCAGCGCTTGCCTAGTTCTCACCTAGGCCTAGTCTCCACATAGGGCCAAGGAGGGTCTGGGCTGCCTCTGGCTCCGTGGCCGCTGCTGCTTGGCTGGTGGTCTCCGCAGCTAGAAACCAACTCCAAACGTCTTCTCCTTCGCGGAGTAGTCTAAATTGGCCTAATGAAGCCCTGTGTGCACTGGCCCTAGCAACCCACCCCTATCCAGCTCGGGAGGGACCCACCTAGGGCCTAGCTTGGAAACGGCACAAAACGCGCTTGTAGGAGCTGCATTCTGCAAAGGGAAACTGGGCTCGGGGAACAAACCTCAGCCCCAATGCGGCTTGGCTCAGGATCCCAGCGCTTGCCTAGTTCTCACATAGCCCTCGGTTCCACATAGGGCCAAGGAGGGTCTGGGCTGCCTCTGGCTCCGTGGGCACTGCTGCTTGGCTGGTGGTCTCCGCCGCTGGAAACCAACTCCAAACGTCTTCTCCTTCGCGGAGAAGTCTAAATTAGCGTAATGAAGCCCTGTGTGCACTGGCCCTAGCCACCCACCCCTATCCAGCTCGGGAGGGCCCCACCTAGGGCCTAGCTCGGAAACGGCACAAAACGCGCTTGTAGGAGCTGCATTCTGCAAAGGGAAACTGGGCTCGGGGAACAAACCTCAGCCCCAATGCGGCTTGGCTCAGGATTGCAGCTCTTGCCTAGTTCTCACCTAGCCCTCGGCTCCCCTTAGGGCCAAGGAGGGTCTGGGCTGCCTCTGGCTCCGTGGGCACTGCTGCTTGGCTGGTGGTCTCCGCAGCTGGAAACCAACTCCAAACGTCTTCTCCTTCGCGGAGAAGTGTAAATGAGCGTAATGAAGCCCTGTGTGCACTGGCCCTAGCAACACAGCCATAGCAAGCACGGGAGGGCCCCACCTAGGGCCTAGCTCGGAAACGGCACAAAACGCCCTTGTAGGAGCTGCATTCTGCAAAGGGAAACTGGGCTCGGGGAACAAACCTCAGCCCCAATGCGGCTTGGCTCAGGATTGCAGCGCTTGCCTAGTTCTCACCTAGCCCTCGGCTCCCCTTAGAGCCAAGGAGGGTCTGGGCTGCCTCTGGCTCCGTGGGCGGTGCTGGTTGGCTGGTGGTCTCCGCAGCTGGAAACCAACTCCAAACGTCTTCCCCTTCGCGGAGAAGGCTGATTTGGCCTGAAGAAGCCCTGTGTGCACTGGCCCTAGCAACCCACCCCTAGCCAGCTCGGGAGGGCCCCACCTAGGGCCTAGCTCGGAAACGGCACAAAACGCGCTTCTAGGAGCTGCATTCTGCAAAGGGAAACTGCGCTCGGTGAACAAACCTCAACACCAGTGCGGCCTGGCTCAGGATCGCAGCGCTTGCCTAGTTCTCACCTAGGCCTAGGCTCCCCTTAGGGCCAAGGAGCGTCTGGGCTGCCTATGGCTCCGTGGGCACTGGTGCTTGGCTGGTGGTCTCCGGAGCTGGAAACCAACTCCAAACGTCTTCCACTTCGCGGAGAAGTCTAAATTGGCCTAATGAAGCCCTGTGTGCAAGGGCCGTAGCAACCCATCCCTAGCCAGCTCGGGAGGGCCCCACCTAGGGCCTAGCTCCGAAACGGCACCAAACGCGCTTGTAGGAGCTGCATTCTGCAAAGGGAAACTGGGCTCGGGGAACAAACCTCAGCCCCAATGCGGCTTGGCTCAGGATCGCAGCGCTTGCCTAGTTCTCACCTAGCCCTCGGCTCCCCTTATGGCCAAGGAGGGTCTGGGCTGCCTCTGGCTCCGTGGCCGCTGCTGCTTGGCTGGTGGTCTCCGCAGCTAGAAACTAACTCCAAACGTCTTCTCCTTCGCGGAGAAGGCTGATGTGGCCTGAAGAAGCCCTTTGTGCAATGGCCCTAGCAACCCACCCATCGCCAGCTCCGGAGGGCCCCACCTAGGGCCTAGCTCCGTAACGGCAGAAAGCGCGCTTGTAGGAGCTGCATTCTGCAAAGGGAAACTGGGCTCGGGGAACAAACCTCAGCCCCACTGCGGCTTGGCTCAGGATCGCAGCGCTTGCCTAGTTCTCACCTAGGCCTAGGCTCCACATAGGGCCAAGGAGGGTCTGGGCTGCCTCTGGCTCCGTGGGCACTGCTGCTTGGCTGGTGGTCTCTGCAGCTGGAAACCAACTCCAAACGTCTTCTCCTTCTCGGAGAAGTCTAAATTGGCCTAATGAAGCCCTGTGTGCACTGGTCCTAGCAACCCACCCCTAGCCAGCTCGGGAAGGCCCCATAGGGCCTAGCTCGGAAATGGCACAAAACGCGCTTCTAGGAGCTGCATTCTGCAAAGGGAAAATGGGCTCGGTGAACAAACCTCAACACCAGTGCGGCCTGGCTCAGGATCGCAGCGCTTGCCTAGTTCTCACCTAGGCCTAGGCTCCCCTTAGGGCCAAGGAGGGTCTGGGCTGCCTCTGGCTCCGTGGGCACTGCTGCTTGGCTGGTGGTCTCCGCAGCTGGAAACCAACTCCAAACGTCATCTCCTTCGCGGAGAAGGCTGATGTGGCCTGAACAAGCCCTGTGTGCACTGGCCCTTGCAACCCACCCCTACCCAGCTCGGGAGGGCCCCACGTAGTGCCTAGCTTGGTAACGGCACAAAACGCACTTCTAGGAGCTGCATTCTGCAAAGGGAAACTGGGCTCGGGGAACAAACCTCAGCCCCAATGCGGCTTGGCTCAGGATCACAGCGCTTGCCTAGTTCTCACATAGCCCTCGGTTCCACATAGGGCCAAGGAGGGTCTGGGCTGCCTCTGGCTCCGTGGGCACGGCTGCTTGGCTGGTGTCTCCGCAGCTGGAATCCAACTCCAAACGTCTTCTCCTTCGCGGAGAAGGCTGATTTGGCCTTAAGAAGCCCTTTGTGCACTGGCCCTAGCAACCCACCCCTAGCCAGCTCGGGAGGGCCCCACCTAGGGCCTAGCTCCGAAACGGTACCAAAGGCGCTTCAAGGAGCTGCATTCTGCAAAGGGAAACTGGGCTCGGGGAACAAACCTCAGCCACAATGCGGCTTGGCTCAGGATCGCAGCGCTTGCCTAGTTCTCACCTAGGCCTAGTCTCCACATAGGGCCAAGGAGGGTCTGGGCTGCCTCTGGCTCCGTGGCCGCTGCTGCTTGGCTGGTGGTCTCCGCAGCTAGAAACCAACTCCAAACGTCTTCTCCTTCGCGGAGTAGTCTAAATTGGCCTAATGAAGCCCTGTGTGCACTGGCCCTAGCAACCCACCCCTATCCAGCTCGGGAGGGACCCACCTAGGGCCTAGCTTGGAAACGGCACAAAACGCGCTTGTAGGAGCTGCATTCTGCAAAGGGAAACTGGGCTCGGGGAACAAACCTCAGCCCCAATGCGGCTTGGCTCAGGATCCCAGCGCTTGCCTAGTTCTCACATAGCCCTCGGTTCCACATAGGGCCAAGGAGGGTCTGGGCTGCCTCTGGCTCCGTGGGCACTGCTGCTTGGCTGGTGGTCTCCGCAGCTGGAAACCAACTCCAAACGTCTTCTCCTTCGCGGAGAAGTCTAAATTAGCGTAATGAAGCCCTGTGTGCACTGGCCCTAGCCACCCACCCCTATCCAGCTCGGGAGGGACCCACCTAGGGCCTAGCTCGGAAACGGCACAAAACGCGCTTGTAGGAGCTGCATTCTGCAAAGGGAAACTGGGCTCGGGGAACAAACCTCAGCCCCAATGCGGCTTGGCTCAGAATTGCAGCTCTTGCCTAGTTCTCACCTAGCCCTTGGCTCCCCTTAGGGCCAAGGAGGGTCTGGGCTGCCTCTGGCTCCGTGGGCACTGCTGCTTGGCTGGTGGTCTCCGCAGCTGGAAACCAACTCCAAACGTCTTCTCCTTCGCGGAGAAGTCTAAATGAGCGTAATGAAGCCCTGTGTGCACTGGCCCTAGCAACACAGCCATAGCAAGCACGGGAGGGCCCCACCTAGGGCCTAGCTCGGAAACGGCACAAAACGCCCTTGTAGGAGCTGCATTCTGCAAAGGGAAACTGGGCTCGGGGAACAAACCTCAGCCCCAATGCGGCTTGGCTCAGGATTGCAGCGCTTGCCTAGTTCTCACCTAGCCCTCGGCTCCCCTTAGAGCCAAGGAGGGTCTGGGCTGCCTCTGGCTCCGTGGGCGGTGCTGGTTGGCTGGTGGTCTCCGCAGCTGGAAACCAACTCCAAACGTCTTCCCCTTCGCGGAGAAGGCTGATTTGGCCTGAAGAAGCCCTGTGTGCACTGGCCCTAGCAACCCACCCCTAGCCAGCTCGGGAGCGCCCCACCTAGGGCCTAGCTCGGAAACGGCACAAAACGCGCTTCTAGGAGCTGCATTCTGCAAAGGGAAACTGCGCTCGGGGAACAAACCTCAACACCAGTGCGGCCTGGCTCAGGATCGCAGCGCTTGCCTAGTTCTCACCTAGGCCTAGGCTCCCCTTAGGGCCAAGGAGCGTCTGGGCTGCCTATGGCTCCGTGGGCACTGCTGCTTGGCTGGTGGTCTCCGCAGCTGGAAACCAACTCCAAACGTCTTCCACTTCGCGGAGAAGTCTAAATTGGCCTAATGAAGCCCTGTGTGCAAGGGCCGTAGCAACCCATCCCTAGCCAGCTCGGGAGGGCCCCACCTAGGGCCTAGCTCCGAAACGGCACCAAAGGCGCTTCTAGGAGCTGCATTCTGCAAAGGGAAACTGGGCTCGGGGAACAAACCTCAGCCCCAATGCGGCTTGGCTCAGGATCGCAGCGCTTGCCTAGTTCTCACCTAGCCCTCGGCTCCCCTTATGGCCAAGGAGGGTCTGGGCTGCCTCTGGCTCCGTGGGCACTGCTGCTTGGCTGGTGGTCTCCGCAGCTGGAAACCAACTCCAAACGTCTTCCCCTTCGCGGAGAAGGCTGATTTGGCCTGAAGAAGCCCTTTGTGCACTGGCCCTAGCAACCCACCCCTAGCCAGCTCGGGAGGGCCCCACCTAGGGCCTAGCTCCGAAACGGTACCAAAGGCGCTTCTAGGAGCTGCATTCTGCAAAGGGAAACTGGGCTCGGGGAACAAACCTCAGCCCCAATGCGGCTTGGCTCAGGATCGCAGCGCTTGCCTAGTTCTCACCTAGGCCTAGTCTCCACATAGGGCCAAGGAGGGTCTGGGCTGCCTCTGGCTCCGTGGCCGCTGCTGCTTGGCTGGTGGTCTCCGCAGCTAGAAACCAACTCCAAACGTCTTCTCCTTCGCGGAGTAGTCTAAATTGGCCTAATGAAGCCCTGTGTGCACTGTCCCTAACAACCCACCCCTATCCACCTCGGGAGGGACCCACCTAGGGCCTAGTTTGGAAACGGCACAAAACGCGCTTGTAGGAGCTGCATTCTGCAAAGGGAAGCTGGGCTCGGGGAACAAACCTCAGCCCCAATGCGGCTTGGCTCAGAAACCCAGCGCTTGCCTAGTTCTCACCTAGCCCTCGGCTCCCCATAGGGCCAAGGAGGGTCTGGGCTGCCTCTGGCTCCGTGGGCACTGCTGCTTGGCTGGTGGTCTCTGCAGCTGGAAACCAACTCCAAACGTCTTCTCCTTCGCGGAGAAGGCTGATGTGGCCTGAAGAAGCCCTTTGTGCAATGGCCCTAGCAACCCACCCATCGCCAGCTCCGGAGGGCCCCACCTAGGGCCTAGCTCCGTAACGGCACCAAACGCACTTGTAGGAGCTGCATTCTGCAAAGGGAAACTGGGCTCGGTGAACAAACCTCAACACCAGTGCGGCTTGGCTCAGGATCGCAGCGCTTGCCTAGTTCTCACCTAGCCCTCGGCTCCCCTTACGGCCAAGGAGGGTCTGGGCTGCCTCTGGCTCCGTGGGCACTGCTGCTTGGCTGGTGGTCTCTGCAGCTGGAAACCACCTCCAAACGTCTTCTCCTTCTCGGAGAAGTCTAAATTGGCCTAATGAAGCCCTGTGTGCACTGGTCCTAGCAACCCACCCCTAGCCAGCTCGGGAAGGCCCCACATAGGGCCTAGCTCGGATATGGCACAAAACGCGCTTGTAGGAGCTGCATTCTGCAAAGGGAAAATGGGCTCGGTGAACAAACCTCAACACCAGTGCGGCCTGGCTCAGGATCGCAGCGCTTGCCTAGTTCTCACCTAGGCCTAGGCTCCCCTTAGGGCCAAGGAGGGTCTGGGCTGCCTCTGGCTCCGTGGGCACTGCTGCTTGGCTGGTGGTCTCCGCAGCTGGAAACCAACTCCAAACGTCATCTCCTTCGCGGAGAAGGCTGATGTGGCCTGAACAAGCCCTGTGTGCACTGGCCCTTGCAACCCACCCCTACCCAGCTCGGGAGGGCCCCACGTAGTGCCTAGCTTGGTAACGGCACAAAACGCACTTCTAGGAGCTGCATTCTGCAAAGGGAAACTGGGCTCGGGGAACAAACCTCAGCCCCAATGCGGCTTGGCTCAGGATCACAGCGCTTGCCTAGTTCTCACATAGCCCTCGGTTCCACATAGGGCCAAGGAGGGTGTGGGCTGCCTCTGGCTCCGTGGGCACGGCTGCTTGGCTGGTGTCTCCGCAGCTGGAATCCAACTCCAAACGTCTTCTCCTTCGCGGAGAAGGCTGATTTGGCCTTAAGAAGCCCTTTGTGCACTGGCCCTAGCAACCCACCCATCGCCAGCTCGGGAGGGCCCCACCTAGGGCCTAGCTCGGAAACGGCACAAAACGCGCTTGTAGGAGCTGCATTCTGCAAAGGGAAACTGGGCTCGGGGAACAAACCTCAGCCCCAATGCGGCTTGGCTCAGGATCGCAGCGCTTGCCTAGTTCTCACCTAGCCCTCGGCTCCCCTTACGGCCAAGGAGGGTCTGGGCTGCCTCTGGCTCCGTGGGCACTGCTGCTTGGCTGGTGGTCTCCGCAGCTGGAAACCAACTCCAAACGTCTTCCCCTTCGCGGAGAAGGCTGATTTGGCCTGAAGAAGCCCTTTGTGCACTGGCCCTAGCAACCCACCCCTAGCCAGCTCGGGAGGGCCCCACCTAGGGCCTAGCTCCGAAACGGTACCAAAGGCGCTTCTAGGAGCTGCATTCTGCAAAGGGAAACTGGGCTCGGGGAACAAACCTCAGCCCCAATGCGGCTTGGCTCAGGATCGCAGCGCTTGCCTAGTTCTCACCTAGGCCTAGTCTCCACATAGGGCCAAGGAGGGTCTGGGCTGCCTCTGGCTCCGTGGCCGCTGCTGCTTGGCTGGTGGTCTCCGCAGCTAGAAACCAACTCCAAACGTCTTCTCCTTCGCGGAGTAGTCTAAATTGGCCTAATGAAGCCCTGTGTGCACTGTCCCTAACAACCCACCCCTATCCACCTCGGGAGGGACCCACCTAGGGCCTAGTTTGGAAACGGCACAAAACGCGCTTGTAGGAGCTGCATTCTGCAAAGGGAAGCTGGGCTCGGGGAACAAACCTCAGCCCCAATGCGGCTTGGCTCAGAAACCCAGCGCTTGCCTAGTTCTCACCTAGCCCTCGGCTCCCCATAGGGCCAAGGAGGGTCTGGGCTGCCTCTGGCTCCGTGGGCACTGCTGCTTGGCTGGTGGTCTCTGCAGCTGGAAACCAACTCCAAACGTCTTCTCCTTCGCGGAGATGGCTGATGTGGCCTGAAGAAGCCCTTTGTGCAATGGCCCTAGCAACCCACCCATCGCCAGCTCCGGAGGGCCCCACCTAGGGCCTAGCTCCGTAACGGCACCAAACGCACTTGTAGGAGCTGCATTCTGCAAAGGGAAACTGGGCTCGGTGAACAAACCTCAACACCAGTGCGGCTTGGCTCAGGATCGCAGCGCTTGCCTAGTTCTCACCTAGCCCTCGGCTCCCCTTACGGCCAAGGAGGGTCTGGGCTGCCTCTGGCTCCGTGGGCACTGCTGCTTGGCTGGTGGTCTCTGCAGCTGGAAACCACCTCCAAACGTCTTCTCCTTCTCGGAGAAGTCTAAATTGGCCTAATGAAGCCCTGTGTGCACTGGTCCTAGCAACCCACCCCTAGCCAGCTCGGGAAGGCCCCACATAGGGCCTAGCTCGGAAATGGCACAAAACGCGCTTCTAGGAGCTGCATTCTGCAAAGGGAAAATGGGCTCGGTGAACAAACCTCAACACCAGTGCGGCCTGGCTCAGGATCGCAGCGCTTGCCTAGTTCTCACCTAGGCCTAGGCTCCCCTTAGGGCCAAGGAGGGTCTGGGCTGCCTCTGGCTCCGTGGGCACTGCTGCTTGGCTGGTGGTCTCCGCAGCTGGAAACCAACTCCAAACGTCATCTCCTTCGCGGAGAAGGCTGATGTGGCCTGAACAAGCCCTGTGTGCACTGTCCCTAACAACCCACCCCTATCCACCTCGGGAGGGACCCACCTAGGGCCTAGTTTGGAAACGGCACAAAACGCGCTTGTAGGAGCTGCATTCTGCAAAGGGAAGCTGGGCTCGGGGAACAAACCTCAGCCCCAATGCGGCTTGGCTCAGAAACCCAGCGCTTGCCTAGTTCTCACCTAGCCCTCGGCTCCCCATAGGGCCAAGGAGGGTCTGGGCTGCCTCTGGCTCCGTGGGCACTGCTGCTTGGCTGGTGGTCTCTGCAGCTGGAAACCAACTCCAAACGTCTTCTCCTTCGCGGAGATGGCTGATGTGGCCTGAAGAAGCCCTTTGTGCAATGGCCCTAGCAACCCACCCATCGCCAGCTCCGGAGGGCCCCACCTAGGGCCTAGCTCCGTAACGGCACCAAACGCACTTGTAGGAGCTGCATTCTGCAAAGGGAAACTGGGCTCGGTGAACAAACCTCAACACCAGTGCGGCTTGGCTCAGGATCGCAGCGCTTGCCTAGTTCTCACCTAGCCCTCGGCTCCCCTTACGGCCAAGGAGGGTCTGGGCTGCCTCTGGCTCCGTGGGCACTGCTGCTTGGCTGGTGGTCTCTGCAGCTGGAAACCACCTCCAAACGTCTTCTCCTTCTCGGAGAAGTCTAAATTGGCCTAATGAAGCCCTGTGTGCACTGGTCCTAGCAACCCACCCCTAGCCAGCTCGGGAAGGCCCCACATAGGGCCTAGCTCGGAAATGGCACAAAACGCGCTTCTAGGAGCTGCATTCTGCAAAGGGAAAATGGGCTCGGTGAACAAACCTCAACACCAGTGCGGCCTGGCTCAGGATCGCAGCGCTTGCCTAGTTCTCACCTAGGCCTAGGCTCCCCTTAGGGCCAAGGAGGGTCTGGGCTGCCTCTGGCTCCGTGGGCACTGCTGCTTGGCTGGTGGTCTCCGCAGCTGGAAACCAACTCCAAACGTCATCTCCTTCGCGGAGAAGGCTGATGTGGCCTGAACAAGCCCTGTGTGCACTGGCCCTTGCAACCCACCCCTACCCAGCTCGGGAGGGCCCCACGTAGTGCCTAGCTTGGTAACGGCACAAAACGCACTTCTAGGAGCTGCATTCTGCAAAGGGAAACTGGGCTCGGGGAACAAACCTCAGCCCCAATGCGGCTTGGCTCAGGATCACAGCGCTTGCCTAGTTCTCACATAGCCCTCGGTTCCACATAGGGCCAAGGAGGGTCTGGGCTGCCTCTGGCTCCGTGGGCACGGCTGCTTGGCTGGTGTCTCCGCAGCTGGAATCCAACTCCAAACGTCTTCTCCTTCGCGGAGAAGGCTGATTTGGCCTTAAGAAGCCCTTTGTGCACTGGCCCTAGCAACCCACCCATCGCCAGCTCGGGAGGGCCCCACCTAGGGCCTAGCTTGGAAACGGCACAAAACGCGCTTGTAGGAGCTGCATTCTGCAAAGGGAAACTGGGCTAGGGAACAAACCTCAGCCCCAATGCGGCTTGGCTCAGGATCGCAGCGCTTGCCTAGTTCTCACCTAGCCCTCGGCTTCCCTTATGGCCAAGGAGGGTCTGGGCTGCCTCTGGCTCCGTGGGCACTGCTGCTTGGCTGGTGGTCTCCGCAGCTGGAAACCAACTCCAAACGTCTTCTCCTTCGCGGAGAAG
The DNA here is from genome assembly GCF_054392235.1 of Sus scrofa. NCBI lineage: Eukaryota > Metazoa > Chordata > Mammalia > Artiodactyla > Suidae > Sus > Sus scrofa. The sequence goes on along the minus strand of NC_139385.1, from coordinate 50,464,833 downwards.
GCTGATTTGGCCTTAAGAAGCCCTGTGTGCACTGGCCCTAGCCACCCACCCCTATCTAGCTCGGGAGGGCCCCACCTAGGGCCTAGCTCGGAAACGGCACAAAACGCGCTTGTAGGAGCTGCATTCTGCAAAGGGAAACTGGGCTCGGGGAACAAACCTCAGCCCCAATGCGGCTTGGCTCAGGATTGCAGCTCTTGCCTAGTTCTCACCTAGCCCTCGGCTCCCCTTAGGGCCAAGGAGGGTCTGGGCTGCCTCTGGCTCCGTGGGCACTGCTGCTTGGCTGGTGGTCTCCGCAGCTGGAAACCAACTCCAAACGTCTTCCCCTTCGTGGAGAAGGCTGATTTGGCCTGAAGAAGCCCTGTGTGCACTGGCCCTAGCAACCCACCCCTAGCCAGCTCGGGAGCGCCCCACCTAGGGCCTAGCTCGGAAACGGCACAAAACGCGCTTCTAGGAGCTGCATCCTGCAAAGGGAAACTGCGCTCGGTGAACAAACCTCAACACCAGTGCGGCCTGGCTCAGGATCGCAGCGCTTGCCTAGTTCTCACCTAGGCCTAGGCTCCCCTTAGGGCCAAGGAGCGTCTGGGCTGCCTATGGCTCCGTGGGCACTGGTGCTTGGCTGGTGGTCTCCGGAGCTGGAAACGAACTCCAAACGTCTTCCACTTCGCGCAGAAGTCTAAATTGGCCTAATGAAGCCCTGTGTGCAAGGGCCGTAGCAACCCATCCCTAGCCAGCTCGGGAGGGCCCCACCTAGGGCCTAGCTCCGAAACGGCACCAAACGCGCTTGTAGGAGCTGCATTCTGCAAAGGGAAACTGGGCTCGGGGAACAAACCTCAGCCCCAATGCGGCTTGGCTCAGGATCGCAGCGCTTGCCTAGTTCTCACCTAGCCCTCGGCTCCCCTTATGGCCAAGGAGGGTCTGGGCTGCCTCTGGCTCCGTGGGCACTGCTGCTTGGCTGGTGGTCTCCGCAGCTGGAAAACAACTCCAAACGTCTTCCCCTTCGCGGAGAAGGCTGATTTGGCCTGAAGAAGCCCTTTGTGCACTGGCCCTAGCAACCCACCCCTAGCCAGCTCGGGAGGGCCCCACCTAGGGCCTAGCTCCGAAACGGTACCAAAGGCGCTTCTAGGAGCTGCATTCTGCAAAGGGAAACTGGGCTCGGGGAACAAACCTCAGCCCCAATGCGGCTTGGCTCAGGATCGCAGCGCTTGCCTAGTTCTCACCTAGGCCTAGGCTCCACATAGGGCCAAGGAGGGTCTGGGCTGCCTCTGGCTCCGTGGCCGCTGCTGCTTGGCTGGTGGTCTCCGCAGCTAGAAACCAACTCCAAACGTCTTCTCCTTCGCGGAGTAGTCTAAATTGGCCTAATGAAGCCCTGTGTGCACTGTCCCTAACAACCCACCCCTATCCAGCTCGGGAGGGACCCACCTAGGGCCTAGCTTGGAAACGGCACAAAACGCGCTTGTAGGAGCTGCATTCTGCAAAGGGAAACTGGGCTCGGGGAACAAACCTCAGCCCCAATGCGGCTTGGCTCAGGATCGCAGCGCTTGCCTAGTTCTCACCTAGCCCTCGGCTCCCCTTACGGCCAAGGAGGGTCTGGGCTGCCTCTGGCTCCGTGGGCACTGCTGCTTGGCTGGTGGTCTCTGCAGCTGGAAACCAACTCCAAACGTCTTCTCCTTCTCGGAGAAGTCTAAATTGGCCTAATGAAGCCCTGTGTGCACTGGTCCTAGCAACCCACCCCTAGCCAGCTCGGGAAGGCCCCACATAGGGCCTAGCTCGGAAATGGCACAAAACGCGCTTCTAGGAGCTGCTTTCTGCAAAGGGAAAATGGGCTCGGTGAACAAACCTCAACACCAGTGCGGCCTGGCTCAGGATCGCAGCGCTTGCCTAGTTCTCACCTAGGCCTAGGCTCCCCTTAGGGCCAAGGAGGGTCTGGGCTGCCTCTGGCTCCGTGGGCACTGCTGCTTGGCTGGTGGTCTCCGCAGCTGGAAACCAACTCCAAACGTCATCTCCTTCGCGGAGAAGGCTGATGTGGCCTGAACAAGCCCTGTGTGCACTGGCCCTTGCAACCCACCCCTACCCAGCTCGGGAGGGCCCCACGTAGTGCCTAGCTCGGTAACGGCACAAAACGCACTTCTAGGAGCTGCATTCTGCAAAGGGAAACTGGGCTCGGGGAACAAACCTCAGCCCCAATGCGGCTTGGCTCAGGATCACAGCGCTTGCCTAGTTCTCACATAGCCCTCGGTTCCACATAGGGCCAAGGAGGGTCTGGGCTGCCTCTGGCTCCGTGGGCACGGCTGCTTGGCTGGTGTCTCCGCAGCTGGAATCCAACTCCAAACGTCTTCTCCTTCGCGGAGAAGGCTGATTTGGCCTTAAGAAGCCCTTTGTGCACTGGCCCTAGCAACCCACCCCTAGCCAGCTCGGGAGGGCCCCACCTAGGGCCTAGCTCCGAAACGGTACCAAAGGCGCTTCTAGGAGCTGCATTCTGCAAAGGGAAACTGGGCTCGGGGAACAAACCTCAGCCCCAATGCGGCTTGGCTCAGGATCGCAGCGCTTGCCTAGTTCTCACCTAGGCCTAGTCTCCACATAGGGCCAAGGAGGGTCTGGGCTGCCTCTGGCTCCGTGGCCGCTGCTGCTTGGCTGGTGGTCTCCGCAGCTAGAAACCAACTCCAAACGTCTTCTCCTTCGCGGAGTAGTCTAAATTGGCCTAATGAAGCCCTGTGTGCACTGGCCCTAGCAACCCACCCCTATCCAGCTCGGGAGGGACCCACCTAGGGCCTAGCTTGGAAACGGCACAAAACGCGCTTGTAGGAGCTGCATTCTGCAAAGGGAAACTGGGCTCGGGGAACAAACCTCAGCCCCAATGCGGCTTGGCTCAGGATCGCAGCGCTTGCCTAGTTCTCACATAGCCCTCGGTTCCACATAGGGCCAAGGAGGGTCTGGGCTGCCTCTGGCTCCGTGGGCACTGCTGCTTGGCTGGTGGTCTCCGCAGCTGGAAACCAACTCCAAACGTCTTCTCCTTCGCGGAGAAGTCTAAATTAGCGTAATGAAGCCCTGTGTGCACTGGCCCTAGCCACCCACCCCTATCCAGCTCGGGAGGGACCCACCTAGGGCCTAGCTCGGAAACGGCACAAAACGCGCTTGTAGGAGCTGCATTCTGCAAAGGGAAACTGGGCTCGGGGAACAAACCTCAGCCCCAATGCGGCTTGGCTCAGGATTGCAGCTCTTGCCTAGTTCTCACCTAGCCCTCGGCTCCCCTTAGGGCCAAGGAGGGTCTGGGCTGCCTCTGGCTCCGTGGGCACTGCTGCTTGGCTGGTGGTCTCCGCAGCTGGAAACCAACTCCAAACGTCTTCTCCTTCGCGGAGAAGTCTAAATGAGCGTAATGAAGCCCTGTGTGCACTGGCCCTAGCAACACAGCCATAGCAAGCACGGGAGGGCCCCACCTAGGGCCTAGCTCGGAAACGGCACAAAACGCGCTTGTAGGAGCTGCATTCTGCAAAGGGAAACTGGGCTCGGGGAACAAACCTCAGCCCCAATGCGGCTTGGCTCAGGATTGCAGCGCTTGCCTAGTTCTCACCTAGCCCTCGGCTCCCCTTAGAGCCAAGGAGGGTCTGGGCTGCCTCTGGCTCCGTGGGCGGTGCTGGTTGGCTGGTGGTCTCCGCAGCTGGAAACCAACTCCAAACGTCTTCCCCTTCGCGGAGAAGGCTGATTTGGCCTGAAGAAGCCCTGTGTGCACTGGCCCTAGCAACCCACCCCTAGCCAGCTCGGGAGCGCCCCACCTAGGGCCTAGCTCGGAAACGGCACAAAACGCGCTTCTAGGAGCTGCATTCTGCAAAGGGAAACTGCGCTCGGTGAACAAACCTCAACACCAGTGCGGCCTGGCTCAGGATCGCAGCGCTTGCCTAGTTCTCACCTAGGCCTAGGCTCCCCTTAGGGCCAAGGAGCGTCTGGGCTGCCTATGGCTCCGTGGGCACTGGTGCTTGGCTGGTGGTCTCCGGAGCTGGAAACCAACTCCAAACGTCTTCCACTTCGCGGAGAAGTCTAAATTGGCCTAATGAAGCCCTGTGTGCAAGGGCCGTAGCAACCCATCCCTAGCCAGCTCGGGAGGGCCCCACCTAGGGCCTAGCTCCGAAACGGCACCAAACGCGCTTGTAGGAGCTGCATTCTGCAAAGGGAAACTGGGCTCGGGGAACAAACCTCAGCCCCAATGCGGCTTGGCTCAGGATCGCAGCGCTTGCCTAGTTCTCACCTAGCCCTCGGCTCCCCTTATGGCCAAGGAGGGTCTGGGCTGCCTCTGGCTCCGTGGGCACTGCTGCTTGGCTGGTGGTCTCCTCAGCTGGAAACCAACTCCAAACGTCTTCCCTTCGCGGAGAAGGCTGATTTGGCCTGAAGAAGCCCTTTGTGCACTGGCCCTAGCAACCCACCCCTAGCCAGCTCGGGAGGGCCCCACCTAGGGCCTAGCTCCGAAACGGTACCAAAGGCGCTTCTAGGAGCTGCATTCTGCAAAGGGAAACTGGGCTCGGGGAACAAACCTCAGCCCCAATGCGGCTTGGCTCAGGATCGCAGCGCTTGCCTAGTTCTCACCTAGGCCTAGTCTCCACATAGGGCCAAGGAGGGTCTGGGCTGCCTCTGGCTCCGTGGCCGCTGCTGCTTGGCTGGTGGTCTCCGCATCTAGAAACCAACTCCAAACGTCTTCTCCTTCGCGGAGTAGTCTAAATTGGCCTAATGAAGCCCTGTGTGCTCTGTCCCTAACAACCCACCCCTATCCAGCTCGGGAGGGACCCACCTAGGGCCTAGTTTGGAAACGGCACAAAACGCGCTTGTAGGAGCTGCATTCTGCAAAGGGAAGCTGGGCTCGGGGAACAAACCTCAGCCCCAATGCGGCTTGGCTCAGAAACCCAGCGCTTGCCTAGTTCTCACCTAGCCCTCGGCTCCCCATAGGGCCAAGGAGGGTCTGGGCTGCCTCTGGCTCCGTGGGCACTGCTGCTTGGCTGGTGGTCTCTGCAGCTGGAAACCAACTCCAAACGTCTTCTCCTTCGCGGAGAAGGCTGATGTGGCCTGAAGAAGCCCTTTGTGCAATGGCCCTAGCAACCCACCCATCGCCAGCTCGGGAGGGCCCCACCTAGGGCCTAGCTCCGTAACGGCAGAAAGCGCGCTTGTAGGAGCTGCATTCTGCAAAGGGAAACTGGGCTCGGTGAACAAACCTCAACACCAGTGCGGCTTGGCTCAGGATCGCAGCGCTTGCCTAGTTCTCACCTAGCCCTCGGCTCCCCTTACGGCCAAGGAGGGTCTGGGCTGCCTCTGGCTCCGTGGGCACTGCTGCTTGGCTGGTGGTCTCTGCAGCTGGAAACCACCTCCAAACGTCTTCTCCTTCTCGGAGAAGTCTAAATTGGCCTAATGAAGCCCTGTGTGCACTGGTCCTAGCAACCCACCCCTAGCCAGCTCGGGAAGGCCCCACATAGGGCCTAGCTCGGAAATGGCACAAAACGCGCTTCTAGGAGCTGCATTCTGCAAAGGGAAAATGGGCTCGGTGAACAAACCTCAACACCAGTGCGGCCTGGCTCAGGATCGCAGCGCTTGCCTAGTTCTCACCTAGGCCTAGGCTCCCCTTAGGGCCAAGGAGGGTCTGGGCTGCCTCTGGCTCCGTGGGCACTGCTGCTTGGCTGGTGGTCTCCGCAGCTGGAAACCAACTCCAAACGTCATCTCCTTCGCGGAGAAGGCTGATGTGGCCTGAACAAGCCCTGTGTGCACTGGCCCTTGCAACCCACCCCTACCCAGCTCGGGAGGGCCCCACGTAGTGCCTAGCTTGGTAACGGCACAAAACGCACTTCTAGGAGCTGCATTCTGCAAAGGGAAACTGGGCTCGGGGAACAAACCTCAGCCCCAATGCGGCTTGGCTCAGGATCACAGCGCTTGCCTAGTTCTCACATAGCCCTCGGTTCCACATAGGGCCAAGGAGGGTCTGGGCTGCCTCTGGCTCCGTGGGCACGGCTGCTTGGCTGGTGTCTCCGCAGCTGGAATCCAACTCCAAACGTCTTCTCCTTCGCGGAGAAGGCTGATTTGGCCTTAAGAAGCCCTTTGTGCACTGGCCCTAGCAACCCACCCCTATCCAGCTCGGGAGGGACCCACCTAGGGCCTAGCTCGGAAACGGCACAAAACGCGCTTGTAGGAGCTGCATTCTGCAAAGGGAAACTGGGCTCGGGGAACAAACCTCAGCCCCAATGCGGCTTGGCTCAGGATCGCAGCGCTTGCCTAGTTCTCACCTAGCCCTCGGCTTCCCTTATGGCCAAGGAGGGTCTGGGCTGCCTCTGGCTCCGTGGGCACTGCTGCTTGGCTGGTGGTCTCCGCAGCTGGAAACCAACTCCAAACGTCTTCTCCTTCGCGGAGAAGGCTGATTTGGCCTTAAGAAGCCCTGTGTGCACTGGCCCTAGCCACCCACCCCTATCTAGCTCGGGAGGGCCCCACCTAGGGCCTAGCTCGGAAACGGCACAAAACGCGCTTGTAGGAGCTGCATTCTGCAAAGGGAAACTGGGCTCGGGGAACAAACCTCAGCCCCAATGCGGCTTGGCTCAGGATTGCAGCTCTTGCCTAGTTCTCACCTAGCCCTCGGCTCCCCTTAGGGCCAAGGAGGGTCTGGGCTGCCTCTGGCTCCGTGGGCACTGCTGCTTGGCTGGTGGTCTCCGCAGCTGGAAACCAACTCCAAACGTCTTCTCCTTCGCGGAGAAGTCTAAATGAGCGTAATGAAGCCCTGTGTGCACTGGCCCTAGCAACACACCCATAGCAAGCACGGGAGGGCCCCACCTAGGGCCTAGCTCGGAAACGGCACAAAACGCGCTTCTAGGAGCTGCATTCTGCAAAGGGAAACTGCGCTCGGGGAACAAACCTCAACACCAGTGCGGCCTGGCTCAGGATCGCAGCGCTTGCCTAGTTCTCACCTAGGCCTAGGCTCCCCTTAGGGCCAAGGAGCGTCTGGGCTGCCTATGGCTCCGTGGGCACTGGTGCTTGGCTGGTGGTCTCCGGAGCTGGAAACCAACTCCAAACATCTTCCACTTCGCGGAGAAGTCTAAATTGGCCTAATGAAGCCCTGTGTGCAAGGGCCGTAGCAACCCATCCCTAGCCAGCTCGGGAGGGCCCCACCTAGGGCCTAGCTCCGAAACGGCACCAAACGCGCTTGTAGGAGCTGCATTCTGCAAAGGGAAACTGGGCTCGGGGAACAAACCTCAGCCCCAATGCGGCTTGGCTCAGGATCGCAGCGCTTGCCTAGTTCTCACCTAGCCCTCGGCTCCCCTTATGGCCAAGGAGGGTCTGGGCTGCCTCTGGCTCCGTGGGCACTGCTGCTTGGCTGGTGGTCTCCTCAGCTGGAAACCAACTCCAAACGTCTTCCCCTTCGCGGAGAAGGCTGATTTGGCCTGAAGAAGCCCTTTGTGCACTGGCCCTAGCAACCCACCCCTAGCCAGCTCGGGAGGGCCCCACCTAGGGCCTAGCTCCGAAACGGTACCAAAGGCGCTTCTAGGAGCTGCATTCTGCAAAGGGAAACTGGGCTCGGGGAACAAACCTCAGCCCCAATGCGGCTTGGCTCAGGATCGCAGCGCTTGCCTAGTTCTCACCTAGGCCTAGTCTCCACATAGGGCCAAGGAGGGTCTGGGCTGCCTCTGGCTCCGTGGCCGCTGCTGCTTGGCTGGTGGTCTCCGCAGCTAGAAACCAACTCCAAACGTCTTCTCCTTCGCGGAGTAGTCTAAATTGGCCTAATGAAGCCCTGTGTGCACTGTCCCTAACAACCCACCCCTATCCAGCTCGGGAGGGACCCACCTAGGGCCTAGTTTGGAAACGGCACAAAACGCGCTTGTAGGAGCTGCATTCTGCAAAGGGAAGCTGGGCTCGGGGAACAAACCTCAGCCCCAATGCGGCTTGGCTCAGAAACCCAGCGCTTGCCTAGTTCTCACCTAGCCCTCGGCTCCCCATAGGGCCAAGGAGGGTCTGGGCTGCCTCTGGCTCCGTGGGCACTGCTGCTTGGCTGGTGGTCTCTGCAGCTGGAAACCAACTCCAAACGTCTTCTCCTTCGCGGAGAAGGCTGATGTGGCCTGAAGAAGCCCTTTGTGCAATGGCCCTAGCAACCCACCCATCGCCAGCTCGGGAGGGCCCCACCTAGGGCCTAGCTCCGTAACGGCAGAAAGCGCGCTTGTAGGAGCTGCATTCTGCAAAGGGAAACTGGGCTCGGTGAACAAACCTCAACACCAGTGCGGCTTGGCTCAGGATCGCAGCGCTTGCCTAGTTCTCACCTAGCCCTCGGCTCCCCTTACGGCCAAGGAGGGTCTGGGCTGCCTCTGGCTCCGTGAGCACTGCTGCTTGGCTGGTGGTCTCTGCAGCTGGAAACCAACTCCAAACGTCTTCTCCTTCTCGGAGAAGTCTAAATTGGCCTAATGAAGCCCTGTGTGCACTGGTCCTAGCAACCCACCCCTAGCCAGCTCGGGAAGGCCCCACATAGGGCCTAGCTCGGAAATGGCACAAAACGCGCTTCTAGGAGCTGCATTCTGCAAAGGGAAAATGGGCTCGGTGAACAAACCTCAACACCAGTGCGGCCTGGCTCAGGATCGCAGCGCTTGCCTAGTTCTCACCTAGGCCTAGGCTCCCCTTAGGGCCAAGGAGGGTCTGGGCTGCCTCTGGCTCCGTGGGCACTGCTGCTTGGCTGGTGGTCTCCGCAGCTGGAAACCAACTCCAAACGTCATCTCCTTCGCGGAGAAGGCTGATGTGGCCTGAACAAGCCCTGTGTGCACTGGCCCTTGCAACCCACCCCTACCCAGCTCGGGAGGGCCCCACGTAGTGCCTAGCTTGGTAACGGCACAAAACGCACTTCTAGGAGCTGCATTCTGCAAAGGGAAACTGGGCTCGGGGAACAAACCTCAGCCCCAATGCGGCTTGGCTCAGGATCACAGCGCTTGCCTAGTTCTCACATAGCCCTCGGTTCCACATAGGGCCAAGGAGGGTCTGGGCTGCCTCTGGCTCCGTGGGCACGGCTGCTTGGCTGGTGTCTCCGCAGCTGGAATCCAACTCCAAACGTCTTCTCCTTCGCGGAGAAGGCTGATTTGGCCTTAAGAAGCCCTTTGTGCACTGGCCCTAGCAACCCACCCATCGCCAGCTCGGGAGGGCCCCACCTAGGGCCTAGCTCGGAAACGGCACAAAACGCGCTTGTAGGAGCTGCATTCTGCAAAGGGAAACTGGGCTCGGGGAACAAACCTCAGCCCCAATGCGGCTTGGCTCAGGATCGCAGCGCTTGCCTAGTTCTCACCTAGCCCTCGGCTTCCCTTATGGCCAAGGAGGGTCTGGGCTGCCTCTGGCTCCGTGGGCACTGCTGCTTGGCTGGTGGTCTCCGCAGCTGGAAACCAACTCCAAACGTCTTCTCCTTCGCGGAGAAGGCTGATTTGGCCTTAAGAAGCCCTGTGTGCACTGGCCCTAGCCACCCACCCCTATCTAGCTCGGGAGGGCCCCACCTAGGGCCTAGCTCGGAAACGGCACAAAACGCGCTTGTAGGAGCTGCATTCTGCAAAGGGAAACTGGGCTCGGGGAACAAACCTCAGCCCCAATGCGGCTTGGCTCAGGATTGCAGCTCTTGCCTAGTTCTCACCTAGCCCTCGGCTCCCCTTAGGGCCAAGGAGGGTCTGGGCTGCCTCTGGCTCCGTGGGCACTGCTGCTTGGCTGGTGGTCTCCGCAGCTGGAAACCAACTCCAAACGTCTTCTCCTTCGCGGAGAAGTCTAAATGAGCGTAATGAAGCCCTGTGTGCACTGGCCCTAGCAACACACCCATAGCAAGCACGGGAGGGCCCCACCTAGGGCCTAGCTCGGAAACGGCACAAAACGCGCTTCTAGGAGCTGCATTCTGCAAAGGGAAACTGCGCTCGGGGAACAAACCTCAACACCAGTGCGGCCTGGCTCAGGATCGCAGCGCTTGCCTAGTTCTCACCTAGGCCTAGGCTCCCCTTAGGGCCAAGGAGCGTCTGGGCTGCCTATGGCTCCGTGGGCACTGGTGCTTGGCTGGTGGTCTCCGGAGCTGGAAACCAACTCCAAACATCTTCCACTTCGCGGAGAAGTCTAAATTGGCCTAATGAAGCCCTGTGTGCAAGGGCCGTAGCAACCCATCCCTAGCCAGCTCGGGAGGGCCCCACCTAGGGCCTAGCTCCGAAACGGCACCAAACGCGCTTGTAGGAGCTGCATTCTGCAAAGGGAAACTGGGCTCGGGGAACAAACCTCAGCCCCAATGCGGCTTGGCTCAGGATCGCAGCGCTTGCCTAGTTCTCACCTAGCCCTCGGCTCCCCTTATGGCCAAGGAGGGTCTGGGCTGCCTCTGGCTCCGTGGGCACTGCTGCTTGGCTGGTGGTCTCCTCAGCTGGAAACCAACTCCAAACGTCTTCCCCTTCGCGGAGAAGGCTGATTTGGCCTGAAGAAGCCCTTTGTGCACTGGCCCTAGCAACCCACCCCTAGCCAGCTCGGGAGGGCCCCACCTAGGGCCTAGCTCCGAAACGGTACCAAAGGCGCTTCTAGGAGCTGCATTCTGCAAAGGGAAACTGGGCTCGGGGAACAAACCTCAGCCCCAATGCGGCTTGGCTCAGGATCGCAGCGCTTGCCTAGTTCTCACCTAGGCCTAGTCTCCACATAGGGCCAAGGAGGGTCTGGGCTGCCTCTGGCTCCGTGGCCGCTGCTGCTTGGCTGGTGGTCTCCGCAGCTAGAAACCAACTCCAAACGTCTTCTCCTTCGCGGAGTAGTCTAAATTGGCCTAATGAAGCCCTGTGTGCACTGTCCCTAACAACCCACCCCTATCCAGCTCGGGAGGGACCCACCTAGGGCCTAGCTTGGAAACGGCACAAAACGCGCTTGTAGGAGCTGCATTCTGCAAAGGGAAACTGGGCTCGGGGAACAAACCTCAGCCCCAATGCGGCTTGGCTCAGAAACCCAGCGCTTGCCTAGTTCTCACCTAGCCCTCGGCTCCCCATAGGGCCAAGGAGGCTCTGGGCTGCCTCTGGCTCCGTGGGCACTGCTGCTTGGCTGGTGGTCTCTGCAGCTGGAAACCAACTCCAAACGTCTTCTCCTTCGCGGAGAAGGCTGATGTGGCCTGAAGAAGCCCTTTGTGCAATGGCCCTAGCAACCCACCCATCGCCAGCTCCGGAGGGCCCCACCTAGGGCCTAGCTCCGTAACGGCAGAAAGCGCGCTTGTAGGAGCTGCATTCTGCAAAGGGAAACTGGGCTCGGTGAACAAACCTCAACACCAGTGCGGCTATGCTCAGGATCGCAGCGCTTGCCTAGTTCTCACCTAGCCCTCGGCTCCCCTTACGGCCAAGGAGGGTCTGGGCTACCTCTGGCTCCGTGGGCACTGCTGCTTGGCTGGTGGTCTCTGCAGCTGGAAACCAACTCCAAACGTCTTCTCCTTCTCGGAGAAGTCTAAATTGGCCTAATGAAGCCCTGTGTGCACTGGTCCTAGCAACCCACCCCTAGCCAGCTCGGGAAGGCCCCACATAGGGCCTAGCTCGGAAATGGCACAAAACGCGCTTCTAGGAGCTGCATTCTGCAAAGGGAAAATGGGCTCGGTGAACAAACCTCAACACCAGTGCGGCCTGGCTCAGGATCGCAGCGCTTGCCTAGTTCTCACCTAGGCCTAGGCTCCCCTTAGGGCCAAGGAGGGTCTGGGCTGCCTCTGGCTCCGTGGGCACTGCTGCTTGGCTGGTGGTCTCCGCAGCTGGAAACCAACTCCAAACGTCATCTCCTTCGCGGAGAAGGCTGATGTGGCCTGAATAAGCCCTGTGTGCACTGGCCCTTGCAACCCACCCCTACCCAGCTCGGGAGGGCCCCACGTAGTGCCTAGCTTGGTAACGGCACAAAACGCACTTCTAGGAGCTGCATTCTGCAAAGGGAAACTGGGCTCGGGGAACAAACCTCAGCCCCAATGCGGCTTGGCTCAGGATCACAGCGCTTGCCTAGTTCTCACCTAGGCCTAGGCTCCCCTTAGGGCCAAGGAGCGTCTGGGCTGCCTATGGCTCCGTGGGCACGGCTGCTTGGCTGGTGTCTCCGCAGCTGGAAACCAACTCCAAACGTCTTCTCCTTCGCGGAGAAGGCTGATTTGGCCTTAAGAAGCCCTTTGTGCACTGGCCCTAGCAACCCACCCCTAGCCAGCTCGGGAGGGCCCCACCTAGGGCCTAGCTCGGAAACGGCACCAAACGCGCTTGTAGGAGCTGCATTCTGCAAAGGGAAACTGGGCTCGGGGAACAAACCTCAGCCCCAATGCGGCTTGGCTCAGGATCGCAGCGCTTGCCTAGTTCTCACCTAGCCCTCGGCTCCCCTTAAGGCCAAGGAGGGTCTGGGCTGCCTCTGGCTCCGTGGGCACTGCTGCTTGGCTGGTGGTCTCCTCAGCTGGAAACCAACTCCAAACGTCTTCCCCTTCGCGGAGAAGGCTGATTTGGCCTGAAGAAGCCCTTTGTGCAATGGCCCTAGCAACCCACCCCTAGCCAGCTCGGGAGGGCCCCAACTAGGGCCTAGCTCCGAAACGGTACCAAAGGCGCTTCTAGGAGCTGCATTCTGCAAAGGGAAACTGGGCTCGGGGAACAAAACTCAGCCCCACTGCGGCTTGGCTCAGGATCGCAGCGCTTGCCTAGTTCTCACCTAGGCCTAGGCTCTACATAGGGCCAAGGAGGGTCTGGGCTGCCTCTGGCTCCGTGGCCGCTGCTGCTTGGCTGGTGGTCTCCGCAGCTAGAAACCAACTCCAAACGTCTTCTCCTTCGCGGAGTAGTCTAAATTGGCCTAATGAAGCCCTGTGTGCACTGTCCCTAGCAACCCACCCCTATCCAGCTCGGGAGGGACCCACCTAGGGCCTAGCTTGGAAACGGCACAAAACGCGCTCGTAGGAGCTGCATTCTGCAAAGGGAAACTGGGCTCGGGGAACAAACCTCAGCCCCAATGCGGCTTGGCTCAGAAACCCAGCGCTTGCCTAGTTCTCACCTAGCCCTCGGCTCCCCATAGGGCCAAGGAGGCTCTGGGCTGCCTCTGGCTCCGTGGGCACTGCTGCTTGGCTGGTGGTCTCCTCAGCTGGAAACCAACTCCAAACGTCTTCCCCTTCGCGGAGAAGGCTGATTTGGCCTGAAGAAGCCCTGTGTGCACTGGCCCTAGCAACCCACCCCTAGCCAGCTCGGGAGGGCCCCAACTAGGGCCTAGCTCCGAAACGGTACCAAAGGCGCTTCTAGTAGCTGCATTCTGCAAAGGGAAACTGGGCTCGGGGAACAAACCTCAGCCCCACTGCGGCTTGGCTCAGGATCGCAGCGCTTGCCTAGTTCTCACCTAGGCCTAGGCTCCCCATAGGGCCAAGGAGGGTCTGGGCTGCCTCTGGCTCCGTGGCCGCTGCTGCTTGGCTGGTGGTCTCCGCAGCTAGAAACCAACTCCAAACGTCTTCTCCTTCGCGGAGTAGTCTAAATTGGCCTAATGAAGCCCTGTGTGCACTGTCCCTAGCAACCCACCCCTATCCAGCTCGGGAGGGACCCACCTAGGGCCTAGCTTGGAAACGGCACAAAACGCGCTCGTAGGAGCTGCATTCTGCAAAGGGAAACTGGGCTCGGGGAACAAACCTCAGCCCCAATGCGGCTTGGCTCAGAAACCCAGCGCTTGCCTAGTTCTCACCTAGCCCTCGGCTCCCCATAGGGCCAAGGAGGGTCTGGGCTGCCTCTGGCTCCGTGGGCACTGCTGCTTGGCTGGTGGTCTCTGCAGCTGGAAACCAACTCCAAACGTCTTCTCCTTCGCGGAGAAGGCTGATGTGGCCTGAAGAAGCCCTTTGTGCAATGGCCCTAGCAACCCACCCATCGCCAGCTCCGGAGGGCCCCACCTAGGGCCTAGCTCCGTAACGGCAGAAAGCGCGCTTGTAGGAGCTGCATTCTGCAAAGGGAAACTGGGCTCGGGGAACAAACCTCAGCCCCAATGCGGCTTGGCTCAGGATCACAGCGCTTGCCTAGTTCTCACATAGCCCTCGGTTCCACATAGGGCCAAGGAGGGTCTGGGCTGCCTCTGGCTCCGTGGGCACGGCTGCTTGGCTGGTGTCTCCGCAGCTGGAATCCAACTCCAAACGTCTTCTCCTTCGCGGAGAAGGCTGATTTGGCCTTAAGAAGCCCTTTGTGCACTGGCCCTAGCAACCCACCCATCGCCAGCTCGGGAGGGCCCCACCTAGGGCCTAGCTCGGAAACGGCACAAAACGCGCTTGTAGGAGCTGCATTCTGCAAAGGGAAACTGGGCTCGGGGAACAAACCTCAGCCCCAATGCGGCTTGGCTCAGGATCGCAGCGCTTGCCTAGTTCTCACCTAGCCCTCGGCTTCCCTTATGGCCAAGGAGGGTCTGGGCTGCCTCTGGCTCCGTGGGCACTGCTGCTTGGCTGGTGGTCTCCGCAGCTGGAAACCAACTCCAAACGTCTTCTCCTTCGCGGAGAAGGCTGATTTGGCCTTAAGAAGCCCTGTGTGCACTGGCCCTAGCCACCCACCCCTATCCAGCTCGGGAGGGCCCCACCTAGGGCCTAGCTCGGAAACGGCACAAAACGCGCTTGTAGGAGCTGCATTCTGCAAAGGGAAACTGGGCTCGGGGAACAAACCTCAGCCCCAATGCGGCTTGGCTCAGGATCCCAGCGCTTGCCTAGTTCTCACATAGCCCTCGGTTCCACATAGGGCCAAGGAGGGTCTGGGCTGCCTCTGGCTCCGTGGGCACTGCTGCTTGGCTGGTGGTCTCCGCAGCTGGAAACCAACTCCAAACGTCTTCTCCTTCGCGGAAAAGTCTAAATTAGCGTAATGAAGCCCTGTGTGCACTGGCCCTAGCCACCCACCCCTATCCAGCTCGGGAGGGCCCCACCTAGGGCCTAGCTCGGAAACGGCACAAAACGCGCTTGTAGGAGCTGCATTCTGCAAAGGGAAACTGGGCTCGGGGAACAAACCTCAGCCCCAATGCGGCTTGGCTCAGGATTGCAGCTCTTGCCTAGTTCTCACCTAGCCCTCGGCTACCCTTAGGGCCAAGGAGGGTCTGGGCTGCCTCTGGCTCCGTGGGCACTGCTGCTTGGCTGGTGGTCTCCGCAGCTGGAAACCAACTCCAAACGTCTTCTCCTTCGCGGAGAAGTCTAAATGAGCGTAATGAAGCCCTGTGTGCACTGGCCCTAGCAACACACCCATAGCAAGCACGGGAGGGCCCCACCTAGGGCCTAGCTCGGAAACGGCACAAAACGCGCTTCTAGGAGCTGCATTCTGCAAAGGGAAACTGCGCTCGGGGAACAAACCTCAACACCAGTGCGGCCTGGCTCAGGATCGCAGCGCTTGCCTAGTTCTCACCTAGGCCTAGGCTCCACATAGGGCCAAGGAGCGTCTGGGCTGCCTATGGCTCCGTGGGCACTGCTGCTTGGCTGGTGGTCTCCTCAGCTGGAAACCAACTCCAAACATCTTCCACTTCGCGGAGAAGTCTAAATTGGCCTAATGAAGCCCTGTGTGCAAGGGCCGTAGCAACCCATCCCTAGCCACCTCGGGAGGGCCCCACCTAGGGCCTAGCTCCGAAACGGCACCAAACGCGCTTGTAGGAGCTGCATTCTGCAAAGGGAAACTGGGCTCGGGGAACAAACCTCAGCCCCAATGCGGCTTGGCTCAGGATCGCAGCGCTTGCCTAGTTCTCACCTAGCCCTCGGCTCCCCTTATGGCCAAGGAGGGTCTGGGCTGCCTCTGGCTCCGTGGGCACTGCTGCTTGGCTGGTGGTCTCCTCAGCTGGAAACCAACTCCAAACGTCTTCCCCTTCGCGGAGAAGGCTGATTTGGCCTGAAGAAGCCCTTTGTGCACTGGCCCTAGCAACCCACCCCTAGCCAGCTCGGGAGGGCCCCACCTAGGGCCTAGCTCCGAAACGGTACCAAAGGCGCTTCTAGGAGCTGCATTCTGCAAAGGGAAACTGGGCTCGGGGAACAAACCTCAGCCCCAATGCGGCTTGGCTCAGGATCGCAGCGCTTGCCTAGTTCTCACCTAGGCCTAGTCTCCACATAGGGCCAAGGAGGGTCTGGGCTGCCTCTGGCTCCGTGGCCGCTGCTGCTTGGCTGGTGGTCTCCGCAGCTAGAAACCAACTCCAAACGTCTTCTCCTTCGCGGAGTAGTCTAAATTGGCCTAATGAAGCCCTGTGTGCACTGTCCCTAACAACCCACCCCTATCCAGCTCGGGAGGGACCCACCTAGGGCCTAGCTTGGAAACGGCACAAAACGCGCTTGTAGGAGCTGCATTCTGCAAAGGGAAACTGGGCTCGGGGAACAAACCTCAGCCCCAATGCGGCTTGGCTCAGAAACCCAGCGCTTGCCTAGTTCTCACCTAGCCCTCGGCTCCCCATAGGGCCAAGGAGGCTCTGGGCTGCCTCTGGCTCCGTGGGCACTGCTGCTTGGCTGGTGGTCTCTGCAGCTGGAAACCAACTCCAAACGTCTTCTCCTTCGCGGAGAAGGCTGATGTGGCCTGAAGAAGCCCTTTGTGCAATGGCCCTAGCAACCCACCCATCGCCAGCTCCGGAGGGCCCCACCTAGGGCCTAGCTCCGTAACGGCAGAAAGCGCGCTTGTAGGAGCTGCATTCTGCAAAGGGAAACTGGGCTCGGTGAACAAACCTCAACACCAGTGCGGCTATGCTCAGGATCGCAGCGCTTGCCTAGTTCTCACCTAGCCCTCGGCTCCCCTTACGGCCAAGGAGGGTCTGGGCTACCTCTGGCTCCGTGGGCACTGCTGCTTGGCTGGTGGTCTCTGCAGCTGGAAACCAACTCCAAACGTCTTCTCCTTCTCGGAGAAGTCTAAATTGGCCTAATGAAGCCCTGTGTGCACTGGTCCTAGCAACCCACCCCTAGCCAGCTCGGGAAGGCCCCACATAGGGCCTAGCTCGGAAATGGCACAAAACGCGCTTCTAGGAGCTGCATTCTGCAAAGGGAAAATGGGCTCGGTGAACAAACCTCAACACCAGTGCGGCCTGGCTCAGGATCGCAGCGCTTGCCTAGTTCTCACCTAGGCCTAGGCTCCCCTTAGGGCCAAGGAGCGTCTGGGCTGCCTATGGCTCCGTGGGCACGGCTGCTTGGCTGGTGTCTCCGCAGCTGGAAACAAACTCCAAACGTCTTCTCCTTCGCGGAGAAGGCTGATGTGGCCTTAAGAAGCCCTTTGTGCACTGGCCCTAGCAACCCACCCCTAGCCAGCTCGGGAGGGCCCCACCTAGGGCCTAGCTCGGAAACGGCACCAAACGCGCTTGTAGGAGCTGCATTCTGCAAAGGGAAACTGGGCTCGGGGAACAAACCTCAGCCCCAATGCGGCTTGGCTCAGGATCGCAGCGCTTGCCTAGTTCTCACCTAGCCCTCGGCTCCCCTTAAGGCCAAGGAGGGTCTGGGCTGCCTCTGGCTCCGTGGGCACTGCTGCTTGGCTGGTGGTCTCCTCAGCTGGAAACCAACTCCAAACGTCTTCCCCTTCGCGGAGAAGGCTGATTTGGCCTGAAGAAGCCCTTTGTGCAATGGCCCTAGCAACCCACCCCTAGCCAGCTCGGGAGGGCCCCAACTAGGGCCTAGCTCCGAAACGGTACCAAAGGCGCTTCTAGGAGCTGCATTCTGCAAAGGGAAACTGGGCTCGGGGAACAAAACTCAGCCCCACTGCGGCTTGGCTCAGGATCGCAGCGCTTGCCTAGTTCTCACCTAGGCCTAGGCTCCACATAGGGCCAAGGAGGGTCTGGGCTGCCTCTGGCTCCGTGGCCGCTGCTGCTTGGCTGGTGGTCTCCGCAGCTAGAAACCAACTCCAAACGTCTTCTCCTTCGCGGAGTAGTCTAAATTGGCCTAATGAAGCCCTGTGTGCACTGTCCCTAGCAACCCACCCCTATCCAGCTCGGGAGGGACCCACCTAGGGCCTAGCTTGGAAACGGCACAAAACGCGCTCGTAGGAGCTGCATTCTGCAAAGGGAAACTGGGCTCGGGGAACAAACCTCAGCCCCAATGCGGCTTGGCTCAGAAACCCAGCGCTTGCCTAGTTCTCACCTAGCCCTCGGCTCCCCATAGGGCCAAGGAGGCTCTGGGCTGCCTCTGGCTCCGTGGGCACTGCTGCTTGGCTGGTGGTCTCCTCAGCTGGAAACCAACTCCAAACGTCTTCCCCTTCGCGGAGAAGGCTGATTTGGCCTGAAGAAGCCCTGTGTGCACTGGCCCTAGCAACCCACCCCTAGCCAGCTCGGGAGGGCCCCAACTAGGGCCTAGCTCCGAAACGGTACCAAAGGCGCTTCTAGTAGCTGCATTCTGCAAAGGGAAACTGGGCTCGGGGAACAAACCTCAGCCCCACTGCGGCTTGGCTCAGGATCGCAGCGCTTGCCTAGTTCTCACCTAGGCCTAGGCTCCCCATAGGGCCAAGGAGGGTCTGGGCTGCCTCTGGCTCCGTGGCCGCTGCTGCTTGGCTGGTGGTCTCCGCAGCTAGAAACCAACTCCAAACGTCTTCTCCTTCGCGGAGTAGTCTAAATTGGCCTAATGAAGCCCTGTGTGCACTGTCCCTAGCAACCCACCCCTATCCAGCTCGGGAGGGACCCACCTAGGGCCTAGCTTGGAAACGGCACAAAACGCGCTCGTAGGAGCTGCATTCTGCAAAGGGAAACTGGGCTCGGGGAACAAACCTCAGCCCCAATGCGGCTTGGCTCAGAAACCCAGCGCTTGCCTAGTTCTCACCTAGCCCTCGGCTCCCCATAGGGCCAAGGAGGGTCTGGGCTGCCTCTGGCTCCGTGGGCACTGCTGCTTGGCTGGTGGTCTCTGCAGCTGGAAACCAACTCCAAACGTCTTCTCCTTCGCGGAGAAGGCTGATGTGGCCTGAAGAAGCCCTTTGTGCAATGGCCCTAGCAACCCACCCATCGCCAGCTCCGGAGGGCCCCACCTAGGGCCTAGCTCCGTAACGGCAGAAAGCGCGCTTGTAGGAGCTGCATTCTGCAAAGGGAAACTGGGCTCGGGGAACAAACCTCAGCCCCAATGCGGCTTGGCTCAGGATCACAGCGCTTGCCTAGTTCTCACATAGCCCTCGGTTCCACATAGGGCCAAGGAGGGTCTGGGCTGCCTCTGGCTCCGTGGGCACGGCTGCTTGGCTGGTGTCTCCGCAGCTGGAATCCAACTCCAAACGTCTTCTCCTTCGCGGAGAAGGCTGATTTGGCCTTAAGAAGCCCTTTGTGCACTGGCCCTAGCAACCCACCCATCGCCAGCTCGGGAGGGCCCCACCTAGGGCCTAGCTCGGAAACGGCACAAAACGCGCTTGTAGGAGCTGCATTCTGCAAAGGGAAACTGGGCTCGGGGAACAAACCTCAGCCCCAATGCGGCTTGGCTCAGGATCGCAGCGCTTGCCTAGTTCTCACCTAGCCCTCGGCTTCCCTTATGGCCAAGGAGGGTCTGGGCTGCCTCTGGCTCCGTGGGCACTGCTGCTTGGCTGGTGGTCTCCGCAGCTGGAAACCAACTCCAAACGTCTTCTCCTTCGCGGAGAAGGCTGATTTGGCCTTAAGAAGCCCTGTGTGCACTGGCCCTAGCCACCCACCCCTATCCAGCTCGGGAGGGCCCCACCTAGGGCCTAGCTCGGAAACGGCACAAAACGCGCTTGTAGGAGCTGCATTCTGCAAAGGGAAACTGGGCTCGGGGAACAAACCTCAGCCCCAATGCGGCTTGGCTCAGGATCCCAGCGCTTGCCTAGTTCTCACATAGCCCTCGGTTCCACATAGGGCCAAGGAGGGTCTGGGCTGCCTCTGGCTCCGTGGGCACTGCTGCTTGGCTGGTGGTCTCCGCAGCTGGAAACCAACTCCAAACGTCTTCTCCTTCGCGGAAAAGTCTAAATTAGCGTAATGAAGCCCTGTGTGCACTGGCCCTAGCCACCCACCCCTATCCAGCTCGGGAGGGCCCCACCTAGGGCCTAGCTCGGAAACGGCACAAAACGCGCTTGTAGGAGCTGCATTCTGCAAAGGGAAACTGGGCTCGGGGAACAAACCTCAGCCCCAATGCGGCTTGGCTCAGGATTGCAGCTCTTGCCTAGTTCTCACCTAGCCCTCGGCTACCCTTAGGGCCAAGGAGGGTCTGGGCTGCCTCTGGCTCCGTGGGCACTGCTGCTTGGCTGGTGGTCTCCGCAGCTGGAAACCAACTCCAAACGTCTTCTCCTTCGCGGAGAAGTCTAAATGAGCGTAATGAAGCCCTGTGTGCACTGGCCCTAGCAACACACCCATAGCAAGCACGGGAGGGCCCCACCTAGGGCCTAGCTCGGAAACGGCACAAAACGCGCTTCTAGGAGCTGCATTCTGCAAAGGGAAACTGCGCTCGGGGAACAAACCTCAACACCAGTGCGGCCTGGCTCAGGATCGCAGCGCTTGCCTAGTTCTCACCTAGGCCTAGGCTCCACATAGGGCCAAGGAGCGTCTGGGCTGCCTATGGCTCCGTGGGCACTGGTGCTTGGCTGGTGGTCTCCGGAGCTGGAAACCAACTCCAAACATCTTCCACTTCGCGGAGAAGTCTAAATTGGCCTAATGAAGCCCTGTGTGCAAGGGCCGTAGCAACCCATCCCTAGCCACCTCGGGAGGGCCCCACCTAGGGCCTAGCTCCGAAACGGCACCAAACGCGCTTGTAGGAGCTGCATTCTGCAAAGGGAAACTGGGCTCGGGGAACAAACCTCAGCCCCAATGGGGCTTGGCTCAGGATCGCAGCGCTTGCCTAGTTCTCACCTAGCCCTCGGCTCCCCTTATGGCCAAGGAGGGTCTGGGCTGCCTCTGGCTCCGTGGGCACTGCTGCTTGGCTGGTGGTCTCCTCAGCTGGAAACCAACTCCAAACGTCTTCCCCTTCGCGGAGAAGGCTGATTTGGCCTGAAGAAGCCCTTTGTGCACTGGCCCTAGCAACCCACCCCTAGCCAGCTCGGGAGGGCCCCACCTAGGGCCTAGCTCCGAAACGGTACCAAAGGCGCTTCTAGGAGCTGCATTCTGCAAAGGGAAACTGGGCTCGGGGAACAAACCTCAGCCCCAATGCGGCTTGGCTCAGGATCGCAGCGCTTGCCTAGTTCTCACCTAGGCCTAGTCTCCACATAGGGCCAAGGAGGGTCTGGGCTGCCTCTGGCTCCGTGGCCGCTGCTGCTTGGCTGGTGGTCTCCGCAGCTAGAAACCAACTCCAAACGTCTTCTCCTTCGCGGAGTAGTCTAAATTGGCCTAATGAAGCCCTGTGTGCACTGTCCCTAACAACCCACCCCTATCCAGCTCGGGAGGGACCCACCTAGGGCCTAGCTTGGAAACGGCACAAAACGCGCTTGTAGGAGCTGCATTCTGCAAAGGGAAACTGGGCTCGGGGAACAAACCTCAGCCCCAATGCGGCTTGGCTCAGAAACCCAGCGCTTGCCTAGTTCTCACCTAGCCCTCGGCTCCCCATAGGGCCAAGGAGGCTCTGGGCTGCCTCTGGCTCCGTGGGCACTGCTGCTTGGCTGGTGGTCTCTGCAGCTGGAAACCAACTCCAAACGTCTTCTCCTTCGCGGAGAAGGCTGATGTGGCCTGAAGAAGCCCTTTGTGCAATGGCCCTAGCAACCCACCCATCGCCAGCTCCGGAGGGCCCCACCTAGGGCCTAGCTCCGTAACGGCAGAAAGCGCGCTTGTAGGAGCTGCATTCTGCAAAGGGAAACTGGGCTCGGTGAACAAACCTCAACACCAGTGCGGCTATGCTCAGGATCGCAGCGCTTGCCTAGTTCTCACCTAGCCCTCGGCTCCCCTTACGGCCAAGGAGGGTCTGGGCTACCTCTGGCTCCGTGGGCACTGCTGCTTGGCTGGTGGTCTCTGCAGCTGGAAACCAACTCCAAACGTCTTCTCCTTCTCGGAGAAGTCTAAATTGGCCTAATGAAGCCCTGTGTGCACTGGTCCTAGCAACCCACCCCTAGCCAGCTCGGGAAGGCCCCACATAGGGCCTAGCTCGGAAATGGCACAAAACGCGCTTCTAGGAGCTGCATTCTGCAAAGGGAAAATGGGCTCGGTGAACAAACCTCAACACCAGTGCGGCCTGGCTCAGGATCGCAGCGCTTGCCTAGTTCTCACCTAGGCCTAGGCTCCCCTTAGGGCCAAGGAGGGTCTGGGCTGCCTCTGGCTCCGTGGGCACTGCTGCTTGGCTGGTGGTCTCCGCAGCTGGAAACCAACTCCAAACGTCATCTCCTTCGCGGAGAAGGCTGATGTGGCCTGAATAAGCCCTGTGTGCACTGGCCCTTGCAACCCACCCCTACCCAGCTCGGGAGGGCCCCACGTAGTGCCTAGCTTGGTAACGGCACAAAACGCACTTCTAGGAGCTGCATTCTGCAAAGGGAAACTGGGCTCGGGGAACAAACCTCAGCCCCAATGCGGCTTGGCTCAGGATCACAGCGCTTGCCTAGTTCTCACCTAGGCCTAGGCTCCCCTTAGGGCCAAGGAGCGTCTGGGCTGCCTATGGCTCCGTGGGCACGGCTGCTTGGCTGGTGTCTCCGCAGCTGGAAACAAACTCCAAACGTCTTCTCCTTCGCGGAGAAGGCTGATGTGGCCTTAAGAAGCCCTTTGTGCACTGGCCCTAGCAACCCACCCCTAGCCAGCTCGGGAGGGCCCCACCTAGGGCCTAGCTCGGAAACGGCACCAAACGCGCTTGTAGGAGCTGCATTCTGCAAAGGGAAACTGGGCTCGGGGAACAAACCTCAGCCCCAATGCGGCTTGGCTCAGGATCGCAGCGCTTGCCTAGTTCTCACCTAGCCCTCGGCTCCCCTTAAGGCCAAGGAGGGTCTGGGCTGCCTCTGGCTCCGTGGGCACTGCTGCTTGGCTGGTGGTCTCCTCAGCTGGAAACCAACTCCAAACGTCTTCCCCTTCGCGGAGAAGGCTGATTTGGCCTGAAGAAGCCCTTTGTGCAATGGCCCTAGCAACCCACCCCTAGCCAGCTCGGGAGGGCCCCAACTAGGGCCTAGCTCCGAAACGGTACCAAAGGCGCTTCTAGGAGCTGCATTCTGCAAAGGGAAACTGGGCTCGGGGAACAAAACTCAGCCCCACTGCGGCTTGGCTCAGGATCGCAGCGCTTGCCTAGTTCTCACCTAGGCCTAGGCTCCACATAGGGCCAAGGAGGGTCTGGGCTGCCTCTGGCTCCGTGGCCGCTGCTGCTTGGCTGGTGGTCTCCGCAGCTAGAAACCAACTCCAAACGTCTTCTCCTTCGCGGAGTAGTCTAAATTGGCCTAATGAAGCCCTGTGTGCACTGTCCCTAGCAACCCACCCCTATCCAGCTCGGGAGGGACCCACCTAGGGCCTAGCTTGGAAACGGCACAAAACGCGCTCGTAGGAGCTGCATTCTGCAAAGGGAAACTGGGCTCGGGGAACAAACCTCAGCCCCAATGCGGCTTGGCTCAGAAACCCAGCGCTTGCCTAGTTCTCACCTAGCCCTCGGCTCCCCATAGGGCCAAGGAGGCTCTGGGCTGCCTCTGGCTCCGTGGGCACTGCTGCTTGGCTGGTGGTCTCCTCAGCTGGAAACCAACTCCAAACGTCTTCCCCTTCGCGGAGAAGGCTGATTTGGCCTGAAGAAGCCCTGTGTGCACTGGCCCTAGCAACCCACCCCTAGCCAGCTCGGGAGGGCCCCAACTAGGGCCTAGCTCCGAAACGGTACCAAAGGCGCTTCTAGTAGCTGCATTCTGCAAAGGGAAACTGGGCTCGGGGAACAAACCTCAGCCCCACTGCGGCTTGGCTCAGGATCGCAGCGCTTGCCTAGTTCTCACCTAGGCCTAGGCTCCCCATAGGGCCAAGGAGGGTCTGGGCTGCCTCTGGCTCCGTGGCCGCTGCTGCTTGGCTGGTGGTCTCCGCAGCTAGAAACCAACTCCAAACGTCTTCTCCTTCGCGGAGTAGTCTAAATTGGCCTAATGAAGCCCTGTGTGCACTGTCCCTAGCAACCCACCCCTATCCAGCTCGGGAGGGACCCACCTAGGGCCTAGCTTGGAAACGGCACAAAACGCGCTCGTAGGAGCTGCATTCTGCAAAGGGAAACTGGGCTCGGGGAACAAACCTCAGCCCCAATGCGGCTTGGCTCAGAAACCCAGCGCTTGCCTAGTTCTCACCTAGCCCTCGGCTCCCCATAGGGCCAAGGAGGGTCTGGGCTGCCTCTGGCTCCGTGGGCACTGCTGCTTGGCTGGTGGTCTCTGCAGCTGGAAACCAACTCCAAACGTCTTCTCCTTCGCGGAGAAGGCTGATGTGGCCTGAAGAAGCCCTTTGTGCAATGGCCCTAGCAACCCACCCATCGCCAGCTCCGGAGGGCCCCACCTAGGGCCTAGCTCCGTAACGGCAGAAAGCGAGCTTGTAGGAGCTGCATTCTGCAAAGGGAAACTGGGCTCGGGGAACAAACCTCAGCCCCAATGCGGCTTGGCTCAGGATCACAGCGCTTGCCTAGTTCTCACATAGCCCTCGGTTCCACATAGGGCCAAGGAGGGTCTGGGCTGCCTCTGGCTCCGTGGGTACGGCTGCTTGGCTGGTGTCTCCGCAGCTGGAATCCAACTCCAAACGTCTTCCCCTTCGCGGAGAAGGCTGATTTGGCCTTAAGAAGCCCTTTGTGCACTGGCCCTAGCAACCCACCCATCGCCAGCTCGGGAGGGCCCCACCTAGGGCCTAGCTCGGAAACGGCACAAAACGCGCTTGTAGGAGCTGCATTCTGCAAAGGGAAACTGGGCTCGGGGAACAAACCTCAGCCCCAATGCGGCTTGGCTCTGGATCGCAGCGCTTGCCTAGTTCTCACCTAGCCCTCGGCTTCCCTTATGGCCAAGGAGGGTCTGGGCTGCCTCTGGCTCCGTGGGCACTGCTGCTTGGCTGGTGGTCTCCGCAGCTGGAAACCAACTCCAAACGTCTTCTCCTTCGCGGAGAAGGCTGATTTGGCCTTAAGAAGCCCTGTGTGCACTGGCCCTAGCCACCCACCCCTATCCAGCTAGGGAGGGCCCCACCTAGGGCCTAGCTCGGAAACGGCACAAAACGCGCTTGTAGGAGCTGCATTCTGCAAAGGGAAACTGGGCTCGGGGAACAAACCTCAGCCCCAATGCGGCTTGGCTCAGGATCCCAGCGCTTGCCTAGTTCTCACATAGCCCTCGGTTCCACATAGGGCCAAGGAGGGTCTGGGCTGCCTCTGGCTCCGTGGGCACTGCTGCTTGGCTGGTGGTCTCCGCAGCTGCAAACCAACTCCAAACGTCTTCTCCTTCGCGGAGAAGTCTAAATTAGCGTAATGAAGCCCTGTGTGCACTGGCCCTAGCCACCCACCCCTATCCAGCTCGGGAGGGCCCCACCTAGGGCCTAGCTCGGAAACGGCACAAAACGCGCTTGTAGGAGCTGCATTCTGCAAAGGGAAACTGGGCTCGGGGAACAAACCTCAGCCCCAATGCGGCTTGGCTCAGGATTGCAGCTCTTGCCTAGTTCTCACCTAGCCCTCGGCTACCCTTAGGGCCAAGGAGGGTCTGGGCTGCCTCTGGCTCCGTGGGCACTGCTGCTTGGCTGGTGGTCTCCGCAGCTGGAAACCAACTCCAAACGTCTTCTCCTTCGCGGAGAAGTCTAAATGAGCGTAATGAAGCCCTGTGTGCACTGGCCCTAGCAACACACCCATAGCAAGCACGGGAGGGCCCCACCTAGGGCCTAGCTCGGAAACGGCACAAAACGCGCTTCTAGGAGCTGCATTCTGCAAAGGGAAACTGCGCTCGGGGAACAAACCTCAACACCAGTGCGGCCTGGCTCAGGATCGCAGCGCTTGCCTAGTTCTCACCTAGGCCTGGGCTCCCCTTAGGGCCAAGGAGCGTCTGGGCTGCCTATGGCTCCGTGGGCACTGGTGCTTGGCTGGTGGTCTCCGGAGCTGGAAACCAACTCCAAACATCTTCCACTTCGCGGAGAAGTCTAAATTGGCCTAATGAAGCCCTGTGTGCAAGGGCCGTAGCAACCCATCCCTAGCCACCTCGGGAGGGCCCCACCTAGGGCCTAGCTCCGAAACGGCACCAAACGCGCTTGTAGGAGCTGCATTCTGCAAAGGGAAACTGGGCTCGGGGAACAAACCTCAGCCCCAATGCGGCTTGGCTCAGGATCGCAGCGCTTGCCTAGTTCTCACCTAGGCCTAGTCTCCACATAGGGCCAAGGAGGGTCTGGGCTGCCTCTGGCTCCGTGGCCGCTGCTGCTTGGCTGGTGGTCTCCGCAGCTGGAAACCAACTCCAAACGTCTTCCCCTTCGCGGAGAAGGCTGATTTGGCCTGAAGAAGCCCTTTGTGCACTGGCCCTAGCAACCCACCCCTAGCCAGCTCGGGAGGGCCCCAACTAGGGCCTAGCTCCGAAACTGTACCAAGGGCGCTTCTAGGAGCTGCATTCTGCAGAGGGAAACTGGGCTCGGGGAACAAACCTCAGCCCCACTGCGGCTTGGCTCAGGATCGCAGCGCTTGCCTAGTTCTCACCTAGGCCTAGGCTCCCCATAGGGCCAAGGAGGGTCTGGGCTGCCTCTGGCTCCGTGGCCGCTGCTGCTTGGCTGGTGGTCTCCGCAGCTAGAAACCAACTCCAAACCTCTTCTCCTTCGCGGAGTAGTCTAAATTGGCCTAATGAAGCCCTGTGTGCACTGTCCCTAGCAACCCACCCCTATCCAGCTCGGGAGGGACCCACCTAGGGCCTAGCTTGGAAACGGCACAAAACGCGCTCGTAGGAGCTGCATTCTGCAAAGGGAAACTGGGCTCGGGGAACAAACCTCAGCCCCAATGCGGCTTGGCTCAGAAACCCAGCGCTTGCCTAGTTCTCACCTAGCCCTCGGCTCCCCATAGGGCCAAGGAGGCTCTGGGCTGCCTCTGGCTCCGTGGGCACTGCTGCTTGGCTGGTGGTCTCTGCAGCTGGACACCAACTCCAAACGTCTTCCCCTTCGCGGAGAAGGCTGATTTGGCCTGAAGAAGCCCTGTGTGCACTGGCCCTAGCAACCCACCCCTAGCCAGCTCGGGAGGGCCCCAACTAGGGCCTAGCTCCGAAACGGTACCAAAGGCGCTTCTAGGAGCTGCATTCTGCAAAGGGAAACTGGGCTCGGGGAACAAACCTCAGCCCCACTGCGGCTTGGCTCAGGATCGCAGCGCTTGCCTAGTTCTCACCTAGGCCTAGGCTCCCCATAGGGCCAAGGAGGGTCTGGGCTGCCTCTGGCTCCGTGGCCGCTGCTGCTTGGCTGGTGGTCTCCGCAGCTAGAAACCAACTCCAAACGTCTTCTCCTTCGCGGAGTAGTCTAAATTGGCCTAATGAAGCCCTGTGTGCACTGTCCCTAGCAACCCACCCCTATCCAGCTCGGGAGGGACCCACCTAGGGCCTAGCTTGGAAACGGCACAAAACGCGCTCGTAGGAGCTGCATTCTGCAAAGGGAAACTGGGCTCGGGGAACAAACCTCAGCCCCAATGCGGCTTGGCTCAGAAACCCAGCGCTTGCCTAGTTCTCACCTAGCCCTCGGCTCCCCATAGGGCCAAGGAGGCTCTGGGCTGCCTCTGGCTCCGTGGGCACTGCTGCTTGGCTGGTGGTCTCTGCAGCTGGAAACCAACTCCAAACGTCTTCTCCTTCGCGGAGAAGGCTGATGTGGCCTGAAGAAGCCCTTTGTGCAATGGCCCTAGCAACCCACCCATCGCCAGCTCCGGAGGGCCCCACCTAGGGCCTAGCTCCGTAACGGCAGAAAGCGCGCTTGTAGGAGCTGCATTCTGCAAAGGGAAACTGGGCTCGGGGAACAAACCTCAGCCCCAATGCGGCTTGGCTCAGGATCACAGCGCTTGCCTAGTTCTCACATAGCCCTCGGTTCCACATAGGGCCAAGGAGGGTCTGGGCTGCCTCTGGCTCCGTGGGCACGGCTGCTTGGCTGGTGTCTCCGCAGCTGGAATCCAACTCCAAACGTCTTCTCCTTCGCGGAGAAGGCTGATTTGGCCTTAAGAAGCCCTGTGTGCACTGGCCCTAGCCACCCACCCCTATCCAGCTCGGGAGGGCCCCACCTAGGGCCTAGCTCGGAAACGGCACAAAACGCGCTTGTAGGAGCTGCATTCTGCAAAGGGAAACTGGGCTCGGGGAACAAACCTCAGCCCCAATGCGGCTTGGCTCAGGATCCCAGCGCTTGCCTAGTTCTCACATAGCCCTCGGTTCCACATAGGGCCAAGGAGGGTCTGGGCTGCCTCTGGCTCCGTGGGCACTGCTGCTTGGCTGGTGGTCTCCGCAGCTGGAAACCAACTCCAAACGTCTTCTCCTTCGCGGAGAAGTCTAAATTAGCGTAATGAAGCCCTGTGTGCACTGGCCCTAGCCACCCACCCCTATCCAGCTCGGGAGGGCCCCACCTAGGGCCTAGCTCGGAAACGGCACAAAACGCGCTTGTAGGAGCTGCATTCTGCAAAGGGAAACTGGGCTCGGGGAACAAACCTCAGCCCCAATGCGGCTTGGCTCAGGATTGCAGCTCTTGCCTAGTTCTCACCTAGCCCTCGGCTACCCTTAGGGCCAAGGAGGGTCTGGGCTGCCTCTGGCTCCGTGGGCACTGCTGCTTGGCTGGTGGTCTCCGCAGCTGGAAACCAACTCCAAACGTCTTCTCCTTCGCGGAGAAGTCTAAATGAGCGTAATGAAGCCCTGTGTGCACTGGCCCTAGCAACACAGCCATAGCAAGCACGGGAGGGCCCCACCTAGGGCCTAGCTCGGAAACGGCACAAAACGCGCTTCTAGGAGCTGCATTCTGCAAAGGGAAACTGCGCTCGGGGAACAAACCTCAACACCAGTGCGGCCTGGCTCAGGATCGCAGCGCTTGCCTAGTTCTCACCTAGGCCTGGGCTCCCCTTAGGGCCAAGGAGCGTCTGGGCTGCCTATGGCTCCGTGGGCACTGGTGCTTGGCTGGTGGTCTCCGGAGCTGGAAACCAACTCCAAACATCTTCCACTTCGCGGAGAAGTCTAAATTGGCCTAATGAAGCCCTGTGTGCAAGGGCCGTAGCAACCCATCCCTAGCCACCTCGGGAGGGCCCCACCTAGGGCCTAGCTCCGAAACGGCACCAAACGCGCTTGTAGGAGCTGCATTCTGCAAAGGGAAACTGGGCTCGGGGAACAAACCTCAGCCCCAATGCGGCTTGGCTCAGGATCGCAGCGCTTGCCTAGTTCTCACCTAGGCCTAGTCTCCACATAGGGCCAAGGAGGGTCTGGGCTGCCTCTGGCTCCGTGGCCGCTGCTGCTTGGCTGGTGGTCTCCGCAGCTGGAAACCAACTCCAAACGTCTTCCCCTTCGCGGAGAAGGCTGATTTGGCCTGAAGAAGCCCTTTGTGCACTGGCCCTAGCAACCCACCCCTAGCCAGCTCGGGAGGGCCCCAACTAGGGCCTAGCTCCGAAACTGTACCAAGGGCGCTTCTAGGAGCTGCATTCTGCAGAGGGAAACTGGGCTCGGGGAACAAACCTCAGCCCCACTGCGGCTTGGCTCAGGATCGCAGCGCTTGCCTAGTTCTCACCTAGGCCTAGGCTCCCCATAGGGCCAAGGAGGGTCTGGGCTGCCTCTGGCTCCGTGGCCGCTGCTGCTTGGCTGGTGGTCTCCGCAGCTAGAAACCAACTCCAAACCTCTTCTCCTTCGCGGAGTAGTCTAAATTGGCCTAATGAAGCCCTGTGTGCACTGTCCCTAGCAACCCACCCCTATCCAGCTCGGGAGGGACCCACCTAGGGCCTAGCTTGGAAACGGCACAAAACGCGCTCGTAGGAGCTGCATTCTGCAAAGGGAAACTGGGCTCGGGGAACAAACCTCAGCCCCAATGCGGCTTGGCTCAGAAACCCAGCGCTTGCCTAGTTCTCACCTAGCCCTCGGCTCCCCATAGGGCCAAGGAGGCTCTGGGCTGCCTCTGGCTCCGTGGGCACTGCTGCTTGGCTGGTGGTCTCTGCAGCTGGACACCAACTCCAAACGTCTTCCCCTTCGCGGAGAAGGCTGATTTGGCCTGAAGAAGCCCTGTGTGCACTGGCCCTAGCAACCCACCCCTAGCCAGCTCGGGAGGGCCCCAACTAGGGCCTAGCTCCGAAACGGTACCAAAGGCGCTTCTAGGAGCTGCATTCTGCAAAGGGAAACTGGGCTCGGGGAACAAACCTCAGCCCCACTGCGGCTTGGCTCAGGATCGCAGCGCTTGCCTAGTTCTCACCTAGGCCTAGGCTCCCCATAGGGCCAAGGAGGGTCTGGGCTGCCTCTGGCTCCGTGGCCGCTGCTGCTTGGCTGGTGGTCTCCGCAGCTAGAAACCAACTCCAAACGTCTTCTCCTTCGCGGAGTAGTCTAAATTGGCCTAATGAAGCCCTGTGTGCACTGTCCCTAGCAACCCACCCCTATCCAGCTCGGGAGGGACCCACCTAGGGCCTAGCTTGGAAACGGCACAAAACGCGCTCGTAGGAGCTGCATTCTGCAAAGGGAAACTGGGCTCGGGGAACAAACCTCAGCCCCAATGCGGCTTGGCTCAGAAACCCAGCGCTTGCCTAGTTCTCACCTAGCCCTCGGCTCCCCATAGGGCCAAGGAGGCTCTGGGCTGCCTCTGGCTCCGTGGGCACTGCTGCTTGGCTGGTGGTCTCTGCAGCTGGAAACCAACTCCAAACGTCTTCTCCTTCGCGGAGAAGGCTGATGTGGCCTGAAGAAGCCCTTTGTGCAATGGCCCTAGCAACCCACCCATCGCCAGCTCCGGAGGGCCCCACCTAGGGCCTAGCTCCGTAACGGCAGAAAGCGCGCTTGTAGGAGCTGCATTCTGCAAAGGGAAACTGGGCTCGGGGAACAAACCTCAGCCCCAATGCGGCTTGGCTCAGGATCACAGCGCTTGCCTAGTTCTCACATAGCCCTCGGTTCCACATAGGGCCAAGGAGGGTCTGGGCTGCCTCTGGCTCCGTGGGCACGGCTGCTTGGCTGGTGTCTCCGCAGCTGGAATCCAACTCCAAACGTCTTCTCCTTCGCGGAGAAGGCTGATTTGGCCTTAAGAAGCCCTTTGTGCACTGGCCCTAGCAACCCACCCCTAGCCAGCTCGGTAGGGACCCACCTAGGGCCTAGCTTGGAAACGGCACAAAACGCGCTTGTAGAAGCTGCATTCTGCAAAGGGAAACTGGGCTCGGGGAACAAGCCTCAGCCCCAATGCGGCTTGGCTCAGGATTCCAGCGCTTGCCTAGTTCTCACATAGCCCTCGGTTCCACATAGGGCCAAGGAGGGTCTGGGCTGCTTCTGGCTCCGTGGGCACTGCTGCTTGGCTGGTGGTCTCCGCAGCTGGAAACCAACTCCAAACGTCTTCTCCTTCGCGGAGAAGTCTAAATTAGCGTAATGAAGCCCTGTGTGCACTGGCCCTAGCCACCCACCCCTATCCAGCTCGGGAGGGCCCCACCTAGGGCCTAGCTCGGAAACGGCACAAAACGCGCTTGTAGGAGCTGCATTCTGCAAAGGGAAACTGGGCTCGGGGAACAAACCTCAGCCCCAATGCGGCTTGGCTCAGGATTGCAGCTCTTGCCTAGTTCTCACCTAGCCCTCGGCTCCCCTTAGGGCCAAGGAGGGTCTGGGCTGCCTATGGCTCCGTGGGCACTGGTGCTTGGCTGGTGGTCTCCGGAGCTGGAAACCAACTCCAAACGTCTTCCACTTCGCGGAGAAGTCTAAATTGGCCTAATGAAGCCCTGTGTGCAAGGGCCGTAGCAACCCATCCCTAGCCACCTCGGGAGGGCCCCACCTAGGGCCTAGCTCCGAAACGGCACCAAACGCGCTTGTAGGAGCTGCATTCTGCAAAGGGAAACTGGGCTTGGGGAACAAACCTCAGCCCCAATGCGGCTTGGCTCAGGATCGCAGCGCTTGCCTAGTTCTCACCTAGCCCTCGGCTCCCCTTATGGCCAAGGAGGGTCTGGGCTGCCTCTGGCTCCGTGGGCACTGCTGCTTGGCTGGTGGTCTCCTCAGCTGGAAACCAACTCCAAACGTCTTCCCCTTCGCGGAGAAGGCTGATTTGGCCTGAAGAAGCCCTTTGTGCACTGGCCCTAGCAACCCACCCCTAGCCAGCTCGGGAGGGCCCCACCTAGGGCCTAGCTCCGAAACGGTACCAAAGGCGCTTCTAGGAGCTGCATTCTGCAAAGGGAAACTGGGCTCGGGGAACAAACCTCAGCCCCAATGCGGCTTGGCTCAGGATCGCAGCGCTTGCCTAGTTCTCACCTAGGCCTAGTCTCCACATAGGGCCAAGGAGGGTCTGGGCTGCCTCTGGCTCCGTGGCCGCTGCTGCTTGGCTGGTGGTCTCCGCAGCTAGAAACCAACTCCAAACGTCTTCTCCTTCGTGGAGTAGTCTAAATTGGCCTATTGAAGCCCTGTGTGCACTGTCCCTAACAACCCACCCCTATCCAGCTCGGGAGGGACCCACCTAGGGCCTAGCTTGGAAACGGCACAAAACGCGCTTGTAGGAGCTGCATTCTGCAAAGGGAAACTGGGCTCGGGGAACAAACCTCAGCCCCACTGCGGCTTGGCTCAGAAACCCAGCGCTTGCCTAGTTCTCACCTAGCCCTCGGCTCCCCATAGGGCCAAGGAGGGTCTGGGCTGCCTCTGGCTCCGTGGGCACTGCTGCTTGGCTGGTGGTCTCCGCAGCTGGAAACCAACTCCAAACGTCTTCTCCTTCGCGGAGAAGGCTGATGTGGCCTGAATAAGCCCTGTGTGCACTGGCCCTAGCAACCCACCCATCGCCAGCTCCGGAGGGCCCCACCTAGGGCCTAGCTCCGTAACGGCAGAAAGCGCGCTTGTAGGAGCTGCATTCTGCAAAGGGAAACTGGGCTCGGTGAACAAACCTCAACACCAGTGCGGCTTGGCTCAGGATCGCAGCGCTTGCCTAGTTCTCACCTAGCCCTCGGCTCCCCTTACGGCCAAGGAGGGTCTGGGCTGCCTCTGGCTCCGTGGGCACTGCTGCTTGGCTGGTGGTCTCTGCAGCTGGAAACCAACTCCAAACGTCTTCTCCTTCTCGGAGAAGTCTAAATTGGCCTAATGAAGCCCTGTGTGCACTGGTCCTAGCAACCCACCCCTAGCCAGCTCGGGAAGGCCCCACAAAGGGCCTAGCTCGGAAATGGCACAAAACGCGCTTCTAGGAGCTGCATTCTGCAAAGGGAAAATGGGCTCGGTGAACAAACCTCAACACCAGTGCGGCCTGGCTCAGGATCGCAGCGCTTGCCTAGTTCTCACCTAGGCCTAGGCTCCCCTTAGGGCCAAGGAGGGTCTGGGCTGCCTCTGGCTCCGTGGGCACTGCTGCTTGGCTGGTGGTCTCCGCAGCTGGAAACCAACTCCAAACGTCATCTCCTTCGCGGAGAAGGCTGATGTGGCCTGAATAAGCCCTGTGTGCACTGGCCCTTGCAACCCACCCCTACCCAGCTCGGGAGGGCCCCACGTAGTGCCTAGCTTGGTAACGGCACAAAACGCACTTCTAGGAGCTGCATTCTGCAAAGGGAAACTGGGCTCGGGGAACAAACCTCAGCCCCAATGCGGCTTGGCTCAGGATCACAGCGCTTGCCTAGTTCTCACATAGCCCTCGGTTCCACATAGGGCCAAGGAGGGTCTGGGCTGCCTCTGGCTCCGTGGGCACGGCTGCTTGGCTGGTGTCTCCGCAGCTGGAATCCAACTCCAAACGTCTTCTCCTTCGCGGGGAAGGCTGATTTGGCCTTAAGAAGCCCTTTGTGCACTGGCCCTAGCAACCCACCCATCGCCAGCTCGGGAGGGCCCCACCTAGGGCCTAGCTCGGAAACGGCACAAAACGCGCTTGTAGGAGCTGCATTCTGCAAAGGGAAACTGGGCTCGGGGAACAAACCTCAGCCCCAATGCGGCTTGGCTCAGGATCGCAGAGCTTGCCTAGTTCTCACCTAGCCCTCGGCTCCCCTTATGGCCAAGGAGGGTCTGGGCTGCCTCCGGCTCCGTGGGCACTGCTGCCTGGCTGGTGGTCTCCGCAGCTGGAAATCAACTCCAAACGTCTTCCCCTTCGCGGAGAAGGCTGATTTGGCCTGAAGAAGCCCTTTGTGCACTGGCCCTAGCAACCCACCCGTAGCCTGCTCATGAGGGCCCCACCTAGGGCCTAGCTCCGAAACGGTACCAAAGGCGCTTCTAGGAGCTGCATTCTGCAAAGGGAAACTGGGCTCGGTGAACAAACCTCAACACCAGTGCGGCTATGCTCAGGATCGCAGCGCTTGCCTAGTTCTCACCTAGGCCTAGGCTCCCCTTAGGGCCAAGGAGCGTCTGGGCTGCCTCTGGCTCCGTGGCCGCTGCTGCTTGGCTGGTGGTCTCCGCAGCTAGAAACCAACTCCAAACGTCTTCTCCTTCGCGGAGTAGTCTAAATTGGCCTAATGAAGCCCTGTGTGCACTGTCCCTAACAACCCACACCTATCCAGCTCGGGAGGGACCCACCTAGGGCCTAGCTTGGAAACGGCACAAAACGCGCTTGTAGGAGCTGCATTCTGCAAAGGGAAACTGGGCTCGGGGAACAAACCTCAGCCCCAATGCGGCTTGGCTCAGAAACCCAGCGCTTGCCTAGTTCTCACCTAGCCCTCGGCTCCCCATAGGGCCAAGGAGGGTCTGGGCTGCCTCTGGCTCCGTGGGCACTGCTGCTTGGCTGGTGGTCTCTGCAGCTGGAAACCAACTCCAAACGTCTTCTCCTTCGCGGAGAAGGCTGATGTGGCCTGAAGAAGCCCTTTGTGCAATGGCCCTAGCAACCCGCCCATCGCCAGCTCCGGAGGGCCCCACCTAGGGCCTAGCTCCGTAACGGCAGAAAGCGCGCTTGTAGGAGCTGCATTCTGCAAAGGGAAACTGGGCTCGGTGAACAAACCTCAACACCAGTGCGGCTTGGCTCAGGATCGCAGCGCTTGCCTAGTTCTCACCTAGCCCTCGGCTCCCCTTACGGCCAAGGAGGGTCTGGGCTGCCTCTGGCTCCGTGGGCACTGCTGCTTGGCTGGTGGTCTCTGCAGCTGGAAACCAACTCCAAACGTCTTCGCCTTCTCGGAGAAGTCTAAATTGGCCTAATGAAGCCCTGTGTGCACTGGTCCTAGCAACCCACCCCTAGCCAGCTCGGGAAGGCCCCACATAGGGCCTAGCTCGGAAATGGCACTAAACGCGCTTCTAGGAGCTGCATTCTGCAAAGGGAAAATGGGCTCGGTGAACAAACCTCAACACCAGTGCGGCCTGGCTCAGGATCGCAGCGCTTGCCTAGTTCTCACCTAGGCCTAGGCTCCCCTTAGGGCCAAGGAGGGTCTGGGCTGCCTCTGGCTCCGTGGGCACTGCTGCTTGGCTGGTGGTCTCCGCAGCTGGAAACCAACTCCAAACGTCATCTCCTTCGCGGAGAAGGCTGATGTGGCCTGAATAAGCCCTGTGTGCACTGGCCCTTGCAACCCACCCCTACCCAGCTCGGGAGGGCCCCACGTAGTGCCTAGCTTGGTAACGGCACAAAACGCACTTCTAGGAGCTGCATTCTGCAAAGGGAAACTGGGCTCGGGGAACAAACCTCAGCCCCAATGCGGCCTGGCTCAGGATCACAGCGCTTGCCTAGTTCTCACCTAGGCCTAGGCTCCCCATAGGGCCAAGGAGGGTCTGGGCTGCCTCTGGCTCCGTGGGCACGGCTGCTTGGCTGGTGTCTCCGCAGCTGGAAACCAACTCCAAACGTCTTCTCCTTCGCGGAGAAGGCTGATTTGGCCTTAAGAAGCCCTTTGTGCACTGGCCCTAGCAACCCACCCATCGCCAGCTCGGGAGGGCCCCACCTAGGGCCTAGCTCGGAAACGGCACAAAACGCGCTTGTAGGAGCTGCATTCTGCAAAGGGAAACTGGGCTCGGGGAACAAACCTCAGCCCCAATGCGGCTTGGCTCAGGATCGCAGCGCTTGCGTAGTTCTCACCTAGCCCTCGGCTCCCCTTAAGGCCAAGGAGGGTCTGGGCTGCCTCTGGCTCCGTGGGCACTGCTGCTTGTCTGGTGGTCTCCTCAGCTGGAAACCAACTCCAAACGTCTTCCCCTTCGCGGAGAAGGCTGATTTGGCCTGAAGAAGCCCTTTGTGCACTGGCCCTAGCAACCCACCCCTAGCCAGCTCGGGAGGGCCCCACCTAGGGCCTAGCTCCGAAACGGTACCAAAGGCGCTTCTAGGAGCTGCATTCTGCAAAGGGAAACTGGGCTCGGGGAACAAACCTCAGCCCCACTGCGGCTTGGCTCAGGATCGCAGCGCTTGCCTAGTTCTCACCTAGGCCTAGGCTCCCCATAGGGCCAAGGAGGGTCTGGGCTTCCTCTGGCTCCGTGGCCGCTGCTGCTTGGCTGGTGGTCTCCGCAGCTAGAAACCAACTCCAAACGTCTTCTCCTTCGCGGAGTAGTCTAAATTGGCCTAATGAAGCCCTGTGTGCACTGTCCCTAGCAACCCACCCCTATCCAGCTCGGGAGGGACCCACCTAGGGCCTAGCTTGGAAACGGCACAAAACGCGCTCGTAGGAGCTGCATTCTGCAAAGGGAAACTGGGCTCGGGGAACAAACCTCAGCCCCAATGCGGCTTTGCTCAGAAACCCAGCGCTTGCCTAGTTCTCACCTAGCCCTCGGCTCCCCTTAGGGCCAAGGAGGGTCTGGGCTGCCTCTGGCTCCGTGGGCACTGCTGCTTGGCTGGTGGTCTCCGCAGCTGGAAACCAACTCCAAACGTCATCTCCTTCGCGGAGAAGGCTGATGTGGCCTGAATAAGCCCTGTGTGCACTGGCCCTTGCAACCCACCCCTACCCAGCTCGGGAGGGCCCCACGTAGTGCCTAGCTTGGTAACGGCACAAAACGCACTTCTAGGAGCTGCATTCTGCAAAGGGAAACTGGGCTCGGGGAACAAACCTCAGCCCCAATGCGGCTTGGCTCAGGATCGCAGCGCTTGCCTAGTTCTCACCTAGCCCTCGGCTTCCCTTATGGCCAAGGAGGGTCTGGGCTGCCTATGGCTCCGTAGGCACTGCTGCTTGGCTGGTGGTCTCCGCAGCTGGAAACCAACTCCAAACGTCTTCTCCTTCGCGGAGAAGGCTGATTTGGCCTTAAGAAGCCCTGTGTGCACTGGCCCTAGCCACCCACCCCTATCCAGCTCGGGAGGGCCCCACATAGGGCCTAGCTCGGAAACGGCACAAGACGCGCTTGTAGGAGCTGCATTCTGCAAAGGGAAACTGGGCTCGGGGAACAAACCTCAGCCCCAATGCGGCTTGGCTCAGGATTGCAGCTCTTGCCTAGTTCTCACCTAGCCCTCGGCTCCCCTTAGGGCCAAGGAGGGTCTGGGCTGCCTCTGGCTCCGTGGGCACTGCTGCTTGGCTGGTGGTCTCCGCAGCTGGAAACCAACTCCAAACGTCTTCTCCTTCGCGGAGAAGTCTAAATTAGCGTAATGAAGCCCTGTGTGCACTGGCCCTAGCAACACACCCATAGCAAGCACGGGAGGGCCCCACCTAGGGCCTAGCTCGGAAACGGCACAAAACGCCCTTGTAGGAGCTGCATTCTGCAAAGGGAAACTGGGCTCGGGGAACAAACCTCAGCCCCAATGCGGCTTGGCTCAGGATTGCAGCGCTTGCCTAGTTCTCACCTAGCCCTCGGCTCCCCTTAGAGCCAAGGAGGGTCTGGGCTGCCTCTGGCTCCGTGGGCACTGCTGCTTGGCTGGTGGTCTCCGCAGCTGGAA
Source organism: Sus scrofa (assembly GCF_054392235.1). Taxonomy (NCBI): domain Eukaryota; kingdom Metazoa; phylum Chordata; class Mammalia; order Artiodactyla; family Suidae; genus Sus; species Sus scrofa. The sequence continues at coordinate 50,427,249 of NC_139385.1, read as the reverse complement.
ACCAACTCCAAACGTCTTCTCCTTCGCGGAGAAGTCTAAATGAGCGTAATGAAGCCCTGTGTGCACTGGCCCTAGCAACACAGCCATAGCAAGCACGGGAGGGCCCCACCTAGGGCCTAGCTCGGAAACGGCACAAAACGCGCTTCTAGGAGCTGCATTCTGCAAAGGGAAACTGCGCTCGGGGAACAAACCTCAACACCAGTGCGGCCTGGCTCAGGATCGCAGCGCTTGCCTAGTTCTCACCTAGGCCTAGGCTCCCCTTAGGGCCAAGGAGCGTCTGGGCTGCCTATGGCTCCGTGGGCACTGGTGCTTGGCTGGTGGTCTCCGGAGCTGGAAACCAACTCCAAACATCTTCCCCTTCGCGGAGAAGTCTAAATTGGCCTAATGAAGCCCTGTGTGCAAGGGCCGTAGCAACCCATCCCTAGCCAGCTCGGGAGGGCCCCACCTAGGGCCTAGCTCCGAAACGGCACCAAACGCGCTTGTAGGAGCTGCATTCTGCAAAGGGAAACTGGGCTCGGGGAACAAACCTCAGCCCCAATGCGGCTTGGCTCAGGATCGCAGCGCTTGCCTAGTTCTCACCTAGCCCTCGGCTCCCCTTATGGCCAAGGAGGGTCTGGGCTGCCTCTGGCTCCGTGGGCACTGCTCCTTGGCTGGTGGTCTCCTCAGCTGGAAACCAACTCCAAACGTCTTCCCCTTCGCGGAGAAGGCTGATTTGGCCTGAAGAAGCCCTTTGTGCACTGGCCCTAGCAACCCACCCCTAGCCAGCTCGGGAGGGCCCCACCTAGGGCCTAGCTCCGAAACGGTACCAAAGGCGCTTCTAGCAGCTGCATTCTGCAAAGGGAAACTGGGCTCGGGGAACAAACCTCAGCCCCAATGCGGCTTGGCTCAGGATCGCAGCGCTTGCCTAGTTCTCACCTAGGCCTAGTCTCCACATAGGGCCAAGGAGGGTCTGGGCTGCCTCTGGCTCCGTGGCCGCTGCTGCTTGGCTGGTGGTCTCCGCAGCTAGAAACCAACTCCAAACGTCTTCTCCTTCGCGGAGTAGTCTAAATTGGCCTAATGAAGCCCTGTGTGCACTGTCCCTAACAACCCACCCCTATCCAGCTCGGGAGGGACCCACCTAGGGCCTAGCTTGGAAACGGCACAAAACGCGCTTGTAGGAGCTGCATTCTGCAAAGGGAAACTGGGCTCGGGGAACAAACCTCAGCCCCAATGCGGCTTGGCTCAGAAACCCAGCGCTTGCCTAGTTCTCACCTAGCCCTCGGCTCCCCATAGGGCCAAGGAGGGTCTGGGCTGCCTCTGGCTCCGTGGGCACTGCTGCTTGGCTGGTGGTCTCTGCAGCTGGAAACCAACTCCAAACGTCTTCTCCTTCGCGGAGAAGGCTGATGTGGCCTGAAGAAGCCCTTTGTGCAATGGCCCTAGCAACCCACCCATCGCCAGCTCCGGAGGGCCCCACCTAGGGCCTAGCTCCGTAACGGCAGAAAGCGCGCTTGTAGGAGCTGCATTCTGCAAAGGGAAACTGGGCTCGGTGAACAAACCTCAACACGAGTGCGGCTTGGCTCAGGATCGCAGCGCTTGCCTAGTTCTCACCTAGCCCTCGGCTCCCCTTACGGCCAAGGAGGGTCTGGGCTGCCTCTGGCTCCGTGGGCACTGCTGCTTGGCTGGTGGTCTCTGCAGCTGGAAACCAACTCCAAACGTCTTCTCCTTCTCGGAGAAGTCTAAATTGGCCTAATGAAGCCCTGTGTGCACTGGTCCTAGCAACCCACCCCTAGCCAGCTCGGGAAGGCCCCACATAGGGCCTAGCTCGGAAATGGCACAAAACGCGCTTCTAGGAGCTGCATTCTGCAAAGGGAAAATGGGCTCGGTGAACAAACCTCAACACCAGTGCGGCCTGGCTCAGGATCGCAGCGCTTGCCTAGTTCTCACCTAGGCCTAGGCTCCCCTTAGGGCCAAGGAGGGTCTGGGCTGCCTCTGGCTCCGTGGGCACTGCTGCTTGGCTGGTGGTCTCCGCAGCTGGAAACCAACTCCAAACGTCATCTCCTTCGCGGAGAAGGCTGATGTGGCCTGAATAAGCCCTGTGTGCACTGGCCCTTGCAACCCACCCCTACCCAGCTCGGGAGGGCCCCACGTAGTGCCTAGCTTGGTAACGGCACAAAACGCACTTCTAGGAGCTGCATTCTGCAAAGGGAAACTGGGCTCGGGGAACAAACCTCAGCCCCAATGCGGCTTGGCTCAGGATCACAGCGCTTGCCTAGTTCTCACCTAGGCCTAGGCTCCCCATAGGGCCAAGGAGGGTCTGGGCTGCCTCTGGCTCCGTGGGCACGGCTGCTTGGCTGGTGTCTCCGCAGCTGGAATCCAACTCCAAACGTCTTCTCCTTCGCGGAGAAGGCTGATTTGGCCTTAAGAAGCCCTTTGTGCACTGGCCCTAGCAACCCACCCATCGCCAGCTCGGGAGGGCCCCACCTAGGGCCTAGCTCGGAAACGGCACAAAACGCGCTTGTAGGAGCTGCATTCTGCAAAGGGAAACTGGGCTCGGGGAACAAACCTCAGCCCCAATGCGGCTTGGCTCAGGATCGCAGCGCTTGCCTAGTTCTCACCTAGCCCTCGGCTTCCCTTATGGCCAAGGAGGGTCTGGGCTGCCTCTGGCTCCGTGGGCACTGCTGCTTGGCTGGTGGTCTCCGCAGCTGGAAACCAACTCCAAACGTCTTCTCCTTCGCGGAGAAGGCTGATTTGGCCTTAAGAAGCCCTGTGTGCACTGGCCCTAGCCACCCACCCCTATCCAGCTCGGGAGGGCCCCACCTAGGGCCTAGCTCGGAAACGGCACAAAACGCGCTTGTAGGAGCTGCATTCTGCAAAGGGAAACTGGGCTCGGGGAACAAACCTCAGCCCCAATGCGGCTTGGCTCAGGATTGCAGCTCTTGCCTAGTTCTCACCTAGCCCTCGGCTACCCTTAGGGCCAAGGAGGGTCTGGGCTGCCTCTGGCTCCGTGGGCACTGCTGCTTGGCTGGTGGTCTCCGCAGCTGGAAACCAACTCCAAACGTCTTCTCCTTCGCGGAGAAGTCTAAATGAGCGTAATGAAGCCCTGTGTGCACTGGCCCTAGCAACACACCCATAGCAAGCACGGGAGGGCCCCACCTAGGGCCTAGCTCGGAAACGGCACAAAACGCGCTTCTAGGAGCTGCATTCTGCAAAGGGAAACTGCGCTCGGGGAACAAACCTCAACACCAGTGCGGCCTGGCTCAGGATCGCAGCGCTTGCCTAGTTCTCACCTAGGCCTGGGCTCCCCTTAGGGCCAAGGAGCGTCTGGGCTGCCTATGGCTCCGTGGGCACTGGTGCTTGGCTGGTGGTCTCCGGAGCTGGAAACCAACTCCAAACATCTTCCACTTCGCGGAGAAGTCTAAATTGGCCTAATGAAGCCCTGTGTGCAAGGGCCGTAGCAACCCATCCCTAGCCACCTCGGGAGGGCCCCACCTAGGGCCTAGCTCCGAAACGGCACCAAACGCGCTTGTAGGAGCTGCATTCTGCAAAGGGAAACTGGGCTCGGGGAACAAACCTCAGCCCCAATGCGGCTTGGCTCAGGATCGCAGCGCTTGCCTAGTTCTCACCTAGGCCTAGTCTCCACATACGGCCAAGGAGGGTCTGGGCTGCCTCTGGCTCCGTGGCCGCTGCTGCTTGGCTGGTGGTCTCCGCAGCTGGAAACCAACTCCAAACGTCTTCCCCTTCGCGGAGAAGGCTGATTTGGCCTGAAGAAGCCCTGTGTGCACTGGCCCTAGCAACCCACCCCTAGCCAGCTCGGGAGGGCCCCAACTAGGGCCTAGCTCCGAAACTGTACCAAGGGCGCTTCTAGGAGCTGCATTCTGCAGAGGGAAACTGGGCTCGGGGAACAAACCTCAGCCCCACTGCGGCTTGGCTCAGGATCGCAGCGCTTGCCTAGTTCTCACCTAGGCCTAGGCTCCCCATAGGGCCAAGGAGGGTCTGGGCTGCCTCTGGCTCCGTGGCCGCTGCTGCTTGGCTGGTGGTCTCCGCAGCTAGAAACCAACTCCAAACGTCTTCTCCTTCGCGGAGTAGTCTAAATTGGCCTAATGAAGCCCTGTGTGCACTGTCCCTAGCAACCCACCCCTATCCAGCTCGGGAGGGACCCACCTAGGGCCTAGCTTGGAAACGGCACAAAACGCGCTCGTAGGAGCTGCATTCTGCAAAGGGAAACTGGGCTCGGGGAACAAACCTCAGCCCCAATGCGGCTTGGCTCAGAAACCCAGCGCTTGCCTAGTTCTCACCTAGCCCTCGGCTCCCCATAGGGCCAAGGAGGCTCTGGGCTGCCTCTGGCTCCGTGGGCACTGCTGCTTGGCTGGTGGTCTCTGCAGCTGGACACCAACTCCAAACGTCTTCCCCTTCGCGGAGAAGGCTGATTTGGCCTGAAGAAGCCCTGTGTGCACTGGCCCTAGCAACCCACCCCTAGCCAGCTCGGGAGGGCCCCAACTAGGGCCTAGCTCCGAAACGGTACCAAAGGCGCTTCTAGGAGCTGCATTCTGCAAAGGGAAACTGGGCTCGGGGAACAAACCTCAGCCCCACTGCGGCTTGGCTCAGGATCGCAGCGCTTGCCTAGTTCTCACCTAGGCCTAGGCTCCCCATAGGGCCAAGGAGGGTCTGGGCTGCCTCTGGCTCCGTGGCCGCTGCTGCTTGGCTGGTGGTCTCCGCAGCTAGAAACCAACTCCAAACGTCTTCTCCTTCGCGGAGTAGTCTAAATTGGCCTAATGAAGCCCTGTGTGCACTGGCCCTAGCAACCCACCCCTATCCAGCTCGGGAGGGACCCACCTAGGGCCTAGCTTGGAAACGGCACAAAACGCGCTCGTAGGAGCTGCATTCTGCAAAGGGAAACTGGGCTCGGGGAACAAACCTCAGCCCCAATGCGGCTTGGCTCAGAAACCCAGCGCTTGCCTAGTTCTCACCTAGCCCTCGGCTCCCCATAGGGCCAAGGAGGCTCTGGGCTGCCTCTGGCTCCGTGGGCACTGCTGCTTGGCTGGTGGTCTCTGCAGCTGGAAACCAACTCCAAACGTCTTCTCCTTCGCGGAGAAGGCTGATGTGGCCTGAAGAAGCCCTTTGTGCAATGGCCCTAGCAACCCACCCATCGCCAGCTCCGGAGGGCCCCACCTAGGGCCTAGCTCCGTAACGGCAGAAAGCGCGCTTGTAGGAGCTGCATTCTGCAAAGGGAAACTGGGCTCGGGGAACAAACCTCAGCCCCAATGCGGCTTGGCTCAGGATCACAGCGCTTGCCTAGTTCTCACATAGCCCTCGGTTCCACATAGGGCCAAGGAGGGTCTGGGCTGCCTCTGGCTCCGTGGGCACGGCTGCTTGGCTGGTGTCTCCGCAGCTGGAATCCAACTCCAAACGTCTTCTCCTTCGCGGAGAAGGCTGATTTGGCCTTAAGAAGCCCTTTGTGCACTGGCCCTAGCAACCCACCCCTAGCCAGCTCGGGAGGGACCCACCTAGGGCCTAGCTTGGAAACGGCACAAAACGCGCTTGTAGGAGCTGCATTCTGCAAAGGGAAACTGGGCTCGGGGAACAAACCTCAGCCCCAATGCGGCTTGGCTCAGGATCCCAGCGCTTGCCTAGTTCTCACATAGCCCTCGGTTCCACATAGGGCCAAGGAGGGTCTGGGCTGCTTCTGGCTCCGTGGGCACTGCTGCTTGGCTGGTGGTCTCCGCAGCTGGAAACCAACTCCAAACGTCTTCTCCTTCGCGGAGAAGTCTAAATTAGCGTAATGAAGCCCTGTGTGCACTGGCCCTAGCCACCCACCCCTATCCAGCTCGGGAGGGCCCCACCTAGGGCCTAGCTCGGAAACGGCACAAAACGCGCTTGTAGGAGCTGCATTCTGCAAAGGGAAACTGGGCTCGGGGAACAAACCTCAGCCCCAATGCGGCTTGGCTCAGGATTGCAGCGCTTGCCTAGTTCTCACCTAGCCCTCGGCTCCACTTAGGGCCAAGGAGGGTCTGGGCTGCCTATGGCTCCGTGGGCACTGGTGCTTGGCTGGTGGTCTCCGGAGCTGGAAACCAACTCCAAACGTCTTCCACTTCACGGAGAAGTCTAAATTGGCCTAATGAAGCCCTGTGTGCAAGGGCCGTAGCAACCCATCCCTATCCAGCTCGGGAGGGCCCCACCTAGGGCCTAGCTCCGAAACGGCACCAAACGCGCTTGTAGGAGCTGCATTCTGCAAAGGGAAACTGGGCTTGGGGAACAAACCTCAGCCCCAATGCGGCTTGGCTCAGGATCGCAGCGCTTGCCTAGTTCTCACCTAGCCCTCGGCTCCCCTTATGGCCAAGGAGGGTCTGGGCTGCCTCTGGCTCCGTGGGCACTGCTGCTTGGCTGGTGGTCTCCTCAGCTGGAAACCAACTCCAAACGTCTTCCCCTTCGCGGAGAAGGCTGATTTGGCCTGAAGAAGCCCTTTGTGCACTGGCCCTAGCAACCCACCCCTAGCCAGCTCGGGAGGGCCCCACCTAGGGCCTAGCTCCGAAACGGTACCAAAGGCGCTTCTAGGAGCTGCATTCTGCAAAGGGAAACTGGGCTCGGGGAACAAACCTCAGCCCCAATGCGGCTTGGCTCAGGATCGCAGCGCTTGCCTAGTTCTCACCTAGGCCTAGTCTCCACATAGGGCCAAGGAGGGTCTGGGCTGCCTCTGGCTCCGTGGCCGCTGCTGCTTGGCTGGTGGTCTCCGCAGCTAGAAACCAACTCCAAACGTCTTCTCCTTCGCGGAGTAGTCTAAATTGGCCTAATGAAGCCCTGTGTGCACTGTCCCTAACAACCCACCCCTATCCAGCTCGGGAGGGACCCACCTAGGGCCTAGCTTGGAAACGGCACAAAACGCGCTTGTAGGAGCTGCATTCTGCAAAGGGAAACTGGGCTCGGGGAACAAACCTCAGCCCCACTGCGGCTTGGCTCAGAAACCCAGCGCTTGCCTAGTTCTCACCTAGCCCTCGGCTTCCCTTATGGCCAAGGAGGGTCTGGGCTGCCTCTGGCTCCGTGGGCACTGCTGCTTGGCTGGTGGTCTCCGCAGCTGGAAACCAACTCCAAACGTCTTCTCCTTCGCGGAGAAGGCTGATTTGGCCTTAAGAAGCCCTGTGTGCACTGGCCCTAGCCACCCACCCCTATCCAGCTCGGGAGGGCCCCACCTAGGGCCTAGCTCGGAAACGGCACAAAACGCGCTTGTAGGAGCTGCATTCTGCAAAGGGAAACTGGGCTCGGGGAACAAACCTCAGCCCCAATGCGGCTTGGCTCAGGATTGCAGCTCTTGCCTAGTTCTCACCTAGCCCTCGGCTACCCTTAGGGCCAAGGAGGGTCTGGGCTGCCTCTGGCTCCGTGGGCACTGCTGCTTGGCTGGTGGTCTCCGCAGCTGGAAACCAACTCCAAACGTCTTCTCCTTCGCGGAGAAGTCTAAATGAGCGTAATGAAGCCCTGTGTGCACTGGCCCTAGCAACACACCCATAGCAAGCACGGGAGGGCCCCACCTAGGGCCTAGCTCGGAAACGGCACAAAACGCGCTTCTAGGAGCTGCATTCTGCAAAGGGAAACTGCGCTCGGGGAACAAACCTCAACACCAGTGCGGCCTGGCTCAGGATCGCAGCGCTTGCCTAGTTCTCACCTAGGCCTGGGCTCCCCTTAGGGCCAAGGAGCGTCTGGGCTGCCTATGGCTCCGTGGGCACTGGTGCTTGGCTGGTGGTCTCCGGAGCTGGAAACCAACTCCAAACATCTTCCACTTCGCGGAGAAGTCTAAATTGGCCTAATGAAGCCCTGTGTGCAAGGGCCGTAGCAACCCATCCCTAGCCACCTCGGGAGGGCCCCACCTAGGGCCTAGCTCCGAAACGGCACCAAACGCGCTTGTAGGAGCTGCATTCTGCAAAGGGAAACTGGGCTCGGGGAACAAACCTCAGCCCCAATGCGGCTTGGCTCAGGATCGCAGCGCTTGCCTAGTTCTCACCTAGGCCTAGTCTCCACATACGGCCAAGGAGGGTCTGGGCTGCCTCTGGCTCCGTGGCCGCTGCTGCTTGGCTGGTGGTCTCCGCAGCTGGAAACCAACTCCAAACGTCTTCCCCTTCGCGGAGAAGGCTGATTTGGCCTGAAGAAGCCCTGTGTGCACTGGCCCTAGCAACCCACCCCTAGCCAGCTCGGGAGGGCCCCAACTAGGGCCTAGCTCCGAAACTGTACCAAGGGCGCTTCTAGGAGCTGCATTCTGCAGAGGGAAACTGGGCTCGGGGAACAAACCTCAGCCCCACTGCGGCTTGGCTCAGGATCGCAGCGCTTGCCTAGTTCTCACCTAGGCCTAGGCTCCCCATAGGGCCAAGGAGGGTCTGGGCTGCCTCTGGCTCCGTGGCCGCTGCTGCTTGGCTGGTGGTCTCCGCAGCTAGAAACCAACTCCAAACGTCTTCTCCTTCGCGGAGTAGTCTAAATTGGCCTAATGAAGCCCTGTGTGCACTGTCCCTAGCAACCCACCCCTATCCAGCTCGGGAGGGACCCACCTAGGGCCTAGCTTGGAAACGGCACAAAACGCGCTCGTAGGAGCTGCATTCTGCAAAGGGAAACTGGGCTCGGGGAACAAACCTCAGCCCCAATGCGGCCTGGCTCAGAAACCCAGCGCTTGCCTAGTTCTCACCTAGCCCTCGGCTCCCCATAGGGCCAAGGAGGCTCTGGGCTGCCTCTGGCTCCGTGGGCACTGCTGCTTGGCTGGTGGTCTCTGCAGCTGGACACCAACTCCAAACGTCTTCCCCTTCGCGGAGAAGGCTGATTTGGCCTGAAGAAGCCCTGTGTGCACTGGCCCTAGCAACCCACCCCTAGCCAGCTCGGGAGGGCCCCAACTAGGGCCTAGCTCCGAAACGGTACCAAAGGCGCTTCTAGGAGCTGCATTCTGCAAAGGGAAACTGGGCTCGGGGAACAAACCTCAGCCCCACTGCGGCTTGGCTCAGGATCGCAGCGCTTGCCTAGTTCTCACCTAGGCCTAGGCTCCCCATAGGGCCAAGGAGGGTCTGGGCTGCCTCTGGCTCCGTGGCCGCTGCTGCTTGGCTGGTGGTCTCCGCAGCTAGAAACCAACTCCAAACGTCTTCTCCTTCGCGGAGTAGTCTAAATTGGCCTAATGAAGCCCTGTGTGCACTGTCCCTAGCAACCCACCCCTATCCAGCTCGGGAGGGACCCACCTAGGGCCTAGCTTGGAAACGGCACAAAACGCGCTCGTAGGAGCTGCATTCTGCAAAGGGAAACTGGGCTCGGGGAACAAACCTCAGCCCCAATGCGGCTTGGCTCAGAAACCCAGCGCTTGCCTAGTTCTCACCTAGCCCTCGGCTCCCCATAGGGCCAAGGAGGCTCTGGGCTGCCTCTGGCTCCGTGGGCACTGCTGCTTGGCTGGTGGTCTCTGCAGCTGGAAACCAACTCCAAACGTCTTCTCCTTCGCGGAGAAGGCTGATGTGGCCTGAAGAAGCCCTTTGTGCAATGGCCCTAGCAACCCACCCATCGCCAGCTCCGGAGGGCCCCACCTAGGGCCTAGCTCCGTAACGGCAGAAAGCGCGCTTGTAGGAGCTGCATTCTGCAAAGGGAAACTGGGCTCGGGGAACAAACCTCAGCCCCAATGCGGCTTGGCTCAGGATCACAGCGCTTGCCTAGTTCTCACATAGCCCTCGGTTCCACATAGGGCCAAGGAGGGTCTGGGCTGCCTCTGGCTCCGTGGGCACGGCTGCTTGGCTGGTGTCTCCGCAGCTGGAATCCAACTCCAAACGTCTTCTCCTTCGCGGAGAAGGCTGATTTGGCCTTAAGAAGCCCTTTGTGCACTGGCCCTAGCAACCCACCCCTAGCCAGCTCGGGAGGGACCCACCTAGGGCCTAGCTTGGAAACGGCACAAAACGCGCTTGTAGGAGCTGCATTCTGCAAAGGGAAACTGGGCTCGGGGAACAAACCTCAGCCCCAATGCGGCTTGGCTCAGGATCCCAGCGCTTGCCTAGTTCTCACATAGCCCTCGGTTCCACATAGGGCCAAGGAGGGTCTGGGCTGCTTCTGGCTCCGTGGGCACTGCTGCTTGGCTGGTGGTCTCCGCAGCTGGAAACCAACTCCAAACGTCTTCTCCTTCGCGGAGAAGTCTAAATTAGCGTAATGAAGCCCTGTGTGCACTGGCCCTAGCCACCCACCCCTATCCAGCTCGGGAGGGCCCCACCTAGGGCCTAGCTCGGAAACGGCACAAAACGCGCTTGTAGGAGCTGCATTCTGCAAAGGGAAACTGGGCTCGGGGAACAAACCTCAGCCCCAATGCGGCTTGGCTCAGGATTGCAGCTCTTGCCTAGTTCTCACCTAGCCCTCGGCTCCACTTAGGGCCAAGGAGGGTCTGGGCTGCCTATGGCTCCGTGGGCACTGGTGCTTGGCTGGTGGTCTCCGGAGCTGGAAACCAACTCCAAACGTCTTCCACTTCACGGAGAAGTCTAAATTGGCCTAATGAAGCCCTGTGTGCAAGGGCCGTAGCAACCCATCCCTAGCCACCTCGGGAGGGCCCCACCTAGGGCCTAGCTCCGAAACGGCACCAAACGCGCTTGTAGGAGCTGCATTCTGCAAAGGGAAACTGGGCTTGGGGAACAAACCTCAGCCCCAATGCGGCTTGGCTCAGGATCGCAGCGCTTGCCTAGTTCTCACCTAGCCCTCGGCTCCCCTTATGGCCAAGGAGGGTCTGGGCTGCCTCTGGCTCCGTGGGCACTGCTGCTTGGCTGGTGGTCTCCTCAGCTGGAAACCAACTCCAAACGTCTTCCCCTTCGCGGAGAAGGCTGATTTGGCCTGAAGAAGCCCTTTGTGCACTGGCCCTAGCAACCCACCCCTAGCCAGCTCGGGAGGGCCCCACCTAGGGCCTAGCTCCGAAACGGTACCAAAGGCGCTTCTAGGAGCTGCATTCTGCAAAGGGAAACTGGGCTCGGGGAACAAACCTCAGCCCCAATGCGGCTTGGCTCAGGATCGCAGCGCTTGCCTAGTTCTCACCTAGGCCTAGTCTCCACATAGGGCCAAGGAGGGTCTGGGCTGCCTCTGGCTCCGTGGCCGCTGCTGCTTGGCTGGTGGTCTCCGCAGCTAGAAACCAACTCCAAACGTCTTCTCCTTCGCGGAGTAGTCTAAATTGGCCTAATGAAGCCCTGTGTGCACTGTCCCTAACAACCCACCCCTATCCAGCTCGGGAGGGACCCACCTAGGGCCTAGCTTGGAAACGGCACAAAACGCGCTTGTAGGAGCTGCATTCTGCAAAGGGAAACTGGGCTCGGGGAACAAACCTCAGCCCCACTGCGGCTTGGCTCAGAAACCCAGCGCTTGCCTAGTTCTCACCTAGCCCTCGGCTCCCCATAGGGCCAAGGAGGGTCTGGGCTGCCTCTGGCTCCGTGGGCACTGCTGCTTGGCTGGTGGTCTCCGCAGCTGGAAACCAACTCCAAACGTCTTCTCCTTCGCGGAGAAGGCTGATGTGGCCTGAATAAGCCCTGTGTGCACTGGCCCTAGCAACCCACCCATCGCCAGCTCCGGAGGGCCCCACCTAGGGCCTAGCTCCGTAACGGCAGAAAGCGCGCTTGTAGGAGCTGCATTCTGCAAAGGGAAACTGGGCTCGGTGAACAAACCTCAACACCAGTGCGGCTATGCTCAGGATCGCAGCGCTTGCCTAGTTCTCACCTAGCCCTCGGCTCCCCTTACGGCCAAGGAGGGTCTGGGCTGCCTCTGGCTCCGTGGGCACTGCTGCTTGGCTGGTGGTCTCTGCAGCTGGAAACCAACTCCAAACGTCTTCTCCTTCTCGGAGAAGTCTAAATTGGCCTAATGAAGCCCTGTGTGCACTGGTCCTAGCAACCCACCCCTAGCCAGCTCGGGAAGGCCCCACAAAGGGCCTAGCTCGGAAATGGCACAAAACGCGCTTCTAGGAGCTGCATTCTGCAAAGGGAAAATGGGCTCGGTGAACAAACCTCAACACCAGTGCGGCCTGGCTCAGGATCGCAGCGCTTGCCTAGTTCTCACCTAGGCCTAGGCTCCCCTTAGGGCCAAGGAGGGTCTGGGCTGCCTCTGGCTCCGTGGGCACTGCTGCTTGGCTGGTGGTCTCCGCAGCTGGAAACCAACTCCAAACGTCATCTCCTTCGCGGAGAAGGCTGATGTGGCCTGAATAAGCCCTGTGTGCACTGGCCCTTGCAACCCACCCCTACCCAGCTCGGGAGGGCCCCACGTAGTGCCTAGCTTGGTAACGGCACAAAACGCACTTCTAGGAGCTGCATTCTGCAAAGGGAAACTGGGCTCGGGGAACAAACCTCAGCCCCAATGCGGCTTGGCTCAGGATCACAGCGCTTGCCTAGTTCTCACATAGCCCTCGGTTCCACATAGGGCCAAGGAGGGTCTGGGCTGCCTCTGGCTCCGTGGGCACGGCTGCTTGGCTGGTGTCTCCGCAGCTGGAATCCAACTCCAAACGTCTTCTCCTTCGCGGAGAAGGCTGATTTGGCCTTAAGAAGCCCTTTGTGCACTGGCCCTAGCAACCCACCCATCGCCAGCTCGGGAGGGCCCCACCTAGGGCCTAGCTCGGAAACGGCACAAAACGCGCTTGTAGGAGCTGCATTCTGCAAAGGGAAACTGGGCTCGGGGAACAAACCTCAGCCCCAATGCGGCTTGGCTCAGGATTGCAGCTCTTGCCTAGTTCTCACCTAGCCCTCGGCTACCCTTAGGGCCAAGGAGGGTCTGGGCTGCCTCTGGCTCCGTGGGCACTGCTGCTTGGCTGGTGGTCTCCGCAGCTGGAAACCAACTCCAAACGTCTTCTCCTTCGCGGAGAAGGCTGATTTGGCCTTAAGAAGCCCTGTGTGCACTGGCCCTAGCCACCCACCCCTATCCAGCTCGGGAGGGCCCCACCTAGGGCCTAGCTCGGAAACGGCACAAAACGCGCTTGTAGGAGCTGCATTCTGCAAAGGGAAAATGGGCTCGGGGAACAAACCTCAGCCCCAATGCGGCTTGGCTCAGGATCCCAGCGCTTGCCTAGTTCTCACATAGCCCTCGGTTCCACATAGGGCCAAGGAGGGTCTGGGCTGCCTCTGGCTCCGTGGGCACTGCTGCTTGGCTGGTGGTCTCCGCAGCTGGAAACCAACTCCAAACGTCTTCTCCTTCGCGGAGAAGGCTGATTTGGCCTTAAGAAGCCCTGTGTGCACTGGCCCTAGCCACCCACCCCTATCCAGCTCGGGAGGGCCCCACCTAGGGCCTAGCTCGGAAACGGCACAAAACGCGCTTGTAGGAGCTGCATTCTGCAAAGGGAAAATGGGCTCGGGGAACAAACCTCAGCCCCAATGCGGCTTGGCTCAGGATCGCAGCGCTTGCCTAGTTCTCACCTAGCCCTCGGCTTCCCTTATGGCCAAGGAGGGTCTGGGCTGCCTCTGGCTCCGTGGGCACTGCTGCTTGGCTGGTGGTCTCCGCAGCTGGAAACCAACTCCAAACGTCTTCTCCTTCGCGGAGAAGTCTAAATTAGCGTAATAAAGCCCTGTGTGCACTGGCCCTAGCCACCCACCCCTATCCAGCTCGGGAGGGCCCCACCTAGGGCCTAGCTCGGAAACGGCACAAAACGCGCTTGTAGGAGCTGCATTCTGCAAAGGGAAACTGGGCTCGGGGAACAAACCTCAGCCCCAATGCGGCTTGGCTCAGGATTGCAGCTCTTGCCTAGTTCTCACCTAGCCCTCGGCTCCCCTTAGGGCCAAGGAGGGTCTGGGCTGCCTCTGGCTCCGTGGGCACTGCTGCTTGGCTGGTGGTCTCCGCAGCTGGAAACCAACTCCAAACGTCTTCTCCTTCGCGGAGAAGTCTAAATGAGCGTAATGAAGCCCTGTGTGCACTGGCCCTAGCAACACACCCATAGCAAGCACGGGAGGGCCCCACCTAGGGCCTAGCTCCGAAACTGTACCAAGGGCGCTTCTAGGAGCTGCATTCTGCAGAGGGAAACTGGGCTCGGGGAACAAACCTCAGCCCCACTGCGGCTTGGCTCAGGATCGCAGCGCTTGCCTAGTTCTCACCTAGGCCTAGGCTCCCCATAGGGCCAAGGAGGGTCTGGGCTGCCTCTGGCTCCGTGGCCGCTGCTGCTTGGCTGGTGGTCTCCGGAGCTGGAAACCAACTCCAAACGTCTTCTCCTTCGCGGAGTAGTCTAAATTGGCCTAATGAAGCCCTGTGTGCACTGTCCCTAGCAACCCACCCCTATCCAGCTCGGGAGGGACCCACCTAGGGCCTAGCTTGGAAACGGCACAAAACGCGCTCGTAGGAGCTGCATTCTGCAAAGGGAAACTGGGCTCGGGGAACAAACCTCAGCCCCAATGCGGCCTGGCTCAGAAACCCAGCGCTTGCCTAGTTCTCACCTAGCCCTCGGCTCCCCATAGGGCCAAGGAGGCTCTGGGCTGCCTCTGGCTCCGTGGGCACTGCTGCTTGGCTGGTGGTCTCTGCAGCTGGACACCAACTCCAAACGTCTTCCCCTTCGCGGAGAAGGCTGATTTGGCCTGAAGAAGCCCTGTGTGCACTGGCCCTAGCAACCCACCCCTAGCCAGCTCGGGAGGGCCCCAACTAGGGCCTAGCTCCGAAACGGTACCAAAGGCGCTTCTAGGAGCTGCATTCTGCAAAGGGAAACTGGGCTCGGGGAACAAACCTCAGCCCCACTGCGGCTTGGCTCAGGATCGCAGCGCTTGCCTAGTTCTCACCTAGGCCTAGGCTCCCCATAGGGCCAAGGAGGGTCTGGGCTGCCTCTGGCTCCGTGGCCGCTGCTGCTTGGCTGGTGGTCTCCGCAGCTAGAAACCAACTCCAAACGTCTTCTCCTTCGCGGAGTAGTCTAAATTGGCCTAATGAAGCCCTGTGTGCACTGTCCCTAGCAACCCACCCCTATCCAGCTCGGGAGGGACCCACCTAGGGCCTAGCTTGGAAACGGCACAAAACGCGCTCGTAGGAGCTGCATTCTGCAAAGGGAAACTGGGCTCGGGGAACAAACCTCAGCCCCAATGCGGCTTGGCTCAGAAACCCAGCGCTTGCCTAGTTCTCACCTAGCCCTCGGCTCCCCATAGGGCCAAGGAGGCTCTGGGCTGCCTCTGGCTCCGTGGGCACTGCTGCTTGGCTGGTGGTCTCTGCAGCTGGAAACCAACTCCAAACGTCTTCTCCTTCGCGGAGAAGGCTGATGTGGCCTGAAGAAGCCCTTTGTGCAATGGCCCTAGCAACCCACCCATCGCCAGCTCCGGAGGGCCCCACCTAGGGCCTAGCTCCGTAACGGCAGAAAGCGCGCTTGTAGGAGCTGCATTCTGCAAAGGGAAACTGGGCTCGGGGAACAAACCTCAGCCCCAATGCGGCTTGGCTCAGGATCACAGCGCTTGCCTAGTTCTCACATAGCCCTCGGTTCCACATAGGGCCAAGGAGGGTCTGGGCTGCCTCTGGCTCCGTGGGCACGGCTGCTTGGCTGGTGTCTCCGCAGCTGGAATCCAACTCCAAACGTCTTCTCCTTCGCGGAGAAGGCTGATTTGGCCTTAAGAAGCCCTTTGTGCACTGGCCCTAGCAACCCACCCCTAGCCAGCTCGGGAGGGACCCACCTAGGGCCTAGCTTGGAAACGGCACAAAACGCGCTTGTAGGAGCTGCATTCTGCAAAGGGAAACTGGGCTCGGGGAACAAACCTCAGCCCCAATGCGGCTTGGCTCAGGATCCCAGCGCTTGCCTAGTTCTCACATAGCCCTCGGTTCCACATAGGGCCAAGGAGGGTCTGGGCTGCTTCTGGCTCCGTGGGCACTGCTGCTTGGCTGGTGGTCTCCGCAGCTGGAAACCAACTCCAAACGTCTTCTCCTTCGCGGAGAAGTCTAAATTAGCGTAATGAAGCCCTGTGTGCACTGGCCCTAGCCACCCACCCCTATCCAGCTCGGGAGGGCCCCACCTAGGGCCTAGCTCGGAAACGGCACAAAACGCGCTTGTAGGAGCTGCATTCTGCAAAGGGAAACTGGGCTCGGGGAACAAACCTCAGCCCCAATGCGGCTTGGCTCAGGATTGCAGCTCTTGCCTAGTTCTCACCTAGCCCTCGGCTCCACTTAGGGCCAAGGAGGGTCTGGGCTGCCTATGGCTCCGTGGGCACTGCTGCTTGGCTGGTGGTCTCCTCAGCTGGAAACCAACTCCAAACGTCTTCCCCTTCGCGGAGAAGGCTGATTTGGCCTGAAGAAGCCCTTTGTGCACTGGCCCTAGCAACCCACCCCTAGCCAGCTCGGGAGGGCCCCACCTAGGGCCTAGCTCCGAAACGGTACCAAAGGCGCTTCTAGGAGCTGCATTCTGCAAAGGGAAACTGGGCTCGGGGAACAAACCTCAGCCCCAATGCGGCTTGGCTCAGGATCGCAGCGCTTGCCTAGTTCTCACCTAGGCCTAGTCTCCACATAGGGCCAAGGAGGGTCTGGGCTGCCTCTGGCTCCGTGGGCGCTGCTGCTTGGCTGGTGGTCTCCGCAGCTAGAAACCAACTCCAAACGTCTTCTCCTTCGCGGAGTAGTCTAAATTGGCCTAATGAAGCCCTGTGTGCACTGTCCCTAACAACCCACCCCTATCCAGCTCGGGAGGGACCCACCTAGGGCCTAGCTTGGAAACGGCACAAAACGCGCTTGTAGGAGCTGCATTCTGCAAAGGGAAACTGGGCTCGGGGAACAAACCTCAGCCCCACTGCGGCTTGGCTCAGAAACCCAGCGCTTGCCTAGTTCTCACCTAGCCCTCGGCTCCCCATAGGGCCAAGGAGGGTCTGGGCTGCCTCTGGCTCCGTGGGCACTGCTGCTTGGCTGGTGGTCTCCGCAGCTGGAAACCAACTCCAAACGTCTTCTCCTTCGCGGAGAAGGCTGATGTGGCCTGAATAAGCCCTGTGTGCACTGGCCCTAGCAACCCACCCATCGCCAGCTCCGGAGGGCCCCACCTAGGGCCTAGCTCCGTAACGGCAGAAAGCGCGCTTGTAGGAGCTGCATTCTGCAAAGGGAAACTGGGCTCGGTGAACAAACCTCAACACCAGTGCGGCTATGCTCAGGATCGCAGCGCTTGCCTAGTTCTCACCTAGCCCTCGGCTCCCCTTACGGCCAAGGAGGGTCTGGGCTGCCTCTGGCTCCGTGGGCACTGCTGCTTGGCTGGTGGTCTCTGCAGCTGGAAACCAACTCCAAACGTCTTCTCCTTCTCGGAGAAGTCTAAATTGGCCTAATGAAGCCCTGTGTGCACTGGTCCTAGCAACCCACCCCTAGCCAGCTCGGGAAGGCCCCACAAAGGGCCTAGCTCGGAAATGGCACAAAACGCGCTTCTAGGAGCTGCATTCTGCAAAGGGAAAATGGGCTCGGTGAACAAACCTCAACACCAGTGCGGCCTGGCTCAGGATCGCAGCGCTTGCCTAGTTCTCACCTAGGCCTAGGCTCCCCTTAGGGCCAAGGAGGGTCTGGGCTGCCTCTGGCTCCGTGGGCACTGCTGCTTGGCTGGTGGTCTCCGCAGCTGGAAACCAACTCCAAACGTCATCTCCTTCGCGGAGAAGGCTGATGTGGCCTGAATAAGCCCTGTGTGCACTGGCCCTTGCAACCCACCCCTACCCAGCTCGGGAGGGCCCCACGTAGTGCCTAGCTTGGTAACGGCACAAAACGCACTTCTAGGAGCTGCATTCTGCAAAGGGAAACTGGGCTCGGGGAACAAACCTCAGCCCCAATGCGGCTTGGCTCAGGATCACAGCGCTTGCCTAGTTCTCACATAGCCCTCGGTTCCACATAGGGCCAAGGAGGGTCTGGGCTGCCTCTGGCTCCGTGGGCACGGCTGCTTGGCTGGTGTCTCCGCAGCTGGAATCCAACTCCAAACGTCTTCTCCTTCGCGGAGAAGGCTGATTTGGCCTTAAGAAGCCCTTTGTGCACTGGCCCTAGCAACCCACCCATCGCCAGCTCGGGAGGGCCCCACCTAGGGCCTAGCTCGGAAACGGCACAAAACGCGCTTGTAGGAGCTGCATTCTGCAAAGGGAAACTGGGCTCGGGGAACAAACCTCAGCCCCAATGCGGCTTGGCTCAGGATTGCAGCTCTTGCCTAGTTCTCACCTAGCCCTCGGCTACCCTTAGGGCCAAGGAGGGTCTGGGCTGCCTCTGGCTCCGTGGGCACTGCTGCTTGGCTGGTGGTCTCCGCAGCTGGAAACCAACTCCAAACGTCTTCTCCTTCGCGGAGAAGGCTGATTTGGCCTTAAGAAGCCCTGTGTGCACTGGCCCTAGCCACCCACCCCTATCCAGCTCGGGAGGGCCCCACCTAGGGCCTAGCTCGGAAACGGCACAAAACGCGCTTGTAGGAGCTGCATTCTGCAAAGGGAAAATGGGCTCGGGGAACAAACCTCAGCCCCAATGCGGCTTGGCTCAGGATCCCAGCGCTTGCCTAGTTCTCACATAGCCCTCGGTTCCACATAGGGCCAAGGAGGGTCTGGGCTGCCTCTGGCTCCGTGGGCACTGCTGCTTGGCTGGTGGTCTCCGCAGCTGGAAACCAACTCCAAACGTCTTCTCCTTCGCGGAGAAGGCTGATTTGGCCTTAAGAAGCCCTGTGTGCACTGGCCCTAGCCACCCACCCCTATCCAGCTCGGGAGGGCCCCACCTAGGGCCTAGCTCGGAAACGGCACAAAACGCGCTTGTAGGAGCTGCATTCTGCAAAGGGAAAATGGGCTCGGGGAACAAACCTCAGCCCCAATGCGGCTTGGCTCAGGATCGCAGCGCTTGCCTAGTTCTCACCTAGCCCTCGGCTTCCCTTATGGCCAAGGAGGGTCTGGGCTGCCTCTGGCTCCGTGGGCACTGCTGCTTGGCTGGTGGTCTCCGCAGCTGGAAACCAACTCCAAACGTCTTCTCCTTCGCGGAGAAGTCTAAATTAGCGTAATAAAGCCCTGTGTGCACTGGCCCTAGCCACCCACCCCTATCCAGCTCGGGAGGGCCCCACCTAGGGCCTAGCTCGGAAACGGCACAAAACGCGCTTGTAGGAGCTGCATTCTGCAAAGGGAAACTGGGCTCGGGGAACAAACCTCAGCCCCAATGCGGCTTGGCTCAGGATTGCAGCTCTTGCCTAGTTCTCACCTAGCCCTCGGCTCCCCTTAGGGCCAAGGAGGGTCTGGGCTGCCTCTGGCTCCGTGGGCACTGCTGCTTGGCTGGTGGTCTCCGCAGCTGGAAACCAACTCCAAACGTCTTCTCCTTCGCGGAGAAGTCTAAATGAGCGTAATGAAGCCCTGTGTGCACTGGCCCTAGCAACACACACATAGCAAGCACGGGAGGGCCCCACCTAGGGCCTATCTCTGAAACGGCACCAAACGCGCTTGTAGGAGCTGCATTCTGCAAAGGGAAACTGGGCTCGGGGAACAAACCTCAGCCCCAATGCGGCTTGGCTCAGGATCGCAGCGCTTGCCTAGTTCTCACCTAGGCCTAGTCTCCACATACGGCCAAGGAGGGTCTGGGCTGCCTCTGGCTCCGTGGCCGCTGCTGCTTGGCTGGTGGTCTCCGCAGCTGGAAACCAACTCCAAACGTCTTCCCCTTCGCGGAGAAGGCTGATTTGGCCTGAAGAAGCCCTGTGTGCACTGGCCCTAGCAACCCACCCCTAGCCAGCTCGGGAGGGCCCCAACTAGGGCCTAGCTCCGAAACTGTACCAAGGGCGCTTCTAGGAGCTGCATTCTGCAGAGGGAAACTGGGCTCGGGGAACAAACCTCAGCCCCACTGCGGCTTGGCTCAGGATCGCAGCGCTTGCCTAGTTCTCACCTAGGCCTAGGCTCCCCATAGGGCCAAGGAGGGTCTGGGCTGCCTCTGGCTCCGTGGCCGCTGCTGCTTGGCTGGTGGTCTCCGCAGCTAGAAACCAACTCCAAACGTCTTCTCCTTCGCGGAGTAGTCTAAATTGGCCTAATGAAGCCCTGTGTGCACTGTCCCTAGCAACCCACCCCTATCCAGCTCGGGAGGGACCCACCTAGGGCCTAGCTTGGAAACGGCACAAAACGCGCTCGTAGGAGCTGCATTCTGCAAAGGGAAACTGGGCTCGGGGAACAAACCTCAGCCCCAATGCGGCTTGGCTCAGAAACCCAGCGCTTGCCTAGTTCTCACCTAGCCCTCGGCTCCCCATAGGGCCAAGGAGGCTCTGGGCTGCCTCTGGCTCCGTGGGCACTGCTGCTTGGCTGGTGGTCTCTGCAGCTGGACACCAACTCCAAACGTCTTCCCCTTCGCGGAGAAGGCTGATTTGGCCTGAAGAA
This sequence comes from Sus scrofa, assembly GCF_054392235.1. Lineage (NCBI taxonomy): Eukaryota > Metazoa > Chordata > Mammalia > Artiodactyla > Suidae > Sus > Sus scrofa. The sequence goes on along the minus strand of NC_139385.1, from coordinate 50,407,042 downwards.
GCCCTGTGTGCACTGGCCCTAGCAACCCACCCCTAGCCAGCTCGGGAGGGCCCCAACTAGGGCCTAGCTCCGAAACGGTACCAAAGGCGCTTCTAGGAGCTGCATTCTGCAAAGGGAAACTGGGCTCGGGGAACAAACCTCAGCCCCACTGCGGCTTGGCTCAGGATCGCAGCGCTTGCCTAGTTCTCACCTAGGCCTAGGCTCCCCATAGGGCCAAGGAGGGTCTGGGCTGCCTCTGGCTCCGTGGCCGCTGCTGCTTGGCTGGTGGTCTCCGCAGCTAGAAACCAACTCCAAACGTCTTCTCCTTCGCGGAGTAGTCTAAATTGGCCTAATGAAGCCCTGTGTGCACTGTCCCTAGCAACCCACCCCTATCCAGCTCGGGAGGGACCCACCTAGGGCCTAGCTTGGAAACGGCACAAAACGCGCTCGTAGGAGCTGCATTCTGCAAAGGGAAACTGGGCTCGGGGAACAAACCTCAGCCCCAATGCGGCTTGGCTCAGAAACCCAGCGCTTGCCTAGTTCTCACCTAGCCCTCGGCTCCCCATAGGGCCAAGGAGGCTCTGGGCTTCCTCTGGCTCCGTGGGCACTGCTGCTTGGCTGGTGGTCTCTGCAGCTGGAAACCAACTCCAAACGTCTTCTCCTTCGCGGAGAAGGCTGATGTGGCCTGAAGAAGCCCTTTGTGCAATGGCCCTAGCAACCCACCCATCGCCAGCTCCGGAGGGCCCCACCTAGGGCCTAGCTCCGTAACGGCAGAAAGCGCGCTTGTAGGAGCTGCATTCTGCAAAGGGAAACTGGGCTCGGGGAACAAACCTCAGCCCCAATGCGGCTTGGCTCAGGATCACAGCGCTTGCCTAGTTCTCACATAGCCCTCGGTTCCACATAGGGCCAAGGAGGGTCTGGGCTGCCTCTGGCTCCGTGGGCACGGCTGCTTGGCTGGTGTCTCCGCAGCTGGAATCCAACTCCAAACGTCTTCTCCTTCGCGGAGAAGGCTGATTTGGCCTTAAGAAGCCCTTTGTGCACTGGCCCTAGCAACCCACCCCTAGCCAGCTCGGGAGGGACCCACCTAGGGCCTAGCTTGGAAACGGCACAAAACGCGCTTGTAGGAGCTGCATTCTGCAAAGGGAAACTGGGCTCGGGGAACAAACCTCAGCCCCAATGCGGCTTGGCTCAGGATCCCAGCGCTTGCCTAGTTCTCACATAGCCCTCGGTTCCACATAGGGCCAAGGAGGGTCTGGGCTGCTTCTGGCTCCGTGGGCACTGCTGCTTGGCTGGTGGTCTCCGCAGCTGGAAACCAACTCCAAACGTCTTCTCCTTCGCGGAGAAGTCTAAATTAGCGTAATGAAGCCCTGTGTGCACTGGCCCTAGCCACCCACCCCTATCCAGCTCGGGAGGGCCCCACCTAGGGCCTAGCTCGGAAACGGCACAAAACGCGCTTGTAGGAGCTGCATTCTGCAAAGGGAAACTGGGCTCGGGGAACAAACCTCAGCCCCAATGCGGCTTGGCTCAGGATTGCAGCTCTTGCCTAGTTCTCACCTAGCCCTCGGCTCCCCTTAGGGCCAAGGAGGGTCTGGGCTGCCTATGGCTCCGTGGGCACTGGTGCTTGGCTGGTGGTCTCCGGAGCTGGAAACCAACTCCAAACGTCTTCCACTTCACGGAGAAGTCTAAATTGGCCTAATGAAGCCCTGTGTGCAAGGGCCGTAGCAACCCATCCCTAGCCACCTCGGGAGGGCCCCACCTAGGGCCTAGCTCCGAAACGGCACCAAACACGCTTGTAGGAGCTGCATTCTGCAAAGGGAAACTGGGCTTGGGGAACAAACCTCAGCCCCAATGCGGCTTGGCTCAGGATCGCAGCGCTTGCCTAGTTCTCACCTAGCCCTCGGCTCCCCTTAAGGCCAAGGAGGGTCTGGGCTGCCTCTGGCTCCGTGGGCACTGCTGCTTGGCTGGTGGTCTCCTCAGCTGGAAACCAACTCCAAACGTCTTCCCCTTCGCGGAGAAGGCTGATTTGGCCTGAAGAAGCCCTTTGTGCAATGGCCCTAGCAACCCACCCCTAGCCAGCTCGGGAGGGCCCCAACTAGGGCCTAGCTCCGAAACGGTACCAAAGGCGCTTCTAGGAGCTGCATTCTGCAAAGGGAAACTGGGCTCGGGGAACAAACCTCAGCCCCAATGCGGCTTGGCTCAGGATCGCAGCGCTTGCCTAGTTCTCACCTAGGCCTAGTCTCCACATAGGGCCAAGGAGGGTCTGGGCTGCCTCTGGCTCCGTGGCCGCTGCTGCTTGGCTGGTGGTCTCCGCAGCTAGAAACCAACTCCAAACGTCTTCTCCTTCGCGGAGTAGTCTAAATTGGCCTAATGAAGCCCTGTGTGCACTGTCCCTAACAACCCACCCCTATCCAGCTCGGGAGGGACCCACCTAGGGCCTAGCTTGGAAACGGCACAAAACGCGCTTGTAGGAGCTGCATTCTGCAAAGGGAAACTGGGCTCGGGGAACAAACCTCAGCCCCACTGCGGCTTGGCTCAGAAACCCAGCGCTTGCCTAGTTCTCACCTAGCCCTCGGCTCCCCATAGGGCCAAGGAGGGTCTGGGCTGCCTCTGGCTCCGTGGGCACTGCTGCTTGGCTGGTGGTCTCCGCAGCTGGAAACCAACTCCAAACGTCTTCTCCTTCGCGGAGAAGGCTGATGTGGCCTGAATAAGCCCTGTGTGCACTGGCCCTAGCAACCCACCCATCGCCAGCTCCGGAGGGCCCCACCTAGGGCCTAGCTCGGAAACGGCACAAAACGCGCTTGTAGGAGCTGCATTCTGCAAAGGGAAAATGGGCTCGGGGAACAAACCTCAGCCCCAATGCGGCTTGGCTCAGGATCGCAGCGCTTGCCTAGTTCTCACCTAGCCCTCGGCTTCCCTTATGGCCAAGGAGGGTCTGGGCTGCCTCTGGCTCCGTGGGCACTGCTGCTTGGCTGGTGGTCTCCGCAGCTGGAAACCAACTCCAAACGTCTTCTCCTTCGCGGAGAAGTCTAAATTAGCGTAATAAAGCCCTGTGTGCACTGGCCCTAGCCACCCACCCCTATCCAGCTCGGGAGGGCCCCACCTAGGGCCTAGCTCGGAAACGGCACAAAACGCGCTTGTAGGAGCTGCATTCTGCAAAGGGAAACTGGGCTCGGGGAACAAACCTCAGCCCCAATGCGGCTTGGCTCAGGATTGCAGCTCTTGCCTAGTTCTCACCTAGCCCTCGGCTCCCCTTAGGGCCAAGGAGGGTCTGGGCTGCCTCTGGCTCCGTGGGCACTGCTGCTTGGCTGGTGGTCTCCGCAGCTGGAAACCAACTCCAAACGTCTTCTCCTTCGCGGAGAAGTCTAAATGAGCGTAATGAAGCCCTGTGTGCACTGGCCCTAGCAACACACACATAGCAAGCACGGGAGGGCCCCACCTAGGGCCTAGCTCGGAAACGGCACAAAACGCGCTTCTAGGAGCTGCATTCTGCAAAGGGAAACTGCGCTCGGGGAACAAACCTCAACACCAGTGCGGCCTGGCTCAGGATCGCAGCGCTTGCCTAGTTCTCACCTAGGCCTAGGCTCCCCTTAGGGCCAAGGAGCGTCTGGGCTGCCTATGGCTCCGTGGGCACTGGTGCTTGGCTGGTGGTCTCCGGAGCTAGAAACCAACTCCAAACATCTTCCACTTCGCGGAGAAGTCTAAATTGGCCTAATGAAGCCCTGTGTGCAAGGGCCGTAGCAACCCATCCCTAGCCAGCTCGGGAGGGCCCCACCTAGGGCCTATCTCTGAAACGGCACCAAACGCGCTTGTAGGAGCTGCATTCTGCAAAGGGAAACTGGGCTCGGGGAACAAACCTCAGCCCCAATGCGGCTTGGCTCAGGATCGCAGCGCTTGCCTAGTTCTCACCTAGGCCTAGTCTCCACATACGGCCAAGGAGGGTCTGGGCTGCCTCTGGCTCCGTGGCCGCTGCTGCTTGGCTGGTGGTCTCCGCAGCTGGAAACCAACTCCAAACGTCTTCCCCTTCGCGGAGAAGGCTGATTTGGCCTGAAGAAGCCCTGTGTGCACTGGCCCTAGCAACCCACCCCTAGCCAGCTCGGGAGGGCCCCAACTAGGGCCTAGCTCCGAAACTGTACCAAGGGCGCTTCTAGGAGCTGCATTCTGCAGAGGGAAACTGGGCTCGGGGAACAAACCTCAGCCCCACTGCGGCTTGGCTCAGGATCGCAGCGCTTGCCTAGTTCTCACCTAGGCCTAGGCTCCCCATAGGGCCAAGGAGGGTCTGGGCTGCCTCTGGCTCCGTGGCCGCTGCTGCTTGGCTGGTGGTCTCCGCAGCTAGAAACCAACTCCAAACGTCTTCTCCTTCGCGGAGTAGTCTAAATTGGCCTAATGAAGCCCTGTGTGCACTGTCCCTAGCAACCCACCCCTATCCAGCTCGGGAGGGACCCACCTAGGGCCTAGCTTGGAAACGGCACAAAACGCGCTCGTAGGAGCTGCATTCTGCAAAGGGAAACTGGGCTCGGGGAACAAACCTCAGCCCCAATGCGGCTTGGCTCAGAAACCCAGCGCTTGCCTAGTTCTCACCTAGCCCTCGGCTCCCCATAGGGCCAAGGAGGCTCTGGGCTGCCTCTGGCTCCGTGGGCACTGCTGCTTGGCTGGTGGTCTCTGCAGCTGGACACCAACTCCAAACGTCTTCCCCTTCGCGGAGAAGGCTGATTTGGCCTGAAGAAGCCCTGTGTGCACTGGCCCTAGCAACCCACCCCTAGCCAGCTCGGGAGGGCCCCAACTAGGGCCTAGCTCCGAAACGGTACCAAAGGCGCTTCTAGGAGCTGCATTCTGCAAAGGGAAACTGGGCTCGGGGAACAAACCTCAGCCCCACTGCGGCTTGGCTCAGGATCGCAGCGCTTGCCTAGTTCTCACCTAGGCCTAGGCTCCCCATAGGGCCAAGGAGGGTCTGGGCTGCCTCTGGCTCCGTGGCCGCTGCTGCTTGGCTGGTGGTCTCCGCAGCTAGAAACCAACTCCAAACGTCTTCTCCTTCGCGGAGTAGTCTAAATTGGCCTAATGAAGCCCTGTGTGCACTGTCCCTAGCAACCCACCCCTATCCAGCTCGGGAGGGACCCACCTAGGGCCTAGCTTGGAAACGGCACAAAACGCGCTCGTAGGAGCTGCATTCTGCAAAGGGAAACTGGGCTCGGGGAACAAACCTCAGCCCCAATGCGGCTTGGCTCAGAAACCCAGCGCTTGCCTAGTTCTCACCTAGCCCTCGGCTCCCCATAGGGCCAAGGAGGCTCTGGGCTTCCTCTGGCTCCGTGGGCACTGCTGCTTGGCTGGTGGTCTCTGCAGCTGGAAACCAACTCCAAACGTCTTCTCCTTCGCGGAGAAGGCTGATGTGGCCTGAAGAAGCCCTTTGTGCAATGGCCCTAGCAACCCACCCATCGCCAGCTCCGGAGGGCCCCACCTAGGGCCTAGCTCCGTAACGGCAGAAAGCGCGCTTGTAGGAGCTGCATTCTGCAAAGGGAAACTGGGCTCGGGGAACAAACCTCAGCCCCAATGCGGCTTGGCTCAGGATCACAGCGCTTGCCTAGTTCTCACATAGCCCTCGGTTCCACATAGGGCCAAGGAGGGTCTGGGCTGCCTCTGGCTCCGTGGGCACGGCTGCTTGGCTGGTGTCTCCGCAGCTGGAATCCAACTCCAAACGTCTTCTCCTTCGCGGAGAAGGCTGATTTGGCCTTAAGAAGCCCTTTGTGCACTGGCCCTAGCAACCCACCCCTAGCCAGCTCGGGAGGGACCCACCTAGGGCCTAGCTTGGAAACGGCACAAAACGCGCTTGTAGGAGCTGCATTCTGCAAAGGGAAACTGGGCTCGGGGAACAAACCTCAGCCCCAATGCGGCTTGGCTCAGGATCCCAGCGCTTGCCTAGTTCTCACATAGCCCTCGGTTCCACATAGGGCCAAGGAGGGTCTGGGCTGCTTCTGGCTCCGTGGGCACTGCTGCTTGGCTGGTGGTCTCCGCAGCTGGAAACCAACTCCAAACGTCTTCTCCTTCGCGGAGAAGTCTAAATTAGCGTAATGAAGCCCTGTGTGCACTGGCCCTAGCCACCCACCCCTATCCAGCTCGGGAGGGCCCCACCTAGGGCCTAGCTCGGAAACGGCACAAAACGCGCTTGTAGGAGCTGCATTCTGCAAAGGGAAACTGGGCTCGGGGAACAAACCTCAGCCCCAATGCGGCTTGGCTCAGGATTGCAGCTCTTGCCTAGTTCTCACCTAGCCCTCGGCTCCCCTTAGGGCCAAGGAGGGTCTGGGCTGCCTATGGCTCCGTGGGCACTGGTGCTTGGCTGGTGGTCTCCGGAGCTGGAAACCAACTCCAAACGTCTTCCACTTCACGGAGAAGTCTAAATTGGCCTAATGAAGCCCTGTGTGCAAGGGCCGTAGCAACCCATCCCTAGCCACCTCGGGAGGGCCCCACCTAGGGCCTAGCTCCGAAACGGCACCAAACACGCTTGTAGGAGCTGCATTCTGCAAAGGGAAACTGGGCTTGGGGAACAAACCTCAGCCCCAATGCGGCTTGGCTCAGGATCGCAGCGCTTGCCTAGTTCTCACCTAGCCCTCGGCTCCCCTTATGGCCAAGGAGGGTCTGGGCTGCCTCTGGCTCCGTGGGCACTGCTGCTTGGCTGGTGGTCTCCTCAGCTGGAAACCAACTCCAAACGTCTTCCCCTTCGCGGAGAAGGCTGATTTGGCCTGAAGAAGCCCTTTGTGCACTGGCCCTAGCAACCCACCCCTAGCCAGCTCGGGAGGGCCCCACCTAGGGCCTAGCTCCGAAACGGTACCAAAGGCGCTTCTAGGAGCTGCATTCTGCAAAGGGAAACTGGGCTCGGGGAACAAACCTCAGCCCCAATGCGGCTTGGCTCAGGATCGCAGCGCTTGCCTAGTTCTCACCTAGGCCTAGTCTCCACATAGGGCCAAGGAGGGTCTGGGCTGCCTCTGGCTCCGTGGCCGCTGCTGCTTGGCTGGTGGTCTCCGCAGCTAGAAACCAACTCCAAACGTCTTCTCCTTCGCGGAGTAGTCTAAATTGGCCTAATGAAGCCCTGTGTGCACTGTCCCTAACAACCCACCCCTATCCAGCTCGGGAGGGACCCACCTAGGGCCTAGCTTGGAAACGGCACAAAACGCGCTTGTAGGAGCTGCATTCTGCAAAGGGAAACTGGGCTCGGGGAACAAACCTCAGCCCCACTGCGGCTTGGCTCAGAAACCCAGCGCTTGCCTAGTTCTCACCTAGCCCTCGGCTCCCCATAGGGCCAAGGAGGGTCTGGGCTGCCTCTGGCTCCGTGGGCACTGCTGCTTGGCTGGTGGTCTCCGCAGCTGGAAACCAACTCCAAACGTCTTCTCCTTCGCGGAGAAGGCTGATGTGGCCTGAAGAAGCCCTGTGTGCACTGGCCCTAGCAACCCACCCATCGCCAGCTCCGGAGGGCCCCACCTAGGGCCTAGCTCCGTAACGGCAGAAAGCGCGCTTGTAGGAGCTGCATTCTGCAAAGGGAAACTGGGCTCGGTGAACAAACCTCAACACCAGTGCGGCTTGGCTCAGGATCGCAGCGCTTGCCTAGTTCTCACCTAGCCCTCGGCTCCCCTTACGGCCAAGGAGGGTCTGGGCTGCCTCTGGCTCCGTGGGCACTGCTGCTTGGCTGGTGGTCTCTGCAGCTGGAAACCAACTCCAAACGTCTTCTCCTTCTCGGAGAAGTCTAAATTGGCCTAATGAAGCCCTGTGTGCACTGGTCCTAGCAACCCACCCCTAGCCAGCTCGGGAAGGCCCCACAAAGGGCCTAGCTCGGAAATGGCACAAAACGCGCTTCTAGGAGCTGCATTCTGCAAAGGGAAAATGGGCTCGGTGAACAAACCTCAACACCAGTGCGGCCTGGCTCAGGATCGCAGCGCTTGCCTAGTTCTCACCTAGGCCTAGGCTCCCCTTAGGGCCAAGGAGGGTCTGGGCTGCCTCTGGCTCCGTGGGCACTGCTGCTTGGCTGGTGGTCTCCGCAGCTGGAAACCAACTCCAAACGTCATCTCCTTCGCGGAGAAGGCTGATGTGGCCTGAATAAGCCCTGTGTGCACTGGCCCTTGCAACCCACCCCTACCCAGCTCGGGAGGGCCCCACGTAGTGCCTAGCTTGGTAACGGCACAAAACGCACTTCTAGGAGCTGCATTCTGCAAAGGGAAACTGGGCTCGGGGAACAAACCTCAGCCCCAATGCGGCTTGGCTCAGGATCACAGCGCTTGCCTAGTTCTCACATAGCCCTCGGTTCCACATAGGGCCAAGGAGGGTCTGGGCTGCCTCTGGCTCCGTGGGCACGGCTGCTTGGCTGGTGTCTCCGCAGCTGGAATCCAACTCCAAACGTCTTCTCCTTCGCGGAGAAGGCTGATTTGGCCTTAAGAAGCCCTTTGTGCACTGGCCCTAGCAACCCACCCATCGCCAGCTCGGGAGGGCCCCACCTAGGGCCTAGCTCGGAAACGGCACAAAACGCGCTTGTAGGAGCTGCATTCTGCAAAGGGAAACTGGGCTCGGGGAACAAACCTCAGCCCCAATGCGGCTTGGCTCAGGATCGCAGCGCTTGCCTAGTTCTCACCTAGCCCTCGGCTTCCCTTATGGCCATGGAGGGTCTGGGCTGCCTCTGGCTCCGTGGGCACTGCTGCTTGGCTGGTGGTCTCCGCAGCTGGAAACCAACTCCAAACGTCTTCTCCTTCGCGGAGAAGGCTGATTTGGCCTTAAGAAGCCCTGTGTGCACTGGCCCTAGCCACCCACCCCTATCCAGCTCGGGAGGGCCCCACCTAGGGCCTAGCTCGGAAACGGCACAAAACGCGCTTGTAGGAGCTGCATTCTGCAAAGGGAAAATGGGCTCGGGGAACAAACCTCAGCCCCAATGCGGCTTGGCTCAGGATCCCAGCGCTTGCCTAGTTCTCACATAGCCCTCGGTTCCACATAGGGCCAAGGAGGGTCTGGGCTGCCTCTGGCTCCGTGGGCACTGCTGCTTGGCTGGTGGTCTCCGCAGCTGGAAACCAACTCCAAACGTCTTCTCCTTCGCGGAGAAGGCTGATTTGGCCTTAAGAAGCCCTGTGTGCACTGGCCCTAGCCACCCACCCCTATCCAGCTCGGGAGGGCCCCACCTAGGGCCTAGCTCGGAAACGGCACAAAACGCGCTTGTAGGAGCTGCATTCTGCAAAGGGAAAATGGGCTCGGGGAACAAACCTCAGCCCCAATGCGGCTTGGCTCAGGATCGCAGCGCTTGCCTAGTTCTCACCTAGCCCTCGGCTTCCCTTATGGCCAAGGAGGGTCTGGGCTGCCTCTGGCTCCGTGGGCACTGCTGCTTGGCTGGTGGTCTCCGCAGCTGGAAACCAACTCCAAACGTCTTCTCCTTCGCGGAGAAGTCTAAATTAGCGTAATAAAGCCCTGTGTGCACTGGCCCTAGCCACCCACCCCTATCCAGCTCGGGAGGGCCCCACCTAGGGCCTAGCTCGGAAACGGCACAAAACGCGCTTGTAGGAGCTGCATTCTGCAAAGGGAAACTGGGCTCGGGGAACAAACCTCAGCCCCAATGCGGCTTGGCTCAGGATTGCAGCTCTTGCCTAGTTCTCACCTAGCCCTCGGCTACCCTTAGGGCCAAGGAGGGTCTGGGCTGCCTCTGGCTCCGTGGGCACTGCTGCTTGGCTGGTGGTCTCCGCAGCTGGAAACCAACTCCAAACGTCTTCTCCTTCGCGGAGAAGTCTAAATGAGCGTAATGAAGCCCTGTGTGCACTGGCCCTAGCAACACACCCATAGCAAGCACGGGAGGGCCCCACCTAGGGCCTAGCTCGGAAACGGCACAAAACGCGCTTCTAGGAGCTGCATTCTGCAAAGGGAAACTGCGCTCGGGGAACAAACCTCAACACCAGTGCGGCCTGGCTCAGGATCGCAGCGCTTGCCTAGTTCTCACCTAGGCCTAGGCTCCCCTTAGGGCCAAGGAGCGTCTGGGCTGCCTATGGCTCCGTGGGCACTGGTGCTTGGCTGGTGGTCTCCGGAGCTGGAAACCAACTCCAAACATCTTCCACTTCGCGGAGAAGTCTAAATTGGCCTAATGAAGCCCTGTGTGCAAGGGCCGTAGCAACCCATCCCTAGCCAGCTCGGGAGGGCCCCACCTAGGGCCTAGCTCCGAAACGGCACCAAACGCGCTTGTAGGAGCTGCATTCTGCAAAGGGAAACTGGGCTCGGGGAACAAACCTCAGCCCCAATGCGGCTTGGCTCAGGATCGCAGCGCTTGCCTAGTTCTCACCTAGCCCTCGGCTCCCCTTATGGCCAAGGAGGGTCTGGGCTGCCTCTGGCTCCGTGGGCACTGCTCCTTGGCTGGTGGTCTCCTCAGCTGGAAACCAACTCCAAACGTCTTCCCCTTCGCGGAGAAGGCTGATTTGGCCTGAAGAAGCCCTTTGTGCACTGGCCCTAGCAACCCACCCCTAGCCAGCTCGGGAGGGCCCCACCTAGGGCCTAGCTCCGAAACGGTACCAAAGGCGCTTCTAGGAGCTGCATTCTGCAAAGGGAAACTGGGCTCGGGGAACAAACCTCAGCCCCAATGCGGCTTGGCTCAGGATCGCAGCGCTTGCCTAGTTCTCACCTAGGCCTAGTCTCCACATAGGGCCAAGGAGGGTCTGGGCTGCCTCTGGCTCCGTGGCCGCTGCTGCTTGGCTGGTGGTCTCCGCAGCTAGAAACCAACTCCAAACGTCTTCTCCTTCGCGGAGTAGTCTAAATTGGCCTAATGAAGCCCTGTGTGCACTGTCCCTAGCAACCCACCCCTATCCAGCTCGGGAGGGACCCACCTAGGGCCTAGCTTGGAAACGGCACAAAGCGCGCTTGTAGGAGCTGCATTCTGCAAAGGGAAACTGGGCTCGGGGAACAAACCTCAGCCCCAATGCGGCTTGGCTCAGAAACCCAGCGCTTGCCTAGTTCTCACCTAGCCCTCGGCTCCCCATAGGGCCAAGGAGGGTCTGGGCTGCCTCTGGCTCCGTGGGCACTGCTGCTTGGCTGGTGGTCTCTGCAGCTGGAAACCAACTCCAAACGTCTTCTCCTTCGCGGAGAAGGCTGATGTGGCCTGAAGAAGCCCTTTGTGCAATGGCCCTAGCAACCCACCCATCGCCAGCTCCGGAGGGCCCCACCTAGGGCATAGCTCCGTAACGGCAGAAAGCGCGCTTGTAGGAGCTGCATTCTGCAAAGGGAAACTGGGCTCGGTGAACAAACCTCAACACCAGTGCGGCTTGGCTCAGGATCGCAGCGCTTGCCTAGTTCTCACCTAGCCCTCGGCTCCCCTTACGGCCAAGGAGGGTCTGGGCTGCCTCTGGCTCCGTGGGCACTGCTGCTTGGCTGGTGGTCTCTGCAGCTGGAAACCAACTCCAAACGTCTTCTCCTTCTCGGAGAAGTCTAAATTGGCCTAATGAAGCCCTGTGTGCACTGGTCCTAGCAACCCACCCCTAGCCAGCTCGGGAAGGCCCCACATAGGGCCTAGCTCGGAAATGGCACAAAACGCGCTTCTAGGAGCTGCATTCTGCAAAGGGAAAATGGGCTCGGTGAACAAACCTCAACACCAGTGCGGCCTGGCTCAGGATCGCAGCGCTTGCCTAGTTCTCACCTAGGCCTAGGCTCCCCATAGGGCCAAGGAGGGGCTGGGCTGCCTCTGGCTCCGTGGCCGCTGCTGCTTGGCTGGTGGTCTCCGCAGCTAGAAACCAACTCCAAACGTCTTCTCCTTCGCGGAGTAGTCTAAATTGGCCTAATGAAGCCCTGTGTGCACTGTCCCTAGCAACCCACCCCTATCCAGCTCGGGAGGGACCCACCTAGGGCCTAGCTTGGAAACGGCACAAAACGCAATCGTAGGAGCTGCATTCTGCAAAGGGAAACTGGGCTCGGGGAACAAACCTCAGCCCCAATGCGGCTTGGCTTAGGATTGCAGCGCTTGCCTAGTTCTCACCTAGCCCTCGGCTCCCCTTAGAGCCAAGGCGGGTCTGGGCTGCCTCTGGCTCCGTGGGCACTGCTGCTTGGCTGGTGGTCTCCGCAGCTGGAAACCAACTCCAAACGTCTTCCCCTTCGCGGAGAAGGCTGATTTGGCCTGAAGAATCCCTGTGTGCACTGGCCCTAGCAACCCACCCCTAGCCAGCTCGGGAGGGCGCCACCTTGGGCCTAGCTCGGAAACGGCACAAAACGCGCTCGTAGGAGCTGCATTCTGCAAAGGGAAACTGCGCTCGGGGAACAAACCTCAACAACAGTGCGGCCTGGCTCAGGATCACAACGCTTGCCTAGTTCTCACCTAGGCCTAGGCTCCCCATAGGGCCAAGGAGGGTCTGCGCTGCCTCTGGCTCCGTGGGCACTGCTGCTTGGCTGGTGGTCTCCGCAGCTGGAAACCAACTCCAAACGTCTTCTCCTTCGCGGAGAAGGCTGATGTGGCCTGAATAAGCCCTGTGTGCACTGGCCCTTGCAACCCACCCCTACCCAGCTCGGGAGGGCCCCACCTAGGGCCTAGCCTGGAAATGGCACAAAACGCGCTTGTAGGAGCTGCATTCTGCAAAGGGAAACTGGGCTCGGGGAACAAACCTCAGCCCCACTGCGGCTTGGCTCAGGATCGCAGCGCTTGCCTAGTTCTCACCTAGGCCTAGGCTCCCCATAGGGCCATGGAGGGTCTGGGCTGCCTCTGGCTCCGTGGGCGGTGCTGGTTGGCTGGTGGTCTCCGCAGCTGGAAACCAACTCCAAACGTCTTCCCCTTCGCGGAGAAGGCTGATTTGGCCTGAAGAAGCCCTGTGTGCACTGGCCCTAGCAACCAACCCCTAGCCAGCTCGGGAGGGCCCCACCTAGGGCCTAGCTCGGAAACGGCACAAAACGCGCTTCTAGGAGCTGCATTCTGCAAAGGGAAATTGCGCTCGGGGAACAAACCTCAACACCAGAGCGGCCTGGCTCAGGATCGCAGCGCTTGCCTAGTTCTCACCTAGGCCTAGGCTCCCCTTAGGGCCAAGGAGGGTCTACGCTGCCTCTGGCTCCGTGGGCACTGCTGCTTGGCTGGTGGTCTCCACAGCTGGAAACCAACTCCAAACGTCTTCTCTTTCGCGGAGAAGGCTGATGTGGCCTGAATAAGCCCTGTGTGCACTGGCCCTTGCAACCCACCCCTAGCCAGCTCGGGAGGGCCCCACCTAGGGCCTAGCCTGGAAATGGCACAAAACGCGCTTCTAGGAGCTGCATTCTGCAAAGGGAAACTGGGCTCGGGGAACAAACCTCAGCCCCACTGCGGCTTGGCTCAGGATCGCAGCGCTTGCCTAGTTCTCACCTAGGCCTAGGCTCCCCATAGGGCCATGGAGGGTCTGGGCTGCCTCTGGCTCCGTGGGCACTGCTACTTGGCTGGTGGTCTCCGAGGCTGGAAAACAACTCCAAACGTCTTCTCCTTCGCGGAGAAGGCTGATGTGGCCTGAATAAGCCATGTGTGCACTGGCCCTTGCAACCCACCCCTAGCCAGCTCGGGAGGGCCCCACGTAGTGCCTAGCTCGGTAACGGCACAAAACGCACTTCTAGGAGCTGCATTCTGCAAAGGGAAACTGGGCTCGGGGAACAAACCTCAGCCCCAATGCGGCTTGGCTCAGGATCGCAGCGCTTGCCTAGTTCTCACATAGCCCTCGGTTCCACATAGGGCCAAGGGGGGTCTGGGCTGCCTCGGGCTCCGTGGGCACTGCTGCTTGGCTGGTGGTCCTCGCAGCTGGAAACCAACTCCAAACGTCTTCTCCTTCGCGGAGAAGGCTGATTTGGCCTTAAGAAGCCCTTTGTGCACTGGCCCTAGCAACCCACCCCTAGCCAGCTCGGGAGGGCCCCAACTAGGGCCTAGCTCCGAAACGGTACCAAAGGCGCTTCTAGGAGCTGCATTCTGCAAAGGGAAACTGGGCTCGGGGAACAAACCTCAGCCCCACTGCGGCTTGGCTCAGGATCGCAGCGCTTGCCTAGTTCTCACCTAGGCCTAGGCTCCCCATAGGGCCAAGGAGGGTCTGGGCTGCCTCTGGCTCCGTGGCCGCTGCTGCTTGGCTGGTGGTCTCCGCAGCTAGAAACCAACTCCAAACGTCTTCTCCTTCGCGGAGTAGTCTAAATTGGCCTAATGAAGCCCTGTGTGCACTGTCCCTAGCAACCCACCCCTATCCAGCTCGGGAGGGACCCACCTAGGGCCTAGCTTGGAAACGGCACAAAACGCGCTCGTAGGAGCTGCATTCTGCAAAGGGAAACTGGGCTCGGGGAACAAACCTCAGCCCCAATGCGGCTTGGCTCAGAAACCCAGCGCTTGCCTAGTTCTCACCTAGCCCTCGGCTCCCCATAGGGCCAAGGAGGCTCTGGGCTGCCTCTGGCTCCGTGGGCACTGCTGCTTGGCTGGTGGTCTCCGCAGCTGGAAACCAACTCCAAACATCTTCTCCTTCGCGGAGAAGTCTGAATGGGCTTAATGAAGCCCTGTGTGCACTGGCCCTAGCAACCCACCCATCGCCAGCTCGGGCGGGCCCCACCTAGGGCCTAGCTCCGTAATGGCACCAAATGCGCTTGAAGGAGCTGCATTCTGCAGAGGGAAACTGGGCTCGGGGAACAAACCTCAGCCCCAATGCGGCTTGGCTCAGGATCGCAGCGCTTGCCTAGTTCTCACCTAGATCTCGGCTCCTCATAGGGCCAAGGCGGGTCTGGGCTGCCTCTGGCTCCGTGGGCACTGCTGCTTGGCTGGTGGTCTCCGCAGCTTGAAACCAACTCCAAACGTCTTCCCCTTCGCGGAGAAGGCTGATTTGGCCTGAAGAAGCCCTTGTGCACTGGCCGTAGCAGCCCACCCCTAGCCAGCTCGGGAGGGCCCCACCTAGGGCCTAGCTCCGAAACGGCACCAAACGCACTTGTAGGAGCTGCATTCTGCAAAGGGAAACTGGGCTCGGTGAACAAACCTCAACACCAGTGCGGCTATGCTCAGGATCCCAGCGCTTGCCTAGTTCTCACCTAGCCCTCGGCTCCCCATAGGGCCAAGGAGGGTCTGGGCTGCCTCTGGCTCCGTGGGCACTGCTGCTTGGCTGGTGGTCTCCACAGCTGGAAACCCACTCCAAACGTCTTCTCCTTCGCGGAGAAGGCTGATGTGGCCTGAAGAAGCCCTGTGTGCCCTGGCCCTAGCAACCCACACCTAGCCAGCTCGGGAGGGCCCCACCTAGGGCCTAGCTCCGTAACGGCAGAAAGCGTGCTTGTAGGAGCTGCATTCTGCAAAGGGAAACTGGGCTCGGTGAACAAACCTCAACACCAGTGCGGCTATGCTCAGGATCCCAGCGCTTGCCTAGTTCTCACTTAGCCCTCGGCTCCCCTTACGGCCAAGGAGGGTCTGCGCTGCCTCTGGCTCCGTGGGCACTGCTGCTTGGCTGGTGGTCTCCGCAGCTGGAAACCAACTCCAAACGTCTTCTCCTTCGCGGAGAAGGCTGATGTGGCCTGAATAAGCCCTGTGTGCACTGGCCCTTGCAACCCACCCCTAGCCAGCTCGGGAGGGCCCCACCTAGGGCCTAGCCTGGAAATGGCACAAAACGCGCTTGTAGGAGCTGCATTCTGCAAAGGGAAACTGGGCTCGGGGAACAAACCTCAGCCCCACTGCGGCTTGGCTCAGGATCGCAGCGCTTGCCTAGTTCTCACCTAGGCCTAGGCTCCCCATAGGGCCATGGAGGGTCTGGGCTGCCTCTGGCTCCGTGGGCACTGCTAATTGGCTGGTGGTCTCCGCAGCTGGAAAACAACTCCAAACGTCTTCTCCTTCGCGGAGAAGGCTGATGTGGCCTGAATAAGCCCTGTGTGCACTGGCCCTTGCAACCCAACCCTAGCCAGCTCGGGAGGGCCCCACCTAGGGCCTAGCTCGGTAACGGCACAAAACGCACTTCTAGGAGCTGCATTCTGCAAAGGGAAACTGGGCTCGGGGAACAAACTTCAGCCCCAATGCGGCTTGGCTCAGGATCGCAGCGCTTGCCTAGTTCTCACATAGCCCTCGGTTCCACATAGGGCCAAGGGGGGTCTGGGCTGCCTCGGGCTCCGTGGGCACTGCTGCTTGGCTGGTGGTCTCCGCAGCTGGAAACTAACTCCAAAGGTCTTCTCCTTCGCGGAGAAGGCTGATTTGGCCGTAAGAAGCCCTGTGTGCACTGGCCCTAGCCACCCACCCCTATCCAGCTCTGGAGGGCCCCACCTAGGGCCTAGCTCGGAAACGGCACAAAACGCGCTTGTAGGAGCTGCATTCTGCAAAGGGAAACTGCGCTCGGTGAACAAACCTCAACACCAGTGCGGCCTGGCTCAGGATCGCAGCGCTTGCCTAGTTCTCACCTAGGCCTAGGCTCCCCTTAGGGCCAAGGAGGGTCTGGGCTGCCTCTGGCTCCGTGGGCACTGCTGCTTGGCTGGTGCTCTCCTCAGCTGGAAACCAACTCCAAACGTCTTCTCCTTCGCGGAGAAGTCTAAATTAGCGTAATGAAGCCCTGTGTGCACTGGCCCTTGCAACCCACCCCTAGCCAGCTCGGGAGGGCCCCACCTAGGTCCTAGCCTGGAAATGGCACAAAACGCGCTTCTAGGAGCTGCATTCTGCAAAGGGAAACTGGGCTCGGGGAACAAACCTCAGCCCCACTGCGGCTTGGCTCAGGATCGCAGCGCTTGCCTAATTCTCACCTAGGCCTAGGCTCCCCATGGGGCCAAGGAGGGTCTGGGCTGCCTCTGGCTCCGTGGGCACTGCTGCTTGGCTGGTGGTCTCCGCAGCTGGAAACCAACTCCAAACGTCTTCTCCTTCGCGGAGAAGGCTGATTTGGCCTTAAGAAGCCCTGTGTGCACTGGCCCTAGCAACCCACCCCTATCCAGCTCGGGAGGGCCCCACCTAGGGCCTAGCTCGGAAACGGCACAAAACGCGCTTGTAGGAGCTGCATTCTGCAAAGGGAAACTGGGCTCGGGGAACAAACCTCAGCCCCAATGCGGCTTGGCTCAGGATTGCAGCTCTTGCCTAGTTCTCACCTAGCCCTCGGCTCCCCATAGGGCCAAGGAGGGTCTGGGCTGCCTCTGGCTCCGTGGGCACTGCTGCTTGGCTGGTGGTCTCCGCAGCTGGAAACCAACTCCAAACGTCATCTCCTTCGCGGAGAAGGCTGATGTGGCCTGAATAAGCCCTGTGTGCACTGGCCCTTGCAACCCACCCCTACCCAGCTCGGGAGGGCCCCACGTAGTGCCTAGCTTGGTAACGGCACAAAACGCACTTCTAGGAGCTGCATTCTGCAAAGGGAAACTGGGCTCGGGGAACAAACCTCAGCCCCAATGCGGCTTGGCTCAGGATCACAGCGCTTGCCTAGTTCTCACCTAGGCCTAGGCTCCCCATAGGGCCAAGGAGGGTCTGGGCTGCCTCTGGCTCCGTGGGCACGGCTGCTTGGCTGGTGTCTCCGCAGCTGGAAACCAACTCCAAACGTCTTCTCCTTCGCGGAGAAGGCTGATGTGGCCTGAAGAAGCCCTTTGTGCACTGGCCCTAGCCACCCACCCATCGCCAGCTCGGGAGGGCCCCACCTAGGGCCTAGCTCGGAAACGGCACAAAACGCGCTTGTAGGAGCTGCATTCTGCAAAGGGAAACTGGGCTCGGGGAACAAACCTCAGCCCCAATGCGGCTTGGCTCAGGATCGCAGCGCTTGCCTAGTTCTCACCTAGCCCTCGGCTCCCCTTAAGGCCAAGGAGGGTCTGGGCTGCCTCTGGCTCCGTGGGCACTGCTGCTTGGCTGGTGGTCTCCTCAGCTGGAAACCAACTCCAAACGTCTTCCCCTTCGCGGAGAAGGCTGATTTGGCCTGAGGAAGCCCTTTGTGCACTGGCCCTAGCAACCCACCCCTAGCCAGCTCGGGAGGGCCCCAACTAGGGCCTAGCTCCGAAACGGTACCAAAGGAGCTTCTAGGAGCTGCATTCTGCAAAGGGAAACTGGGCTCGGGGAACAAACCTCAGCCCCACTGCGGCTTGGCTCAGGATCGCAGCGCTTGCCTAGTTCTCACCTAGGCCTAGGCTCCCCATAGGGCCAAGGAGGGTCTGGGCTGCCTCTGGCTCCGTGGCCGCTGCTGCTTGGCTGGTGGTCTCCGCAGCTAGAAACCAACTCCAAACGTCTTCTCCTTCGCGGAGTAGTCTAAATTGGCCTAATGAAGCCCTGTGTGCACTGTCCCTAGCAACCCACCCCTATCCAGCTCGGGAGGGACCCACCTAGGGCCTAGCTTGGAAACGGCACAAAACGCGCTCGTAGGAGCTGCATTCTGCAAAGGGAAACTGGGCTCGGGGAACAAACCTCAGCCCCAATGCGGCTTGGCTCAGAAACCCAGCGCTTGCCTAGTTCTCACCTAGCCCTCGGCTCCCCATAGGGCCAAGGAGGCTCTGGGCTGCCTCTGGCTCCGTGGGCACTGCTGCTTGGCTGGTGGTCTCCGCAGCTGGAAACCAACTCCAAACGTCTTCCCCTTCGCGGAGAAGGCTGATTTGGCCTGAAGAAGCCCTTTGTGCACTGGCCGTAGCAGCCCACCCCTAGCCAGCTCGGGAGGGCCCCACCTAGGGCCTAGCTCGGAAACGGCACCAAACGCACTTGTAGGAGCTGCATTCTGCAAAGGGAAACTGGGCTCGGTGAACAAACCTCAACACCAGTGCGGCTATGCTCAGGATCCCAGCGCTTGCCTAGTTCTCACCTAGCCCTCGGCTCCCCATAGGGCCAAGGAGGGTCTGGGCTGCCTCTGGCTCCGTGGGCACTGCTGCTTGGCTGGTGGTCTCCACAGCTGGAAACCCACTCCAAACGTCTTCTCCTTCGCGGAGAAGGCTGATGTGGCCTGAAGAAGCCCTGTGTGCACTGGCCCTAGCAACCCACACCTAGCCAGCTCGGGAGGGCCCCACCTAGGGCCTAGCTCCGTAACGGCAGAAAGCGCGCTTGTAGGAGCTGCATTCTGCAAAGGGAAACTGGGCTCGGTGAACAAACCTCAACACCAGTGCGGCTATGCTCAGGATCGCAGCGCTTGCCTAGTTCTCACTTAGCCCTCGGCTCCCCTTACGGCCAAGGAGGGTCTGCGCTGCCTCTGGCTCCGTGGGCACTGCTGCTTGGCTGGTGGTCTCCGCAGCTGGAAACCAACTCAAAACGTCTTCTCCTTCGCGGAGAAGGCTGATGTGGCTTGAATAAGCCCTGTGTGCACTGGCCCTTGCAACCCACCCCTAGCCAGCTCGGGAGGGCCCCACCTAGGGCCTAGCCTGGAAATGGCACAAAACGCGCTTGTAGGAGCTGCATTCTGCAAAGGGAAACTGGGCTCGGGGAACAAACCTCAGCCCCACTGCGGCTTGGCTCAGGATCGCAGCGCTTGCCTAGTTCTCACCTAGGCCTAGGCTCCCCATAGGGCCATGGAGGGTCTGGGCTGCCTCTGGCTCCGTGGGCACTGCTAATTGGCTGGTGGTCTCCGCAGCTGGAAAACAACTCCAAACGTCTTCTCCTTCGCGGAGAAGGCTGATGTGGCCTGAATAAGCCCTGTGTGCACTGGCCCTTGCAACCCAACCCTAGCCAGCTCGGGAGGGCCCCACGTA